>NC_140653.1:35385728-36588140 GCF_978046115.1 Saccoglossus kowalevskii
TATGTACGGGTGTAGGATAGTCACGTATTGTGTAGCGTGTTTGTGGGTTTGTACCAGGTGTATGTACGGGTGTGGGATAGTCACGTATTGTGTAGCGTGTTTGTGGGTTTGTGCCAGGTGTATGTACGGGTGTAGCATAGTCACGTATTGTGTAGCGTGTTTGTGGGTTTGTTCCAGGTGTATATACGGGTGTAGGATAGTCACGTATTGTGTAGCGTGTTTGTGGGTTTGTACCAGGTGTATGTACGGGTGTGGGATAGTCACGTATTGTGTAGCGTGTTTGTGGGTTTGTATCTAGTGTATGTACGGGTGTAGGATAGTCACGTATTGTGTAGCGTGTTTGTGGGTTTGTACCAGGTGTATGTACGGGTGTGGTATAGTCACGTATTGTGTAGCGTGTTTGTGGGTTTGTACCAGGTGTATGTACGGGTGTGGGATAGTCACGTATTGTGTAGCGTGTTTTTCGGTTTGTACCAGGTGTATGTACGGGTGTGGCATAGTCACGTATTGTGTAGCGTGTTTGTGGGTTTGTAACAGATTTATGTACGGGTGTGGCATAGTCACGTATTGTGTAGCGTGTTTGTGGGTTTGTGCCAGGTGTATGTACGGGTGTAGCATAGTCACGTATTGTGTAGCGTGTTTGTGGGTTTGTACCTGGTGTATGTACGGGTGTGGGATAGTCACGTATTGTGTAGCGTGTTTGTGGGTTTGTGCCAGGTGTATGTACGGGTGTAGCATAGTCACGTATTGTGTAGCGTGTTTGTGGGTTTGTACCAGGTGTATGTACGGGTGTAGGATAGTCACGTATTGTGTTGCGTGTTTGTGGGTTTGTACCAGGTGTATGTACGGGTGTGGGATAGTCACGTATTGTGTAGCGTGTTTGTGGATTTGTACCAGGTGTATGTACGACTGTAGCATAGTCACGTATTGTGTAGCGTGTTTGTGGTTTAGTACCAGGTGTATGTACGGGTGTAGCATAGTCACGCATTGTGTAGCGTGTTTTGGGGTTTGTACCAGGTGTATGTACGGGTGTGGGATAGTCACGTATTGTGTAGCGTGTTTGTGGATTTGTACCAGGTGTATGTACGGCTGTAGCATAGTCACGTACTGTGTAGCGTGTTTGTGGGTTTGTACCAGGTGTACGTACGGGTGTAGCATAGTCACGTATTGTGTAGCGTGTTTGTGGGTTTGTACCAGGTGTAACTACGGGTGTAGCATAGTCACGAATTGTGTAGCGTGTTTGTGGGTTTGTACCAGGTGTACGTACGGGTGTAGCATAGTCACGTATTGTGTAGCGTGTTTGTGGGTTTGTGCCAGGTGTATGTACGTGTGTAGCATAGTCACGTATTGTGTAGCGTGTTTGTGGGTTTGTGCCAGGTGTATGTACGGGTGTGTGATAGTCACGTATTGTGTAGCGTGTTTGTGGGTTTGTATATAGTGTATGTACGGGTGTAGCATAGTCACGTATTGTGTAGCGTGTTTGTGGGTTTGTACCAGGTGTATGTACGGGTGTGGGATAGTCACGTATTGTGTAGCGTGTTTGTGAGTTTGTACCAGGTGTACGTACGGGTGTAGCATAGTCACGTATTGTGTAGCGTGTTTGTGGGTTTGTACCAGATGTATGTACGGGTGTAGCATAGTCACGTATTGTGTAGCGTGTTTGTGGGTTTGTACCAGGTGTATGTACGGGTGTGGGATAGTCACGTATTGTGTAGCGTGTTTGTGGGTTTGTACCAGGTGTATGTACGGGTATAGCATAGTCACGAATTGTGTAGCGTGTTTGTGGGTTTGTACCAGGTGTATGTACGGGCGTGGGATAGTCACGTATTGTGTAGCGTGTTTGTGGGTTTGTGCCAGGTGAATGTACGGGTGTAGCATAGTCACGTATTGTGTAACGTGTTTGTGGGTTTGTACCAGGTGTATATACGGGTGTAGGATAGTCACGTATTGTGTAGCGTGTTTGTGGGTTTGTACCAGGTGTATGTACGGGTGTGAGATAGTCACGTATTGTGTAGCGTGTTTGTGGGTTTGTATCTAGTGTATGTACGGGTGTAGCATAGTCACGTATTGTGTAGCGTGTTTGTGGGTTTGTACCAGGTGTATGTACGGGTGTGGTATAATCACGTATTGTGTAGCGTGTTTGTGGGTTTGTACCAGGTGCATGTACGGGTGTGGGATAGTCACGTATTGTGTAGCATGTTTTTGGGTTTGTACCAGGTGTATGTACGGGTGTGGCATAGTCACGTATTGTGTAGCGTGTTTGTGGGTTTGTAACTGATTTATGTACGGGTGTAGCATTGTCACGTATTGTGTAGCGTGTTTGTGGGTTTGTACCAGGTGTATGTACGGGTGTGGCATAGTCACGTATTGTGTAGCGTGTTTGTGGGTTTGTAACAGATGTATGTACGGGTGTAGCATAGTCACGTATTGTGTAGCGTGTTTGTGGGTTTGTACCAGGTGTATGTACGGGTGTAGCATAGTCACGTATTGTGTAGCGTGTTTGTGGGTTTGTACCAGGTGTATGTACGGGTGTGGGATAGTCACGTATTGTGTAGCGTGTTTGTGGGTTTGTACCAGGTGTATGTACGGGTATAGCATAGTCACGAATTGTGTAGCGTGTTTGTGGTTTTGTACCAGGTGTATGTACGGGTGTAGGATAGTCACGTATTGTGTAGCGTGTTTGTGGGTTTGTACCAGGTGTATGTACGGGTGTGGCATAGTCACGTATTGTGTAGCGTGTTTGTGGGTTTGTGCCAGGTGAATGTACGGGTGTAGCATAGTCACGTATTGTGTAACGTGTTTGTGGGTTTGTACCAGGTGTATATACGGGTGTAGGATAGTCACGTATTGTGTAGCGTGTTTGTGGGTTTGTACCAGGTGTATGTACGGGTGTGGGATAGTCACGTATTGTGCAGCGTGTTTGTGGGTTTGTATCTAGTGTATGTACGGGTGTAGCATAGTCACGTATTGTGTAGCGTGTTTGTGGGTTTGTACCAGGTGTATGTACGGGTGTGGTATAATCACGTATTGTGTAGCGTGTTTGTGGGTTTGTACCAGGTGCATGTACGGGTGTGGGATAGTCACGTATTGTGTAGCATGTTTTTGGGTTTGTACCAGGTGTATGTACGGGTGTGGGATAGTCACGTATTGTGTAGCGTGTTTTTCGGTTTGTACCAGGTGTATGTACGGGTGTGGCATAGTCACGTATTGTGTAGCGTGTTTGTGGGTTTGTAACAGATTTATGTACGGGTGTGGCATAGTCACGTATTGTGTAGCGTGTTTGTGGGTTTGTGCCAGGTGTATGTACGGGTGTAGCATAGTCACGTATTGTGTAGCGTGTTTGTGGGTTTGTACCTGGTGTATGTACGGGTGTGGGATAGTCACGTATTGTGTAGCGTGTTTGTGGGTTTGTGCCAGGTGTATGTACGGGTGTAGCATAGTCACGTATTGTGTAGCGTGTTTGTGGGTTTGTACCAGGTGTATGTACGGGTGTAGGATAGTCACGTATTGTGTTGCGTGTTTGTGGGTTTGTACCAGGTGTATGTACGGGTGTGGGATAGTCACGTATTGTGTAGCGTGTTTGTGGATTTGTACCAGGTGTATGTACGACTGTAGCATAGTCACGTATTGTGTAGCGTGTTTGTGGTTTAGTACCAGGTGTATGTACGGGTGTAGCATAGTCACGCATTGTGTAGCGTGTTTTGGGGTTTGTACCAGGTGTATGTACGGGTGTGGGATAGTCACGTATTGTGTAGCGTGTTTGTGGATTTGTACCAGGTGTATGTACGGCTGTAGCATAGTCACGTACTGTGTAGCGTGTTTGTGGGTTTGTACCAGGTGTATGTACGGGTGTAGCATAGTCACGTATTGTGTAGCGTGTTTGTGGGTTTGTACCAGGTGTAACTACGGGTGTAGCATAGTCACGAATTGTGTAGCGTGTTTGTGGGTTTGTACCAGGTGTACGTACGGGTGTAGCATAGTCACGTATTGTGTAGCGTGTTTGTGGGTTTGTGCCAGGTGTATGTACGTGTGTAGCATAGTCACGTATTGTGTAGCGTGTTTGTGGGTTTGTGCCAGGTGTATGTACGGGTGTGTGATAGTCACGTATTGTGTAGCGTGTTTGTGGGTTTGTATATAGTGTATGTACGGGTGTAGCATAGTCACGTATTGTCTAGCGTGTTTGTGGGTTTGTACCAGGTGTATGTACGGGTGTAGCATAGTCACGTATTGTGTAGCGTGTTTTGGGGTTTGTACCAGGTGTATGTACGGGTGTGGGATAGTCACGTATTGTGTAGCGTGTTTGTGGATTTGTACCAGGTGTATGTACGGGTGTAGCATAGTCACGTATTGTGTAGCGTGTTTGTTGGTTTGTACCAGGTGTATGTACGGGTGTAGCACAGTCACGTATTGTGTAGTGTGTTTGTTGGTTTGTACCAGGTGTAACTACGGGTGTAGCATAGTCACGAATTGTGTAGCGTGTTTGTGGGTTTGTACCAGGTGTACGTACGGGTGTAGCATAGTCACGTATTGTGTAGCGTGTTTGTGGGTTTGTACCAGGTGTATGTACGTGTGTAGCATAGTCACGTATTGTGTAGCGTGTTTGTGGGTTTGTACCAGGTGTATGTACGGGTGTGTGATAGTCACGTATTGTGTAGCGTGTTTGTGGGTTTGTATCTAGTGTATGTACGGGTGTAGCATAGTCACGTATTGTGTAGCGTGTTTGTGGGTTTGTGCCAGGTGTATGTAAGGGTGTGGGATAGTCATGTATTGTGTAGCGTGTTTGTGGGTTTGTACCAGGTGTATGTACGGGTGTAGCATAGTCACGTATTGTGTAGCGTGTTTGTGGGTTTGTACCAGATGTATGTACGGGTGTAGCATAGTCACGTATTGTGTAGCGTGTTTGTGGGTTTGTACCAGGTGTATGTACGGGTGTGGGATAGTCACGTATTGTGTAGCGTGTTTGTGGGTTTGTACCAGGTGTATGTACGGGTATAGCATAGTCACGAATTGTGTAGCGTGTTTGTGGGTTTGTACCAGGTGTATGTACGGGTGTAGGATAGTCACGTATTGTGTAGCGTGTTTGTGGGTTTGTACCAGGTGTATGTACGGGTGTGGGATAGTCACGTATTGTGTAGCGTGTTTGTGGGTTTGTGCCAGGTGTATGTACGGGTGTAGCATAGTCACGTATTGTGTAGCGTGTTTGTGGGTTTGTTCCAGGTGTATATACGGGTGTAGGATAGTCACGTATTGTGTAGCGTGTTTGTGGGTTTGTACCAGGTGTATGTACGGGTGTTGGATAGTCACGTATTGTGTAGCGTGTTTGTGGGTTTGTATCTAGTGTATGTACGGGTGTAGCATAGTCACGTATTGTGTAGCGTGTTTGTGGGTTTGTACCAGGTGTATGTACGGGTGTGGTATAGTCACGTATTGTGTAGCGTGTTTGTGGGTTTGTACCAGGTGTATGTACGGGTGTGGGATAGTCACGTACTGTGTAGCGTGTTTTTCGGTTTGTACCAGGTGTATGTACGGGTGTGGCATAGTCACGTATTGTGTAGCGTGTTTGTGGGTTTGTAACAGATTTATGTACGGGTGTGGCATAGTCACGTATTGTATAGCGTGTTTGTGGGTTTGTGCCAGGTGTATGTACGGGTGTAGCATAGTCACGTATTGTGTAGCGTGTTTGTGGTTTAGTACCAGGTGTATGTACAGGTGTAGCATACTCACGCATTGTGTAGCGTGTTTTGGGGTTTGTACCAGGTGTATGTACGGGTGTGGGATAGTCACGTATTGTGTAGCGTGTTTGTGGATTTGTACCAGGTGTATGTACGGCTGTAGCATAGTCACGTATTGTGTAGCGTGTTTGTGGGTTTGTACCAGGTGTATGTACGGGTATAGCATAGTCACGAATTGTGTAGCGTGTTTGTGGGTTTGTACCAGGTGTACGTACGGGTGTAGCATAGTCACGTATTGTGTAGCGTGTTTGTGGGTTTGTACCAGGTGTATGTACGGGTATAGCATAGTCACGAATTGTGTAGCGTGTTTGTGGGTTTGTACCAGGTGTATGTACGGGTGTAGGATAGTCACGTATTGTATAGCGTGTTTGTGGGTTTGTACCAGGTGTATGTACGGGTGTGGGATAGTCACGTATTGTGTAGCGTGTTTGTGGGTTTGTGCCAGGTGTATGTACGGGTGTAGCATAGTCACGTATTGTGTAGCGTGTTTGTGGGTTTGTTCCAGGTGTATATACGGGTGTAGGATAGTCACGTATTGTGTAGCGTGTTTGTGGGTTTGTACCAGGTGTATGTACGGGTGTTGGATAGTCACGTATTGTGTAGCGTGTTTGTGGGTTTGTATCTAGTGTATGTACGGGTGTAGCATAGTCACGTATTGTGTAGCGTGTTTGTGGGTTTGTACCAGGTGTATGTACGGGTGTGGTATAGTCACGTATTGTGTAGCGTGTTTGTGGGTTTGTACCAGGTGTATGTACGGGTGTGGGATAGTCACGTACTGTGTAGCGTGTTTTTCGGTTTGTACTAGGTGTATGTACGGGTGTGGCATAGTCACGTATTGTGTAGCGTGTTTGTGGGTTTGTAACAGATTTATGTACGGGTGTGGCATAGTCACGTATTGTATAGCGTGTTTGTGGGTTTGTGCCAGGTGTATGTACGGGTGTAGCATAGTCACGTATTGTGTAGCGTGTTTGTGGTTTAGTACCAGGTGTATGTACAGGTGTAGCATACTCACGCATTGTGTAGCGTGTTTTGGGGTTTGTACCAGGTGTATGTACGGGTGTGGGATAGTCACGTATTGTGTAGCGTGTTTGTGGATTTGTACCAGGTGTATGTACGGCTGTAGCATAGTCACGTATTGTGTAGCGTGTTTGTGGGTTTGTACCAGGTGTATGTACGGGTATAGCATAGTCACGAATTGTGTAGCGTGTTTGTGGGTTTGTACCAGGTGTACGTACGGGTGTAGCATAGTCACGTATTGTGTAGCGTGTTTGTGGGTTTGTACCAGGTGTATGTACGTGTGTAGCATAGTCACGTATTGTGTAGCGTGTTTGTGGGTTTGTAACAGATGTATGTACGGGTGTAGCATAGTCACGTATTGTCTAGCGTGTTTGTGGGTTTGTACCAGGTGTATGTACGGGTGTAGCATAGTCACGTATTGTGTAGAGTGTTTTGGGGTTTGTACCAGGTGTATGTACGGGTGTGGGATAGTCACGTATTGTGTAGCGTGTTTGTGGATTTGTACCAGGTGTATGTACGGGTGTAGCATAGTCACGTATTGTGTAGCGTGTTTGTTGGTTTGTACCAGGTGTATGTACGGGTGTAGCATAGTCACGTATTGTGTAGCGTGTTTGTTGGTTTGTACCAGGTGTAACTACGGGTGTAGCATAGTCACGAAGTGTGTAGCGTGTTTGTGGGTTTGTACCATGTGTACGTACGGGTGTAGCATAGTCACGTATTGTGTAGCGTGTTTGTGGGTTTGTACCAGGTGTATGTACGTGTGTAGCATAGTCACGTATTGTGTAGCGTGTTTGTGGGTTTGTACCAGGTGTATGTACGGGTGTGTGATAGTCACGTATTGTGTAGCGTGTTTGTGGGTTTGTATCTAGTGTATGTACGGGTGTAGCATAGTCACGTATTGTGTAGCGTGTTTGTGGGTTTGTGCCAGGTGTATGTACGGGTGTGGGATAGTCACGTATTGTGTAGCGTGTTTGTGGGTTTGTACCAGGTGTATGTACGGGTGTAGCATAGTCACGTATTGTGTAGCGTGTTTGTGGGTTTGTACCAGATGTATGTACGGGTGTAGCATAGTCACGTATTGTGTAGCGTGTTTGTGGGTTTGTACCAGGTGTATGTACGGGTGTAGGATAGTCACGTATTGTATAGCGTGTTTGTGGGTTTGTACCAGGTGTATGTACGGGTGTGGGATAGTCACGTATTGTGTAGCGTGTTTGTGGGTTTGTGCCAGGTGTATGTACGGGTGTAGCATAGTCACGTATTGTGTAGCGTGTTTGTGGGTTTGTTCCAGGTGTATATACGGGTGTAGGATAGTCACGTATTGTGTAGCGTGTTTGTGGGTTTGTACCAGGTGTATGTACGGGTGTTGGATAGTCACGTATTGTGTAGCGTGTTTGTGGGTTTGTATCTAGTGTATGTACGGGTGTAGCATAGTCACGTATTGTGTAGCGTGTTTGTGGGTTTGTACCAGGTGTATGTACGGGTGTGGTATAGTCACGTATTGTGTAGCGTGTTTGTGGGTTTGTACCAGGTGTATGTACGGGTGTGGGATAGTCACGTACTGTGTAGCGTGTTTTTCGGTTTGTACTAGGTGTATGTACGGGTGTGGCATAGTCACGTATTGTGTAGCGTGTTTGTGGGTTTGTAACAGATTTATGTACGGGTGTGGCATAGTCACGTATTGTATAGCGTGTTTGTGGGTTTGTGCCAGGTGTATGTACGGGTGTAGCATAGTCACGTATTGTGTAGCGTGTTTGTGGTTTAGTACCAGGTGTATGTACAGGTGTAGCATACTCACGCATTGTGTAGCGTGTTTTGGGGTTTGTACCAGGTGTATGTACGGGTGTGGGATAGTCACGTATTGTGTAGCGTGTTTGTGGATTTGTACCAGGTGTATGTACGGCTGTAGCATAGTCACGTATTGTGTAGCGTGTTTGTGGGTTTGTACCAGGTGTATGTACGGGTATAGCATAGTCACGAATTGTGTAGCGTGTTTGTGGGTTTGTACCAGGTGTACGTACGGGTGTAGCATAGTCACGTATTGTGTAGCGTGTTTGTGGGTTTGTACCAGGTGTATGTACGTGTGTAGCATAGTCACGTATTGTGTAGCGTGTTTGTGGGTTTGTAACAGATGTATGTACGGGTGTAGCATAGTCACGTATTGTCTAGCGTGTTTGTGGGTTTGTACCAGGTGTATGTACGGGTGTAGCATAGTCACGTATTGTGTAGAGTGTTTTGGGGTTTGTACCAGGTGTATGTACGGGTGTGGGATAGTCACGTATTGTGTAGCGTGTTTGTGGATTTGTACCAGGTGTATGTACGGGTGTAGCATAGTCACGTATTGTGTAGCGTGTTTGTTGGTTTGTACCAGGTGTATGTACGGGTGTAGCATAGTCACGTATTGTGTAGCGTGTTTGTTGGTTTGTACCAGGTGTAACTACGGGTGTAGCATAGTCACGAAGTGTGTAGCGTGTTTGTGGGTTTGTACCATGTGTACGTACGGGTGTAGCATAGTCACGTATTGTGTAGCGTGTTTGTGGGTTTGTACCAGGTGTATGTACGTGTGTAGCATAGTCACGTATTGTGTAGCGTGTTTGTGGGTTTGTACCAGGTGTATGTACGGGTGTGTGATAGTCACGTATTGTGTAGCGTGTTTGTGGGTTTGTATCTAGTGTATGTACGGGTGTAGCATAGTCACGTATTGTGTAGCGTGTTTGTGGGTTTGTGCCAGGTGTATGTACGGGTGTGGGATAGTCACGTATTGTGTAGCGTGTTTGTGGGTTTGTACCAGGTGTATGTACGGGTGTAGCATAGTCACGTATTGTGTAGCGTGTTTGTGGGTTTGTACCAGATGTATGTACGGGTGTAGCATAGTCACGTATTGTGTAGCGTGTTTGTGGGTTTGTACCAGGTGTATGTACGGGTGTGGGATAGTCACGTATTGTGTAGCGTGTTTGTGGGTTTGTACCAGGTGTATGTACGGGTATAGCATAGTCACGAATTGTGTAGCGTGTTTGTGGGTTTGTACCAGGTGTATGTACGGGTGTAGGATAGTCACGTATTGTGTAGCGTGTTTGTGGGTTTGTACCAGGTGTATGTACGGGTGTGGGATAGTCACGTATTGTGTAGCGTGTTTGTGGGTTTGTGCCAGGTGTATGTACGGGTGTAGCATAGTCACGTATTGTGTAGCGTGTTTGTGGGTTTGTTCCAGGTGTATATACGGGTGTAGGATAGTCACGTATTGTGTAGCGTGTTTGTGGGTTTGTACCAGGTGTATGTACGGGTGTGGGATAGTCACGTATTGTGTAGCGTGTTTGTGGGTTTGTATCTAGTGTATGTACGGGTGTAGCATAGTCACGTATTGTGTAGCGTGTTTGTGGGTTTGTACCAGGTGTATGTACGGGTGTGGTATAGTCACGTATTGTGTAGCGTGTTTGTGGGTTTGTACCAGGTGTATGTACGGGTGTGGGATAGTCACGTATTGTGTAGCGTGTTTTTCGGTTTGTACCAGGTGTATGTACGGGTGTGGCATAGTCACGTATTGTGTAGCGTGTTTGTGGGTTTGTAACAGATTTATGTACGGGTGTGGCATAGTCACGTATTGTGTAGCGTGTTTGTGGGTTTGTGCCAGGTGTATGTACGGGTGTAGCATAGTCACGTATTGTGTAGCGTGTTTGTGGGTTTGTACCTGGTGTATGTACGGGTGTGGGATAGTCACGTATTGTGTAGCGTGTTTGTGGGTTTGTGCCAGGTGTATGTACGGGTGTAGCATAGTCACGTATTGTGTAGCGTGTTTGTGGGTTTGTACCAGGTGTATGTACGGGTGTAGGATAGTCACGTATTGTGTTGCGTGTTTGTGGGTTTGTACCAGGTGTATGTACGGGTGTGGGATAGTCACGTATTGTGTAGCGTGTTTGTGGATTTGTACCAGGTGTATGTACGACTGTAGCATAGTCACGTATTGTGTAGCGTGTTTGTGGTTTAGTACCAGGTGTATGTACGGGTGTAGCATAGTCACGCATTGTGTAGCGTGTTTTGGGGTTTGTACCAGGTGTATGTACGGGTGTGGGATAGTCACGTATTGTGTAGCGTGTTTGTGGATTTGTACCAGGTGTATGTACGGCTGTAGCATAGTCACGTACTGTGTAGCGTGTTTGTGGGTTTGTACCAGGTGTACGTACGGGTGTAGCATAGTCACGAATTGTGTAGCGTGTTTGTGGGTTTGTACCAGGTGTACGTACGGGTGTAGCATAGTCACGTATTGTGTAGCGTGTTTGTGGGTTTGTGCCAGGTGTATGTACGTGTGTAGCATAGTCACGTATTGTGTAGCGTGTTTGTGGGTTTGTGCCAGGTGTATGTACGGGTGTGTGATAGTCACGTATTGTGTAGCGTGTTTGTGGGTTTGTATATAGTGTATGTACGGGTGTAGCATAGTCACGTATTGTGTAGCGTGTTTGTGGTTTTGTACCAGGTGTATGTACGGGTGTGGGATAGTCACGTATTGTGTAGCGTGTTTGTGAGTTTGTACCAGGTGTACGTACGGGTGTAGCATAGTCACGTATTGTGTAGCGTGTTTGTGGGTTTGTACCAGATGTATGTACGGGTGTAGCATAGTCACGTATTGTGTAGCGTGTTTGTGGGTTTGTACCAGGTGTATGTACGGGTGTGGGATAGTCACGTATTGTGTAGCGTGTTTGTGGGTTTGTACCAGGTGTATGTACGGGTATAGCATAGTCACGAATTGTGTAGCGTGTTTGTGGGTTTGTACCAGGTGTATGTACGGGCGTGGGATAGTCACGTATTGTGTAGCGTGTTTGTGGGTTTGTGCCAGGTGAATGTACGGGTGTAGCATAGTCACGTATTGTGTAACGTGTTTGTGGGTTTGTACCAGGTGTATATACGGGTGTAGGATAGTCACGTATTGTGTAGCGTGTTTGTGGGTTTGTACCAGGTGTATGTACGGGTGTGGGATAGTCACGTATTGTGTAGCGTGTTTGTGGGTTTGTATCTAGTGTATGTACGGGTGTAGCATAGTCACGTATTGTGTAGCGTGTTTGTGGGTTTGTACCAGGTGTATGTACGGGTGTGGTATAATCACGTATTGTGTAGCGTGTTTGTGGGTTTGTACCAGGTGCATGTACGGGTGTGGGATAGTCACGTATTGTGTAGCATGTTTTTGGGTTTGTACCAGGTGTATGTACGGGTGTGGCATAGTCACGTATTGTGTAGCGTGTTTGTGGGTTTGTAACTGATTTATGTACGGGTGTAGCATAGTCACGTATTGTGTAGCGTGTTTGTGGGTTTGTACCAGGTGTATGTACGGGTGTGGCATAGTCACGTATTGTGTAGCGTGTTTGTGGGTTTGTAACAGATGTATGTACGGGTGTAGCATAGTCACGTATTGTGTAGCGTGTTTGTGGGTTTGTACCAGGTGTATGTACGGGTGTAGCATAGTCACGTATTGTGTAGCTTGTTTGTGGGTTTGTACCAGGTGTATGTACGGGTGTGGGATAGTCACGTATTGTGTAGCGTGTTTGTGGGTTTGTACCAGGTGTATGTACGGGTATAGCATAGTCACGAATTGTGTAGCGTGTTTGTGGGTTTGTACCAGGTGTATGTACGGGTGTAGGATAGTCACGTATTGTGTAGCGTGTTTGTGGGTTTGTACCAGGTGTATGTACGGGTGTGGCATAGTCACGTATTGTGTAGCGTGTTTGTGGGTTTGTGCCAGGTGAATGTACGGGTGTAGCATAGTCACGTATTGTGTAGCGTGTTTGTGGGTTTGTTCCAGGTGTATATACGGGTGTAGGATAGTCACGTATTGTGTAGCGTGTTTGTGGGTTTGTACCAGGTGTATGTACGGGTGTTGGATAGTCACGTATTGTGTAGCGTGTTTGTGGGTTTGTATCTAGTGTATGTACGGGTGTAGCATAGTCACGTATTGTGTAGCGTGTTTGTGGGTTTGTACCAGGTGTATGTACGGGTGTGGTATAGTCACGTATTGTGTAGCGTGTTTGTGGGTTTGTACCAGGTGTATGTACGGGTGTGGGATAGTCACGTACTGTGTAGCGTGTTTTTCGGTTTGTACTAGGTGTATGTACGGGTGTGGCATAGTCACGTATTGTGTAGCGTGTTTGTGGGTTTGTAACAGATTTATGTACGGGTGTGGCATAGTCACGTATTGTATAGCGTGTTTGTGGGTTTGTGCCAGGTGTATGTACGGGTGTAGCATAGTCACGTATTGTGTAGCGTGTTTGTGGTTTAGTACCAGGTGTATGTACAGGTGTAGCATACTCACGCATTGTGTAGCGTGTTTTGGGGTTTGTACCAGGTGTATGTACGGGTGTGGGATAGTCACGTATTGTGTAGCGTGTTTGTGGATTTGTACCAGGTGTATGTACGGCTGTAGCATAGTCACGTATTGTGTAGCGTGTTTGTGGGTTTGTACCAGGTGTATGTACGGGTATAGCATAGTCACGAATTGTGTAGCGTGTTTGTGGGTTTGTACCAGGTGTACGTACGGGTGTAGCATAGTCACGTATTGTGTAGCGTGTTTGTGGGTTTGTACCAGGTGTATGTACGTGTGTAGCATAGTCACGTATTGTGTAGCGTGTTTGTGGGTTTGTAACAGATGTATGTACGGGTGTAGCATAGTCACGTATTGTCTAGCGTGTTTGTGGGTTTGTACCAGGTGTATGTACGGGTGTAGCATAGTCACGTATTGTGTAGAGTGTTTTGGGGTTTGTACCAGGTGTATGTACGGGTGTGGGATAGTCACGTATTGTGTAGCGTGTTTGTGGATTTGTACC
This sequence comes from Saccoglossus kowalevskii, assembly GCF_978046115.1. Taxonomy (NCBI): domain Eukaryota; kingdom Metazoa; phylum Hemichordata; class Enteropneusta; family Harrimaniidae; genus Saccoglossus; species Saccoglossus kowalevskii. Next base: position 35,399,284 of record NC_140653.1, read on the forward strand.
AGGTGTATGTACGGGTGTAGCATAGTCACGTATTGTGTAGCGTGTTTGTTGGTTTGTACCAGGTGTATGTACGGGTGTAGCATAGTCACGTATTGTGTAGCGTGTTTGTTGGTTTGTACCAGGTGTAACTACGGGTGTAGCATAGTCACGAAGTGTGTAGCGTGTTTGTGGGTTTGTACCATGTGTACGTACGGGTGTAGCATAGTCACGTATTGTGTAGCGTGTTTGTGGGTTTGTACCAGGTGTATGTACGTGTGTAGCATAGTCACGTATTGTGTAGCGTGTTTGTGGGTTTGTACCAGGTGTATGTACGGGTGTGTGATAGTCACGTATTGTGTAGCGTGTTTGTGGGTTTGTATCTAGTGTATGTACGGGTGTAGCATAGTCACGTATTGTGTAGCGTGTTTGTGGGTTTGTGCCAGGTGTATGTACGGGTGTGGGATAGTCACGTATTGTGTAGCGTGTTTGTGGGTTTGTACCAGGTGTATGTACGGGTGTAGCATAGTCACGTATTGTGTAGCGTGTTTGTGGGTTTGTACCAGATGTATGTACGGGTGTAGCATTGTCACGTATTGTGTAGCGTGTTTGTGGGTTTGTACCAGGTGTATGTACGGGTGTGGGATAGTCACGTATTGTGTAGCGTGTTTGTGGGTTTGTACCAGGTGTATGTACGGGTATAGCATAGTCACGAATTGTGTAGCGTGTTTGTGGGTTTGTACCAGGTGTATGTACGGGTGTAGGATAGTCACGTATTGTGTAGCGTGTTTGTGGGTTTGTACCAGGTGTATGTACGGGTGTGGGATAGTCACGTATTGTGTAGCGTGTTTGTGGGTTTGTGCCAGGTGTATGTACGGGTGTAGCATAGTCACGTATTGTGTAGCGTGTTTGTGGGTTTGTTCCAGGTGTATATACGGGTGTAGGATAGTCACGTATTGTGTAGCGTGTTTGTGGGTTTGTACCAGGTGTATGTACGGGTGTGGGATAGTCACGTATTGTGTAGCGTGTTTGTGGGTTTGTATCTAGTGTATGTACGGGTGTAGCATAGTCACGTATTGTGTAGCGTGTTTGTGGGTTTGTACCAGGTGTATGTACGGGTGTGGTATAGTCACGTATTGTGTAGCGTGTTTGTGGGTTTGTACCAGGTGTATGTACGGGTGTGGGATAGTCACGTATTGTGTAGCGTGTTTTTCGGTTTGTACCAGGTGTATGTACGGGTGTGGCATAGTCACGTATTGTGTAGCGTGTTTGTGGGTTTGTAACAGATTTATGTACGGGTGTGGCATAGTCACGTATTGTGTAGAGTGTTTGTGGGTTTGTGCCAGGTGTATGTACGGGTGTAGCATAGTCACGTATTGTGTAGCGTGTTTGTGGGTTTGTACCTGGTGTATGTACGGGTGTGGGATAGTCACGTATTGTGTAGCGTGTTTGTGGGTTTGTGCCAGGTGTATGTACGGGTGTAGCATAGTCACGTATTGTGTAGCGTGTTTGTGGGTTTGTACCAGGTGTATGTACGGGTGTAGGATAGTCACGTATTGTGTTGCGTGTTTGTGGGTTTGTACCAGGTGTATGTACGGGTGTGGGATAGTCACGTATTGTGTAGCGTGTTTGTGGATTTGTACCAGGTGTATGTACGACTGTAGCATAGTCACGTATTGTGTAGCGTGTTTGTGGTTTAGTACCAGGTGTATGTACGGGTGTAGCATAGTCACGCATTGTGTAGCGTGTTTTGGGGTTTGTACCAGGTGTATGTACGGGTGTGGGATAGTCACGTATTGTGTAGCGTGTTTGTGGATTTGTACCAGGTGTATGTACGGCTGTAGCATAGTCACGTACTGTGTAGCGTGTTTGTGGGTTTGTACCAGGTGTACGTACGGGTGTAGCATAGTCACGTATTGTGTAGCGTGTTTGTGGGTTTGTACCAGGTGTAACTACGGGTGTAGCATAGTCACGAATTGTGTAGCGTGTTTGTGGGTTTGTACCAGGTGTACGTACGGGTGTAGCATAGTCACGTATTGTGTAGCGTGTTTGTGGGTTTGTGCCAGGTGTATGTACGTGTGTAGCATAGTCACGTATTGTGTAGCGTGTTTGTGGGTTTGTGCCAGGTGTATGTACGGGTGTGTGATAGTCACGTATTGTGTAGCGTGTTTGTGGGTTTGTATATAGTGTATGTACGGGTGTAGCATAGTCACGTATTGTGTAGCGTGTTTGTGGTTTTGTACCAGGTGTATGTACGGGTGTGGGATAGTCACGTATTGTGTAGCGTGTTTGTGAGTTTGTACCAGGTGTACGTACGGGTGTAGCATAGTCACGTATTGTGTAGCGTGTTTGTGGGTTTGTACCAGATGTATGTACGGGTGTAGCATAGTCACGTATTGTGTAGCGTGTTTGTGGGTTTGTACCAGGTGTATGTACGGGTGTGGGATAGTCACGTATTGTGTAGCGTGTTTGTGGGTTTGTACCAGGTGTATGTACGGGTATAGCATAGTCACGAATTGTGTAGCGTGTTTGTGGGTTTGTACCAGGTGTATGTACGGGCGTGGGATAGTCACGTATTGTGTAGCGTGTTTGTGGGTTTGTGCCAGGTGAATGTACGGGTGTAGCATAGTCACGTATTGTGTAACGTGTTTGTGGGTTTGTACCAGGTGTATATACGGGTGTAGGATAGTCACGTATTGTGTAGCGTGTTTGTGGGTTTGTACCAGGTGTATGTACGGGTGTGGGATAGTCACGTATTGTGTAGCGTGTTTGTGGGTTTGTATCTAGTGTATGTACGGGTGTAGCATAGTCACGTATTGTGTAGCGTGTTTGTGGGTTTGTACCAGGTGTATGTACGGGTGTGGTATAATCACGTATTGTGTAGCGTGTTTGTGGGTTTGTACCAGGTGCATGTACGGGTGTGGGATAGTCACGTATTGTGTAGCATGTTTTTGGGTTTGTACCAGGTGTATGTACGGGTGTGGCATAGTCACGTATTGTGTAGCGTGTTTGTGGGTTTGTAACTGATTTATGTACGGGTGTAGCATAGTCACGTATTGTGTAGCGTGTTTGTGGGTTTGTACCAGGTGTATGTACGGGTGTGGCATAGTCACGTATTGTGTAGCGTGTTTGTGGGTTTGTAACAGATGTATGTACGGGTGTAGCATAGTCACGTATTGTGTAGCGTGTTTGTGGGTTTGTACCAGGTGTATGTACGGGTGTAGCATAGTCACGTATTGTGTAGCGTGTTTGTGGGTTTGTACCAGGTGTATGTACGGGTGTGGGATAGTCACGTATTGTGTAGCGTGTTTGTGGGTTTGTACCAGGTGTATGTACGGGTATAGCATAGTCACGAATTGTGTAGCGTGTTTGTGGGTTTGTACCAGGTGTATGTACGGGTGTAGGATAGTCACGTATTGTGTAGCGTGTTTGTGGGTTTGTACCAGGTGTATGTACGGGTGTGGCATAGTCACGTATTGTGTAGCGTGTTTGTGGGTTTGTGCCAGGTGAATGTACGGGTGTAGCATAGTCACGTATTGTGTAGCGTGTTTGTGGGTTTGTTCCAGGTGTATATACGGGTGTAGGATAGTCACGTATTGTGTAGCGTGTTTGTGGGTTTGTACCAGGTGTATGTACGGGTGTTGGATAGTCACGTATTGTGTAGCGTGTTTGTGGGTTTGTATCTAGTGTATGTACGGGTGTAGCATAGTCACGTATTGTGTAGCGTGTTTGTGGGTTTGTACCAGGTGTATGTACGGGTGTGGTATAGTCACGTATTGTGTAGCGTGTTTGTGGGTTTGTACCAGGTGTATGTACGGGTGTGGGATAGTCACGTACTGTGTAGCGTGTTTTTCGGTTTGTACTAGGTGTATGTACGGGTGTGGCATAGTCACGTATTGTGTAGCGTGTTTGTGGGTTTGTAACAGATTTATGTACGGGTGTGGCATAGTCACGTATTGTATAGCGTGTTTGTGGGTTTGTGCCAGGTGTATGTACGGGTGTAGCATAGTCACGTATTGTGTAGCGTGTTTGTGGTTTAGTACCAGGTGTATGTACAGGTGTAGCATACTCACGCATTGTGTAGCGTGTTTTGGGGTTTGTACCAGGTGTATGTACGGGTGTGGGATAGTCACGTATTGTGTAGCGTGTTTGTGGATTTGTACCAGGTGTATGTACGGCTGTAGCATAGTCACGTATTGTGTAGCGTGTTTGTGGGTTTGTACCAGGTGTATGTACGGGTATAGCATAGTCACGAATTGTGTAGCGTGTTTGTGGGTTTGTACCAGGTGTACGTACGGGTGTAGCATAGTCACGTATTGTGTAGCGTGTTTGTGGGTTTGTACCAGGTGTATGTACGTGTGTAGCATAGTCACGTATTGTGTAGCGTGTTTGTGGGTTTGTAACAGATGTATGTACGGGTGTAGCATAGTCACGTATTGTCTAGCGTGTTTGTGGGTTTGTACCAGGTGTATGTACGGGTGTAGCATAGTCACGTATTGTGTAGAGTGTTTTGGGGTTTGTACCAGGTGTATGTACGGGTGTGGGATAGTCACGTATTGTGTAGCGTGTTTGTGGATTTGTACCAGGTGTATGTACGGGTGTAGCATAGTCACGTATTGTGTAGCGTGTTTGTTGGTTTGTACCAGGTGTATGTACGGGTGTAGCATAGTCACGTATTGTGTAGCGTGTTTGTTGGTTTGTACCAGGTGTAACTACGGGTGTAGCATAGTCACGAAGTGTGTAGCGTGTTTGTGGGTTTGTACCATGTGTACGTACGGGTGTAGCATAGTCACGTATTGTGTAGCGTGTTTGTGGGTTTGTACCAGGTGTATGTACGTGTGTAGCATAGTCACGTATTGTGTAGCGTGTTTGTGGGTTTGTACCAGGTGTATGTACGGGTGTGTGATAGTCACGTATTGTGTAGCGTGTTTGTGGGTTTGTATCTAGTGTATGTACGGGTGTAGCATAGTCACGTATTGTGTAGCGTGTTTGTGGGTTTGTGCCAGGTGTATGTACGGGTGTGGGATAGTCACGTATTGTGTAGCGTGTTTGTGGGTTTGTACCAGGTGTATGTACGGGTGTAGCATAGTCACGTATTGTGTAGCGTGTTTGTGGGTTTGTACCAGATGTATGTACGGGTGTAGCATTGTCACGTATTGTGTAGCGTGTTTGTGGGTTTGTACCAGGTGTATGTACGGGTGTGGGATAGTCACGTATTGTGTAGCGTGTTTGTGGGTTTGTACCAGGTGTATGTACGGGTATAGCATAGTCACGAATTGTGTAGCGTGTTTCTGGGTTTGTACCAGGTGTATGTACGGGTGTAGGATAGTCACGTATTGTGTAGCGTGTTTGTGGGTTTGTACCAGGTGTATGTACGGGTGTGGGATAGTCACGTATTGTGTAGCGTGTTTGTGGGTTTGTGCCAGGTGTATGTACGGGTGTAGCATAGTCACGTATTGTGTAGCGTGTTTGTGGGTTTGTTCCAGGTGTATATACGGGTGTAGGATAGTCACGTATTGTGTAGCGTGTTTGTGGGTTTGTACCAGGTGTATGTACGGGTGTGGGATAGTCACGTATTGTGTAGCGTGTTTGTGGGTTTGTATCTAGTGTATGTACGGGTGTAGCATAGTCACGTATTGTGTAGCGTGTTTGTGGGTTTGTACCAGGTGTATGTACGGGTGTGGTATAGTCACGTATTGTGTAGCGTGTTTGTGGGTTTGTACCAGGTGTATGTACGGGTGTGGGATAGTCACGTATTGTGTAGCGTGTTTTTCGGTTTGTACCAGGTGTATGTACGGGTGTGGCATAGTCACGTATTGTGTAGCGTGTTTGTGGGTTTGTAACAGATTTATGTACGGGTGTGGCATAGTCACGTATTGTGTAGCGTGTTTGTGGGTTTGTGCCAGGTGTATGTACGGGTGTAGCATAGTCACGTATTGTGTAGCGTGTTTGTGGGTTTGTACCTGGTGTATGTACGGGTGTGGGATAGTCACGTATTGTGTAGCGTGTTTGTGGGTTTGTGCCAGGTGTATGTACGGGTGTAGCATAGTCACGTATTGTGTAGCGTGTTTGTGGGTTTGTACCAGGTGTATGTACGGGTGTAGGATAGTCACGTATTGTGTTGCGTGTTTGTGGGTTTGTACCAGGTGTATGTACGGGTGTGGGATAGTCACGTATTGTGTAGCGTGTTTGTGGATTTGTACCAGGTGTATGTACGACTGTAGCATAGTCACGTATTGTGTAGCGTGTTTGTGGTTTAGTACCAGGTGTATGTACGGGTGTAGCATAGTCACGCATTGTGTAGCGTGTTTTGGGGTTTGTACCAGGTGTATGTACGGGTGTGGGATAGTCACGTATTGTGTAGCGTGTTTGTGGATTTGTACCAGGTGTATGTACGGCTGTAGCATAGTCACGTACTGTGTAGCGTGTTTGTGGGTTTGTACCAGGTGTACGTACGGGTGTAGCATAGTCACGTATTGTGTAGCGTGTTTGTGGGTTTGTACCAGGTGTAACTACGGGTGTAGCATAGTCACGAATTGTGTAGCGTGTTTGTGGGTTTGTACCAGGTGTACGTACGGGTGTAGCATAGTCACGTATTGTGTAGCGTGTTTGTGGGTTTGTGCCAGGTGTATGTACGTGTGTAGCATAGTCACGTATTGTGTAGCGTGTTTGTGGGTTTGTGCCAGGTGTATGTACGGGTGTAGCATAGTCACGTATTGTGTAGCGTGTTTGTGGGTTTGTACCTGGTGTATGTACGGGTGTGGGATAGTCACGTATTGTGTAGCGTGTTTGTGGGTTTGTGCCAGGTGTATGTACGGGTGTAGCATAGTCACGTATTGTGTAGCGTGTTTGTGGGTTTGTACCAGGTGTATGTACGGGTGTAGGATAGTCACGTATTGTGTTGCGTGTTTGTGGGTTTGTAACAGGTGTATGTACGGGTGTGGGATAGTCACGTATTGTGTAGCGTGTTTGTGGATTTGTACCAGGTGTATGTACGACTGTAGCATAGTCACGTATTGTGTAGCGTGTTTGTGGTTTAGTACCAGGTGTATGTACGGGTGTAGCATAGTCACGCATTGTGTAGCGTGTTTTGGGGTTTGTACCAGGTGTATGTACGGGTGTGGGATAGTCACGTATTGTGTAGCGTGTTTGTGGATTTGTACCAGGTGTATGTACGGCTGTAGCATAGTCACGTACTGTGTAGCGTGTTTGTGGGTTTGTACCAGGTGTACGTACGGGTGTAGCATAGTCACGTATTGTGTAGCGTGTTTGTGGGTTTGTACCAGGTGTAACTACGGGTGTAGCATAGTCACGAATTGTGTAGCGTGTTTGTGGGTTTGTACCAGGTGTACGTACGGGTGTAGCATAGTCACGTATTGTGTAGCGTGTTTGTGGGTTTGTGCCAGGTGTATGTACGTGTGTAGCATAGTCACGTATTGTGTAGCGTGTTTGTGGGTTTGTGCCAGGTGTATGTACGGGTGTGTGATAGTCACGTATTGTGTAGCGTGTTTGTGGGTTTGTATATAGTGTATGTACGGGTGTAGCATAGTCACGTATTGTGTAGCGTGTTTGTGGGTTTGTACCAGGTGTATGTACGGGTGTGGGATAGTCACGTATTGTGTAGCGTGTTTGTGAGTTTGTACCAGGTGTACGTACGGGTGTAGCATAGTCACGTATTGTGTAGCGTGTTTGTGGGTTTGTACCAGATACGTACGGGTGTAGCATAGTCACGTATTGTGTAGCGTGTTTGTGGGTTTGTACCAGGTGTATGTACGGGTGTGGGATAGTCACGTATTGTGTAGCGTGTTTGTGGGTTTGTACCAGGTGTATGTACGGGTATAGCATAGTCACGAATTGTGTAGCGTGTTTGTGGGTTTGTACCAGGTGTATGTACGGGCGTGGGATAGTCACGTATTGTGTAGCGTGTTTGTGGGTTTGTGCCAGGTGAATGTACGGGTGTAGCATAGTCACGTATTGTGTAACGTGTTTGTGGGTTTGTACCAGGTGTATATACGGGTGTAGGATAGTCACGTATTGTGTAGCGTGTTTGTGGGTTTGTACCAGGTGTATGTACGGGTGTGGGATAGTCACGTATTGTGTAGCGTGTTTGTGGGTTTGTATCTAGTGTATGTACGGGTGTAGCATAGTCACGTATTGTGTAGCGTGTTTGTGGGTTTGTACCAGGTGTATGTACGGGTGTGGTATAATCACGTATTGTGTAGCGTGTTTGTGGGTTTGTACCAGGTGCATGTACGGGTGTGGGATAGTCACGTATTGTGTAGCATGTTTTTGGGTTTGTACCAGGTGTATGTACGGGTGTGGCATAGTCACGTATTGTGTAGCGTGTTTGTGGGTTTGTAACTGATTTATGTACGGGTGTAGCATAGTCACGTATTGTGTAGCGTGTTTGTGGGTTTGTACCAGGTGTATGTACGGGTGTGGCATAGTCACGTATTGTGTAGCGTGTTTGTGGGTTTGTAACAGATGTATGTACGGGTGTAGCATAGTCACGTATTGTGTAGCGTGTTTGTGGGTTTGTACCAGGTGTATGTACGGGTGTAGCATAGTCACGTATTGTGTAGCGTGTTTGTGGGTTTGTACCAGGTGTATGTACGGGTGTGGGATAGTCACGTATTGTGTAGCGTGTTTGTGGGTTTGTACCAGGTGTATGTACGGGTATAGCATAGTCACGAATTGTGTAGCGTGTTTGTGGGTTTGTACCAGGTGTATGTACGGGTGTAGGATAGTCACGTATTGTGTAGCGTGTTTGTGGGTTTGTACCAGGTGTATGTACGGGTGTGGCATAGTCACGTATTGTGTAGCGTGTTTGTGGGTTTGTGCCAGGTGAATGTACGGGTGTAGCATAGTCACGTATTGTGTAACGTGTTTGTGGGTTTGTACCAGGTGTATATACGGGTGTAGGATAGTCACGTATTGTGTAGCGTGTTTGTGGGTTTGTACCAGGTGTATGTACGGGTGTGGGATAGTCACGTATTGTGCAGCGTGTTTGTGGGTTTGTATCTAGTGTATGTACGGGTGTAGCATAGTCACGTATTGTGTAGCGTGTTTGTGGGTTTGTACCAGGTGTATGTACGGGTGTGGTATAATCACGTATTGTGTAGCGTGTTTGTGGGTTTGTACCAGGTGCATGTACGGGTGTGGGATAGTCACGTATTGTGTAGCATGTTTTTGGGTTTGTACCAGGTGTATGTACGGGTGTGGGATAGTCACGTATTGTGTAGCGTGTTTTTCGGTTTGTACCAGGTGTATGTACGGGTGTGGCATAGTCACGTATTGTGTAGCGTGTTTGTGGGTTTGTAACAGATTTATGTACGGGTGTGGCATAGTCACGTATTGTGTAGCGTGTTTGTGGGTTTGTGCCAGGTGTATGTACGGGTGTAGCATAGTCACGTATTGTGTAGCGTGTTTGTGGGTTTGTACCTGGTGTATGTACGGGTGTGGGATAGTCACGTATTGTGTAGCGTGTTTGTGGGTTTGTGCCAGGTGTATGTACGGGTGTAGCATAGTCACGTATTGTGTAGCGTGTTTGTGGGTTTGTACCAGGTGTATGTACGGGTGTAGGATAGTCACGTATTATGTTGCGTGTTTGTGGGTTTGTACCAGGTGTATGTACGGGTGTGGGATAGTCACGTATTGTGTAGCGTGTTTGTGGATTTGTACCAGGTGTATGTACGACTGTAGCATAGTCACGTATTGTGTAGCGTGTTTGTGGTTTAGTACCAGGTGTATGTACGGGTGTAGCATAGTCACGCATTGTGTAGCGTGTTTTGGGGTTTGTACCAGGTGTATGTACGGGTGTGGGATAGTCACGTATTGTGTAGCGTGTTTGTGGATTTGTACCAGGTGTATGTACGGCTGTAGCATAGTCACGTACTGTGTAGCGTGTTTGTGGGTTTGTACCAGGTGTATGTACGGGTGTAGCATAGTCACGTATTGTGTAGCGTGTTTGTGGGTTTGTACCAGGTGTAACTACGGGTGTAGCATAGTCACGAATTGTGTAGCGTGTTTGTGGGTTTGTACCAGGTGTACGTACGGGTGTAGCATAGTCACGTATTGTGTAGCGTGTTTGTGGGTTTGTGCCAGGTGTATGTACGTGTGTAGCATAGTCACGTATTGTGTAGCGTGTTTGTGGGTTTGTGCCAGGTGTATGTACGGGTGTGTGATAGTCACGTATTGTGTAGCGTGTTTGTGGGTTTGTATATAGTGTATGTACGGGTGTAGCATAGTCACGTATTGTGTAGCGTGTTTGTGGGTTTGTACCAGGTGTATGTACGGGTGTGGGATAGTCACGTATTGTGTAGCGTGTTTGTGAGTTTGTACCAGGTGTACGTACGGGTGTAGCATAGTCACGTATTGTGTAGCGTGTTTGTGGGTTTGTACCAGATGTATGTACGGGTGTAGCATAGTCACGTATTGTGTAGCGTGTTTGTGGGTTTGTACCAGGTGTATGTACGGGTGTGGGATAGTCACGTATTGTGTAGCGTGTTTGTGGGTTTGTACCAGGTGTATGTACGGGTATAGCATAGTCACGAATTGTGTAGCGTGTTTGTGGGTTTGTACCAGGTGTATGTACGGGCGTGGGATAGTCACGTATTGTGTAGCGTGTTTGTGGGTTTGTGCCAGGTGAATGTACGGGTGTAGCATAGTCACGTATTGTGTAACGTGTTTGTGGGTTTGTACCAGGTGTATATACGGGTGTAGGATAGTCACGTATTGTGTAGCGTGTTTGTGGGTTTGTACCAGGTGTATGTACGGGTGTGGGATAGTCACGTATTGTGTAGCGTGTTTGTGGGTTTGTATCTAGTGTATGTACGGGTGTAGCATAGTCACGTATTGTGTAGCGTGTTTGTGGGTTTGTACCAGGTGTATGTACGGGTGTGGTATAATCACGTATTGTGTAGCGTGTTTGTGGGTTTGTACCAGTTGCATGTACGGGTGTGGGATAGTCACGTATTGTGTAGCATGTTTTTGGGTTTGTACCAGGTGTATGTACGGGTGTGGCATAGTCACGTATTGTGTAGCGTGTTTGTGGGTTTGTAACTGATTTATGTACGGGTGTAGCATAGTCACGTATTGTGTAGCGTGTTTGTGGGTTTGTACCAGGTGTATGTACGGGTGTGGCATAGTCACGTATTGTGTAGCGTGTTTGTGGGTTTGTAACAGATGTATGTACGGGTGTAGCATAGTCACGTATTGTGTAGCGTGTTTGTGGGTTTGTACCAGGTGTATGTACGGGTGTAGCATAGTCACGTATTGTGTAGCGTGTTTGTGGGTTTGTACCAGGTGTATGTACGGGTGTGGGATAGTCACGTATTGTGTAGCGTGTTTGTGGGTTTGTACCAGGTGTATGTACGGGTATAGCATAGTCACGAATTGTGTAGCGTGTTTGTGGGTTTGTACCAGGTGTATGTACGGGTGTAGGATAGTCACGTATTGTGTAGCGTGTTTGTGGGTTTGTATCAGGTGTATGTACGGGTGTGGCATAGTCACGTATTGTGTAGCGTGTTTGTGGGTTTGTGCCAGGTGAATGTACGGGTGTAGCATAGTCACGTATTGTGTAACGTGTTTGTGGGTTTGTACCAGGTGTATATACGGGTGTAGGATAGTCACGTATTGTGTAGCGTGTTTGTGGGTTTGTACCAGGTGTATGTACGGGTGTGGGATAGTCACGTATTGTGTAGCGTGTTTGTGGGTTTGTATCTAGTGTATGTACGGGTGTAGCATAGTCACGTATTGTGTAGCGTGTTTGTGGGTTTGTACCAGGTGTATGTACGGGTGTGGTATAATCACGTATTGTGTAGCGTGTTTGTGGGTTTGTACCAGGTGCATGTACGGGTGTGGGATAGTCACGTATTGTGTAGCATGTTTTTGGGTTTGTACCAGGTGTATGTACGGGTGTGGCATAGTCACGTATTGTGTAGCGTGTTTGTGGGTTTGTAACTGATTTATGTACGGGTGTAGCATAGTCACGTATTGTGTAGCGTGTTTGTGGGTTTGTACCAGGTGTATGTACGGGTGTGGCATAGTCACGTATTGTGTAGCGTGTTTGTGGGTTTGTGCCAGGTGTATGTACGGGTGTAGCATAGTCACGTATTGTGTAGCGTGTTTGTGGGTTTGTACCAGGTGTATGTACGGGTATGGGATAGTCACGTATTGTGTACCGTGTTTGTGGGTTTGTGCCAAGTGTATGTACGGGTGTAGCATAGTCACGTATTGTGTAGCGTGTTTGTGGGTTTGTACCAGGTGTATGTACGGGTGTAGGATAGTCACGTATTGTGTAGCGTGTTTGTGGGTTTGTACCATGTGTATGTACGGGTGTGGGATAGTCACGTATTGTGTAGCGTGTTTGTGGGTTGGTGCCAGGTGTATGTACGGGTGTAGCATAGTCACGTATTGTGTAGCGTGTTTGTGGGTTTGTACCAGGTGTATGTACGGGTGTGGAATAGTCACGTATTGTGTAGCGTGTTTGTGGGTTTGTACCTGGTGTATGTACGGGTGTAGCATAGTCACGAATTGTGTAGCGTGTTTGTGGGTTTGTACCAGGTGTATGTACGGGTGTAGGATAGTCACGTTTTGTGTAGCGTGTTTGTGGGTTTGTACCAGGTGTATGTACGGGTGTGGGATAGTCACGTATAGTGTAGCGTGTTTGTGGGTTTGTGCCAGGTGTATGTACGGGTGTAGCATAGTCACGTATTGTGTAGCGTGTTTGTGGGTTTGTACCAGGTGTATGTACGGGTGTAGCATAGTCATGAATTGTTAGCGTGTTTGAGGGTTTGTACCAGGTGTATGTACGGGTGTAGGATAGTCACGTATTGTGTAGCGTGTTTGTGGGTTTGTACCAGGTGTATGTACGGGTGTGGCATTGTCACGTGTTGTGTAGCGTGTTTGTGGGTTTGTACCAGGTGTATGTACGGGTGTGGGATAGTCACGTATTGTGTAGCGTGTTTGTGGGTTTGTACCAGGTTTATGTACGGGTGTAGCATAGTCACGTATTGTGTAGCGTGTTTGTGGGTTTGTACCAGGTGTATGTACTGGTGTAGCATAGTCACGCATTGTGTAGCGTGTTTGTGGGTTTGTACCAGGTGTATGTACGGGTGTGGGATAGTCACGTATAGTGTAGCGTGTTTGTGGGTTTGTGCTAGGTGTATGTACGGGTGTAGCATAGTCACGTATTGTGTAGCGTGTTTGTGGGTTTGTACCAGGTGTATGTACGGGTGTAGCATAGTCATGAATTGTTAGCGTGTTTGAGGGTTTGTACCAGGTGTATGTACGGGTGTAGGATAGTCACGTATTGTGTAGCGTGTTTGTGGGTTTGTACCAGGTGTATGTACGGGTGTGGCATTGTCACGTGTTGTGTAGCGTGTTTGTGGGTTTGTACCAGGTGTATGTACGGGTGTGGGATAGTCACGTATTGTGTAGCGTGTTTGTGGGTTTGTACCAGGTTTATGTACGGGTGTAGCATAGTCACGTATTGTGTAGCGTGTTTGTGGGTTTGTACCAGGTGTATGTACTGGTGTAGCATAGTCACGCATTGTGTAGCGTGTTTGTGGGTTTGTACCAGGTGTATGTACGGGTGTGGGATAGTCACGTATTGTGTAGCGTGTTTGTGGGTTTGTACCAGGTGTATGTACGGTTGTAGGATAGTCACGCATTGTGTAGCGTGTTTTTGGGTTTGTACCAGGTGTATGTACGGCTGTAGCATAGTCACGTATTGTGTAGCGTGTTTGTGGGTTTGTGCCAGGTGTATGTACGGGTGTAGCATAGTCACGTATTGTGTAGCGTGTTTGTGGGTTTGTACCAGGTGTATGTACGGGTGCAGCATAGTCACGTATTGTCTAGCGTGTTTGTGGGTTTGTACCAGGTGTATGTACGGGTGTGGAATAGTCACGTATTGTGTAGCGTGTTTGTGGGTTTTTACCAGGTATATGTACGGGTGTAGCATAGTCACGTATTGTCTAGCGTGTTTGTGGGTTTGTACCAGGTGTATGTACGGGTGTAGCATAGTCACGTATTGTCTAGCGTGTTTGTGGGTTTGTACCAGGTGTATGTAAGGATGTGGGATAGTCACGTATTGTGTAGCGTGTTTTGGGGTTTGTACCAGGTGTATGTACGGGTGTGGCATAGTCACGTATTGTGTAGCGTGTTTGTGGGTTTGTAACAGATGTATGTACGGGTGTAGCATAGTCACGTATTGTGTACCGTGTCTGTGGGTTTGTACCAGGTGTATGTACGGGTGTGGCATAGTCACGTATTGTGTAGCGTGTTTGTGGGGTTGTAACAGATGTATGTACGGGTGTAGCATAGTCACGTATTGTGTAGCGTGTTTGTGGGTGTGTACCAGGTGTATGTACGGGTGTGGCATAGTCAAGTATTGTGTAGCGTGTTTGTGGGTTTGTACCAGGTGTATGTACGGGTGTGGCATAGTCACGTATTGTGTAGCGTGTTTGTGGGTTTGTAACAGATGTATGTACGGGTGTAGCATAGTCACGTATTGTGTAGCGTGTTTGTGGGTTTGTACCAAGTGTATGTACTGGTGTAGCATAGTCACGCATTGTGTAGCGTGTTTGAGGGTTTGTACCAGGTGTATGTACGGGTGTAGCATAGTCACGTATTGTGTAGCGTGTTTGTGGGTTTGTACCAGGTGTATGTACGGGTGTAGCATAGTCACGTATTGTGTAGCGTATTTGTGGGTTTGTACCAGGTGTATGTACTGGTGTAGCATAGTCACGTATTGTGTAGCGTGTTTGTGGGTTTGTACCAGGTGTATGTACGGGTGTAGCATAGTCACGTATTGTGTAGCGTATTTGTGGGTTTGTACCAGGTGTATGTACTGGTGTAGCATAGTCACGTATTGTGTAGCGTTTTTGTGGGTTTGTACCAGGTGTATGTACGGGTGCAGCATAGTCACGTATTGTCTAGCGTGTTTGTGGGTTTGTACCAGGTGTATGTACGGGTGTGGAATAGTCACGTATTGTGTAGCGTGTTTGTGGGTTTGTAACAGATGTATGTACGGGTGTAGCATAGTCACGTATTGTGTAGCGTGTCTGTGGGTTTGTACCAGGTGTATGTACGGGTGTGGCATAGTCACGTATTGTGTAGCGTGTTTGTGGGGTTGTAACAGATGTATGTACGGGTGTAGCATAGTCACGTATTGTGTAGCGTGTTTGTGGGTTTGTACCAGGTGTATGTACGTGTGTGGCATAGTCAAGTATTGTGTAGCGTGTTTGTGGGTTTGTACCAGGTGTATGTACGGGTGTGGCATAGTCACGTATTGTGTAGCGTGTTTGTGGGTTTGTAACAGATATATGTACGGGTGTGGCATAGTCACGAATTGTGTAGCGTGTTTGTGGGTTTGTACCAGGTGTACGTACGGGTGTAGCATAGTCACGTATTGTGTAGCGTGTTTGGGGTTTGTACCAGGTGTATGTACGGGTGTGGCATAGTCACGCATTGTGTAGCGTGTTTTGGGGTTTGTACCAAGTGTATGTACGGGTGTGGCATAGTTACGTATTGTGTAGCGTGTTTGTGGGTTTGTAACAGATGTATGTACGGGTGTAGCTTAGTCACGTATTGTGTAGCGTGTTTGTGGGTTTGTACCAGGTGTATGTACGGGTGTAGCATAGTCACGTATTGTGTAGCGTGTTTTGGGGTTTGTACCAGGTGTATGTACGGGTGTGGGATAGTCACGTATTGTGTAGCGTGTTTGTGGATTTGTACCAGGTGTATGTACGGCTGTAGCATAGTCACGTATTGTGTAGCGTGTTTGTGGGTTTGTACCAGGTGTATGTACGGGTGTAGCATAGTCACGCATTGTGTAGCGTGTTTTGGGGTTTGTACCAGGTGTATGTACGGGTGTGGGATAGTCACGTATTGTGTAGCGTGTTTGTGGATTTGTACCAGGTGTATGTACGGCTGTAGCATAGTCACGTATTGTGTAGCGTGTTTGTGGATTTGTACCAGGTGTATGTACGGGTGTAGCATAGTCACGTATTGTGTAGCGTGTTTGTGGGTTTGTACCAGGTGTAACTACGGGTGTAGCATAGTCACGAATTGTGTAGCGTGTTTGTGGGTTTGTACCAGGTGTACGTACGGGTGTAGCATAGTCACGTATTGTGTAGCGTGTTTGTGGGTTTGTACCAGGTGTATGTACGTGTGTAGCATAGTCACGTATTGTGTAGCGTGTTTGTGGGTTTGTAACAGATGTATGTACGGGTGTAGCATAGTCACGTATTGTCTAGCGTGTTTGTGGGTTTGTACCAGGTGTATGTACGGGTGTAGCATAGTCACGTATTGTGTAGCGTGTTTTGGGGTTTGTACCAGGTGTATGTACGGGTGTGGGATAGTCACGTATTGTGTAGCGTGTTTGTGGATTTGTACCAGGTGTATGTACGGGTGTAGCATAGTCACGTATTGTGTAGCGTGTTTGTTGGTTTGTACCAGGTGTATGTACGGGTGTAGCACAGTCACGTATTGTGTAGTGTGTTTGTTGGTTTGTACCAGGTGTAACTACGGGTGTAGCATAGTCACGAATTGTGTAGCGTGTTTGTGGGTTTGTACCAGGTGTACGTACGGGTGTAGCATAGTCACGTATTGTGTAGCGTGTTTGTGGGTTTGTACCAGGTGTATGTACGTGTGTAGCATAGTCACGTATTGTGTAGCGTGTTTGTGGGTTTGTACCAGGTGTATGTACGGGTGTGTGATAGTCACGTATTGTGTAGCGTGTTTGTGGGTTTGTATCTAGTGTATGTACGGGTGTAGCATAGTCACGTATTGTGTAGCGTGTTTGTGGGTTTGTGCCAGGTGTATGTAAGGGTGTGGGATAGTCATGTATTGTGTAGCGTGTTTGTGGGTTTGTACCAGGTGTATGTACGGGTGTAGCATAGTCACGTATTGTGTAGCGTGTTTGTGGGTTTGTACCAGATGTATGTACGGGTGTAGCATAGTCACGTATTGTGTAGCGTGTTTGTGGGTTTGTACCAGGTGTATGTACGGGTGTGGGATAGTCACGTATTGTGTAGCGTGTTTGTGGGTTTGTACCAGGTGTATGTACGGGTATAGCATAGTCACGAATTGTGTAGCGTGTTTGTGGGTTTGTACCAGGTGTATGTACGGGTGTAGGATAGTCACGTATTGTGTAGCGTGTTTGTGGGTTTGTACCAGGTGTATGTACGGGTGTGGGATAGTCACGTATTGTGTAGCGTGTTTGTGGGTTTGTGCCAGGTGTATGTACGGGTGTAGCATAGTCACGTATTGTGTAGCGTGTTTGTGGGTTTGTTCCAGGTGTATATACGGGTGTAGGATAGTCACGTATTGTGTAGCGTGTTTGTGGGTTTGTACCAGGTGTATGTACGGGTGTTGGATAGTCACGTATTGTGTAGCGTGTTTGTGGGTTTGTATCTAGTGTATGTACGGGTGTAGCATAGTCACGTATTGTGTAGCGTGTTTGTGGGTTTGTACCAGGTGTATGTACGGGTGTGGTATAGTCACGTATTGTGTAGCGTGTTTGTGGGTTTGTACCAGGTGTATGTACGGGTGTGGGATAGTCACGTACTGTGTAGCGTGTTTTTTCGGTTTGTACCAGGTGTATGTACGGGTGTGGCATAGTCACGTATTGTGTAGCGTGTTTGTGGGTTTGTAACAGATTTATGTACGGGTGTGGCATAGTCACGTATTGTATAGCGTGTTTGTGGGTTTGTGCCAGGTGTATGTACGGGTGTAGCATAGTCACGTATTGTGTAGCGTGTTTGTGGTTTAGTACCAGGTGTATGTACAGGTGTAGCATACTCACGCATTGTGTAGCGTGTTTTGGGGTTTGTACCAGGTGTATGTACGGGTGTGGGATAGTCACGTATTGTGTAGCGTGTTTGTGGATTTGTACCAGGTGTATGTACGGCTGTAGCATAGTCACGTATTGTGTAGCGTGTTTGTGGGTTTGTACCAGGTGTATGTACGGGTATAGCATAGTCACGAATTGTGTAGCGTGTTTGTGGGTTTGTACCAGGTGTACGTACGGGTGTAGCATAGTCACGTATTGTGTAGCGTGTTTGTGGGTTTGTACCAGGTGTATGTACGGGTATAGCATAGTCACGAATTGTGTAGCGTGTTTGTGGGTTTGTACCAGGTGTATGTACGGGTGTAGGATAGTCACGTATTGTGTAGCGTGTTTGTGGGTTTGTACCAGGTGTATGTACGGGTGTGGGATAGTCACGTATTGTGTAGCGTGTTTGTGGGTTTGTGCCAGGTGTATGTACGGGTGTAGCATAGTCACGTATTGTGTAGCGTGTTTGTGGGTTTGTTCCAGGTGTATATACGGGTGTAGGATAGTCACGTATTGTGTAGCGTGTTTGTGGGTTTGTACCAGGTGTATGTACGGGTGTTGGATAGTCACGTATTGTGTAGCGTGTTTGTGGGTTTGTATCTAGTGTATGTACGGGTGTAGCATAGTCACGTATTGTGTAGCGTGTTTGTGGGTTTGTACCAGGTGTATGTACGGGTGTGGTATAGTCACGTATTGTGTAGCGTGTTTGTGGGTTTGTACCAGGTGTATGTACGGGTGTGGGATAGTCACGTACTGTGTAGCGTGTTTTTCGGTTTGTACTAGGTATATGTACGGGTGTGGCATAGTCACGTATTGTGTAGCGTGTTTGTGGGTTTGTAACAGATTTATGTACGGGTGTGGCATAGTCACGTATTGTATAGCGTGTTTGTGGGTTTGTGCCAGGTGTATGTACGGGTGTAGCATAGTCACGTATTGTGTAGCGTGTTTGTGGTTTAGTACCAGGTGTATGTACAGGTGTAGCATACTCACGCATTGTGTAGCGTGTTTTGGGGTTTGTACCAGGTGTATGTACGGGTGTGGGATAGTCACGTATTGTGTAGCGTGTTTGTGGATTTGTACCAGGTGTATGTACGGCTGTAGCATAGTCACGTATTGTGTAGCGTGTTTGTGGGTTTGTACCAGGTGTATGTACGGGTATAGCATAGTCACGAATTGTGTAGCGTGTTTGTGGGTTTGTACCAGGTGTACGTACGGGTGTAGCATAGTCACGTATTGTGTAGCGTGTTTGTGGGTTTGTACCAGGTGTATGTACGTGTGTAGCATAGTCACGTATTGTGTAGCGTGTTTGTGGGTTTGTAACAGATGTATGTACGGGTGTAGCATAGTCACGTATTGTCTAGCGTGTTTGTGGGTTTGTACCAGGTGTATGTACGGGTGTAGCATAGTCACGTATTGTGTAGAGTGTTTTGGGGTTTGTACCAGGTGTATGTACGGGTGTGGGATAGTCACGTATTGTGTAGCGTGTTTGTGGATTTGTACCAGGTGTATGTACGGGTGTAGCATAGTCACGTATTGTGTAGCGTGTTTGTTGGTTTGTACCAGGTGTATGTACGGGTGTAGCATAGTCACGTATTGTGTAGCGTGTTTGTTGGTTTGTACCAGGTGTAACTACGGGTGTAGCATAGTCACGAATTGTGTAGCGTGTTTGTGGGTTTGTACCATGTGTACGTACGGGTGTAGCATAGTCACGTATTGTGTAGCGTGTTTGTGGGTTTGTACCAGGTGTATGTACGTGTGTAGCATAGTCACGTATTGTGTAGCGTGTTTGTGGGTTTGTACCAGGTGTATGTACGGGTGTGTGATAGTCACGTATTGTGTAGCGTGTTTGTGGGTTTGTATCTAGTGTATGTACGGGTGTAGCATAGTCACGTATTGTGTAGCGTGTTTGTGGGTTTGTGCCAGGTGTATGTACGGGTGTGGGATAGTCACGTATTGTGTAGCGTGTTTGTGGGTTTGTACCAGGTGTATGTACGGGTGTAGCATAGTCACGTATTGTGTAGCGTGTTTGTGGGTTTGTACCAGATGTATGTACGGGTGTAGCATAGTCACGTATTGTGTAGCGTGTTTGTGGGTTTGTACCAGGTGTATGTACGGGTGTGGGATAGTCACGTATTGTGTAGCGTGTTTGTGGGTTTGTACCAGGTGTATGTACGGGTATAGCATAGTCACGAATTGTGTAGCGTGTTTGTGGGTTTGTACCAGGTGTATGTACGGGTGTAGGATAGTCACGTATTGTGTAGCGTGTTTGTGGGTTTGTACCAGGTGTATGTACGGGTGTGGGATAGTCACGTATTGTGTAGCGTGTTTGTGGGTTTGTGCCAGGTGTATGTACGGGTGTAGCATAGTCACGTATTGTGTAGCGTGTTTGTGGGTTTGTTCCAGGTGTATATACGGGTGTAGGATAGTCACGTATTGTGTAGCGTGTTTGTGGGTTTGTACCAGGTGTATGTACGGGTGTGGGATAGTCACGTATTGTGTAGCGTGTTTGTGGGTTTGTATCTAGTGTATGTACGGGTGTAGGATAGTTACGTATTGTGTAGCGTGTTTGTGGGTTTGTACCAGGTGTATGTACGGGTGTGGTATAGTCACGTATTGTGTAGCGTGTTTGTGGGTTTGTACCAGGTGTATGTACGGGTGTGGGATAGTCACGTATTGTGTAGCGTGTTTTTCGGTTTGTACCAGGTGTATGTACGGGTGTGGCATAGTCACGTATTGTGTAGCGTGTTTGTGGGTTTGTAACAGATTTATGTACGGGTGTGGCATAGTCACGTATTGTGTAGCGTGTTTGTGGGTTTGTGCCAGGTGTATGTACGGGTGTAGCATAGTCACGTATTGTGTAGCGTGTTTGTGGGTTTGTACCTGGTGTATGTACGGGTGTGGGATAGTCACGTATTGTGTAGCGTGTTTGTGGGTTTGTGCCAGGTGTATGTACGGGTGTAGCATAGTCACGTATTGTGTAGCGTGTTTGTGGGTTTGTACCAGGTGTATGTACGGGTGTAGGATAGTCACGTATTGTGTTGCGTGTTTGTGGGTTTGTACCAGGTGTATGTACGGGTGTGGGATAGTCACGTATTGTGTAGCGTGTTTGTGGATTTGTACCAGGTGTATGTACGACTGTAGCATAGTCACGTATTGTGTAGCGTGTTTGTGGTTTAGTACCAGGTGTATGTACGGGTGTAGCATAGTCACGCATTGTGTAGCGTGTTTTGGGGTTTGTACCAGGTGTATGTACGGGTGTGGGATAGTCACGTATTGTGTAGCGTGTTTGTGGATTTGTACCAGGTGTATGTACGGCTGTAGCATAGTCACGTACTGTGTAGCGTGTTTGTGGGTTTGTACCAGGTGTACGTACGGGTGTAGCATAGTCACGTATTGTGTAGCGTGTTTGTGGGTTTGTACCAGGTGTAACTACGGGTGTAGCATAGTCACGAATTGTGTGGCGTGTTTGTGGGTTTGTACCAGGTGTACGTACGGGTGTAGCATAGTCACGTATTGTGTAGCGTGTTTGTGGGTTTGTGCCAGGTGTATGTACGTGTGTAGCATAGTCACGTATTGTGTAGCGTGTTTGTGGGTTTGTGCCAGGTGTATGTACGGGTGTGTGATAGTCACGTATTGTGTAGCGTGTTTGTGGGTTTGTATATAGTGTATGTACGGGTGTAGCATAGTCACGTATTGTGTAGCGTGTTTGTGGGTTTGTACCAGGTGTATGTACGGGTGTGGGATAGTCACGTATTGTGTAGCGTGTTTGTGAGTTTGTACCAGGTGTACGTACGGGTGTAGCATAGTCACGTATTGTGTAGCGTGTTTGTGGGTTTGTACCAGATGTATGTACGGGTGTAGCATAGTCACGTATTGTGTAGCGTGTTTGTGGGTTTGTACCAGGTGTATGTACGGGTGTGGGATAGTCACGTATTGTGTAGCGTGTTTGTGGGTTTGTACCAGGTGTATGTACGGGTATAGCATAGTCACGAATTGTGTAGCGTGTTTGTGGGTTTGTACCAGGTGTATGTACGGGCGTGGGATAGTCACGTATTGTGTAGCGTGTTTGTGGGTTTGTGCCAGGTGAATGTACGGGTGTAGCATAGTCACGTATTGTGTAACGTGTTTGTGGGTTTGTACCAGGTGTATATACGGGTGTAGGATAGTCACGTATTGTGTAGCGTGTTTGTGGGTTTGTACCAGGTGTATGTACGGGTGTGAGATAGTCACGTATTGTGTAGCGTGTTTGTGGGTTTGTATCTAGTGTATGTACGGGTGTAGCATAGTCACGTATTGTGTAGCGTGTTTGTGGGTTTGTACCAGGTGTATGTACGGGTGTGGTATAATCACGTATTGTGTAGCGTGTTTGTGGGTTTGTACCAGGTGCATGTACGGGTGTGGGATAGTCACGTATTGTGTAGCATGTTTTTGGGTTTGTACCAGGTGTATGTACGGGTGTGGCATAGTCACGTATTGTGTAGCGTGTTTGTGGGTTTGTAACTGATTTATGTACGGGTGTAGCATAGTCACGTATTGTGTAGCGTGTTTGTGGGTTTGTACCAGGTGTATGTACGGGTGTGGCATAGTCACGTATTGTGTAGCGTGTTTGTGGGTTTGTAACAGATGTATGTACGGGTGTAGCATAGTCACGTATTGTGTAGCGTGTTTGTGGGTTTGTACCAGGTGTATGTACGGGTGTAGCATAGTCACGTATTGTGTAGCGTGTTTGTGGGTTTGTACCAGGTGTATGTACGGGTGTGGGATAGTCACGTATTGTGTAGCGTGTTTGTGGGTTTGTACCAGGTGTATGTACGGGTATAGCATAGTCACGAATTGTGTAGCGTGTTTGTGGTTTTGTACCAGGTGTATGTACGGGTGTAGGATAGTCACGTATTGTGTAGCGTGTTTGTGGGTTTGTACCAGGTGTATGTACGGGTGTGGCATAGTCACGTATTGTGTAGCGTGTTTGTGGGTTTGTGCCAGGTGAATGTACGGGTGTAGCATAGTCACGTATTGTGTAACGTGTTTGTGGGTTTGTACCAGGTGTATATACGGGTGTAGGATAGTCACGTATTGTGTAGCGTGTTTGTGGGTTTGTACCAGGTGTATGTACGGGTGTGGGATAGTCACGTATTGTGCAGCGTGTTTGTGGGTTTGTATCTAGTGTATGTACGGGTGTAGCATAGTCACGTATTGTGTAGCGTGTTTGTGGGTTTGTACCAGGTGTATGTACGGGTGTGGTATAATCACGTATTGTGTAGCGTGTTTGTGGGTTTGTACCAGGTGCATGTACGGGTGTGGGATAGTCACGTATTGTGTAGCATGTTTTTGGGTTTGTACCAGGTGTATGTACGGGTGTGGGATAGTCACGTATTGTGTAGCGTGTTTTTCGGTTTGTACCAGGTGTATGTACGGGTGTGGCATAGTCACGTATTGTGTAGCGTGTTTGTGGGTTTGTAACAGATTTATGTACGGGTGTGGCATAGTCACGTATTGTGTAGCGTGTTTGTGGGTTTGTGCCAGGTGTATGTACGGGTGTAGCATAGTCACGTATTGTGTAGCGTGTTTGTGGGTTTGTACCTGGTGTATGTACGGGTGTGGGATAGTCACGTATTGTGTAGCGTGTTTGTGGGTTTGTGCCAGGTGTATGTACGGGTGTAGCATAGTCACGTATTGTGTAGCGTGTTTGTGGGTTTGTACCAGGTGTATGTACGGGTGTAGGATAGTCACGTATTGTGTTGCGTGTTTGTGGGTTTGTACCAGGTGTATGTACGGGTGTGGGATAGTCACGTATTGTGTAGCGTGTTTGTGGATTTGTACCAGGTGTATGTACGACTGTAGCATAGTCACGTATTGTGTAGCGTGTTTGTGGTTTAGTACCAGGTGTATGTACGGGTGTAGCATAGTCACGCATTGTGTAGCGTGTTTTGGGGTTTGTACCAGGTGTATGTACGGGTGTGGGATAGTCACGTATTGTGTAGCGTGTTTGTGGATTTGTACCAGGTGTATGTACGGCTGTAGCATAGTCACGTACTGTGTAGCGTGTTTGTGGGTTTGTACCAGGTGTATGTACGGGTGTAGCATAGTCACGTATTGTGTAGCGTGTTTGTGGGTTTGTACCAGGTGTAACTACGGGTGTAGCATAGTCACGAATTGTGTAGCGTGTTTGTGGGTTTGTACCAGGTGTACGTACGGGTGTAGCATAGTCACGTATTGTGTAGCGTGTTTGTGGGTTTGTGCCAGGTGTATGTACGTGTGTAGCATAGTCACGTATTGTGTAGCGTGTTTGTGGGTTTGTGCCAGGTGTATGTACGGGTGTGTGATAGTCACGTATTGTGTAGCGTGTTTGTGGGTTTGTATATAGTGTATGTACGGGTGTAGCATAGTCACGTATTGTCTAGCGTGTTTGTGGGTTTGTACCAGGTGTATGTACGGGTGTAGCATAGTCACGTATTGTGTAGCGTGTTTTGGGGTTTGTACCAGGTGTATGTACGGGTGTGGGATAGTCACGTATTGTGTAGCGTGTTTGTGGATTTGTACCAGGTGTATGTACGGGTGTAGCATAGTCACGTATTGTGTAGCGTGTTTGTTGGTTTGTACCAGGTGTATGTACGGGTGTAGCACAGTCACGTATTGTGTAGTGTGTTTGTTGGTTTGTACCAGGTGTAACTACGGGTGTAGCATAGTCACGAATTGTGTAGCGTGTTTGTGGGTTTGTACCAGGTGTACGTACGGGTGTAGCATAGTCACGTATTGTGTAGCGTGTTTGTGGGTTTGTACCAGGTGTATGTACGTGTGTAGCATAGTCACGTATTGTGTAGCGTGTTTGTGGGTTTGTACCAGGTGTATGTACGGGTGTGTGATAGTCACGTATTGTGTAGCGTGTTTGTGGGTTTGTATCTAGTGTATGTACGGGTGTAGCATAGTCACGTATTGTGTAGCGTGTTTGTGGGTTTGTGCCAGGTGTATGTAAGGGTGTGGGATAGTCATGTATTGTGTAGCGTGTTTGTGGGTTTGTACCAGGTGTATGTACGGGTGTAGCATAGTCACGTATTGTGTAGCGTGTTTGTGGGTTTGTACCAGATGTATGTACGGGTGTAGCATAGTCACGTATTGTGTAGCGTGTTTGTGGGTTTGTACCAGGTGTATGTACGGGTGTGGGATAGTCACGTATTGTGTAGCGTGTTTGTGGGTTTGTACCAGGTGTATGTACGGGTATAGCATAGTCACGAATTGTGTAGCGTGTTTGTGGGTTTGTACCAGGTGTATGTACGGGTGTAGGATAGTCACGTATTGTGTAGCGTGTTTGTGGGTTTGTACCAGGTGTATGTACGGGTGTGGGATAGTCACGTATTGTGTAGCGTGTTTGTGGGTTTGTGCCAGGTGTATGTACGGGTGTAGCATAGTCACGTATTGTGTAGCGTGTTTGTGGGTTTGTTCCAGGTGTATATACGGGTGTAGGATAGTCACGTATTGTGTAGCGTGTTTGTGGGTTTGTACCAGGTGTATGTACGGGTGTTGGATAGTCACGTATTGTGTAGCGTGTTTGTGGGTTTGTATCTAGTGTATGTACGGGTGTAGCATAGTCACGTATTGTGTAGCGTGTTTGTGGGTTTGTACCAGGTGTATGTACGGGTGTGGTATAGTCACGTATTGTGTAGCGTGTTTGTGGGTTTGTACCAGGTGTATGTACGGGTGTGGGATAGTCACGTACTGTGTAGCGTGTTTTTCGGTTTGTACCAGGTGTATGTACGGGTGTGGCATAGTCACGTATTGTGTAGCGTGTTTGTGGGTTTGTAACAGATTTATGTACGGGTGTGGCATAGTCACGTATTGTATAGCGTGTTTGTGGGTTTGTGCCAGGTGTATGTACGGGTGTAGCATAGTCACGTATTGTGTAGCGTGTTTGTGGTTTAGTACCAGGTGTATGTACAGGTGTAGCATACTCACGCATTGTGTAGCGTGTTTTGGGGTTTGTACCAGGTGTATGTACGGGTGTGGGATAGTCACGTATTGTGTAGCGTGTTTGTGGATTTGTACCAGGTGTATGTACGGCTGTAGCATAGTCACGTATTGTGTAGCGTGTTTGTGGGTTTGTACCAGGTGTATGTACGGGTATAGCATAGTCACGAATTGTGTAGCGTGTTTGTGGGTTTGTACCAGGTGTACGTACGGGTGTAGCATAGTCACGTATTGTGTAGCGTGTTTGTGGGTTTGTACCAGGTGTATGTACGGGTATAGCATAGTCACGAATTGTGTAGCGTGTTTGTGGGTTTGTACCAGGTGTATGTACGGGTGTAGGATAGTCACGTATTGTATAGCGTGTTTGTGGGTTTGTACCAGGTGTATGTACGGGTGTGGGATAGTCACGTATTGTGTAGCGTGTTTGTGGGTTTGTGCCAGGTGTATGTACGGGTGTAGCATAGTCACGTATTGTGTAGCGTGTTTGTGGGTTTGTTCCAGGTGTATATACGGGTGTAGGATAGTCACGTATTGTGTAGCGTGTTTGTGGGTTTGTACCAGGTGTATGTACGGGTGTTGGATAGTCACGTATTGTGTAGCGTGTTTGTGGGTTTGTATCTAGTGTATGTACGGGTGTAGCATAGTCACGTATTGTGTAGCGTGTTTGTGGGTTTGTACCAGGTGTATGTACGGGTGTGGTATAGTCACGTATTGTGTAGCGTGTTTGTGGGTTTGTACCAGGTGTATGTACGGGTGTGGGATAGTCACGTACTGTGTAGCGTGTTTTTCGGTTTGTACTAGGTGTATGTACGGGTGTGGCATAGTCACGTATTGTGTAGCGTGTTTGTGGGTTTGTAACAGATTTATGTACGGGTGTGGCATAGTCACGTATTGTATAGCGTGTTTGTGGGTTTGTGCCAGGTGTATGTACGGGTGTAGCATAGTCACGTATTGTGTAGCGTGTTTGTGGTTTAGTACCAGGTGTATGTACAGGTGTAGCATACTCACGCATTGTGTAGCGTGTTTTGGGGTTTGTACCAGGTGTATGTACGGGTGTGGGATAGTCACGTATTGTGTAGCGTGTTTGTGGATTTGTACCAGGTGTATGTACGGCTGTAGCATAGTCACGTATTGTGTAGCGTGTTTGTGGGTTTGTACCAGGTGTATGTACGGGTATAGCATAGTCACGAATTGTGTAGCGTGTTTGTGGGTTTGTACCAGGTGTACGTACGGGTGTAGCATAGTCACGTATTGTGTAGCGTGTTTGTGGGTTTGTACCAGGTGTATGTACGTGTGTAGCATAGTCACGTATTGTGTAGCGTGTTTGTGGGTTTGTAACAGATGTATGTACGGGTGTAGCATAGTCACGTATTGTCTAGCGTGTTTGTGGGTTTGTACCAGGTGTATGTACGGGTGTAGCATAGTCACGTATTGTGTAGAGTGTTTTGGGGTTTGTACCAGGTGTATGTACGGGTGTGGGATAGTCACGTATTGTGTAGCGTGTTTGTGGATTTGTACCAGGTGTATGTACGGGTGTAGCATAGTCACGTATTGTGTAGCGTGTTTGTTGGTTTGTACCAGGTGTATGTACGGGTGTAGCATAGTCACGTATTGTGTAGCGTGTTTGTTGGTTTGTACCAGGTGTAACTACGGGTGTAGCATAGTCACGAAGTGTGTAGCGTGTTTGTGGGTTTGTACCATGTGTACGTACGGGTGTAGCATAGTCACGTATTGTGTAGCGTGTTTGTGGGTTTGTACCAGGTGTATGTACGTGTGTAGCATAGTCACGTATTGTGTAGCGTGTTTGTGGGTTTGTACCAGGTGTATGTACGGGTGTGTGATAGTCACGTATTGTGTAGCGTGTTTGTGGGTTTGTATCTAGTGTATGTACGGGTGTAGCATAGTCACGTATTGTGTAGCGTGTTTGTGGGTTTGTGCCAGGTGTATGTACGGGTGTGGGATAGTCACGTATTGTGTAGCGTGTTTGTGGGTTTGTACCAGGTGTATGTACGGGTGTAGCATAGTCACGTATTGTGTAGCGTGTTTGTGGGTTTGTACCAGATGTATGTACGGGTGTAGCATAGTCACGTATTGTGTAGCGTGTTTGTGGGTTTGTACCAGGTGTATGTACGGGTGTGGGATAGTCACGTATTGTGTAGCGTGTTTGTGGGTTTGTACCAGGTGTATGTACGGGTATAGCATAGTCACGAATTGTGTAGCGTGTTTGTGGGTTTGTACCAGGTGTATGTACGGGTGTAGGATAGTCACGTATTGTGTAGCGTGTTTGTGGGTTTGTACCAGGTGTATGTACGGGTGTGGGATAGTCACGTATTGTGTAGCGTGTTTGTGGGTTTGTGCCAGGTGTATGTACGGGTGTAGCATAGTCACGTATTGTGTAGCGTGTTTGTGGGTTTGTTCCAGGTGTATATACGGGTGTAGGATAGTCACGTATTGTGTAGCGTGTTTGTGGGTTTGTACCAGGTGTATGTACGGGTGTGGGATAGTCACGTATTGTGTAGCGTGTTTGTGGGTTTGTATCTAGTGTATGTACGGGTGTAGCATAGTCACGTATTGTGTAGCGTGTTTGTGGGTTTGTACCAGGTGTATGTACGGGTGTGGTATAGTCACGTATTGTGTAGCGTGTTTGTGGGTTTGTACCAGGTGTATGTACGGGTGTGGGATAGTCACGTATTGTGTAGCGTGTTTTTCGGTTTGTACCAGGTGTATGTACGGGTGTGGCATAGTCACGTATTGTGTAGCGTGTTTGTGGGTTTGTAACAGATTTATGTACGGGTGTGGCATAGTCACGTATTGTGTAGCGTGTTTGTGGGTTTGTGCCAGGTGTATGTACGGGTGTAGCATAGTCACGTATTGTGTAGCGTGTTTGTGGGTTTGTACCTGGTGTATGTACGGGTGTGGGATAGTCACGTATTGTGTAGCGTGTTTGTGGGTTTGTGCCAGGTGTATGTACGGGTGTAGCATAGTCACGTATTGTGTAGCGTGTTTGTGGGTTTGTACCAGGTGTATGTACGGGTGTAGGATAGTCACGTATTGTGTTGCGTGTTTGTGGGTTTGTACCAGGTGTATGTACGGGTGTGGGATAGTCACGTATTGTGTAGCGTGTTTGTGGATTTGTACCAGGTGTATGTACGACTGTAGCATAGTCACGTATTGTGTAGCGTGTTTGTGGTTTAGTACCAGGTGTATGTACGGGTGTAGCATAGTCACGCATTGTGTAGCGTGTTTTGGGGTTTGTACCAGGTGTATGTACGGGTGTGGGATAGTCACGTATTGTGTAGCGTGTTTGTGGATTTGTACCAGGTGTATGTACGGCTGTAGCATAGTCACGTACTGTGTAGCGTGTTTGTGGGTTTGTACCAGGTGTACGTACGGGTGTAGCATAGTCACGTATTGTGTAGCGTGTTTGTGGGTTTGTACCAGGTGTAACTACGGGTGTAGCATAGTCACGAATTGTGTAGCGTGTTTGTGGGTTTGTACCAGGTGTACGTACGGGTGTAGCATAGTCACGTATTGTGTAGCGTGTTTGTGGGTTTGTGCCAGGTGTATGTACGTGTGTAGCATAGTCACGTATTGTGTAGCGTGTTTGTGGGTTTGTGCCAGGTGTATGTACGGGTGTGTGATAGTCACGTATTGTGTAGCGTGTTTGTGGGTTTGTATATAGTGTATGTACGGGTGTAGCATAGTCACGTATTGTGTAGCGTGTTTGTGGTTTTGTACCAGGTGTATGTACGGGTGTGGGATAGTCACGTATTGTGTAGCGTGTTTGTGAGTTTGTACCAGGTGTACGTACGGGTGTAGCATAGTCACGTATTGTGTAGCGTGTTTGTGGGTTTGTACCAGATGTATGTACGGGTGTAGCATAGTCACGTATTGTGTAGCGTGTTTGTGGGTTTGTACCAGGTGTATGTACGGGTGTGGGATAGTCACGTATTGTGTAGCGTGTTTGTGGGTTTGTACCAGGTGTATGTACGGGTATAGCATAGTCACGAATTGTGTAGCGTGTTTGTGGGTTTGTACCAGGTGTATGTA
Source organism: Saccoglossus kowalevskii (assembly GCF_978046115.1). Lineage (NCBI taxonomy): Eukaryota > Metazoa > Hemichordata > Enteropneusta > Harrimaniidae > Saccoglossus > Saccoglossus kowalevskii. Next base: position 35,429,111 of record NC_140653.1, read on the forward strand.
CGGGCGTGGGATAGTCACGTATTGTGTAGCGTGTTTGTGGGTTTGTGCCAGGTGAATGTACGGGTGTAGCATAGTCACGTATTGTGTAACGTGTTTGTGGGTTTGTACCAGGTGTATATACGGGTGTAGGATAGTCACGTATTGTGTAGCGTGTTTGTGGGTTTGTACCAGGTGTATGTACGGGTGTGGGATAGTCACGTATTGTGTAGCGTGTTTGTGGGTTTGTATCTAGTGTATGTACGGGTGTAGCATAGTCACGTATTGTGTAGCGTGTTTGTGGGTTTGTACCAGGTGTATGTACGGGTGTGGTATAATCACGTATTGTGTAGCGTGTTTGTGGGTTTGTACCAGGTGCATGTACGGGTGTGGGATAGTCACGTATTGTGTAGCATGTTTTTGGGTTTGTACCAGGTGTATGTACGGGTGTGGCATAGTCACGTATTGTGTAGCGTGTTTGTGGGTTTGTAACTGATTTATGTACGGGTGTAGCATAGTCACGTATTGTGTAGCGTGTTTGTGGGTTTGTACCAGGTGTATGTACGGGTGTGGCATAGTCACGTATTGTGTAGCGTGTTTGTGGGTTTGTAACAGATGTATGTACGGGTGTAGCATAGTCACGTATTGTGTAGCGTGTTTGTGGGTTTGTACCAGGTGTATGTACGGGTGTAGCATAGTCACGTATTGTGTAGCGTGTTTGTGGGTTTGTACCAGGTGTATGTACGGGTGTGGGATAGTCACGTATTGTGTAGCGTGTTTGTGGGTTTGTACCAGGTGTATGTACGGGTATAGCATAGTCACGAATTGTGTAGCGTGTTTGTGGGTTTGTACCAGGTGTATGTACGGGTGTAGGATAGTCACGTATTGTGTAGCGTGTTTGTGGGTTTGTACCAGGTGTATGTACGGGTGTGGCATAGTCACGTATTGTGTAGCGTGTTTGTGGGTTTGTGCCAGGTGAATGTACGGGTGTAGCATAGTCACGTATTGTGTAGCGTGTTTGTGGGTTTGTTCCAGGTGTATATACGGGTGTAGGATAGTCACGTATTGTGTAGCGTGTTTGTGGGTTTGTACCAGGTGTATGTACGGGTGTTGGATAGTCACGTATTGTGTAGCGTGTTTGTGGGTTTGTATCTAGTGTATGTACGGGTGTAGCATAGTCACGTATTGTGTAGCGTGTTTGTGGGTTTGTACCAGGTGTATGTACGGGTGTGGTATAGTCACGTATTGTGTAGCGTGTTTGTGGGTTTGTACCAGGTGTATGTACGGGTGTGGGATAGTCACGTACTGTGTAGCGTGTTTTTCGGTTTGTACTAGGTGTATGTACGGGTGTGGCATAGTCACGTATTGTGTAGCGTGTTTGTGGGTTTGTAACAGATTTATGTACGGGTGTGGCATAGTCACGTATTGTATAGCGTGTTTGTGGGTTTGTGCCAGGTGTATGTACGGGTGTAGCATAGTCACGTATTGTGTAGCGTGTTTGTGGTTTAGTACCAGGTGTATGTACAGGTGTAGCATACTCACGCATTGTGTAGCGTGTTTTGGGGTTTGTACCAGGTGTATGTACGGGTGTGGGATAGTCACGTATTGTGTAGCGTGTTTGTGGATTTGTACCAGGTGTATGTACGGCTGTAGCATAGTCACGTATTGTGTAGCGTGTTTGTGGGTTTGTACCAGGTGTATGTACGGGTATAGCATAGTCACGAATTGTGTAGCGTGTTTGTGGGTTTGTACCAGGTGTACGTACGGGTGTAGCATAGTCACGTATTGTGTAGCGTGTTTGTGGGTTTGTACCAGGTGTATGTACGTGTGTAGCATAGTCACGTATTGTGTAGCGTGTTTGTGGGTTTGTAACAGATGTATGTACGGGTGTAGCATAGTCACGTATTGTCTAGCGTGTTTGTGGGTTTGTACCAGGTGTATGTACGGGTGTAGCATAGTCACGTATTGTGTAGAGTGTTTTGGGGTTTGTACCAGGTGTATGTACGGGTGTGGGATAGTCACGTATTGTGTAGCGTGTTTGTGGATTTGTACCAGGTGTATGTACGGGTGTAGCATAGTCACGTATTGTGTAGCGTGTTTGTTGGTTTGTACCAGGTGTATGTACGGGTGTAGCATAGTCACGTATTGTGTAGCGTGTTTGTTGGTTTGTACCAGGTGTAACTACGGGTGTAGCATAGTCACGAAGTGTGTAGCGTGTTTGTGGGTTTGTACCATGTGTACGTACGGGTGTAGCATAGTCACGTATTGTGTAGCGTGTTTGTGGGTTTGTACCAGGTGTATGTACGTGTGTAGCATAGTCACGTATTGTGTAGCGTGTTTGTGGGTTTGTACCAGGTGTATGTACGGGTGTGTGATAGTCACGTATTGTGTAGCGTGTTTGTGGGTTTGTATCTAGTGTATGTACGGGTGTAGCATAGTCACGTATTGTGTAGCGTGTTTGTGGGTTTGTGCCAGGTGTATGTACGGGTGTGGGATAGTCACGTATTGTGTAGCGTGTTTGTGGGTTTGTACCAGGTGTATGTACGGGTGTAGCATAGTCACGTATTGTGTAGCGTGTTTGTGGGTTTGTACCAGATGTATGTACGGGTGTAGCATTGTCACGTATTGTGTAGCGTGTTTGTGGGTTTGTACCAGGTGTATGTACGGGTGTGGGATAGTCACGTATTGTGTAGCGTGTTTGTGGGTTTGTACCAGGTGTATGTACGGGTATAGCATAGTCACGAATTGTGTAGCGTGTTTGTGGGTTTGTACCAGGTGTATGTACGGGTGTAGGATAGTCACGTATTGTGTAGCGTGTTTGTGGGTTTGTACCAGGTGTATGTACGGGTGTGGGATAGTCACGTATTGTGTAGCGTGTTTGTGGGTTTGTGCCAGGTGTATGTACGGGTGTAGCATAGTCACGTATTGTGTAGCGTGTTTGTGGGTTTGTTCCAGGTGTATATACGGGTGTAGGATAGTCACGTATTGTGTAGCGTGTTTGTGGGTTTGTACCAGGTGTATGTACGGGTGTGGGATAGTCACGTATTGTGTAGCGTGTTTGTGGGTTTGTATCTAGTGTATGTACGGGTGTAGCATAGTCACGTATTGTGTAGCGTGTTTGTGGGTTTGTATCTAGTGTATGTACGGGTGTAGCATAGTCACGTATTGTGTAGCGTGTTTGTGGGTTTGTACCAGGTGTATGTACGGGTGTGGTATAGTCACGTATTGTGTAGCGTGTTTGTGGGTTTGTACCAGGTGTATGTACGGGTGTGGGATAGTCACGTATTGTGTAGCGTGTTTTTCGGTTTGTACCAGGTGTATGTACGGGTGTGGCATAGTCACGTATTGTGTAGCGTGTTTGTGGGTTTGTAACAGATTTATGTACGGGTGTGGCATAGTCACGTATTGTGTAGCGTGTTTGTGGGTTTGTGCCAGGTGTATGTACGGGTGTAGCATAGTCACGTATTGTGTAGCGTGTTTGTGGGTTTGTACCTGGTGTATGTACGGGTGTGGGATAGTCACGTATTGTGTAGCGTGTTTGTGGGTTTGTGCCAGGTGTATGTACGGGTGTAGCATAGTCACGTATTGTGTAGCGTGTTTGTGGGTTTGTACCAGGTGTATGTACGGGTGTAGGATAGTCACGTATTGTGTTGCGTGTTTGTGGGTTTGTACCAGGTGTATGTACGGGTGTGGGATAGTCACGTATTGTGTAGCGTGTTTGTGGATTTGTACCAGGTGTATGTACGACTGTAGCATAGTCACGTATTGTGTAGCGTGTTTGTGGTTTAGTACCAGGTGTATGTACGGGTGTAGCATAGTCACGCATTGTGTAGCGTGTTTTGGGGTTTGTACCAGGTGTATGTACGGGTGTGGGATAGTCACGTATTGTGTAGCGTGTTTGTGGATTTGTACCAGGTGTATGTACGGCTGTAGCATAGTCACGTACTGTGTAGCGTGTTTGTGGGTTTGTACCAGGTGTACGTACGGGTGTAGCATAGTCACGTATTGTGTAGCGTGTTTGTGGGTTTGTACCAGGTGTAACTACGGGTGTAGCATAGTCACGAATTGTGTAGCGTGTTTGTGGGTTTGTACCAGATGTACGTACGGGTGTAGCATAGTCACGTATTGTGTAGCGTGTTTGTGGGTTTGTGCCAGGTGTATGTACGTGTGTAGCATAGTCACGTATTGTGTAGCGTGTTTGTGGGTTTGTGCCAGGTGTATGTACGGGTGTGTGATAGTCACGTATTGTGTAGCGTGTTTGTGGGTTTGTATATAGTGTATGTACGGGTGTAGCATAGTCACGTATTGTGTAGCGTGTTTGTGGTTTTGTACCAGGTGTATGTACGGGTGTGGGATAGTCACGTATTGTGTAGCGTGTTTGTGAGTTTGTACCAGGTGTACGTACGGGTGTAGCATAGTCACGTATTGTGTAGCGTGTTTGTGGGTTTGTACCAGATGTATGTACGGGTGTAGCATAGTCACGTATTGTGTAGCGTGTTTGTGGGTTTGTACCAGGTGTATGTACGGGTGTGGGATAGTCACGTATTGTGTAGCGTGTTTGTGGGTTTGTACCAGGTGTATGTACGGGTATAGCATAGTCACGAATTGTGTAGCGTGTTTGTGGGTTTGTACCAGGTGTATGTACGGGCGTGGGATAGTCACGTATTGTGTAGCGTGTTTGTGGGTTTGTGCCAGGTGAATGTACGGGTGTAGCATAGTCACGTATTGTGTAACGTGTTTGTGGGTTTGTACCAGGTGTATATACGGGTGTAGGATAGTCACGTATTGTGTAGCGTGTTTGTGGGTTTGTACCAGGTGTATGTACGGGTGTGGGATAGTCACGTATTGTGTAGCGTGTTTGTGGGTTTGTATCTAGTGTATGTACGGGTGTAGCATAGTCACGTATTGTGTAGCGTGTTTGTGGGTTTGTACCAGGTGTATGTACGGGTGTGGTATAATCACGTATTGTGTAGCGTGTTTGTGGGTTTGTACCAGGTGCATGTACGGGTGTGGGATAGTCACGTATTGTGTAGCATGTTTTTGGGTTTGTACCAGGTGTATGTACGGGTGTGGCATAGTCACGTATTGTGTAGCGTGTTTGTGGGTTTGTAACTGATTTATGTACGGGTGTAGCATAGTCACGTATTGTGTAGCGTGTTTGTGGGTTTGTACCAGGTGTATGTACGGGTGTGGCATAGTCACGTATTGTGTAGCGTGTTTGTGGGTTTGTAACAGATGTATGTACGGGTGTAGCATAGTCACGTATTGTGTAGCGTGTTTGTGGGTTTGTACCAGGTGTATGTACGGGTGTAGCATAGTCACGTATTGTGTAGCGTGTTTGTGGGTTTGTACCAGGTGTATGTACGGGTGTGGGATAGTCACGTATTGTGTAGCGTGTTTGTGGGTTTGTACCAGGTGTATGTACGGGTATAGCATAGTCACGAATTGTGTAGCGTGTTTGTGGGTTTGTACCAGGTGTATGTACGGGTGTAGGATAGTCACGTATTGTGTAGCGTGTTTGTGGGTTTGTACCAGGTGTATGTACGGGTGTGGCATAGTCACGTATTGTGTAGCGTGTTTGTGGGTTTGTGCCAGGTGAATGTACGGGTGTAGCATAGTCACGTATTGTGTAGCGTGTTTGTGGGTTTGTTCCAGGTGTATATACGGGTGTAGGATAGTCACGTATTGTGTAGCGTGTTTGTGGGTTTGTACCAGGTGTATGTACGGGTGTTGGATAGTCACGTATTGTGTAGCGTGTTTGTGGGTTTGTATCTAGTGTATGTACGGGTGTAGCATAGTCACGTATTGTGTAGCGTGTTTGTGGGTTTGTACCAGGTGTATGTACGGGTGTGGTATAGTCACGTATTGTGTAGCGTGTTTGTGGGTTTGTACCAGGTGTATGTACGGGTGTGGGATAGTCACGTACTGTGTAGCGTGTTTTTCGGTTTGTACTAGGTGTATGTACGGGTGTGGCATAGTCACGTATTGTGTAGCGTGTTTGTGGGTTTGTAACAGATTTATGTACGGGTGTGGCATAGTCACGTATTGTATAGCGTGTTTGTGGGTTTGTGCCAGGTGTATGTACGGGTGTAGCATAGTCACGTATTGTGTAGCGTGTTTGTGGTTTAGTACCAGGTGTATGTACAGGTGTAGCATACTCACGCATTGTGTAGCGTGTTTTGGGGTTTGTACCAGGTGTATGTACGGGTGTGGGATAGTCACGTATTGTGTAGCGTGTTTGTGGATTTGTACCAGGTGTATGTACGGCTGTAGCATAGTCACGTATTGTGTAGCGTGTTTGTGGGTTTGTACCAGGTGTATGTACGGGTATAGCATAGTCACGAATTGTGTAGCGTGTTTGTGGGTTTGTACCAGGTGTACGTACGGGTGTAGCATAGTCACGTATTGTGTAGCGTGTTTGTGGGTTTGTACCAGGTGTATGTACGTGTGTAGCATAGTCACGTATTGTGTAGCGTGTTTGTGGGTTTGTAACAGATGTATGTACGGGTGTAGCATAGTCACGTATTGTCTAGCGTGTTTGTGGGTTTGTACCAGGTGTATGTACGGGTGTAGCATAGTCACGTATTGTGTAGAGTGTTTTGGGGTTTGTACCAGGTGTATGTACGGGTGTGGGATAGTCACGTATTGTGTAGCGTGTTTGTGGATTTGTACCAGGTGTATGTACGGGTGTAGCATAGTCACGTATTGTGTAGCGTGTTTGTTGGTTTGTACCAGGTGTATGTACGGGTGTAGCATAGTCACGTATTGTGTAGCGTGTTTGTTGGTTTGTACCAGGTGTAACTACGGGTGTAGCATAGTCACGAAGTGTGTAGCGTGTTTGTGGGTTTGTACCATGTGTACGTACGGGTGTAGCATAGTCACGTATTGTGTAGCGTGTTTGTGGGTTTGTACCAGGTGTATGTACGTGTGTAGCATAGTCACGTATTGTGTAGCGTGTTTGTGGGTTTGTACCAGGTGTATGTACGGGTGTGTGATAGTCACGTATTGTGTAGCGTGTTTGTGGGTTTGTATCTAGTGTATGTACGGGTGTAGCATAGTCACGTATTGTGTAGCGTGTTTGTGGGTTTGTGCCAGGTGTATGTACGGGTGTGGGATAGTCACGTATTGTGTAGCGTGTTTGTGGGTTTGTACCAGGTGTATGTACGGGTGTAGCATAGTCACGTATTGTGTAGCGTGTTTGTGGGTTTGTACCAGATGTATGTACGGGTGTAGCATTGTCACGTATTGTGTAGCGTGTTTGTGGGTTTGTACCAGGTGTATGTACGGGTGTGGGATAGTCACGTATTGTGTAGCGTGTTTGTGGGTTTGTACCAGGTGTATGTACGGGTATAGCATAGTCACGAATTGTGTAGCGTGTTTGTGGGTTTGTACCAGGTGTATGTACGGGTGTAGGATAGTCACGTATTGTGTAGCGTGTTTGTGGGTTTGTACCAGGTGTATGTACGGGTGTGGGATAGTCACGTATTGTGTAGCGTGTTTGTGGGTTTGTGCCAGGTGTATGTACGGGTGTAGCATAGTCACGTATTGTGTAGCGTGTTTGTGGGTTTGTTCCAGGTGTATATACGGGTGTAGGATAGTCACGTATTGTGTAGCGTGTTTGTGGGTTTGTACCAGGTGTATGTACGGGTGTGGGATAGTCACGTATTGTGTAGCGTGTTTGTGGGTTTGTATCTAGTGTATGTACGGGTGTAGCATAGTCACGTATTGTGTAGCGTGTTTGTGGGTTTGTACCAGGTGTATGTACGGGTGTGGTATAGTCACGTATTGTGTAGCGTGTTTGTGGGTTTGTACCAGGTGTATGTACGGGTGTGGGATAGTCACGTATTGTGTAGCGTGTTTTTCGGTTTGTACCAGGTGTATGTACGGGTGTGGCATAGTCACGTATTGTGTAGCGTGTTTGTGGGTTTGTAACAGATTTATGTACGGGTGTGGCATAGTCACGTATTGTGTAGCGTGTTTGTGGGTTTGTGCCAGGTGTATGTACGGGTGTAGCATAGTCACGTATTGTGTAGCGTGTTTGTGGGTTTGTACCTGGTGTATGTACGGGTGTGGGATAGTCACGTATTGTGTAGCGTGTTTGTGGGTTTGTGCCAGGTGTATGTACGGGTGTAGCATAGTCACGTATTGTGTAGCGTGTTTGTGGGTTTGTACCAGGTGTATGTACGGGTGTAGGATAGTCACGTATTGTGTTGCGTGTTTGTGGGTTTGTACCAGGTGTATGTACGGGTGTGGGATAGTCACGTATTGTGTAGCGTGTTTGTGGATTTGTACCAGGTGTATGTACGACTGTAGCATAGTCACGTATTGTGTAGCGTGTTTGTGGTTTAGTACCAGGTGTATGTACGGGTGTAGCATAGTCACGCATTGTGTAGCGTGTTTTGGGGTTTGTACCAGGTGTATGTACGGGTGTGGGATAGTCACGTATTGTGTAGCGTGTTTGTGGATTTGTACCAGGTGTATGTACGGCTGTAGCATAGTCACGTACTGTGTAGCGTGTTTGTGGGTTTGTACCAGGTGTACGTACGGGTGTAGCATAGTCACGTATTGTGTAGCGTGTTTGTGGGTTTGTACCAGGTGTAACTACGGGTGTAGCATAGTCACGAATTGTGTAGCGTGTTTGTGGGTTTGTACCAGGTGTACGTACGGGTGTAGCATAGTCACGTATTGTGTAGCGTGTTTGTGGGTTTGTGCCAGGTGTATGTACGTGTGTAGCATAGTCACGTATTGTGTAGCGTGTTTGTGGGTTTGTGCCAGGTGTATGTACGGGTGTAGCATAGTCACGTATTGTGTAGCGTGTTTGTGGGTTTGTACCTGGTGTATGTACGGGTGTGGGATAGTCACGTATTGTGTAGCGTGTTTGTGGGTTTGTGCCAGGTGTATGTACGGGTGTAGCATAGTCACGTATTGTGTAGCGTGTTTGTGGGTTTGTACCAGGTGTATGTACGGGTGTAGGATAGTCACGTATTGTGTTGCGTGTTTGTGGGTTTGTACCAGGTGTATGTACGGGTGTGGGATAGTCACGTATTGTGTAGCGTGTTTGTGGATTTGTACCAGGTGTATGTACGACTGTAGCATAGTCACGTATTGTGTAGCGTGTTTGTGGTTTAGTACCAGGTGTATGTACGGGTGTAGCATAGTCACGCATTGTGTAGCGTGTTTTGGGGTTTGTACCAGGTGTATGTACGGGTGTGGGATAGTCACGTATTGTGTAGCGTGTTTGTGGATTTGTACCAGGTGTATGTACGGCTGTAGCATAGTCACGTACTGTGTAGCGTGTTTGTGGGTTTGTACCAGGTGTACGTACGGGTGTAGCATAGTCACGTATTGTGTAGCGTGTTTGTGGGTTTGTACCAGGTGTAACTACGGGTGTAGCATAGTCACGAATTGTGTAGCGTGTTTGTGGGTTTGTACCAGGTGTACGTACGGGTGTAGCATAGTCACGTATTGTGTAGCGTGTTTGTGGGTTTGTGCCAGGTGTATGTACGTGTGTAGCATAGTCACGTATTGTGTAGCGTGTTTGTGGGTTTGTGCCAGGTGTATGTACGGGTGTGTGATAGTCACGTATTGTGTAGCGTGTTTGTGGGTTTGTATATAGTGTATGTACGGGTGTAGCATAGTCACGTATTGTGTAGCGTGTTTGTGGGTTTGTACCAGGTGTATGTACGGGTGTGGGATAGTCACGTATTGTGTAGCGTGTTTGTGAGTTTGTACCAGGTGTACGTACGGGTGTAGCATAGTCACGTATTGTGTAGCGTGTTTGTGGGTTTGTACCAGATACGTACGGGTGTAGCATAGTCACGTATTGTGTAGCGTGTTTGTGGGTTTGTACCAGGTGTATGTACGGGTGTGGGATAGTCACGTATTGTGTAGCGTGTTTGTGGGTTTGTACCAGGTGTATGTACGGGTATAGCATAGTCACGAATTGTGTAGCGTGTTTGTGGGTTTGTACCAGGTGTATGTACGGGCGTGGGATAGTCACGTATTGTGTAGCGTGTTTGTGGGTTTGTGCCAGGTGAATGTACGGGTGTAGCATAGTCACGTATTGTGTAACGTGTTTGTGGGTTTGTACCAGGTGTATATACGGGTGTAGGATAGTCACGTATTGTGTAGCGTGTTTGTGGGTTTGTACCAGGTGTATGTACGGGTGTGGGATAGTCACGTATTGTGTAGCGTGTTTGTGGGTTTGTATCTAGTGTATGTACGGGTGTAGCATAGTCACGTATTGTGTAGCGTGTTTGTGGGTTTGTACCAGGTGTATGTACGGGTGTGGTATAATCACGTATTGTGTAGCGTGTTTGTGGGTTTGTACCAGGTGCATGTACGGGTGTGGGATAGTCACGTATTGTGTAGCATGTTTTTGGGTTTGTACCAGGTGTATGTACGGGTGTGGCATAGTCACGTATTGTGTAGCGTGTTTGTGGGTTTGTAACTGATTTATGTACGGGTGTAGCATAGTCACGTATTGTGTAGCGTGTTTGTGGGTTTGTACCAGGTGTATGTACGGGTGTGGCATAGTCACGTATTGTGTAGCGTGTTTGTGGGTTTGTAACAGATGTATGTACGGGTGTAGCATAGTCACGTATTGTGTAGCGTGTTTGTGGGTTTGTACCAGGTGTATGTACGGGTGTAGCATAGTCACGTATTGTGTAGCGTGTTTGTGGGTTTGTACCAGGTGTATGTACGGGTGTGGGATAGTCACGTATTGTGTAGCGTGTTTGTGGGTTTGTACCAGGTGTATGTACGGGTATAGCATAGTCACGAATTGTGTAGCGTGTTTGTGGGTTTGTACCAGGTGTATGTACGGGTGTAGGATAGTCACGTATTGTGTAGCGTGTTTGTGGGTTTGTACCAGGTGTATGTACGGGTGTGGCATAGTCACGTATTGTGTAGCGTGTTTGTGGGTTTGTGCCAGGTGAATGTACGGGTGTAGCATAGTCACGTATTGTGTAACGTGTTTGTGGGTTTGTACCAGGTGTATATACGGGTGTAGGATAGTCACGTATTGTGTAGCGTGTTTGTGGGTTTGTACCAGGTGTATGTACGGGTGTGGGATAGTCACGTATTGTGCAGCGTGTTTGTGGGTTTGTATCTAGTGTATGTACGGGTGTAGCATAGTCACGTATTGTGTAGCGTGTTTGTGGGTTTGTACCAGGTGTATGTACGGGTGTGGTATAATCACGTATTGTGTAGCGTGTTTGTGGGTTTGTACCAGGTGCATGTACGGGTGTGGGATAGTCACGTATTGTGTAGCATGTTTTTGGGTTTGTACCAGGTGTATGTACGGGTGTGGGATAGTCACGTATTGTGTAGCGTGTTTTTCGGTTTGTACCAGGTGTATGTACGGGTGTGGCATAGTCACGTATTGTGTAGCGTGTTTGTGGGTTTGTAACAGATTTATGTACGGGTGTGGCATAGTCACGTATTGTGTAGCGTGTTTGTGGGTTTGTGCCAGGTGTATGTACGGGTGTAGCATAGTCACGTATTGTGTAGCGTGTTTGTGGGTTTGTACCTGGTGTATGTACGGGTGTGGGATAGTCACGTATTGTGTAGCGTGTTTGTGGGTTTGTGCCAGGTGTATGTACGGGTGTAGCATAGTCACGTATTGTGTAGCGTGTTTGTGGGTTTGTACCAGGTGTATGTACGGGTGTAGGATAGTCACGTATTGTGTTGCGTGTTTGTGGGTTTGTACCAGGTGTATGTACGGGTGTGGGATAGTCACGTATTGTGTAGCGTGTTTGTGGATTTGTACCAGGTGTATGTACGACTGTAGCATAGTCACGTATTGTGTAGCGTGTTTGTGGTTTAGTACCAGGTGTATGTACGGGTGTAGCATAGTCACGCATTGTGTAGCGTGTTTTGGGGTTTGTACCAGGTGTATGTACGGGTGTGGGATAGTCACGTATTGTGTAGCGTGTTTGTGGATTTGTACCAGGTGTATGTACGGCTGTAGCATAGTCACGTACTGTGTAGCGTGTTTGTGGGTTTGTACCAGGTGTATGTACGGGTGTAGCATAGTCACGTATTGTGTAGCGTGTTTGTGGGTTTGTACCAGGTGTAACTACGGGTGTAGCATAGTCACGAATTGTGTAGCGTGTTTGTGGGTTTGTACCAGGTGTACGTACGGGTGTAGCATAGTCACGTATTGTGTAGCGTGTTTGTGGGTTTGTGCCAGGTGTATGTACGTGTGTAGCATAGTCACGTATTGTGTAGCGTGTTTGTGGGTTTGTGCCAGGTGTATGTACGGGTGTGTGATAGTCACGTATTGTGTAGCGTGTTTGTGGGTTTGTATATAGTGTATGTACGGGTGTAGCATAGTCACGTATTGTGTAGCGTGTTTGTGGGTTTGTACCAGGTGTATGTACGGGTGTGGGATAGTCACGTATTGTGTAGCGTGTTTGTGAGTTTGTACCAGGTGTACGTACGGGTGTAGCATAGTCACGTATTGTGTAGCGTGTTTGTGGGTTTGTACCAGATGTATGTACGGGTGTAGCATAGTCACGTATTGTGTAGCGTGTTTGTGGGTTTGTACCAGGTGTATGTACGGGTGTGGGATAGTCACGTATTGTGTAGCGTGTTTGTGGGTTTGTACCAGGTGTATGTACGGGTGTAGGATAGTCACGTATTGTGTAGCGTGTTTGTGGGTTTGTGCCAGGTGAATGTACGGGTGTAGCATAGTCACGTATTGTGTAACGTGTTTGTGGGTTTGTACCAGGTGTATATACGGGTGTAGGATAGTCACGTATTGTGTAGCGTGTTTGTGGGTTTGTACCAGGTGTATGTACGGGTGTGGGATAGTCACGTATTGTGTAGCGTGTTTGTGGGTTTGTATCTAGTGTATGTACGGGTGTAGCATAGTCACGTATTGTGTAGCGTGTTTGTGGGTTTGTACCAGGTGTATGTACGGGTGTGGTATAATCACGTATTGTGTAGCGTGTTTGTGGGTTTGTACCAGTTGCATGTACGGGTGTGGGATAGTCACGTATTGTGTAGCATGTTTTTGGGTTTGTACCAGGTGTATGTACGGGTGTGGCATAGTCACGTATTGTGTAGCGTGTTTGTGGGTTTGTAACTGATTTATGTACGGGTGTAGCATAGTCACGTATTGTGTAGCGTGTTTGTGGGTTTGTACCAGGTGTATGTACGGGTGTGGCATAGTCACGTATTGTGTAGCGTGTTTGTGGGTTTGTAACAGATGTATGTACGGGTGTAGCATAGTCACGTATTGTGTAGCGTGTTTGTGGGTTTGTACCAGGTGTATGTACGGGTGTAGCATAGTCACGTATTGTGTAGCGTGTTTGTGGGTTTGTACCAGGTGTATGTACGGGTGTGGGATAGTCACGTATTGTGTAGCGTGTTTGTGGGTTTGTACCAGGTGTATGTACGGGTATAGCATAGTCACGAATTGTGTAGCGTGTTTGTGGGTTTGTACCAGGTGTATGTACGGGTGTAGGATAGTCACGTATTGTGTAGCGTGTTTGTGGGTTTGTACCAGGTGTATGTACGGGTGTGGCATAGTCACGTATTGTGTAGCGTGTTTGTGGGTTTGTGCCAGGTGAATGTACGGGTGTAGCATAGTCACGTATTGTGTAACGTGTTTGTGGGTTTGTACCAGGTGTATATACGGGTGTAGGATAGTCACGTATTGTGTAGCGTGTTTGTGGGTTTGTACCAGGTGTATGTACGGGTGTGGGATAGTCACGTATTGTGTAGCGTGTTTGTGGGTTTGTATCTAGTGTATGTACGGGTGTAGCATAGTCACGTATTGTGTAGCGTGTTTGTGGGTTTGTACCAGGTGTATGTACGGGTGTGGTATAATCACGTATTGTGTAGCGTGTTTGTGGGTTTGTACCAGGTGCATGTACGGGTGTGGGATAGTCACGTATTGTGTAGCATGTTTTTGGGTTTGTACCAGGTGTATGTACGGGTGTGGCATAGTCACGTATTGTGTAGCGTGTTTGTGGGTTTGTAACTGATTTATGTACGGGTGTAGCATAGTCACGTATTGTGTAGCGTGTTTGTGGGTTTGTACCAGGTGTATGTACGGGTGTGGCATAGTCACGTATTGTGTAGCGTGTTTGTGGGTTTGTGCCAGGTGTATGTACGGGTGTAGCATAGTCACGTATTGTGTAGCGTGTTTGTGGGTTTGTACCAGGTGTATGTACGGGTATGGGATAGTCACGTATTGTGTACCGTGTTTGTGGGTTTGTGCCAAGTGTATGTACGGGTGTAGCATAGTCACGTATTGTGTAGCGTGTTTGTGGGTTTGTACCAGGTGTATGTACGGGTGTAGGATAGTCACGTATTGTGTAGCGTGTTTGTGGGTTTGTACCATGTGTATGTACGGGTGTGGGATAGTCACGTATTGTGTAGCGTGTTTGTGGGTTGGTGCCAGGTGTATGTACGGGTGTAGCATAGTCACGTATTGTGTAGCGTGTTTGTGGGTTTGTACCAGGTGTATGTACGGGTGTGGAATAGTCACGTATTGTGTAGCGTGTTTGTGGGTTTGTACCTGGTGTATGTACGGGTGTAGCATAGTCACGAATTGTGTAGCGTGTTTGTGGGTTTGTACCAGGTGTATGTACGGGTGTAGGATAGTCACGTTTTGTGTAGCGTGTTTGTGGGTTTGTACCAGGTGTATGTACGGGTGTGGGATAGTCACGTATAGTGTAGCGTGTTTGTGGGTTTGTGCCAGGTGTATGTACGGGTGTAGCATAGTCACGTATTGTGTAGCGTGTTTGTGGGTTTGTACCAGGTGTATGTACGGGTGTAGCATAGTCATGAATTGTTAGCGTGTTTGAGGGTTTGTACCAGGTGTATGTACGGGTGTAGGATAGTCACGTATTGTGTAGCGTGTTTGTGGGTTTGTACCAGGTGTATGTACGGGTGTGGCATTGTCACGTGTTGTGTAGCGTGTTTGTGGGTTTGTACCAGGTGTATGTACGGGTGTGGGATAGTCACGTATTGTGTAGCGTGTTTGTGGGTTTGTACCAGGTTTATGTACGGGTGTAGCATAGTCACGTATTGTGTAGCGTGTTTGTGGGTTTGTACCAGGTGTATGTACTGGTGTAGCATAGTCACGCATTGTGTAGCGTGTTTGTGGGTTTGTACCAGGTGTATGTACGGGTGTGGGATAGTCACGTATAGTGTAGCGTGTTTGTGGGTTTGTGCTAGGTGTATGTACGGGTGTAGCATAGTCACGTATTGTGTAGCGTGTTTGTGGGTTTGTACCAGGTGTATGTACGGGTGTAGCATAGTCATGAATTGTTAGCGTGTTTGAGGGTTTGTACCAGGTGTATGTACGGGTGTAGGATAGTCACGTATTGTGTAGCGTGTTTGTGGGTTTGTACCAGGTGTATGTACGGGTGTGGCATTGTCACGTGTTGTGTAGCGTGTTTGTGGGTTTGTACCAGGTGTATGTACGGGTGTGGGATAGTCACGTATTGTGTAGCGTGTTTGTGGGTTTGTACCAGGTTTATGTACGGGTGTAGCATAGTCACGTATTGTGTAGCGTGTTTGTGGGTTTGTACCAGGTGTATGTACTGGTGTAGCATAGTCACGCATTGTGTAGCGTGTTTGTGGGTTTGTACCAGGTGTATGTACGGGTGTGGGATAGTCACGTATTGTGTAGCGTGTTTGTGGGTTTGTACCAGGTGTATGTACGGTTGTAGGATAGTCACGCATTGTGTAGCGTGTTTTGGGGTTTGTACCAGGTGTATGTACGGCTGTAGCATAGTCACGTATTGTGTAGCGTGTTTGTGGGTTTGTACCAGGTGTATGTACGGGTGTGGGATAGTCACGTATTGTGTAGCGTGTTTGTGGGTTTGTACCAGGTGTATGTACGGGTGTGGCATAGTCACGTATTGTGTAGCGTGTTTGTGGGTTTGTACCAGGTGTACGTACGGGTGTAGCATAGTCACGTATTGTGTAGCGTGTTTTGGGGTTTGTACCAGGTGTATGTACGGGTGTGGGATAGTCACGTATTGCGTAGCGTGTATGTGGGTTTGTACCAGGTGTACGTACGGGTGTAGCATAGTCACGTATTGTGTAGCGTGTTTTGGGGTTTGTACCAGGTGTATGTACGGGTGTGGGATAGTCACGTATTGTGTAGCGTGTTTGTGGGTTTTTACCAGGTGTATGTACGGGTGTAGCATAGTCACGTATTGTGCAGCGTGTTTGTGGGTTTGTACCAGGTGTATGTACGGGTGTGGGATAGTCACGTATTGTGTAGCGTGTTTGTGGGTTTGTACCAGGTGTATGTACGGGTGTGGGATTGTCACGTATTGTGTAGCGTGTTTGTGGGTTTGTACCTGGTGTATGAATTTGAATTTGCTGTTACCTCCCAAACTTTCTGACAAAGAAAACATATTTGTAGTACTAAACAATGGTAGTAGAATATGGGCTACATGCATGATTGTTTTAAAATTCGAGAGAACAACTTAAAAAGAGTACTACCACCTGCCTCAAAATAAATAAAAACACTTAATTTGACTTGTTATACTCTATTAATAACTTTGTCTTATACTCTTTCAATTTCATTTTAATTTTTAATTGCCAAGGCGCTGGGATGAGGTTCCTCATACGAGTTGGAGATTGTTTGTCGCACACCAGCCGCCGAACAAGAACAATATCCAATGAGTCTGAGAACTCTCCTCCCGGGCACTTAGTGTGTGGGCTCTTTTTTTGCATCTCCAAATATGCGTATTCAAACGAGAAAAACAAGCTTGACGTGTTCGGAGTAAATACGGGACAGCCCATTTTTTTTTTAATATCACTCCTCATCTCAAAACGTACGCCCTACCAAACACTAAATAAACAAGTACTTAACATAATCAGATATCAATATATTTTGAACTTCGTTGTATACATACTAGCATGAATATTGTTTAAGGTGCTACTTGTATGTGTGCCTTGCTAAGTTGTATTGACATGGACACCGTCAAAGTTTTACCGAACACCAGTTCGCGCTTCGGAAATTACGTATTTCTTCGTATAACAGATCCGGGCATTTTTAAAAAACAAGAGGTGCGATCGTGACATTTTGACCCCTGCAGCTGTGTAAGATTTTTAAGAATCGACCAACATTTAGGTGAGTTACAAGTAACTCGTACAACGGGGACAAGATGGAAATACAAAAACCCAAAATTCGGTAGTATTTCAACTACAATATACAAGGTGCAGTCCGATAAAGTACGCATCGTATAGATTTACTCTACTCGCTATGATTTACTCTACAACACATTGATACTTATAAGAGGTTATGTATTCGGTAATAATATTAATTTTGAATGTTCGTTCGTCTCGTATGCTAATGTCGGCATTTCCAGCGGCAACGCCAGCGGTCGTCAGACATTTGAAGTCCGAGTTGTTATTATCGCCCCGCCTGTACACTTCGTATTTCCAACTCATATGATACGTATCGCGTCAAAGGATAGCATTTTGCGCGTTTCTTCTAATCTACTAATATTACCAAATACAAGAATGTTTTACAAAACGGTTTACGCAAGCGCTTGAATACTGAAAGTGTGACCGATTTGTTCTCACACTAGAATTTTCACGACACCAGCGGCAAGGGATGGTAATTATTAATAACCATAGCTTTGCCATAAGTTCGGTAATTTCGATAACACTTTGAACCATATCCCGTGTCAATGGCCATGAACCAACTAATGGTTGTTGCGGGTGTTTTTGTTGTTGGACATACCCACGTCACTCCGAGGCGTATGTTGGCCATTTGTGCATGCGATTGTATAATGCGATAACGAGATTATGGCAAAGTGTCAAATTCCAAATGTTGAAAACGGTGCACAGGTTTTCTATAACACAAATATTTTGCTGTTTTATTTATTACAACAAAACAAACCTTTAAATTTAAATTAATTAATTCCCCAGGTGGATCAGCCACCTGAGGACCTGCAAACCTACGAGTACCCCCCCCCCCACACACACACACGGGGAAAGAGCCATGATGGTGATGATCACAATAATAGGCTTATCAGAAGCGATGAAAATAGTGGTGAATTATGATATATTGAACGCAAATTGTTGAACCCGAAAATGAATTTTGAATGTTCGATGGAAAATGATTTTTTTTTTTTGCAAATAAAATATTCTATCCATCGATCTATCTATCGTAATTTAAGACAAGTCGTTTCGTGGTAAAGTTTGTATCGAAGCTATATGATTTTTTTTCAAATTTCACTAAATTGTGTTCGCATGAATTGTAATGTGTTCGGTGTCGTGAACAAATCTTATGGAAATATCAATGCGTCACGGTGTTTGTTGATTAACATTACAAAGTATTGATTGGCAATGCCCGATACAATGTGGCTATGGCTAACACGTGATTTATGCAAAATTTGTGCATAGTCAATGTTCGCTCATAAAAATAATATCGACAAAACATATTTATATCCATTACAGGGTCGTCCGGGTTTATGCCTAAAGTCATCCGAGGTCATTAAATGGAGTAGAACTGATATGCCATCTTAAATAAACATTTGTAATATGGAGATTTCTACACAAAATAACACTCTTTTCTTTAACAGTGTGAGAAGGGGTTTGTTGATGGCCAAAATTACTATGTGTTATATTAACTAAAATGTTGTGACGTAATTCTTATTAATGAAATAGTAATGTAACCTTTCATCAATAACTTCAATCTGAAATCTCTGGCTCAGTTTATTTCATCGTATAAAGCCGTGTATTATCATTGTATGTAAGTTTATTTATTATTAGTAAACTGTTTATTTGGTATTAGTAAACTGTTTATTTGGTATTAGTAAACTGTTTATTTGGTATTAGTAAACTGTTTATTTGGTATTAGTAAACTGTTTATTTGGTATTAGTAAACTGTTTATTTGGTATTAGTAAACTGTTTATTTGGTATTAGTAAACTGTTTATTTGGTATTAGTAAACTGTTTATTGGTCTTAGTAGACAGTTTATTTGGAATTAAGAAACTGTTTGATATAGTAAACTGTTAATTTGGTATTTGTAAACTGTTTATTAGTATTAGTAGATTGTTTGGTATATTAGTAAACTGTTTATTTTGTATTAGTAAACTGTTTATTGGTAATGGTAAACTGTGTATTTGGTATTAGTAAAATGTTTATTTGGTATTCGTAGACTGTTTGGTATTAGTAAACTGTTTATTTGGTATTAGTAAACAGTTTATTTGGTGTTAGTAGACGATTTATTGGTATTAGTAGATTGTTTATTGGTATTAGTAAACTGTTTATTTGGAATTAATAAACTGTTTATTGGTATTAGTAGACTGTTTATTGGTATTAGTAGACTGTTTATTTGGTATTAGTAGACTGTTTATTAGTATTAGTAGATTGTTTGGTATTAGTAAACTGTTTATTTGGTATTAGTAAACTGTTTATTTGGTATTAGTAGACTGTTTATTTGGTATTAGTAGACTGTTTATTGGTAATAGTAATAGTAAACTGTTTATTTGGTACTAGTAAACTGTTTGTTTGGTATTAGTAGACTTTATTTTGTATTAGTAGACTGTTTATTGGTAATAGCAAACTGTTTATTTGGTATTAGTAAACTGTTTATTTGGTATTAGTAGACTGTTTGGTATTCGTAAACTTTTTATTTGGTATTAGTAGACTGTTTATTGGTAATAGTAAACTGTTTATTTGGTATTAGTAAACTGTTTATTTGGTATTAGTAGACTGTTTATTGGTATTAGTAGACTGTTTATTGGTTTTAGTAAACTGTTTATTTGGTATTAGTAAACTGTTTATTTGATATTAGTAGACTGTTTATTGGTATTAGTAGACTGTTTATTTGGTATTAATAAACTGTGTATTTGGAATTAGTAAACTGTTTATTGGTATTAGTAGACTGTTTATTGGTATTAGTAGACTGTTTATTGGTATTAGTAAACTGTTTATTTGGAATTAGTAAACTGTTTATTGGTATTAGTAGACTGTTTATTGGTAATAGTAGACTGTTTATTGGTAATAGTAGACTGTTTATTGGTATTAGTAGACTGTTTATTGGTATTAGTAGACTGTTTATTGGTATTAGTAGACTGTTTATTTGGAATTAGTAAACTGTTTATTGGTATTAGTAGACTGTTTATTGGTAATAGCAAACTGTTTATTTGGTATTAGTAAACTGTTTATTTGGTATTAGTAGACTGTTTGGTATTCGTAAACTTTTTATTTGGTATTAGTAGACTGTTTATTGGTAATAGTAAACTGTTTATTTGGTATTAGTAAACTGTTTATTTGGTATTAGTAGACTGTTTGGTACATGTATTAGTGAACTGTTTATTTGGTACTAGTAAACTGTTTCTTGGTATTAGTAGACTGTTTATTTGGTATTAGTAGACAGTTTATTTGGTATTAGTAGACTGTTTATTGGTATTAGTAGACTGTTTATTGGTTTTAGTAAACTGTTTATTTGGTATTAGTAAACTGTTTATTTGATATTAGTAGACTGTTTATTGGTATTAGTAGACTGTTTATTTGGTATTAATAAACTGTGTATTTGGAATTAGTAAACTGTTTATTGGTATTAGTAGACTGTTTATTGGTATTAGTAGACTGTTTATTGGTATTAGTAAACTGTTTATTTGGAATTAGTAAACTGTTTATTGGTATTAGTAGACTGTTTATTGGTAATAGTAGACTGTTTATTGGTAATAGTAGACTGTTTATTGGTATTAGTAGACTGTTTATTGGTATTAGTAGACTGTTTATTGGTATTAGTAGACTGTTTATTTGGAATTAGTAAACTGTTTATTGGTATTAGTAGACTGTTTATTGGTAATAGTAGACTGTTTATTGGTATTAGTAGACTGTTTATTGGTATTCGTAGACTGTTTATTGGTATTAGTAGACTGTTTATTTGGAATTAGTAAACTGTTTATTGGTATTAGTAGACTGTTTATTGGTATTAGTAGCCTGTTTATTGGTATTAGTAGACTGTTTATTTGGAATTAGTAAACTGTTTATTGGAATTAGTAAACTGTTTATTGGTATTAGTAGACTGTTTATTTGGAATTAGTAAACTGTTTATTGGTATTAGTATACTGTTTATTGGTATTAGTAGACTGTTTATTTGGAATTAGTAAACTGTTTATTGGTATTAGTAGACTGTTTATTGGTAATAGCAAACTGTTTATTTGGTATTAGTAAACTGTTTATTTGGTATTAGTAGACTGTTTGGTATTCGTAAACTTTTTATTTGGTATTAGTAGACTGTTTATTGGTAATAGTAAACTGTTTATTTGGTATTAGTAAACTGTTTATTTGGTATTAGTAGACTGTTTGGTACATGTATTAGTGAACTGTTTATTTGGTACTAGTAAACTGTTTCTTGGTATTAGTAGACTGTTTATTTGGTATTAGTAGACAGTTTATTTGGTATTAGTAGACTGTTTATTGGTATTAGTAGACTGTTTATTGGTTTTAGTAAACTGTTTATTTGGTATTAGTAAACTGTTTATTTGATATTAGTAGACTGTTTATTGGTATTAGTAGACTGTTTATTTGGTATTAATAAACTGTGTATTTGGAATTAGTAAACTGTTTATTGGTATTAGTAGACTGTTTATTGGTATTAGTAGACTGTTTATTGGTATTAGTAAACTGTTTATTTGGAATTAGTAAACTGTTTATTGGTATTAGTAGACTGTTTATTGGTAATAGTAGACTGTTTATTGGTAATAGTAGACTGTTTATTGGTATTAGTAGACTGTTTATTGGTATTAGTAGACTGTTTATTGGTATTAGTAGACTGTTTATTTGGAATTAGTAAACTGTTTATTGGTATTAGTAGACTGTTTATTGGTAATAGTAGACTGTTTATTGGTATTAATAGACTGTTTATTGGTATTCGTAGACTGTTTATTGGTATTAGTAGACTGTTTATTTGGAATTAGTAAACTGTTTATTGGTATTAGTAGACTGTTTATTGGTATTAGTAGCCTGTTTATTGGTATTAGTAGACTGTTTATTTGGAATTAGTAAACTGTTTATTGGAATTAGTAAACTGTTTATTGGTATTAGTAGACTGTTTATTTGGAATTAGTAAACTGTTTATTGGTATTAGTATACTGTTTATTGGTAATAGTAGACTGTTTATTGGTATTAGTAGACTGTTTATTGGTATTAGTAGACTGTTTATTGGTATTAGTAGACTGTTTATTTGGAATTAGTAAACTGTTTATTGGTATTAGTAGACTGTTTATTGGTAATAGTGGACTGTTTATTGGTATTAGTAGACTGTTTATTTGGAATTAGTAAACTGTTTATTGGTATTAGTAGACTGTTTATTGATATTAGTAGACTGTTTATTGGTATTAGTAGACTGTTTATTTGGAATTAGTAAACTGTTTATTTGTATTAGTAGACTGTTTATATAAATTACTATAGCTCAACTTATGTACTGAACATAAAATCTGAAAAATCTCCGCTAGACTGATTCAACCCTGTCACAACACCCTTTGCCAAAACTGGTCCAAATATACACCAACAAAGATTATGTTAGACGGCAATAAAAACACTCACAGATTACATTCTCATAATAATGCCTATTGTTCTTCTCGAGGTATAAACTATTAACATGGTTTGTAATTAGTAGTTTAGTAGAACCTCTAAATCGCTGTGCGAAGTTGCTTCTTTATGTTAATGTTCGTTGGTAGAGTATGCGTTGATAATTGGCATACGTTCAGCTACATGATGATTAATTTAAAGTAATTTTCCATCTATTTGACCTCTGTGACGAAGAGTTATTATCCTCTTGCGATTCAGTGACGTCATTTGCATGACATAATACCTTATATTTTACGATTGTCAACATACCCTTGGCAACGAGTTTACACTACACCCACCTACTTTGATTCATTGACTACCTGACTGGCATTTTAAAATAATACAGAGAAGTTAGTTTCCACTGGAAACTGAGGAAAACCATGTACCTAGACACGCCTATAAATTAACTTCTCACTTAATAACTTAAGGTCACTGGATCGTAGTTTCTCACATCTACATGTTTTTTTTGTCAATTGGAACTACTAGCGCCTCCTTTCATTTAAATATATATAAGTTTGTTTGTTTTTGTAATGGAAATAATATTGCAGATTCAACATTGGTATTACATGATAAATATTGGTAATGTCAAAAAAAGTGTCACGCCAGTTAATTAATCATTGATTGGATAGACATTTCCACTAAGGCAAGCTGCCACATATCGAATGAAAACCAAGTTAAGGGGTCGTTGTATTACAGCTTCCTGTTATATAAGTACTAAACTACATTGGTCTGTCGGCCAGCCACTGCAGTTGTAAACTACCGGACGCTGCCGAAGTCATTGCTTGAAACGTCTAGTTATTTTGAATAATATCTTAGGACAAGGATTACATAATATTGTGTACTACATATATAATGTATGAGTACGTTTACCTGTGTGTATTACTGCTGTGCTTATGTGGTGAGTATGGCACTAATGAATTCTACAAATGTTTCTTAATTCAATAATTTCACCACCAAATTGTCTTTCATACAATAACAATAGATTGCATGGTTAGGCTTTCAACACTAACTAAATATCACCACCCCTTAGTTATGTCAAGATTCTTGCATGGTTAGGCTTTCAACAGTAACTAAATATCACCACTCCTTTAGTTATGTCAAGATTCTTGCATGGTTAGGCTTTCAACAGTAACTAAATATCACCACTCCTTTAGTTATGTCAAGATTCTTGCATGGTTAGGCTTTCAACACTAACTAAATATCACCACTCCGTTAGTTATGTCAAGATTCTTGCATGGTTAGGCTTTCAACACTAACTAAATATCACCACTCCTTTAGTTATGTCAAGATGCTTGCATGGTTAGGCTTTCAACACTAACTAAATATCACCACTCCGTTAGTTATGTCACGATTCTTGCATGGTTAGGCTTTCAACACTAACTAAATATCACCACTCCGTTAGTTATGTCAAGATTCTTGCATGGTTAGGCTTTCAACACTAACTAAATATCACCACTCCTTTAGTTATGTCAAGATGCTTGCATGGTTAGGCTTTCAACACTAACTAAATATCACCACTCCGTTAGTTATGTCACGATTCTTGCATGGTTAGGCTTTCAACACTAACTAAATATCACCACTCCGTTAGTTATGTCAAGATTCTTGCATGGTTAGGCTTTCAACACTAACTAAATATCACCACTCCTTTAGTTATGTCAAGATGCTTACATGGTTAGGCTTTCAACACTAACTAAATATCACCACTCCTTTAGTTATGTCAAGATGCTTGCATGGTTAGGCTTTCAACACTAACTAAATATCACCACTCCGTTAGTTATGTCAAGATTCTTGCATGGTTAGGCTTTCAACACTAACTAAATATCACCACTCCTTTAGTTATGTCAAGATGCTTACATGGTTAGGCTTTCAACACTAACTAAATATCACCACTCCTTTAGTTATGTCAAGATGCTTGCATGGTTAGGCTTTCAACACTAACTAAATATCACAACTCCGTTAGTTATGTCAAGATTCTTGCATGGTTAGGCTTTCAACACTAACTAAATATCACCACTCCTTGAGTTATGTCAAGATTCTTGCCTTTATTTTGTAGGAGCGGTTACGTATGGTTAGATTCACAAAGTACATGACATAATCACCACAAAACTATTATTTATGTATTTGTTACATCACAAGAACATTTGATCACGTTACACTAGTAACACTAGTTTATTTAAAGATTGTGGTGGCCACATTCGACGGCATTGTCCCACAATATGTGACTCGCTGCTAGACTTTATATATTTTGGACTGAGCTTTTCTTTCAGCCGAGTGAGGTTATCATTGATTTAATAAAACTACGGTCACAGAACATTTTATGTGTTCGCGCCACTAATGTGAAACCATTTACCGTTTCATATTAGATGTACTGACGAAACGTCAAATTGTTTTCTATTGTTTTTTTAAATTTTAAGAACGGCATTCAAATGTTTGTGTTCAACGCGTTGAGACGTATGTGCAGTGCGTTTTATGAAGACGAATTCTTAATAGTAATAATATTTTATAAATTAACTAATAGCTTCGCTGTTTACTTTGCATGTGTACTAGGATTGTATATTTTATTACAAACACACTCACAATCACATAACCTGGACAAAAGAAAGCATTATGTTTCCATGCCATGAGACATTTCCCCTATCTGAGTAACTTCATATTTTAGTATAAGGTATTAAGAATGCATATAACTGGGATGTATATATCCTAGCTGGTTTCTAGTGCACCTTCTCATATTACTTGACAATAGTCCAGAAATATTTTGTAAGCTATAAAATTGGTATACGTCAACCGGGATGTAACATATCCTAGGTAGTTTTTAGAGCACGCCTTATATTACTCGACAATAGTCTACAAATGTTTTGTAAGCTATGTGTACATATATTAATACATACAGGTGCACTCACAACAATACACACACAATGTTAATTAGAGAATTCATTATATAACCTTGACAAAGAAAATCATCATTTGTCAACTTCATTTGGAAATCCTAATAAATTAGATTTAAAGTTCACAACTGGCGGTGTAGCAATATTGTCAACTTGTCCATGGTGGCTGCAGGATTTGAAGAAAAAAATGAGATGATTGAAAATATTGTATTCAATGATATTTATTTTGTAGTAACATTGTTATGTACATGTATACCATAGGATCTATAGTATCGTTTTCTTACTGATTTAACAACACTATGTACTCGAGAGTTTCCAGTACTTGTGTTCGGTGTTATCCAGCATTATATCAATACTGTATGATTCACAGTCCCATATTGAGGGGCAAGGGGTGGCTGGAAATAAAAAGTTCCATTTACAGTTCAAAAATAGGTTTCACTTCACAGATAAAGGTAATTCAAAATTACGGACGAATAAAATAGCTGATCATATTTTACACCTTGTCCATGTCTACGAATTTACGGTTTTTATTTATTTAAATTACGTTTATGAAAATAAAAACAATTGTTTACAGCTTACGAATATACCCTCCATGTTAACAGTCCCGGACCGTTTACTTACTTGTCAGTGTCTGACTTGTATATACAAAATGTGACCAAGAAAACGTCACAATAGTTTTTAAAAACGCTAAAAGTCAGTTGCCCGTACCGAGCGAGCCACAGAACCAAAACAATATGTCAGCCGTCGCCATTCAAAACAGTGATATGATTTTACTCAAAGAAATTGAGAATCGCAATTGCATAAAAATGAGCACTAAATACAGCTATCCCGGCCATAAATCGGATCATCAATTTTTTTACAATTACATGCGATTCACCCAAAATAACAACGAACTTGAAACAAAAGAAACCGTCCGATCTAAACGACCTGCGTCTATGAAAATCGAGTTTTATCGCCCTTGCGTTTCCGAGCGAGAGAAGCTCGAGGCCAATCTAATTGTTTGGTTCAATTCAATTCATCAATTTAACCAAGCTGTTAGGTTGTTTATTAGTTGTGCGCGGGACCAAACTTTGGGACGTGAATCGGCGACGAAAAACAGTGATAATAACCTCAGACAACTAATAAATTAGTAATTTTATTACTAATTATAATTATACTAATTATATTAAATGTATTAGTTGTCTGAGTAATAAGCAAGGGGTTAGAGACTTTTTACCTCGGCGATAGCTACGGTAATTGCGACCCAATCGATTCCGGGAAACGCAGTGACCAGTGAAGCCTTAAATGACAATACAGTTGTATTACAGACTCCCGGGGAACAAACGTTCGTGATGTAATTCTCTCCGATGAGATAAAAGTCAAGTATATATAAACAAGGCGACAATAATGCAACATTTTATTCCACGTCTTTCCTAGTTTTCGGGCCCGTTGGTGTTTTATAAACTTATAGTAGTGAAATATTGTATTTTTTATCTACCTTGTATTCTATTGTATTATTTCGTTGAAAACTTTCTTAGGGAACATACATAAATGTTTCGAAAAGTTACACCAAAAATAAACGCATTTCGAAAATTGTATTGTGACACTATTTGTATTGTGACACCATTTGTATTGTGACACCATTTGTATTGTGACACCATTTGTATTACTTGATTATAGATTCCAGGGGAACAAATATTAGTGATGTAATTCACTCTGGTAGGTTAATAGGTGACAAAGGTCAAATACAAATTTGAGGGACTCCAATAACGTTTTTGAACAATTTAATGTACGTGAATTTAACGACGAGCGAGTCAATGTTCTAGTTGTCTGTGGTGTGGCACTGCTGTGGAATGCTGTCGTGGAAAATGACTAATGCTAATTTGATTTCCGGCATGTTATTTGACAAAGAAATGAACGATTTTTTTTAATTTTCTTAGCGATAGCTACGTGAGTTGGAACTAAAACATTATCACTCAGGACATAGTGACAGCCACCAAAACGTAATTGAAGGCAAATGAACACGAGAAGCATAAAGGACTGTCGAGTCGTAGCGTAAAATAGGGGAATATACCATTGTTGACTTTTGAGGGGAATGGAAATCAGTCGATATGAGGGTGTTACAATAAGCGAGGAAGCAAATCGTTTTTATGCTATGAAAAAGTGAAGACCTTGAACGCACTTTATGTAGTTTTTTTACGCAGTCTGGGAAGTTCGAATTACTAAACGAAGTAGAGGACGACTAAGCTGAAATATCTAAGAACCAACACATATCAAGAATTATATCTCAAAACTGAATATTCGTGGTATATTTTAAGTCTTACCGGACCGGAAGTAGGAATTTGTTCATACTCTAAATATCCAAACATATTTTAGTATAAGGTAGTAAAAATAACTAGCACGTTTTATGGAATACCGTTAATAAATAATCGTTTACAGTGTGACTCAACTTTTAACGAGATCGAACCACCCGCGTTTCCCAAAAGATTACAAAGAGGCAGGCATGCAAACAGTCGGTCATCTGGTGAAAGTTGTGTGTTGCTAGGAAACTAACACCGACTCGGTACATACATATATGTTCGGCACATGATGTGGTCATTCAACTCATAATTTTCTCGACATTTTGATCAATAGTCACGCATACTAAAACGTTTGAATTCTTTCGAGTGCTTTCTTAAAATGGATAGTTAATTCTCATAGATAAATTTGTCTGGGAAAGACATTATTCAGCTCAATTAAGATATGACCAAGATTATTTTGTTAAACCAGATACATGCTACTTAGGATCACACTTGTTAACACTCTGATATCTGTGGAATTCTTTTACAAACTATATTGATGTTAATAATACCACAATTATCACATCACGTGACACATTTGTTAAGTAAAGGTTATCGTTTTGACTCGCATAGCAAACAGTATGCATTATGGCACAGGCTGAGTGTATATTATGTGGTATCATTTGAGAAACAGTCATTATGTCTGATGAGGACATTAAAGCTTTTCCGTCTGTTTCGTCTGCTTTTAAATATATTTCTAGAGGTACATTGTCAAAACAGATTTCGGTTCGCTAGGCGGTATCAATCTTCAGTGTACGTTAATTTATTCATTCAAGCACTTTGTCCCAAGGAATTGGTGATAGTTGTAGAACCATAACTGCCTCAGCACAAAGATTGTTATGTAATACAAGGGAATGTAAAGGGAAATGTATTGTAGTGTTACCTCTGTGTTTTTTACAATATATCTGTATTAACCTTCACTGTGAAGGAAAATGTGAGTGTTGACTTAATGACCGGTAGAAGAAAGGCTGGTCAAATTTTGCGAAATAGTAGTTAGTTAGAATTGCCAGACACGCAATCGACACATTGTGGGATATCGAAATATGCATTATAAACAGCAAGTGATATTCCCACAGATATAGTTGGTATCGAAGCAAAGGAGTGGCCTATTAATCCATGAAACATACTCACATATATCCGTACATAACATCATGTCTTATTGTGTGAGGGGCAAAGCTGTCATGTACACAATCATAATAACTGGAAATGGTTTCATAACGGGAAAATGGTTTATTAATGTAACTAATTATGAAAAATAAAAACTGACATTTAGAAAACTATTAACAATTTAATAATGAAAATATATGATTTGCTGTACAGTTTTCAGAAAAGTCCGAGAAGTATTGGCAGCCAATTTGCAAACTCGCTAGCGAATTGGCTAACCGTGTTTGGGTTTTGACTCAATGTTACCCCAACGGATCGTTTGGATGTGAAAATTTAATTTTCTCCCTGATTTGCAGGGGACTGTTTTTGAAGTTGTCTCCTTATTTGATTTCAAGCCATGTTCAAGATGGCTATCCCCATATAAATTACTCGTACTACCTTTACATTATCACGCCTCGCATAACAAAACAAATCGTCCAGATGAATCCAGACGCGTACCAGGCCAAGTAAAAACATTCTAGCGAGCGAGTTTACAAATTGGTTGCCCTAATACGTCTGAGACTTGTTTACTAGTACACGTATAACCAAACCATGACATTTATAAAAGGCACAGTGCTGATCGAGATTCATTTCGAATATACCTGAAATGTAATCTTACAATTGCATACAGTCGTCAAAACGTACAGTTTGGTGACAGTTGATAATGATACCAGGATTTAACAATTCTATGAGAACATAGCAATAAAAACAATACATTAAACATTCCTGACAGTAACATGTAAGTCAAGTATAAACCCGAATGAAAAGTCTGGAGTGTGAATACTTCTAGCGAGTCACCCCTCTAAAAAACACCATAACTGTGGCCAATGACTTTGAACTTTGCTCTTCCATAAAGCATCAGTTTCCATCTTCAAATAAACAAAATACCCCTGATACCCTGGAGAAGCATGTCTATTGTTTCACAACGACTGTCCCAATGGATTTTCGTCTTCTTAATTTCTCAAGACAAACGTCCCAAGGTTGTTTTGTTTACTTAGAATGACTTGTATTTTGGCAACATTTCTTGTATTAATTTCCATTGCACAAAAAATCAGCAAATACTGTTACTGAAACACAGAATTTGCATGAATTTTTCTCCCGGCCATTCACACAAACTGCAAATCAAGTCTTTTACCGCGTCACAGTCCCTGTGACCGCATCCATAGTTGTTGACACTTTGCAACCGCCTTGATGGATGTATTGTGACGTATTTTGATCCCCGGATTCTGACTTTGCATTCTCGCTACATTTACTGCCCTTTCATACCAGTTCAATTTCCTTTCATTATTACATCCAGATGCCATGATATTCAATATTTAAAACCAAACTTTATTTCACAGTCACTCTAGTTTTCACTTTTCTGAAATTATTTTCCTGATCAAAAGAATTTTCATTTCCATCATGCAATCTCCCATAGTACTTCCGCATACACAGCGGCGATTGCCAACATAACTACAAATAACCTCGCTCCCAGGAGCTGAGGAATAAAACATTCCTAGAGGCATCTTGTACTATTTGTCGCATATATCTGCAGTCACTTTTTTCATCTGTGACATCTAGTGTATATCAAATATGTCTACAAGCACTTTTGTTGATGACTCTGTAACGCATCACAATCGTTATTGTTTTAAAAGAAGGGCGTACGTGAAACCATCAAACCTATATTTACATGTATTTGGGAAGACCTTGGTTTAAAGTTTCGATTAATATTATTTGTTTCAATATTGTGTTTGTTTGTTTTATTGCCACATGACCTACAAAATTAATAAGTCTGGTAAATTTGTAACATGGCGGCAAGATGACATGATGACAGTGACCCCGAAAGTCACGTTATCGTAGAAAGGAGGTATTGAAATTCGATCCTGTATTTCTAATTTTTCCTTTTGTTTTATTTTTTTCCTGAACAAAGGATTCATAATTCCAACATTTTGCGATTTTATAAGTAATATACTATGTAGTCCGTTTTTGCGCAACAACAGTGAAAAAGTGCCGGATGATTCAGTCGAATTTAAAATACGGAAATGAAACTTACGTCTTATAGAATCCATGCGTTCAAACCACAACTTAGTGGCAGTGACCGGAACGACGTCGGCGATTCAATTTATCTGTATGCTTATAACTGGTGAGAAAACAACAATATATTAGCAGTCTCGTTTAAACGTAAAATAAAAATCACGTCCACTTCGAATGACGCTCGTGGTCATCATTTTCAAAATCTGTCCCAAACATACAATAATGTCGTTGTATGCCTTGTTTAGTTTTGATAAAATTGTTCGTTGGAGTTGTAGTGTTCGACTATATTACATTACCAATGATCAGCAGAACAAGACAAGACAAATGACGTTGCCACGGGGACTCTAGTGTTGAAGGATTATGACCACACTCATAACATAGCATCTCACGTTTGGGGTGAAAATGATCAAAACAAAAGAATTACTAACATGAATAAACATCAGCAGTGATTTATTCGTAAATTCTGATTGTAATATTTTGAATATTTTAATTACACTAAAACAAAGCCACACAGGATAACGCGGTTGTTTTCCGGGTTTCTATTGTCTGGTTTGAACACATCACTTTGAGTGAAAAACGCAGAATACGCATTCTCAAGAAATACAAGAATATAACTACATATATTTAAAAATAGTTTCATAAAATTCACAATTAGAACTTACAGGAAATATGAAACATGTTTATATCCAAATTCCATCTCATTCTTAATATTGTGTACATTAATTCATTCGAAATAAAATAATACCACTTGCAGAGCAATTCTCTCAACACAATCAACACTATCTAGAAAGCTTTCAGTTACAAAATAATGATGCCGACTGTTGTATTCATAATGCAAACAAACCCACCTACATTTTAGCAGTTCATCTGTTTGTGAATCACCATAAAATATTTTCTTATTTTCACCATATGGTGTAGATTATTTCATTGGTTCGTTATATGATTGTTTCAGACCACGTGTCAACTTCGGAGTACGGCGCTATTCTAGTCACTGATCTGATGGAAAAGTATCCCAAATATCACGTGATACCAGTGAAGAATGAATCTAAACCAATCACAGTGATGCATCGTTTGACGCCTATACAGATGTTAGATATGGTAAAGTCGTTGTATCTCAGTTGGTGAAATATCAGTTCCAGATACAATTTTAGTTTCTGTTTTACTGATTAGTGACGTTTTATAAACTCACTGAAATAATATTCACTAGCAACAACCCAACACCAAGCATGGTATATCGTGCGCCATGAGTTATCTTACTTATCCCTTCATTCAACCGTGTACTCTCACAATCTAACATATCTATATTATAAACATATATATGGGAACCACTTCATATTTGGAATATACATCAATTGCAGTTCGTATTTGTTCACGACCAAACTCTAAACTCATTCCATTGGTTTGGGTATGAAGGTATTGTCAACCAATGTGGACAAATTTCATCCAAAGGTGCAACTACATGCATGCATAATTTGCCTAGTTGCACATAAGTACTGAATATAGTTATTTCGTAAATGGTAATTTGGTAATGATGACGTCGACCATACCATGCCACGCCTCGCCACGCCTCGCCACGCCTCGCCACGCCAACCCAACCCAACCCAATCTAATCTAATCTAATCTAATCTAATCTAATCTAATCTAATCTAATCTAATCTAATCCAATCCAGTCTAATCTAATCTAATCTAATCCAATCTAGTCTAATCTAATCTAATCGAATCGAATCGAATCGAATCGAATCGAATCGAATCGAATAATCCTTGTGTGTGAGAGTGTTGTAGACATCCCCCGACGTATCCAATTGATCGGGGCCGTTTACCGTGAAGCTGTCTCACTTTATGCGTTTTATAAATTTATTCATACAAATAATTAAGAATATGATATATGATGTCTAGCAGTTAATGATTACCACATGTTGTCATGTCGGTAGATTTGTGCTGAAGTCAAAGCAGTACACATGCGTGCAATTAATTACATTCCGACGTCATTTCAAAGACATATGCTTGTATTCGTTGGCAATTGCATATCAATTCTAGGCTATAATTAATAAATAAATAAATAAATAAATAAATAAATAAATAAATAAATAAATAAATAAATAAATAAATAAATAAATAAATAAATAAATAAATAAATAAATAAATAAATAAATAAATAAATAAATAAATAAATAAATAAATAAATAAATAAATAAATACAATTATAGAGACTAGGGCGTAGCCTTATTATTTAGTTAATGTACACAAAATTAAAACATGTCAGTGTCAAAAGTGCGTGTACGATAGAGAAACAATAAAACAAAAAAATCGATCGCCTGCGAAACAACTATCCGAATCTGCACACAACGCAACAAACCAGCAAGAACAATGAGTAAAATTTATTTTCTAAGGCATAATCAAATACGTGAAAGTGCGGTAGCCCAACATAGCAATTTCTCGTGACAGACAAAGGTAACATTAACGAAGATTAAAACCTAAATATGCAAATTAGGTATGGACCTTACGAACATGTTAAATGTTAAAACTATAAGTATAAGACTTTATAGGCCAGCTAAAATATCAAGGCTGTTATGATATTGTTGATGGAGTGCACGCGAACCCTAAACATTGTATGGGATATTTTTTCATGGCGGCTTTTTTGAATGCATGCTAATTGCTCACGGGTACAAAAGTTCCCTCATCCAGAATCTGTTTCAGGTCACCCAGTAGACGTTTTGTCATCCAAAAACAATTTATATAACGCATTAAAAAGTGGACCCACTAGACTAAAAACAACTTTTAATCGAAAAAAATCATTTGTTTTATTGAGACACTAGAGCAATGTTGGATTTGAGAATTCAGTCACATTCTACACACATCAAACCACTTAATTTGAAAATAATTCAGATAATGTGCATAAAGACTGTGGAGAAAACAGTGATTACCAACAGTTAAAAAAATAAAAATAATTGAATATATGTTTAAAAAACAATGTGACAAATTATTTTAATCAGAAAAGATTTTGGCATTAAAATTTTAACAATTAAAAAACACGGGAAAAACATTTGTTTTCGTTTAGTCATTGTCTACAGATCGAGCCGACTAGTTTGATATATCTTATGTTGTTTTCTATTTTTTTTTAAGATAAATATGTAAATTATATACGACATAATTCAAATTATGCAAATTAGGGTCGGAGTATCCAAAAATCTTTCTTCGTGTTCGACAAACAAAACGAACCTTCGATTTTGGGTTTGAGAGAGTCGTGGGACGAGCATGCATAGTAGGCCAATGACTCTACAACAATAGCAATGAAAATGTCAATATATGTTACTTTTCCAGGATGAAAAGAACCAGATAATTACAATTAAATGTTGGTTGGGTCAGGTGAGTAGTACATTTTAGTTAGGTAATAAACTATCATCCTACTTGGAAAGAATAACATGGTGGTGTGTACATACAACTTTAATTTGCAAGCAATGTCTTTTTTTTCTTGTAAGTATTTGTATCTTTTAAACAGCATACTTTCAATTCGGAAATATTGCTCATTTGCAACCTTCCCTTGGTCGTAGTTAGAAAACAAGGCATATAAAGGGAAAGTATCCCTTTAGCCTACAGCATTATCATTTCACAGTATATCCGCACGAATGTAAGTGTTTAAAATGGTGTTTCCATTATTCGAAATAGTAAAACAAGTTCAAGCCCAATATATATACTGGCCTTCGTATAATTCCTTAAACAAACATTGGTACGGCTTATGCGCCACTGTATTCACCTATATGTAAACTTTCAGGTGATATATAGGTTGTTAAGTAGCACGCATTAGATTTTCGACATCCGAAATGTTCGAATCATAATTTGATTTTAATGCGTTTTTCTTGCTACCTTAATAGTATATCCTTATCTTCACGTGCGTATTATATAATGTGAAACCGTTAGAAAGAGTCTTGGCTCAAGTAATATTACTCTGGTATTACAAACGCCTGACGTGATAGTTTTGTTTGTTTCTAGTCTTGGTTTGACGAATATTTACAATGGGATCCACGAGTATACGGTGGCATAACGCAGATACATGTAAATATCCGAGAAATATGGCAGCCTGATATTGTACTCTTTGGCAGGTATGAACGAGTACCTATCATACTACACAAACGACAATCTGCGGGGAAAATATCTTACCATGGATAGGCGTTTCCGATCCTACACGAGACATGCAAACGAACAATGTGTGTAACGATTAGATTGTAATGTCATTATTAATTTATCTTGGTAAATGTCCCACAATAAAGTAACAATAACAAGGGTCTTATTGAATAGAAATCAGCCATTGTTCGAGTTGTGTTGATGGCTATCAAAAAGTTAGGTGCTTAAGTTCTCAGCGTTCACGTTTACGATCTTATGTACACAAAACAAATTTAGAAGTATTTCAAATTAAAGACTTATCTGTCAATTGTATCACGTCCTCGTGATGCTGGAAGTAGCCTATGATAGGTGGAGACGGAGTCAAATCATGGACTGTATATACAACATATGGTCAGAATGACTTCTAAATAAATTTAATTTGATTTTCCTGCAGCATTGAGAAAGAATTCAAACGTCATTACGACACCGATGCTATCGTTGCATACAACGGAGAAGTAACGGCGCTCCAGCCATTCACACTTGAAGCTTCGTGTGATATTGATGTGTCCTACTTCCCGTTCGATAAACAACAGTGTTCACTCAAATTTGCCTCCTGGAGTTACGATAGTAAATTCCTGGACATTGAACCTGATCCGATGAGCAACACTGACAGGTTCGTGATGAACGGCGAGTGGGACTTAGTACACATGCCTATATCACGTAATCTCATTCACTATGTGTGCTGTCCAGACCCCTTTCCGGATATTACATATACAATCCACATTAAGAGGCGTTCCATGTACTATGTGTGTAATATAATCTTCCCGTCATTCCTTGCGTGTATATTAGTGGCTGTTGGTTTCTATTTACCTTCGGACTCTGGTGAGAGGATTACTCTGTGCGTTGCCACCATCCTAGCACAGTTCCTGTTTCTAACCATCGTCACCGATTTTATGCCACCAAATTCGGAATTCATACCAAAACTTCGTAAGTATTTTCATTAGTACATATTTGAAAACCGTCATGACTGTTCTTAACATAGTCTTAGATTGAGAGACATAGTCTTAGATTGGGAGACATAGTCTTAGATTGGGTGACATAGTCTTATATTAGGCGACATAGTCTTAGATTGGGCGACATATTCATAGATTGGGTTACATAGTCTTAGATTGGGAGACATGGTCTTAGATTGGGTTACATAGTCTTAGATTGGGAGACATAGTCTTAGATTAGGAGACATAGTCTTAGATTGGGAGACATAGTCTTAGATTGGGTTACATAGTCTTAGATTGGGAGATATAGTCTTAGATTGGGAGACATAGTCTTAGATTGGGTTACATAATCTTAGATTGGGAGACATAGTCTTAGATTGGGAGACATAGTCTTAGATTAGGCGACATAGTCTTAGAATGGGAGACATAGTCTTCGATTGGGTTACATAATCTTAGCTTGAGAGACATAGTCTTAGATTGGGAGACATAGATCTTAGACTGGGAGACATAGTCTTAGATTGGGAGACAGTCTTAGATTGAGCGACATAGTCATAGATTGGGTTACATAGTCTTAGATTGGGAGACATAGTCTTAGATTGGGAGACACAGTCTTAGATTGGGAGACATAGTCTTAGATTAGGCGATATAGTCATGGATTGGGCGACATAGTCATAGATTGGCTTACATAGTCTTAGATTGGGAGACATAGTCTTAGATTGGGAGACATAGTCTTATATTAGGTGACATGGTCTTAGATTAAAATGGATTGACCTCTGTGGGTCCCTG
The DNA here is from genome assembly GCF_978046115.1 of Saccoglossus kowalevskii. Classification (NCBI taxonomy): domain Eukaryota; kingdom Metazoa; phylum Hemichordata; class Enteropneusta; family Harrimaniidae; genus Saccoglossus; species Saccoglossus kowalevskii. Next base: position 35,465,898 of record NC_140653.1, read on the forward strand.
CGTTCGGACCTGTACCGTGGACGTGCCTGGACCAATTATATTCAAACTTCACACATACATCATACATAATATTATACATATGTACATCAATTTGTTTCGCAGTCTGATTGGCGGCTATTTTTGTACTGAAAAATCATCAAAATCAAGCATTTCTTGACTGTTTACGGATTGTGTACGAACTTGACAAAAATTGAACATTATATGACCTTGATGCACGTCATTTTGTTTTTCAGATAAGATTCAAAATGGCTGACTGACGGCCATTTTGTTTTAATGAATGTGGTTCTAGGGCCATATCTCTGACATGTTTTGACTTATATTCAAATGTTATATATTATTATACATAATGCATAGATATACAAATGTATTGGTTTGATGTTCGGTGACCGGTGGCAATTTTGTTTTAATTAATGCTGCTCCAGAGCAATATCTCTCAAAGGACGTGTACTACTAGTATATTACTATAAACAAAACTATATATCTTGATTTGGTAAGATTTAATAACTAACGAGGACTGTGTCATGTATGGTTTGGTTATCATTGTTTTCTCTGACATTTGCACAATCTCCTATAATATTACTCCTATTTAAAGTGTTCTCATAAAACCAATATTTATTCAACATGTTGGCAATAATTCAGACGTAAAAAGGTTAGCAGGTTACTGCGCTATCCTGGCGTCAACCATGCTCGGTCGAACACAAGCACCTGCGGACCTTAACCAAGGTTCTCCCAAAGTCGCATTCGTTAGTGAATTACTTTGTTTAATGATTTATGGGAAGTGCTGTGAAAGTTCCAGTGCATAGTTCTACCCTTATCAAAATAATTTATTGAAGTTTATCTTTATTTAATTTTATTTCAGAAATCTATTTCTTCATCTTGATTGGATTAGTTATATTTTCGGCAGTCATGACGGGGTGCACGCTACACATGCACTACAAAGGTTCCCATTGCGAAGAAGTGCCCCTTTGGTTACGAAATTTTGCATACAATTATCTGAAGAAGATCACGTGTTCAGACATACAAAAGAAGAAAACTTCCAATCAGAACATGTCCGTGAATGGAGTGCAGCCGATGAACCAAGCAAATAATTCAATCGACCACTGCTATGAAAAACAAGACGGCGATAATGTAAAGGAATCGCATGTACGTGACACACGTTTGCAAGAATGGCGAGATATCGCTAAAATAATAGACAGGGCATATCTGATCGTGTTCTGTTTTGTACTATTTGCCGTGTTGACAGGCTTCCTGGTTGCACTCTATGTATGCGCAAGTGAGAACAATTCAGAGATACCGTAGACGTCGGTTGTTTACACAACACAACCGGGACCGAAATATGTATAACAATATTCTAACTATTTTTTTGGTTTGTTTATTTTTTATTTTTTTATTTGGTATTTCACATTCTGAATGTCTTTGTTTAATCAGAGTCAATAAAACCCGTCGTCTGCCTTCTTATTAGTCCGAAAAACAGGAACTTATGGATTGACCTCTGTGCGTCCGGACCTATAGCTAAGAGATGCTTGGACTGATTATATTCAAACATAATATTATTTTTCAGATCAGATTCAAAATGATTGACTGGCGGCCAACTTGTTTTAATGAATGTAGTTCTAGAACCATATCTCTGACATGCTTTGACAGATTATGTTCCAATTTTATATATTCATTATATTTTATGTCATAGATATGCAGATATATTTATATTCAAAATGGCCGACTGGTGGCTGTTTTGTTTTAATTATTGTGTTGCAGAGCAATATCTCTCAATATGGACAAGTACTCGTTTGACGATCAGATACAAGATGACTGAATGTCAATCATATTTATGTTAAAAATTCACCATAATCAAGCATCAGCTTTTTAGATCCAAAACTCTGACATGTTTATGTTCCAACTATATTATTACAAACACAACTATATATCTCAAATTAGCTAACTAAATTGGCTAACTGTGCCATGCATGGCTTGTTAGTTATTAGAATGGGGTGTACACAGATGAAATTATTCATATTATTTATATTATCATTAGTATTATACTATAGACAAATAAAGGAGATTAGATAATACAAATTTAACCTAACCATTGTTTCGAATTCTTCAATTATAGAAACGTGAACCATATTGCACACCTTGTACTGTACTAAGCTGGGGATCTAAAGGTCCCTGGTTCAAACTCACACGAGTTCGGCGAACTGCATTCTTTAGTTATCAAACAATGTTAGTAGTTTACGTCGGACTATAGGGACGACCATGAGGGCGCTGTTCATACTCGGATGCGATGACGTCATACGGGGTGGGATGACATCACAATGGGAGGCCGTGCATAGCTTAGCATAAATAATGACGTCACAATGGGAATTCGTGCATAAATTAACATAAATGAGGACCAATGCCGTAAAGGGGTTCATTTGAATGAGGATGACGTCACAATGGGATATTGTGAATACATTTGCATACATAAAATTGATGTGAATACGAGGTCGTGTCGAGGTCATCGTGAATACATTTGCATAAATTACTATCAATTTTTTTAATTATTTTTTTTAATTATTTTTAATTATTTTTTTTAATTGAACAGGCGTGGACGAAAGATTTTTCATGAGGATGACGTCACAATGGGATATTGTGAATACATTTGCATACATAAAATTGATGTGAATACGAGATCGTGTCGAGGTCATCGTTAATACATTTGCATAAATTACTATCAATTTTTTTAATTATTTTTTTTAATTGGACAGACGTGGACGAAAGATTTTTCATGAGGATGACGTCACAATGGGATATTGTGAATACATTTGCATACATAAAATTGATGTGAATACGAGGTCGTGTCGAGGTCATCGTGAATACATTTGCATAAATTACCATCATTTTTTTAATTATTTTTTTTTTAATTATTTTTAATTATTTTTAATTATTTTTAATTATTTTTAATTATTTTTAATTATTTTTAATTATTTTTTAATTGGACAGGCGTGGACGAAAGATTTTTCAGAATGTGTCATAGAGGGCGCTCTCTCTCACACACACACACTAATAAATACACGGCATTTTGAAAACTAACGGAGTTTATTGCACAAAAGAAGTAAACAAGAATGAAATATTGACATGGAGTATACATTCATGGTGTGGTTGAGTATTTTTTTTTAACGCCACGAAAAAAAAAACATACGATGTGAGTAAGGAAAATAGTTGCGTAGCGTATAAATGTTTAGCATGATTAAATATTTCTTAACACCTCGAAAAATACGTACATACATGTAAATGTGCGGCGTGGTTAAATTCATTTTTCACGTCACGAGAAATACGAGTACATAAACGATTCGATTAAATACACGGAAGAGTGAAAAGTCAATAATTATACAGTAAACAGTGAACAATAAAAATAATTCATTCTATATATATATATGTTGTTCATCGTTTATATTTTCTTACCTCATATTTGCTTTGTTTTGTTTGAGTAAATTATTTTTAACGACACGAATAAATACGAGTACATAAACGATTCGATTAAAAACACAGAAAAGGGAAACGTCAATAATAGTAAACAGTGAACAATAAATAATAATTCATTCTATATATACATGTTCATTTTTACATTTCTTACATCCTTTCAATGAGTCAAGCAGTCTGTACATTTTTTTTATTCCATCGCTCCAATCAGAATCGCTCATCTGTCGTAGAAGAAAAAAAGAGAGAGAGAAAATAATATTAAAAACCAATAGTCACCCCGTAAAACTGCGGTCATAAACCCCGCTAAAATGCAAAGTATGCAAAATCGGTTGATCGACGTACAGTTTGTTTCTTTCAAAAATGGTGGACTACGCTACGATGAGTTAAAATATATAATTACCTGATCGTTTCACAGAATAACTTTTGACATACATAATCATCACACGGAATGAGTTTACGGTGTAACGTAGCGATTTTCGTTTTTCCCTTGGCGAAGAAGATATGTCCTCGCCTTCTTGCCGAAGATTCAAAGGCGGTAGACCAAGTTTGACCTTCTGTGAAAGGTCATCTCATGGATATCTACACAACGAGTCATACATGACGTATTGGCTACACATTGCTTGAAATCAAAATATTTGATGATTGTAGATCCACGTACGAGAAATCTCTTAAATTCTGTGACATGACTACCGTACGAGTCAAAATCGTCTTCGTGGTAAGGGTATTTCAGACAGAAAGTGGCCCAATGAGTTCACCCAAAGGCACCCCCCCCCCCAGAGTGTAATGGCATTCCACAGCTACCATCCAAGTGCTACAATTGATTTACTCATTACAGTAGCGTTAATTTGGATTAGCGTTAATTTGGATTAGCGCTTCCTTCTCATCACTTTTCTCATCACAGTGACGTCTTGCGTAGTTATATAGTGTCTTCACATACGCGCTAAAGATTCCTGACCTGACACCATTCAGTTACTCTGATCGTTTTTGTATCATTTTTGAAGGTTTATTTTACAACGACTGGAAAACCGACTGAAAATCAAGACTATTCAGTTCATTCTCTTATCAGGGGGAATCTTCTCTTCTCTCGGGGTCTCCACACGTGTCAGGGGGGAAACTCGTCTCGTCTCTCTATCTTGTCCCCTTGAGGTACGGGATCGGGAAAGTCACTTATACTTTACAGTCAAATAAGACACACACAACGAAATACGTTTCAGCTCTCGTCTTAGTCGGTCAATCGAGCACACTATAAGACACAGCGCCCTGGGGAAAAGTGCCCAAGACTCTCACAAGGCTGAACCAAGACTCGCCCAAGACTGGACTGCGTCAAGGCTCGCCCCAAGACTCTCTCGGACTCGTCTGTCGTGGAGTATTCGCCAAGACCAACTCAAACTCTCTTTATTCATGTTCAAAACTCTAACCAATTACAAAACAGTAAAAGACTCTAGGGCGTAACCTTCAATCATAAAGCCAATCACACTAAGTACTGAATACGTCATATCTTTTGATTAATCGTTCACTACATTAATAACTACGGATATAAACTGTCAGAATCGCGACGGATATCTCGTAATTAGTTCCAAATCACTGAGCCAAGTTCCGTCAAAAACTTCAAATAGGCCTACACGATGACAGACATAACACAGCAATTCGCTAATAATCAGTTAATTAAGTCGGTTAACAGATACGCGAAAACAAATTCATGACACTCTCTTCACTAATGAAATGGCAGTACTCGCAAACTATCATTCGTCGTTTTTTTAAACATGAATATCCACGATTTCGAAATTCTAGAAGAGGCAAGAACGAACGTTACATTTGAATGGTCAAATGACAAGGGGCTGACCCCGCTTGAATGCGCAACAGAATATATTAAATACAACCATATTCAATATTTCGCTTTTTTAGTGTTGACCCATTTAAACGACAGAACCAGTCTCGAAACACTGAAAGCCATAGCGGATGCTTCAAAAAACGAATTTCTCTTCCAATGGCTCGAAACCAAATTAAATGAAGCACTATGATTCTTCACAAATTACGATGACATCCTTCACAGCCTGGCAAAAGAAATCACTCAACTAACCTCACCACCAGATTCGAATTTCCACGATCAACGATCAACGACGAAAAAAAATAACCATTGAGGTAACAGGCCTCGCTACAGAGAAACAATGGAAGTTACTAGCTCGCCAAATTGAATACTTTGAAACGGGACATCTAGCCGATCATCATCGAGACATCGACTCAGAGACTGTACGCCTCAGTAAAACAACCGATTGATGAATTCGTGGACTCAAATTCCAACAAGAACAATCCTCACATTATAATACTTAAACTACGCTCCTTGTAAGAACATGTGGACATGAACACGACATTTCTACTCACAAGATGAAGGACATAATTTTAGTATATCTGTTAATTACTTTACGATTGGAAACTGTCGATAGAACACATTTTTATGAATGAATTGGTTTTCCGATTTGAAAATCATTGAGTAGGTATTCATGCATTAATTAATTAATAATGATCAGTCCATTGAATTTGTGTCTCACCCCAAAAAAATCAGAACAGCATTACTAGACATCTCCATATTATCCAAATTTCGAAATTATACATATTTTAATATTAAATTTACTATTTTTTTACCATCAAACTACTGAATCACTGTGCATATAATATACTATACGTATACCATTGACAAATTCAGACTCCGCTTATAAATGATACTCGATTATGTTTTTACCAATCATTACCCCGCCCATCATTCATGATTCGATTGACCACGTTCTGAATAATTCGTACACACAGATAAACGGATTTTTGCGATATACATGTACTTCTTGTTTTCACTCCAAAACTTACTGCTTATTTGATCCCTCAATCAAAAGCTGTTTTACTTGGGATTGACTAAGAGTGTATTTCCACGTGAAACTGATGTGACGACATGTCGGTCATCAACGATTTCATAAAGGGTGACTGTCAAAAAGTGGGACACCAATAATTTAAAATAATTAGTTATACTGGAGAGAATGGATGACATTGTTTAATCTTATAGAGATGGTGCGTAGTTCGTACTTTGACGGTAAGCACGTACGCATACCATACACGTTGTTTGCTAATTCATGTTAAATAAAATGCGCTAAGTTTTGATTATTCCCAAGATGTACAGAGAGCACTCGCTTATCCATTAGACAGATTCCACTATACAATTATAATATCCTGACCGCATTGTTTACACTCTCGTAAATCGACTGTTTGACGTGACTGGGGCACCGGTGGACGAGGAATGCGTGCGTGCACATTACATTTCGTCAACACTTTCATTCATAATAGTATCACTTGCAATATGGCGTAATATCAATCGACGATCCTCAAAATACTGTATGTATGTATGCACGTTGTAGTTCGAATGATTAGATATTTCTTTTATTTTGCCATTTTTGTCGATTCTTTCATTATGAACAGTGTTGACTTGTTCTCGAAATAAATACTTTTACACCGATGTTACCGTTTGTAATGTTTATAGTGTATACGTGAAAGATATTCGCCTTTGAAATAATAATTGAAGACACAACTATATAGTATTCAAATCAGCTGGGTGTTATTATTGAAGTAATGCACGAGGCGTGACATTGTTGTAATGGGGTCTGATCGCGTTCCATAACTCCTGAATAATGCCATGAATCAAATTGTCCTAACAACATGGTAAACACGGGTCAGCAATAAGTAGCTATTTTATCGGTGAGGAAAGATCTGCTTCTTGATTGCGATTATGATTATGTCTAATATAATGTATAATAATCTATTACTCTACGTACACAACTTGAAGTGGGCTTTTCAATTCAACTCACTGCGGCCGTACACAACATGGCTAGTTCCCCCTTCGAAAGAGTGCGTGCGTGTGTTGCAACGCTATCTGTGACCACTGAGCTTTTCAAATATTTACAAAGCACGATGTGATAACTGAGGTGGTAAACTGACCATGATGTCAATATCCAACCATCTAATTTGCACAATAACAATTAAAATTGAAACCGTATTCATGCGTGGGATCTTGGTTGGAAATACAACGAAGTAACAAAAAACCAGCAAAGTGTAACAATAATAAAATCACAAACAAGTGAATGTAAAGCAAAAAAATATATATATATATTTGGTGGTTGGTTTAGGCATTTGGCATTTTAGGATTTTTTTTTCTTATCGTGCCCTGAATCAGATGTAGACGAATGTTCCTAGCTCAATGATTGTTTTGTCATTTTAACTTTTTAGTATACCTGTTAGGTGTTCATCATCTGTCCTAAAGTTGATTTTATTGTATTTAATATTTTAATCATGATTTGTTTTGTTTCTTATTGTATAGATTACAAATGAGAAGATATTTTTTTTCGTTCTCAATTTTCTAGTTGTCACAAACTGAGCAAATTCAGTCTTCAGCTATAAGATTATAAACAATAAAGTAACAAAAATAAGCAATGTGTAACAATAATAAAATCACAAACATTTGAATGTAAAGTAAAACAAAATTATTTTGTGGTTGGTTTAGGCATCTGGTATTTTAGTTTTTTTCTTGTCGTAACCTGAAACAGATGTAGACGAATTTTCCTAGCTTAATGATTATTTTGTCATTTTAACTTCTTAGTATATCTGTTAGGTGTTCATCGTCCGTCCTAAAGTTGATTTTATTGTATTTAATATTTTAATCATGATTATTTCGTTCCTCCAAGTATAGATTACAATTGAGAAGTTGTTTTTCGTTCTCAATTTTCTAGTTGTCACAAACTGGGCAAATTTAGTCTTCAGCTATAAAGTTATTATATCTACCCCCTTTCCATTTGAAGGGTATGAGCCTTTATTCCGAGTTTCGCCTTAGCGCAGCACTATGTTTTAGATTTTTTATTGTGGTGAGATATTTTTTATATGCAAATTCTGTTTTAATTTTCTGTAGGTTCGTAACTTGTTTTTATGATGTGTACTTTTATTTGCTTGCATCATGTAATGTTTCTGTGCTATGAATTTCTAAAGGATTGTTCGAATTACCTGTCAATGTTTCAATGATTTTCTTTTTTGTCATCCTGAGATTTATGTGTATTCCAAAATATTTTTTTTCCATAGTCAAATTGTCTAAAATCTGATTCATGTCTTTTACAAGGATATTTTCTCAACTCTAGCAGGCTTGCCAAATTTCTTGGTTTGCTATTTACTTTGATTCATGTCTTTTACCCAGTTGTCTTTTCCCTTTTCGTCAATATGTATTCCAAGTTCGTGAGCTTCGTGAACTAGCGAGTTTGAGTTGGAATTATTTATTTTGATCCAATATTTCAATCTAGTTGCTATGGGGGAGGATATTTTCCCAACTCTAGCAGGCTAGCGAAATTTCTTGCTTTGCTATTTAATTTTAGAAGGTATTTGCAGTAATATATTTTCATTTTTTTTTTCCATTGGTCTTTTGATTGGAAAAACAAAACAAAAACAAAATGTATACTTTCTATATACTCAATTTCAATTACTCAGTTTGTAATCCATTCTTTTTGATTATTTACTCATTAGTAGATTTCCCCTTCTTTGTGTAATAAACTCCGTTAGTTTTCAAAATGACGTGTATTTATTAGAGTGTGCGTGTGTGTGTGTGTGTGTGTGTGTGTGAGCGTCCTCTACGATACATTCTGAAAATCTTTCGTCCACGCCTGTCCAATTAAAAATAATTAAAACATCCAATTAAAAAAAAAAAAAAAAAATTGATGGTAATTTATGCACGCCTGTCCAATTAAAAAATAATTAAAACATCCAATTAAAAAATAATAATAAAAAAAAATTGATGGTAATTTTTGCAAATGTATTCACGATGACCTCGACACAACCTCGTATTCACATCAATTTTATGTATGCAAATGTATTCACAATATCCCATTGTGACGTCATCCTCATTCAAATGAACCCTTTACCCTGTTCATCATCGCTTCCAAGTATGACGTCATCGCATCCCAATATGAACAGCGCCCTCATGGTCGTACCGAGGTGGAAGCATAGATTAGCATAAATGATGACGTCACAATAGGATTTTGTGCATAAATTAGCATAAATGGATATACACTTAAATTAACGTGGAAATGCACTCTTGGTCAATCCCAAGTAAAACAACTTTTGATTGAGGGATCAAATAAGCAGTAAGTTTTGGAGTGAAAACAAGAAGTACATGTATATCGCAAAAATCCGTTTATCTGCATGTGTGTACGAATTATTCAGAACGTGGTCAATCGAATCATGAATGATGGGCGGGGTAATGATTGGTAAAAACATAATCGAGTATAATTTATAAGCGGAGTCTGAATTTGTCAATGGTATACGTATAGTATATTATATGTACAGTGATTCAGTAGTTTGATGGTAAAAAAATAGTAAATTTAATATTAAAATATGTATAATTTCGAAATTTGGATAATATGGAGATGTCTAGTAATGCTGTTCTGATTTTTTTTTTGGGTGAGACACAAATTCAATGGACTGATCATTATTAATTAATTAATGCATGAATACCTACTCAATGATTTTCAAATCGGAAAACCAATTCATTCATAAAAATGTGTTCTATCGACAGTTTCCAATCGTAAAGTAATTAACAGATATACTAAAATTATGTCCTTCATCTTGTGAGTAGAAATGTCGTGTTCATGTCCACATGTTCTTACAAGGAGCGTAGTTTAAGTATTATAATGTGAGGATTGTTCTTGTTGGAATTTGAGTCCACGAATTCATCAATCGGTTGTTTTGCTGAGGCGTACAGTCTCTGAGTCGATGTCTCGATGATGATCGGCTAGATGTCCCGTTTCAAAGTATTCAATTTGGCGAGCTAGTAACTTCCATTGTTTCTCTGTAGCGAAGCCTGTTACCTCAATGGTTAATTTTTTTCGTCGTTGATCGTTGATCGTGGAAATTCGAATCTGGTGGTGAGGTTAGTTGAGTGATTTCTTTTGCCAGGCTGTGAAGGATGTCATCGTAATTTGTGAAGAATCATAGTGCTTCATTTAATTTGGTTTCGAGCCATTGGAAGAGAAATTCGTTTTTTGAAGCATCCGCTATGGCTTTCAGTGTTTCGAGACTGGTTCTGTTGTTTAAATGGGTCAACACTAAAAAAGTGAAATATTGAATATGGTTGTATTTAATACATTCTGTTGCGCATTCAAGCGGGGTCAGCCCCTTGTCATTTGACCATTCAAATGTAACGTTCGTTCTTGCCTCTTCTAGAATTTCGAAATCGTGGATATTCGAAATCATGTTTAAAAAAATGACGAATGATAGTTTGCTGTATACTGCCATTTCATTAGTGAAGAGAGAATGAACTGAATAGTCTTGATTTTCAGTCAGTTTTCCAGTCGTTGTAAAATAAACCTTCAAAAATGATACAAAAACGATCAGAGTAACTGAATGGTGTCAGGTCAGGAATCTTTAGCGCGTATGTGAAGACACTATATAACTACGCAAGACGTCACTGTGATGAGAAAAGTGATGAGAAGGAAGCGCTAATCCAAATTAACGCTAATCCAAATTAACGCTACTGTAATGAGTAAATCAATTGTAGCACTTGGATGGTAGCTGTGGAATGCCATTACACTCTGGGGGGGTGTGCCTTTTCAGAAAAGTGAATTGGTGATGGACAAGAACCATACTGATTCACATTGACCGAATCAAGTTGACCCCGTGTTTCCAGTCCTGTTATCATTATCCCATACACGCAGGTATAGGGGTAATGCTTTCAACTTAAAACCCTATCCCTCAGGCTGTTTGCGAGTGTTCATGTTTTAGATAACATAAATATACAAATACACCAACATCTGTTGTTTATTATCTACGTGGGAGGTCTATTTCACATTAGGAACACTTATGACGAGCGAGTTATAAATAATCCTATGCGCTCACACTTAATCTTGTGATTGAGTTCAAACTGGCATTCACGGACAGTGCTTCGGAATAATACACATCGCTCCTATCAAACACCGTTGATATTCGCGGGTGGAACTCATTGGGCCACTTTCTGTCTGAAATACCCTTACCACGAAGACTATTTGACTCGTACGGTAGTCATGTCACAGAATTTAAGAGATTTCTTGTACGTGGATCTAAAATCATCAAATACTTTGATTTCAAGCAATGTGTAGCCAATACGTCATGTATGACTCGTTGTGTAGATATCCATGAGATGACCTTTCACAGAAGGTCAAACTTGGTCTACCGCCTTTGAATCTTCGGCAAGAAGGCGAGGACATATCTTCTTCGCCAAGGGAAAAACGAAAATCGCTACGTTACACCGTAAACTCATTCCGTGTGATGATTATGTATGTCAAAAGTTATTCTGTGAAACGATCAGGTAATTATATATTTTAACTCATCGTAGCGTAGTCCACCATTTTTGAAAAAAACAAACTGTACGTCGATCAACCGATTTTGCATACTTTGCATTTTAGCGGGGTTTATGACCGCAGTTTTACGGGGTGACTATTGGTTTTTAATATTATTTTCTCTCTCTCTTTTTTTCTTCTACGACAGATGAGCGATTCTGATTGGAGCGATGGAATAAAAAAAATGTACAGACTGCTTGACTCATTGAAAGGATGTAAGAAATGTAAAAATGAACATGTATATATAGAATGAATTATTATTTATTGTTCACTGTTTACTATTATTGACGTTTCCCTTTTCTGTGTTTTTAATCAAATCGTTTATGTACTCGTATTTTTTCGTGTCGTTAAAAATAATTTACTCAAACAAAACAAAGCAAATATGAGGTAAGAAAATATAAACGATGAACAACATATGTATATATAGAATGAATTATTTTTATTGTTCACTGTTTACTGTATAATTATTGACTTTTCACTCTTCCGTGTATTTAATCGAATCGTTTATGTACTCGTATTTCTCGTGACGTGAAAAATGAATTTAACCACGCCGCACATTTACATGTATGTACGTATTTTTCGAGGTGTTAAGAAATATTTAATCATGCTAAACATTTATACGCTACGCAACTATTTTCCTTACTCACATCGTATGGTTTTTTTTTCGTGGCGTTAAAAAAAAATACTCAACCACACCATGAATGTATACTCCATGTCAATATTTCATTCTTGTTTACTTCTTTTGTGCAATAAACTCCGTTAGTTTTCAAAATGCCGTGTATTTATTAGTGTGTGTGTGTGAGAGAGAGAGCGCCCTCTATGACACATTCTGAAAAATCTTTCGTCCACGCCTGTCCAATTAAAAAATAATTAAAAATAATTAAAAATAATTAAAAATAATTAAAAATAATTAAAAATAATTAAAAATAATTAAAAATAATTTTAAAAATGATGGTAATTTATGCAAATGTATTCACGATGACCTCGACACGACCTCGTATTCACATCAATTTTATGTATGCAAATCTATTCACAATATCCCATTGTGACGTCATCCTCATTCAAATGAACCCCTTTACGGCATTGGTCTTCATTTATGTTAATTTATGCACGGCCTCCCATTGTGACGTCATCCCACCCCGTATGACGGCATCGCATCCTAGTATGAACAGCGCCCTCATGGTCGTCCCTATAGTCCGACGTAAACTACTAATGTTTTACTACTAACATTGTGAATAATAATTCACGCAATTTATCGTAATGTTATCGCAGGGCCAAACGTGCCAATGGGATGTCTTCACCACACGAACCAATGGGATGTCTTCACCACACGAACCAATGAATTGTCTTTACAACACGAACAAAGAATATGTCTTCACCACACGAATCAATGGGATGCCTTCTCCACACAAACCAATGAGATGTCTTCACCAAACGAACCAATGGGATGTCTTCACCACACGAACCAATGAGATGTCTTCACCACACGAACCAATGGGATGTCTTCACCACATGAACCAATGAGATGTCTTCACCACACGAACCAATGGGATGTCTTCACCACACGAACCAATGAGATGTCTTCACCACACGAACCAATGAGATGTCTTCACCACACGAACCAATGGGATGTCTTCACCACATGAACCAATGAGATGTCTTCACCACACGAACCAATGGGATGTCTTCACCACACGAACCAATGGGATTGGATTGTGGGAAAATGGTTATCAACACAAATGTTGACATGCGCGGCGCGACGACCACCGCCCATTAACCTAAAAAACTGTTGCGTACATATTCGTTTGTGGAATCTATTTTACGATTCACAGTTTAAAGTTGTCAGGTAGTGCAGCATTAATTGTATATTAATTTCTTCTCTTTAATCTAAATTAGTCTGTCTAATTGCTGGTGCGCTTGGCAGCATACAATGTAGAAGCAGACGCTGCATCACGTGGTCTTGCTATTAGCAAGACTATTTGCAGTTATAGCTTTCAAACGAAATGTTCCCAATCAGCACATCAATTACATGTACATGTAGTACTATTAATGCATTTTATTTAATTACATACAATAATTGTAATATGGAATATGTTGGTGAAACTGGCAATGAACATAAATCCAGGTTTCTGCAACGCCGTTTTTCCATTATGTGCAATAAAATACGTTCCCATTATGATGATACCATTCTAGCTTAATAGTTCTGAACTGGTCACAATATTCGTAATCTGAAAATTGTTGGCATAGAATCTGGGTTCAAAAATACAGCTCTATCTGAAAAAATAAAAGAAGCTTTTTAGATAACGATGAGAGTAAATAAACCATCTCTCACCTGACCACTTCGCGGTATTTTTCAATTGTATTGTGATGTAGATTTGCTTTGTCTCACCACCCTGTTTTAGACTAACTGATCTCCGCGATCTCCGGCACTCACATCTCAGGTCAGTCTCAGTTTATTTGCTTTGTTTTATGTATTTTAGAGCAATTTACACAAACTACATCGACTAATCATGTTTGCTTTCTATGTAATATTTCTATTACCGTTTTACACACATCTTATATTGTTTTTGTATTTACTTTACAGTGATTGAGTTTGATAACAATAACAATAATCTTTAATCACCTATTAAACATTCATTGGAATAGATAGAAATTGATACATGACAAAAATCGAAAATAAAAATAAGTAAATTTGATTTATGGCTAGAAATGTCACCTCTTAAAGTGAAGTGTCATACTACCTATGAGCATATCAACATTCAAATCATATTGTTTTGTTAGCCACCGTGTTTATTTGAAATGTGATGTGTGAGGGCGTACTTCAATGATGTCAGCTGTTAGACTTATGTAAAGGGCTCATACCACTAATTGAATTTCCGTAGACGACAATGTTAACATATGACGAGATTGCTATATGAAAATGATGAAGAAAGTTGAAAACATGACTCAAAAATGGGAAATCAACATGCAAGTAAACAACCATATGAAAAAAACTAACATGTTGGCCAGCTCAAACTCTTACAAATCTCAGGTAAACAAAACACACCTACTGTATTTGGATTGCACTTAGAGAAATCACTGGAAAAACACCAAGAATAGAACATCCAAATACACACAGAATAAACCCACAGGTACACAGTCGCTAAGTGTTCTTTGTTCGTTATAATAATGTTATTATTATTATTATTATTTATTTATTTCACCAATTACATAGGAAATTAAATAAATACTAATGTACAGAAATGCATATATAAATAAAATATTGCTTTGTAGGAATGCAACTGGTGTGGGACACATAAATAGTTTGGTATTGAACTAGTCTAGTCCATGTCCCCGCCTAGCGTTATACACAGAAAGTGTCTGCATGATGAAGAAATATAAAGAAATATAATTAAATAAGTGAAATAATGTAAAGTAAAATAACAAACTGTTGATGAAATATTTTATCAATTATTTGATCAATTAGTAAATGACTGAATGAATAGATAAATAAATAACTGGATAACTGAACAAATAAATAAATAAATAAGTTGATGAATGAATGAATGAATGAGTGAATGAATGTTACTCATTTAGTAGGAGGGATTTTAATGTACTTTTAAACATGTGTCTATGTGTAATATTTTTAATGTGATTGGGAAGTGCATTCCAGTGCTTTGTAACTGCGTATTTGATATTATGTTTACTTTGAGTTAAATGCACTTGTGGAATGTAAAAATTGTTTTCAAGGGAGAGTCGGGTTGGGTAGTTATGTGGAAGGGGATCTAAGTAGTGATTCACATCATGTGAGAAGCGATTTTTAAGAAGGTCAATAGTGAACAAGCAAGTATTGAATTTAGAGAGTTTGTGAATAGTAAAGTAGTAAACAAAAGACCACATGTTGGTCTCACCTTTGACCCAGGTGATTACGCCCTCAAACAGGGAGCACCTGAGAAAAAACAAATTTAAAAAAATTCATTGGTTCTTGCTAGGCATTGGTTGATTAGTGGTATGAGACCGTAAAGCTTTGCTTATTGACCTAACCTGCGACCTGTGACCTGTGGATCTGAGCAACTCTTGATTAGACACTTCAAAACTGGCTGCTTTACTGAGAATAGTGAAACCTGACAAATCTGTGTTTTGTTAACATCCATTTTTAGGTGACCAACATGTATTTTTCTGGCCAGATCTTTGTTTGTTTTTCGAGGGGGGGGGGGGTCACCCAAACACTGACATTGTCGTTTTAGTGGTGTGAGCCCTGAAGCACTTGAAAATATGTATTCACTCAGATATGTTATACTGCCCTCAACGACGATAGTTTATTTGTTGGCTGGTGAGGTGCAGAGACGAGTGACGTAATTTTTTTATCGCAAAATACATTTACGATACTGTGTTGTATGAAATAAAAACTGCACCAAAATGTCCGTTCAGTAGAAATATTTACATGTATTAGTCACGCGTCAGACCGATCTATCATCCATCACCTTTATCTTTTGTAGTACACACACACACACATACAGAGCAAACTCATTGCTCCCAGCACACATTATTCAGCAAGCATAGCAAAACCACAAGTTGAATATTCATTACTTTATGTGTAATTCTCTGGCACTGAATTTAACATGAATATTTCTATATTAT
Source organism: Saccoglossus kowalevskii (assembly GCF_978046115.1). Taxonomy (NCBI): domain Eukaryota; kingdom Metazoa; phylum Hemichordata; class Enteropneusta; family Harrimaniidae; genus Saccoglossus; species Saccoglossus kowalevskii. The sequence continues at coordinate 35,482,367 of NC_140653.1, forward strand.
TGTACATACATTCAGTTTACATCCAAAAAAAACTTTTAGAAAATTGAAAAATATATGAAGCGATTACTGAGGATATAGTGATTTATAATTCATTGAATCCTCAAAATTAAAATTCTAAAAAAAACACTGACAAAGAAAGAACACTGATGGTAGTGAGACTATAGACAAAGACACAAAGTCTAAGCTTAACATAACATAAAATGAGAACAATGACAATTATATTGAGTTCAAAAATACTCAATTAATCTATATACAAAAATTATTCTATAATTTCAACATCATGGAGCTCTTAGTAAAATATATGCCACATTGAGCTGCCCTTCAATCTGAACAAAAATTTGTCTATAATTATCAAGTTTTGCTGACATTCTAAAATGTTATATTTCAATATTTACAAAATATGTCAGCTCTTTATCTAATTTGACACTGCAGGGTTGCTGCTGTGCAATTGAATTTTATTTATTTTTTATAATTCTTAAATTTCCATTTTTGTTTTCATTTTGTCGTCAACAGGGAGACAAAAAATCCTGGAAAAGTTCAATTAATTTCATAATTTTCATCATATTTTTTTTTTTACTGGTGTCATGAGATCATGTACTAGTAATATTTCAAACCAGTTTTAATGTACCTCCCTTAAATAATATCTATTGTTAGTTTAAGTAATGAGCTATCCCCTCCCCAAAAATGCTTGAAATATTGAAAAGATTTTTAAAAAATGTTAGTTCATATTTGATACTAGGAATTGATTATGATTATGCTAACGCAGCTGTTTCCATGGAAATCTGTTGCTGTGGTGCTCTAAGTGGTTGTTCAACATAATTGGAGTTTCCGTTCTTGTCGTACAGTTGATGTCCTCTTGCATCATACTCCTTGAATTTGAAACCGCTTTGCGATAGATTACCTGCTGGGCAAGGTTCTGACTCTCTTGGAACGTACTCAGAATTATACATAGTACGATCATCGAATGGGGTGTTGCTAATTTGCGCTCCCCTATCAGGTGCAAAGCTGCGCATAGGGCGAGTTGCTTTAGGAATGTAATGGGCCTGGTAGTTGGACATTCCTTCAAATGGAACGCTGGGATGTTCGTAGGGTCGTCTTGATGGATCACCTCTCATTTCTGGACGTGCATCCCAAGGACGGAAGTCTGTTTTGTAGTTAGTACGATCATCGAATGGGCCGGCATCTACTTTACCACGAGCTGGTGGCTTCGCTGCACGTGCTGGATGAACTTGATGAGCAGGATAGTCTCTTCGGAAAGTAGTCAATGTGTCAATTTCACCTTTGGGTCTTGACCACTCATCCGGTACGTGTACATAAGGAGCAGAGACTTCATGAGGTTTATAATCTCGCTTGAAAGTAGTTGCATCATCAAATGGCTGATCAGAATGCATTGGGTTCTGTGAGGGTTTAAAACTGTCTGGTTTTGGGGCTTGTTTTTCAGTGAAATCACGTTTATGAGTTGTAAGTCCATCAAAGCGGTTTGGGTTAAGCTTATAGCGATCTGGTGTGCGTACATATCGTGCTTGTTGAGGATGTGGAATATATGCTAGGCGATGAGATGTTCTATCGTCAAATGGTGTATCTGACTGCTGTGCAAGTTCGTGTGGCTTCATGCTTTGCGTCATTGGAATTTGTTTTGGTTGGAAATCGCGTTGAAATGTTGATTGACCTTCAAATGGTGCTGTAGGTGGTCGATAGACATGAGAACCTTTAGCCAAATCCCTGGCTGGTAAATCCCATTTACGATAGTCAGCTAAAAAAGAAAAATATACATATAAATTAGTTTTCTATATAATATAGAAATATTGGTGCCATTGATCACTATTTTCTAACGTCGTTGTAGGGGCTAAAATCAACAAAGATGCTACCTTTGGATTGGCACAAGAGGGCGCTATCCTATCTGAATGAAACATTTCGAAGTCAGTCGTCTGTAGCCCATCGTAAAAGCAACAACGTTTCTTTTATGAGTATATGAAATAATTTCAGTGATTTCTTTACAGAATATCCTCAACAAAATTTTTCCTAGAAAAATGCAGGTGCTAAAATTATGTCTATTGCAATATAATTCAAATGACAGCCAGTTTGACGCCACAATATCTTGTGGAGTTCTACGTGTGATTTTATTGCATTCAAAATTGTTCCATTTCAAACTGCACATGTAAACACACTGTGGTTTATCAAAATGCATACTAATTAGGTAACTTGTCAGAGACACAAGTCACTGAAAACAATTTGAGCAATAATACTAGAGTGAAATATAAATGTGCCTCTGCATTCTCCATGAATTTTGTAACTTACGATGATCAGGGTAAAGAAAAAACCTGCGACTACTTTCAACAGTTTGCTGGAGTCTGATCAAAATAGTCTCTCAAAAAACACCTTTACATCAGTTTTTCGATTCTTTCAGCTCGTAACGATAGAATTAGTCAATTTATAACTATCATGTATGTTATCGGTAAGCATTTTGGCACAATTCGACTAAAAAGTTTTTCATTGCTCATGAATATTATTTCGACCAATCGTGTCATGCATTGTTTGGGGATTACAAACAATGGTAATCACAGAACTTGAATTTGAATAATCCAATAAGTATTAATTATGTATAATTTCTCTTGCTTCATCACCTGTAAGTTAGGGGAATTGGTGAAATTACAGTAGAAACTATGTGACCCTCACAAGAACTAAGGGGATTACCTAAAATGCTCATCATATAGGGCAGTTGGGTGGACAAATCTTGCACTATAAATATAAAGTAGATATACTTACTTTTATATGTGGGGTCAGCCTCAAATGGATCCAATGGAACTTTTCTAGTTTGGAAGTGCTTTAAACTTTTTGCTCTGTCACCTCTTTTTTCTGGGTAGTCCTTGGTATATGAGGTGAGAAGATCCATATTACCAGGTACTGGGTTGTATTCTTCACCTTGGTGTACAAAGGGTTTTTCAAATGGATATGGTATGAAATCTTTCCTGCAACAAATAAGTGAGAGGTTATTATATTAGACAGCTGGATATACATACGCAAACTGCACCTAGACAGCTGGCTACACATATGTAAACAGCACCTAGGCAGCTGGATACACATATGCAAACAGCACCTAGACAGCTGGATACACATATGTAAACAGCACCTAGACAGCTGGCTACACATATGCAAACAGCCCCTGGACAGCTGGCTACACATATGCAAACTGCACCTAGGCAGCTGGATACACATATGCAAACAGCACCTAGACAGCTGGCTACACATATGTAAACAGCACCTAGACAGCTGGATACACATATGCAAACAGCACCTAGACAGCTGGATACACATATGCAAACAGCACCTAGACAGCTGGCTACACATATGCAAACAGCACCTAGACAGCTGGATACACATACGCAAACTGCACCTAGGCAGCTGGATATACATACGCAAACTGCACCTAGGCAGCTGGCTACACATATGCAAACAGCACCTAGACAGCTGGATACACATACGCAAACTGCACCTAGGCAGCTGGATATACATACGCAAACTGCACCTAGGCAGCTGGATATACATACGCAAACAGCACCTAGGCAGCTGGATATACATACGCAAACTGCACCTAGGCAGCTGGCTACACATATGCAAACAGCACCTACACAGCTGGCTACCAGTGTTCTCCCCAGGCCTTTCAAGCACTGCGGGCCCGCGTCCCTTAGACAAACAGCTACGTCGCTTTTGTTTCGCCCGCGATCCTTGAAATCCTGCCCGCGATGCTTATTCACGTTGTATTGTTTACAAGTGTCAGCCTCGTCTAGCACATCTTTAAAACAATAACATGTATTGATCGAAAGGTAATCCCGCCTTTGTACATAGTTAGCCTTACAAAAACAGTGATAAAAACGGAAGTCTACAAGAAGTTACCAAGTCTATCAAGGATGCGGAGCTGGCAAACCCAAAATACTAGGGTAGTAATAATTTGCCCATTGCGTCGGGATGGTCTATCCGGAGTTGCTGCACTGCGGTTAATTGTGTTTTTACTATTTCATCGCCAGTGAGACTAATTACCAAGAATTAAAAAAACAAATAAAATTAAGTCGCATTGGAAAGAAAACTGTAAATAAATCGGAGTAAAAATTATTCAACTGCAGACGAGATGGACAAGGAAAAAACGAACCCTGACCTCTAGAAATACCTCATTCATAGTGCGTCATTACCGAGGAACGCCACCCTCAGGCGACGTAACACATGTAGTGACATCACAACCGATGCATGCTGGGTTACAACGGAGATTCTGATTGAGGCAACAAAGATGGCGGCGCAGAGTGCACGTTTTTCCGCGATGTTTAAAAACAACATTTTGTTGGCGATTTTGATGTAATTTCTAAGTTAATCATCAATGAATTGTTTTAATTAAGCAAACATTCTAAGTTTGTGTATTTTTAAACAAAAAAGTCAGGAACCGATGATCGCAACAGCAGTGGTGAATACCCGTTCAACGCAATGCCATCAACTGACAATGTTATGTGATCGTAGCGTTACACAAATAATAGACAGATCAATGAAAAATCGCTGACTTTAGTTTTGAAATGCCGTTGTAGAAAAAAAATGTCATTATTGATTTATTAATTTCTTCATATTTTGATAACCCGCAATCTTGCAGATTTTACAAATTTAACAAACAAATCCCCCCCCCCCTGTATGAACTGGCAGTAACACTGGCACTAAAACTGACTGTACTTGTACACAAAATAATGAAGACCCAGTTACCTCCACGGATAAACAATATATTCACGACTGGCTATAAGTATTTCCATTTCTTTCCTATTCTATTTCAAACATTATTTGACTTGATGCACACATAAAACACAATGAATTTAAATGATATAAAATATATGAGATATGTATCTCTTCTTTATTGCATTTATAATGTTTGTTGGGGAAACTAATTATTATGCAAACACAATTATGCAAATAAGATGTATTGTTATGTAAATTAACCGCAATGCTTGGCTTAGAGTCTGGGGAGAACACTGGGCTACACATATGCAAACTGCACCTAGACAGCTGGCTACACATATGCAAACTGCACCTAGACAGCTGGCTACACATATGCAAACAGCACCTAGACAGCTGGCTACACATATGCAAACAGCACCTAGACAGCTGGCTACACATATGCAAACTGCACCTAGGCAGCTGGATACACATATGCAAACAGCACCTAGACAGCTGGCTACACATATGCAAACAGCACCTAGACAGCTGGCTACACATATGCAAACTGCACCTAGGCAGCTGGATACACATATGCAAACAGCACCTAGACAGCTGGCTACACATATGCAAACAGCACCTAGACAGCTGGCTACACATATGCAAACTGCACCTAGGCAGCTGGATACACATATGCAAACAGCACCTAGACAGCTGGCTACACATATGCAAACAGCACCTAGACAGCTGGTTACTCATGCAAACAGCACCTAGACAGCTGGTTACTCATGCAAACAGCACCTAGACAGCTGGCTACACATATGCAAACAGCACCTAGACAGCTGGCTACACATATGCAAACAGCCCCTGGACCTAAACAAAACGTGTAATTCAATCTTTTTTTCTCACTATATAAACATAACTACAGGCATGTGGCAAGAAAAGAAGTGCTTTAAAACTACATATAGATCAGTGCAGATATAATTAAAAAGAATCGCTGAGTGTGAAGGCAGTCGGCACCATATTGTTAAATTTCTGAAAGTTCATCTCTACCATATATGGATGTTATGAGTGATCCAATGTGTGAATTCACGTCTTTGATTGGATAGCTACTGCTGGACGTAACTTAAATGTCACATAATTTATTTATTTACAGAATTGTGTACTTTCTCTGAAGCTCCATCTATTCGACACTGTTGTTGGGTGCATGAAATTCTCGCTAAACCGTCAATGTCAATTTGTATCCTATTAATGTGCTCACTGGAAATAACAATTATACTGCGTTATTTTTTCTGTAATTTATTTCTTTTTGCTAAGGTGCTAAAACATTGCCCATGAGGATCTTTTGCAGTGGGCAACCTTTAAAATAAATATGATAACAATCACCATGACGACTGCATCCACTCCCCTGCCTTATCACTATTTTTGAAATTGATTTGAACTTACTTGTGAGTTGTTACTCCGTCCATTGCTCCTCCTCCTTGTAACATTTCTTGTTTTGGTTTGAAACTTTCTGGCTTGCCTGCAAAGGGGTATCCTTTGTATTTATTGGCATACTCTGATATGGTACATGGCCCTCTTGTAACGGTGCCCTGTGGCCTGTGAGGGCAGCGATGGCGCCTGCAATGAAGCAAAGACAATATCAGATCAAAGCCACACCAAAGTTGTGTGGGGCTCCCTGGATGGGGCTCTCTGGATGAGGCTCCCTAGGTGGGGCTCCCTGTACGGGGCTCCCTAGGTGGCGTTTCCTGGATGGGAAAAACATTTATGGCTTAGACACAATTCAATTATGAGCATTAAAATAAAACTGACTTAACCATAGAACGCTGTTCATCTTGTAAAATAAATCGAATATGGACAATGTGTAGCACATATGATAATGATAATTTTAACCCCAACTTACTTTCACTAAATTATTTCAATAATACAATAATTATGAATACATCTGTCGTTATTTTATTTTAGTTTTTGTTTACTTATTTGTTGGAATCAATTCTAATTCTTGCATAACGTCTAGTGACATTATTTGTAATTTTATATGTAAACTTGAAAATGGAAATGACTTTAATAAATCCAATAAATTAATTATATAAATCTTTTCAGACACACATTAAGTTATTACATGAATATTTTATATAGTGATAATATGTTATTTGATGTCTCCCATCATGTAACAATCCAATGTAGGCTTTCAAGTCATCAGTAATTGGTAATATTAGAATATTCTAAAACAATCTCTAGATACATTGATATCAAGTGAAAATGCAAAGAAAAAAAAATATTTTTTTATTTATCTAATTTTCCAGTACTAGTTAAGAGAAAGATTTGAATTAGGAATTAACACAGCATCTTATCATAATATTCACATTCCAACATCACTAAACTACATGATTTGATGCAATTTACAACAGGTTTTTCAAGTTGTCATGGTGATATAAGACTGTTCTTCAAATCTGGGGTAGTACCTACTTATCAGTGGTTGTTTATTTTACAATTATTTCTATAGGTGGCAATTGACAAGATCTAACATCAAGTCGCTGAATAATATTTATTTGAATAACTTTCACTAGGTTCATATATGTTGCACTGTTTAATATTCATGGATTTGTCTGTGTTTCTTGATCCAATAATCAAATTAAGTGAATTTGTATTTACACATACACACTTTTACTACTATTACTACTTATTACTTTTAATCAAATTTGTATCAATGATCTTGAAATTTCTACCATTTTTTACATCATTGTCAAATATGATATGATATATAAATAGTACTATTTTTTCTTGATTTTTATATTGCTATTACTATAACAATTGGAAAACAAATTATTTAAAAAAAAATAATATTGATCGATTTATTTGGATTTCCAAGTTGACTGTGCATCCATCTCATTTATACTGGTATATTCATGTATTGTGCTATTCAGAGTGTGGGGGGTATCAATATACAGTGATGTTAGCAACAAGGTCACGCAACAAAGAATATGTAGAAAACAAAAGACACTGCAATCGCTGAATTTATATAGTTCAGACCGCTATGTTTAAGACACCATGACGATGTTTCCCAAACATATTCGTTAGTTTTTGCATTTCACCCGCAACTACTATATACGAGAGCTCGCTAGTACCAGTACTGACCCATTTACTGACAATGATTGTATTGTTCAGAATCAAAGAGGTACAATAATTTACCATCTCGATCGAGTCCATCCACCTACATGAACCAAGGTTACTTCAAATCTATAGCCAACAATTTTTCGAATAAAAAATACTAAATCTGAGTATACATATACGGTTCTTATGGCTCGCACTGTAACAAGGACCACGATATCGAAGTGATGCCCATAAATGTCGCCAAAATATCAGAGTCTTTTTGTAGAAATAATTTGCCCGCCATTCGTTATAAAACAGCGTTCTTCTTGAATGCATTTCAGTCATCAATTTACATGTCTGTTGTTCGCCGATTCTTCAGAAAGATTGGGAGAATTGTGGTATGGTGTGAGCAGATAGTGTCTTCTTCTACATGACCTGGGTTAGATACTGAAGTCCGAAGCTCATATTTCATGCCGATTGGAAAAGCCATGACACATCCGTCAACTTAGAAGGTCTGAAAATATACTCACCCACAGTTACAGATCTCACATATACATCGCTTCGGCATCTTGGTTTCGTCAGTGAGTTATATTTCGAGCTGACAAGGCTGAAAACGCACTGGATATCTCAATATTTTGAGGACGCAATGATTTACCAAGCAACCGGCGTATGTCGATGGGTGTGTTGTGTTTAGTGGTGTGTCTGAGTTTAGTTTCAATGCATGTTGTTACCACGTCAACGCGGTGAAACCAAACATGTTGCATATTCATTAACTGTTTCTAAGGCGCGGTAAACACGCATTGAGCATTTTGATTGGCTTCGGTTAAATGATTGCCATTTGATTCCGCCAACGGTACAGTAGAGAAAGATATACAGCTACGAGAGCGTTATCATGTAAATAGGGGAAGTTGCGCAATCAGACTGCAAAAGTATGCGCGGTAATCAGCTGTGAATGAACGGATACTCGTAAACACATTTTAGTTTGACCAAATATATGGATGTGCGTTTTTAGGTAAGTCATCCTATTCCTAACGTAAATATTAGGTAACCTTCATAACCAGCTTGAATTTTGTCGAGTCCTTGTGTTTTGAATGATATGTCTGTCACCGGCGAGTTCGTGTGAAGTGTTCATCGAGGTTGTGTAACACCACTGCATGGGAAAAAAACACACACGTGTGCTTATATCATGTCACTTACAAATAAATAACATAGTGTGTTAATTTTGGTATTGGCATAAATATTGAATTGTTGTCTAATTGAGAAGTAGCTTTTTTGTGCTTTCAGAGTCAATGATTTATTTAATGCAGGTTTTGAAGTATACATGTAAACATTTGAATATCCTCCTCTAACCATGGAACTATTTATAGTTCCATGCTCTAACCATGAAAACATGAAATAAAAAAAAAATTCTTGAGTTTCACGCGCGCTACCAACCAAACTCATATTAACCACTGTTACACATACATGTAGTGTCAATACTATTTCATTGATTCATGGAGGTATAAACCGTTTATATTTTTTATTTTCTTATTCTTCTATTCTATTCCATTTTATTCCTTAATATCGCCAACCGAACCGAACCAGATCCCCTAATTTTTGGATTAAATTAATTATATATGAAACAAGACACTTCGCGATTGGCGTCTTTCGAGTTCAGTAATATTTACGAAAATATTTGTTCACTATTTTATAAACTGGCTTGGTAATTCTCATCACCAACCAGACAATGTTACAGCAACAAATCCAAAATCACTCTCGATAATTTTGTTTATTTTATTTTGTACTATGATTACATTTGAAGTTTTGATTATTTTAATGGGTATACCTATTTTAATGCATACATGTACACTCAAAAAATGCCCCCCAAAAAAGGGAATTTAGTATGTAGCCTTGACAAAAAAGCATCTGTGTAACTTCATGTGGAAATCCTAATGAGATTTAAAGTTTAAAGACAGTTTTGCAATATTTATTAGGGGTTGTCAACTTGTCCATGGAGGCTGACATTTGTTTTGTATTTACATATTTGCCACGAGTTCTACGGTATCTTTTTCTTACTGATGTGACTACAGTTACTGTGTAGTGTACTCAGCAGTTGTTTTTTTGTTTTGTCTATTGTTGTCAGTTGTTTGTTTTGTGTTCTTGGGATTTTGTACAAAAGACAACAACAGTTAAATATGTACCGGTATATTATTTCCACTTTTGCAGTATATCATAGACAGTATTTGTATACTTTGTTCTCTGGTATAAATTGTTCGAAAGCATGAGATTGTAATGTAAATATCATTTATTAATGTTGATACAAGGACGCTATCTCCGGGGCCTTCAAAGTCCCATGTTGATTATGTTCCGACCCGTTTGCTTACTTATTGTCAGTGTCTGACTGCTACATGTACATTGTATATGCAAAATGCAATCAAGTAAAAGTCAGAATAGTAAAAAAAGGAAACCTAGAAATTGCCCATGCCAAGAGAGCAGCAAAACCAAAACTAGCTGGTCAGTCTTCATCATCCACAGTAAAATGTAGCAATATAAACATTGCTACAATGCTGAAGTCCATTCTGGGTTAGTACCATTGTAAATTTTTGGAGAGGAGAGGACTAATTAAACAGGAGACACACCAGTAAGACTGGCATATCAAAATCCTGTACTGAAACAGAACATATTCTATATTCACCAAAAAACAATGTTGTTATGTTTCTGTACTCACAACGAACTCGAAACAAAAGATCCAAGCAACCTGCGTCCATGAAAATTGAGTCTTATCACCCTTGTGTTTCCAAGCGAAAATACGTTGATGCCAAAAATGATAGATTTTCGCCAAATCTTCTATGATTCAGCAGTTAGATTGCTTATTTATTAGTGACGCTTGGGGATCCAAAGTGGATGATGTTAATCACTCAAGCCACATAATCAGCGATAATAGCCAAGGGGGTGAGGGACTGAATTTTAAAACAAATTTTATATATAGGGTATATAAATATGGACCAGGATATGGGACTCAATCAATCAGGTGTCAGGGCCCCATTGACTAGGTTCAAAAAAACTAGTCTCAAATTTATGTTGTCCTATTAGGTGGAAACATGGTTCATAGACAATTGTGTTATAGCATATCGACAAAAGTGTCATAATACAATACAAGATGGATGATTACCATAGTAGCTATAGTCGTAGTGGGAAAGTTATAACCGAATCAAACAATTCTGCCAATCATAAAATGTGTCTGCTCCAGCATTCTGATATACATGTAGTTATAACTATAATTTGGAATTGTGATATATGTTTTACATTTTGCCAATGTTGACATTAGAGATTCACACATGAAATTTATACATAGACAGTCAACGTTCCAGTTAAACATACATGTATATATATTTGTCTTTTGTGTTTTTTTTCAATCAAGCAGTAATAGTTAAAAACAGAAAATGTCATAATAAACTTGTTGTAACCATGGAGCTAATCTCTTTTTATTTTAATGGTGAAATCAAACTGTCATTTTGAGTTTTACATGTGAACAGGTCAATATAGCAATCTACAGTAAACTGCCTTAAATTTCACACACTTTGCAATTACATGTACCTACTTTGAAATAAGATAAACATAAATACAGTCAAATTCAGTGTCAGTGTTCTCCCCAAGCCTTTCCAGCACTGCGGGACCACGTCGCTTAGACAAACAGCCGCTTCGCTTTTGTTTCACCCACAACCCTTAAAATCCTGTCTGTGATGCTTATTCACGTTGTATCGTTTATAGGTGTCAGTCTCATCTTGCACATCTTTAAAACAATAACATGTAATGATTGAAAAATCCCGCCTTTGTTAAAAAAAAGTCTACAAGAAGTTACCAAGTCTTTCAAGGGTACGGAGCCGGCAGATTCAAAAACAAATACTTGGGTAGTAATAATTTCCCAATTGTGTCCGGATGATTTATCCTGAGTTGCTACTCTGCGGTTAATTGCGATTTTTACTACTCTATCGCCAGTGACACTATTTACCAAGGATTAAAAAAAAACAAGTGAAATTAAGTCGCATTGGAAAACAGAACGGATCACGCAGTTTTTCAGGATAAAAAGCCGCAGATTGTGGCATTAAGAGTTAAAAAATGTGAGTGAGTTGCAACAAGTACAGAGAGTGGCAAGTCATGAAAATTGTGACTAACTCTTAAATAATCAGTCGAGTAGAGTTTCTGAGATATACGAGATATAAAACTATCTCTTCTTTATTGCAGAAGAAACTAACTATTATGCAAATAAAATTATGCAAATTAGATGTATTGTTATGCAAATTGGTATTGATGCTTAGCTTGGAGTCTGGCTAATGACATTTGCATACAAGGACATTGTCACACAATGGTTTTTCTGAAGCTGACTGTGATTGGGTACTCGAAGGAGCTTGATCCATCATTCCTGTAACAACAACAACAACTCAGAGTAATTTAAAATTTAAATTAATCTTGTATTATACACAGCATAACTTAACTGACTAGTTTGATAACATCAAATAAAACAAATTACCCAAATTCACAGTAACAAAAAGGCTATTCAGACATGATGGCTTTATGAGTGCAAAATATATTCTGCATGTTGTTCAATTTGTGACATCATGTTGTTTAATTTGTGATGTCATATTGTTCAATTTGTGATGTCATATTGTTTAATTTGTGACCTGGTATTGTTTAATTTGTGATGTCATATTGTTTAATTTGTGACCTCGTATTGTTTAATTTGTGATGTCATATTGTTCAATTTGTGATGTCATATTGTTTAGTTTGTGATGTCATATTGTTTAATTTGTGATGTCATATTGTTCAATTTGTGATGTCATATTGTTTAATTTGTGATGTCATATTGTTCAATTTGTGATGTCATATTGTTTAATTTGTGATGTCATATTGTTTAATTTGTGATGTCATATTGTTCAATTTGTGATGTCATATTGTTTAATTTGTGATGTCATATTGTTTAATTTGTGACCTCGTATTGTTTAATTTGTGATGTCATATTGTTTAATTTGTGATTGTACATCTTAGTCATTGCAAGTGTGTGTTCACTACATGCTTTTCTAATTTGCCTATTTCTTGGGCAGTGCATTACATGTATGGCATTTATTTCAAGACAATATTACGTGTAGAACTTATTCTATAAAACTATTGATTTTGCATAAATGTAATTAATAAATTATTTCCATATTTTAGACGAGGCACTTCATCAGAAGCTGGAAAAAATAAATATGAGGACCACCACGGCTCAAAAATTAGCATTGCTTCAAAAAAATCCATCAAACATTAGAAACTTTTGTATACTAGCTCATGTTGATCATGGTAAGTTGGTAAAAATGGGGTTCTAACCTTTCAATTTGTGTATACTAGCTTATGTTGATCATGGTAAGTTGGTAAAAATGGGGGTTCTAACCTTTCAACTTGTGTATACTAGCTCATGTTGATCATAGTAAGTTAGTAAAAATGGGGTTCCAACCTTTCAACTTGTGTATACTAACTAGCTCATGTTGATCATGGTAAGTTGGTAAAAATGGGGTTCTAACCTTTCAATTTGTGTATACATTGTACTAGCTCATGTTGATCATGGTAAGTTGATAAAAATGGGGTTCTAACCTTTCAACTTGTGTATACTAGCTCATGTTGATCATGGTAAGTTGGTAAAAATGGGGTTCTAACCTTTCAACTTGTGTATACTAGCTCATGTTGATCATGGTAAGTTGGTAAAAATGGGGTTCTAACCTTTCAACTTGTGTATACTAGCTCATGTTGATCATGGTAAGTTGGTAAAAATGGGGTTCTAACCTTTCAACTTCATTGTGTATACTAGCTTATGTTGATCATGGTAAGTTGGTAAAAATGGGGGTTCTAACCTTTCAACTTGTGTATACTAGCTCATGTTGATCATGGTAAGTTGATAAAAATGGGGTTCTAACCTTTCAACTTGTGTATACTAGCTTATGTTGATCATGGTAAGTTGGTAAAAATGGGGGTTCTAACCTTTCAACTTGTGTATACTAGCTCATGTTGATCATGGTAAGTTGGTAAAAATGGGGTTCTAACCTTTCAACTTGTGTATACTACCGGTAGCTCATGTTGATCATGGTAAGTTGGTAAAAATGGGGGTTCTAACCTTTCAACTTGTGTATACTAGCTCATGTTGATCATGGTAAGTTGGTAAAAATGGGGTTCTAACCTTTCAACTTGTGTATACTAGCTCATGTTGATCATGGTAAGTTGGTAAAAATGGGGTTCTAACCTTTCAACTTGTGTATACTACCGGTAGCTCATGTTGATCATGGTAAGTTGGTAAAAATGGGGTTCTAACCTTTCAACTTGTGTATACTAGCTTATGTTGATCATGGTAAGTTGGTAAAAATGGGGTTCTAACCTTTCAATTTACAACACGATTACACAAAATTGTTGGTAATGTTGATATGTTGCAAAGTTTCTTTTTAAATATTATTTGTTCAATAATGTTGATGTTGATAATCAATATAATAATTTAATAATTCTGTGTTCTACCATGACTGTGCTCATTTCTGTACATTGTATGTATTCATGTCTTGTTGTACATGTACATGTATTACCAACAATTGTACTTTTCTATCTTACATGTATATATTTAGGAAAAACCACCATAGCAGATGCCCTGATTGCAAGCAATGGTATAATATCACAAAGACTTGCTGGCAAGTTGAGATATATGGACAGCAGAGAAGATGAACAAATAAGAGGCATTACCATGAAATCTAGTGCTATATCATTGCACTATATGAAGGGTAGGTTAATTGAAATCTGTGATATTTAATAATATTAATGTATTTTTAACAATATAACTGCTAATTCTAATTCTTATATTACCTTTATTTCTGCAGATAAACACGATTATCTAATAAACTTGATTGATTCACCGGGTCATGTTGATTTTTCCAGTGAAGTATCGACTGCTGTCAGGTTATGCGATGGGGCTATAATAGTTGTAGATGTTGTGGAAGGGGTATGTCCTCAGGTAAGTAGACTACCTGTGATGTTAGCGTCAATCTGAGGTCCTCAAAATTGACTACTGTTAAAATCCTATTATAAACCGCACCTCCAATTCAACAAGGCCTTACTGACTTTGTTTCAACCAGCTGGTACATTGTTCCTAATCCTATTCATTTGTTACAACAACATGCCTAAAAATATTCATACCTCTTTATTGTTCAGTAGTGTTAGGAAGGCAAACATGCAGTGAAACTGCTTTTGTTCTTGCAACAACTTTTGTCAATCGTCCTTATGATTACGTCCATGTGTCGCAAGTTTTCGACAATGAGCTGTTATCACCGAAAAACTGTTGAATGCTTTTTCAATGCTCAGTTTATCTTTCGAAAACAACTAATTTCTTAATTTAAAAAAAAAGTCATGTCGTTTTTCTATGGAAATCAAAGCAAAAGATCGCACGACATTATCAGTAAATCTCTTCCGGTTTTTGTTCACCATGAAGTCGGTGACCTGTCATTAACATATTTAAATGAACCAAGGTAATTTGAACACATGGGCACCATCCAGCATTTTGATTGGTTAATTAACGACTTGACCTATTTGGTCAAGTAACGTCTCGTGTGCATTCAAACTACATGGCGGATATCTTATTGCATCGATCGTTTACATGTGACGGAAATAATTCGCTTACGGTGAAACTAAGTTGAATTTTACTTGCATTTGATAGCAATTCAACAAATTTATTCTCCGTGCGTTATTATCATCACTACTGAGTAATAATCAACAATTTCAACACTTCGAAAACAAGTAAGTTATTCACTTGTGAGCCGAAGCATCGCCGGATTGCGTTACCGTACCCACGGTACCGCATTTTTTTAGTGCTTGTTTTTATTTGAAACTCCTGTCAGAATATACTTTCCGTTATGAAGAAAATTAAAAAAAAAATGCATATTACACTAAAAATACTGAGTATTTTTTTTTTCATGTGAACAGTTTTTTGTGACGTGACGTGACGCTTATCACTCTTCTCTGACATCTAAATTGGAGTTACGCTTATATTCAAAAGATTGTATGGTGTATTGTTTGTTTTGTGCAAGTGATGTGGGAAAAAATGACCACGGTCATTTAGTGATTGCAATATGCACGTAATAGAAACTGTACCCTGAATTTGAGCTGTTGATCCCAATTTTTTTATTTGATACATTGTAATATAAACCGCGGTTTATAATAGGATTTTAACGGTAATACATTTACTAGTAATTTGAGCTTACCCAATTACAAAGCTAAAAATAACTTAAATGAAAGAAATAAGTAACATTCACTGATACAAAATCACTATGGCTACCCTGTCTTAATGTCTCCTGGTAACATTCACTGATACAAAATCACTATGACTACCTTGTCTTAATGTCCCCTGGTAACATTCACTGATACAAAATCACTATGACTACCCTGTCTTAATGTCCCCTGGTAACATTCACTGATACAAAATCACTATGACTACCCTGTCTTAATGTCTCCTGGTAACATTCACTGATACAAAATCACTATGACTACCCTGTCTTAATGTCCCCTGGTAACATTCACTGATACAAAATCACTATGACTACCCTGTCTTAATGTCCCCTGGTAACATTCACTGATACAAAATCACTATGACTACCCTGTCTTAATGTCTCCTGGTAACATTCACTGATACAAAATCACTATGACTACCCTGTCTTAATGTCCCCTGGTAACATTCAGTGATACAAAATCACTATGACTACCCTGTCTTAATGTCCCCTGGTAACATTCAGTGATACAAAATCACAATGACTACCCTGTCTTAATGTCCCCGGGTAACATTCACTGATACAAAATCACTATGACTACCCTGTCTTAATGTCCCCAGGTAACATTCACTGATACAAAATCACTATGACTACCCTGTCTTAATGTCCCCTGGTAACATTCAGTGATACAAAATCACTATGACTACCCTGTCTTAATGTCCCCTGGTAACATTCAGTGATACAAAATCACTATGGCTACCCTGTCTTAATGTCTCCTGGTAACATTCACTGATACAAAATCACTATGACCACCCTGTCTTAATGTCCCCTGGTAACATTCAGTGATACAAAATCACTATGACTACCCTGTCTTAATGTCCCCTGGTAACATTCAGTGATACAAAATCACTATGGCTACCCTGTCTTAATGTCTCCTGGTAACATTCACTGATACAAAATCACAATGACTACCTTGTCTTAATGTCCCCTGGTAACATTCACTGATACAAAATCACTATGACTACCCTGTCTTAATGTCCCCAGGTAACATTCACTGATACAAAATCACTATGACTACCCTGTCTTAATGTCCCCAGGTAACATTCACTGATACAAAATCACTATGGCTACCCTGTCTTAATGTCTCCTGGTAACATTCACTGATACAAAATCACTATGACTACCTTGTCTTAATGTCCCCAGGTAACATTCACTGATACAAAATCACTATGACTACCCTGTCTTAATGTCCCCAGGTAACATTCACTGATACAAAATCACTATGGCTACCCTGTCGTAATGTCTCCTGGTAACATTCACTGATACAAAATCACAATGACTACCTTGTCTTAATGTCCCCTGGTAACATTCACTGATACAAAATCACTATGACTACCTTGTCTTAATGTCCCCAGGTAACATTCACTGATACAAAATCACTATGACTACCTTGTCTTAATGTCCCCTGGTAACATTCACTGATACAAAATCACTATGACTACCCTGTCTTAATGTCCCCAGGTAACATTCACTGATACAAAATCACAATGACTACCCTGTCTTAATGTCCCCTGGTAACATTCACTGATACAAAATCACTATGACTACCCTGTCTTAATGTCCCCAGGTAACATTCAGTGATACAAAATCACTATGACTACCCTGTCTTAATGTCCCCTGGTAACATTCACTGATACAAAATCACAATGACTACCCTGTCTTAATGTCCCCAGGTAACATTCAGTGATACAAAATCACTATGACTACCCTGTCTTAATGTCCCCTGGTAACATTCACTGATACAAAATCACAATGACTACCCTGTCTTAATGTCCCCTGGTAACATTCACTGATACAAAATCACAATGACTACCCTGTCTTAATGTCCCTAGGTAACATTCACTGATACAAAATCACTATGACTACCCTGTCTTAATGTCCCCTGGTAACATTCAGTGATACAAAATCACTATGACTACCCTGTCTTAATGTCCCCAGGTAACATTCACTGATACAAAATCACTATGACTACCCTGTCTTAATGTCCCTAGGTAACATTCAGTGATACAAAATCACTATGACTACCCTGTCTTAATGTCCCCTGGTAACATTCACTGATACAAAATCACAATGACTACCCTGTCTTAATGTCCCCTGGTAACATTCAGTGATACAAAATCACTATGACTACCCTGTCTTAATGTCCCCTGGTAACATTCACTGATACAAAATCACTATGACTACCCTGTCTTAATGTCCCCTGGTAACATTCAGTGATACAAAATCACTATGACTACCCTGTCTTAATGTCCCCAGGTAACATTCACTGATACAAAATCACTATGACTACCCTGTCTTAATGTCCCTAGGTAACATTCAGTGATACAAAATCACTATGACTACCCTGTCTTAATGTCCCCTGGTAACATTCACTGATACAAAATCACAATGACTACCTTGTCTTAATGTCCCCTGGTAACATTCACTGATACAAAATCACTATGACTACCCTGTCTTAATGTCCCCTGGTAACATTCACTGATACAAAATCACTATGACTACCCTGTCTTAATGTCCCCTGGTAACATTCACTGATACGAAATCACAATGACTACCCTGTCTTAATGTCCCTAGGTAACATTCACTGATACAAAATCACTATGACTACCCTGTCTTAATGTCCCCTGGTAACATTCACTGATACAAAATCACAATGACTACCCTGTCTTAATGTCCCCTGGTAACATTCACTGATACAAAATCACAATGACTACCCTGTCTTAATGTCCCTAGGTAACATTCACTGATACAAAATCACTATGACTACCCTGTCTTAATGTCCCCTGGTAACATTCAGTGATACAAAATCACTATGACTACCCTGTCTTAATGTCCCCAGGTAACATTCACTGATACAAAATCACTATGACTACCCTGTCTTAATGTCCCTAGGTAACATTCAGTGATACAAAATCACTATGACTACCCTGTCTTAATGTCCCCTGGTAACATTCACTGATACAAAATCACAATGACTACCTTGTCTTAATGTCCCCTGGTAACATTCACTGATACAAAATCACTATGACTACCCTGTCTTAATGTCCCCTGGTAACATTCACTGATACAAAATCACTATGACTACCCTGTCTTAATGTCCCCTGGTAACATTCACTGATACGAAATCACAATGACTACCCTGTCTTAATGTCCCTAGGTAACATTCACTGATACAAAATCACTATGACTACCCTGTCTTAATGTCCCCTGGTAACATTCACTGATACAAAATCACAATGACTACCCTGTCTTAATGTCCCCTGGTAACATTCACTGATACAAAATCACAATGACTACCCTGTCTTAATGTCCCTAGGTAACATTCACTGATACAAAATCACTATGACTACCCTGTCTTAATGTCCCCTGGTAACATTCAGTGATACAAAATCACTATGACTACCCTGTCTTAATGTCCCCAGGTAACATTCACTGATACAAAATCACTATGACTACCCTGTCTTAATGTCCCTAGGTAACATTCAGTGATACAAAATCACTATGACTACCCTGTCTTAATGTCCCCTGGTAACATTCACTGATACAAAATCACAATGACTACCCTGTCTTAATGTCCCCTGGTAACATTCAGTGATACAAAATCACTATGACTACCCTGTCTTAATGTCCCCTGGTAACATTCACTGATACAAAATCACTATGACTACCCTGTCTTAATGTCCCCTGGTAACATTCAGTGATACAAAATCACTATGACTACCCTGTCTTAATGTCCCCAGGTAACATTCACTGATACAAAATCACTATGACTACCCTGTCTTAATGTCCCTAGGTAACATTCAGTGATACAAAATCACTATGACTACCCTGTCTTAATGTCCCCTGGTAACATTCACTGATACAAAATCACAATGACTACCTTGTCTTAATGTCCCCTGGTAACATTCACTGATACAAAATCACTATGACTACCCTGTCTTAATGTCCCCTGGTAACATTCACTGATACAAAATCACTATGACTACCCTGTCTTAATGTCCCCTGGTAACATTCACTGATACGAAATCACAATGACTACCCTGTCTTAATGTCCCTAGGTAACATTCACTGATACAAAATCACTATGACTACCCTGTCTTAATGTCCCCTGGTAACATTCACTGATACAAAATCACTATGACTACCCTGTCTTAATGTCCCCTGGTAACATTCACTGATACAAAATCACAATGACTATCTTGTCTTAATGTCCCCTGGTAACATTCACTGATACAAAATCACTATGACTACCCTGTCTTAATGTCCCCTGGTAACATTCACTGATACAAAATCACTATGACTACCCTGTCTTAATGTCCCCTGGTAACATTCACTGATACAAAATCACTATGACTACCTTGTCTTAATGTCCCCTGGTAACATTCACTGATACAAAATCACTATGACTACCCTGTCTTAATGTCCCCTGGTAACATTCACTGATACAAAATCACTATGACTACCCTGTCTTAATGTCCCCTGGTAACATTCACTGATACAAAATCACTATGACTACCCTGTCTTAATGTCCCCTGGTAACATTCACTGATACAAAATCACTATGACTACCCTGTCTTAATGTCCCCTGGTAACATTCACTGATACAAAATCACAATGACTACCCTGTCTTAATGTCCCCAGGTAACATTCACTGATACAAAATCACTATGACTACCCTGTCTTAATGTCCCCTGGTAACATTCACTGATACAAAATCACTATGACTACCCTGTCTTAATGTCCCCAGGTAACATTCACTGATACAAAATCACAATGACTACCCTGTCTTAATGTCCCCTGGTAACATTCACTGATACAAAATCACTATGACTACCCTGTCTTAATGTCCCCTGGTAACATTCACTGATACAAAATCACTATGACTACCCTGTCTTAATGTCCCCTGGTAACATTCACTGATACAAAATCACTATGACTACCCTGTCTTAATGTCTCCTGGTAACATTCAGTGATACAAAATCACTATGACTACCCTGTCTTAATGTCCCCTGGTAACATTCACTGATACAAAATCACTATGACTACCCTGTCTTAATGTCCCCTGGTAACATTCACTGATACAAAATCACTATGACTACCCTGTCTTAATGTCCCCAGGTAACATTCAGTGATACAAAATCACTATGACTACCCTGTCTTAATGTCCCCAGGTAACATTCAGTGATACAAAATCACTATGACTACCCTGTCTTAATGTCCCCTGGTAACATTCACTGATACAAAATCACTATGACTACCCTGTCTTAATGTCCCCAGGTAACATTCAGTGATACAAAATCACTATGACTACCCTGTCTTAATGTCCCCTGGTAACATTCACTGATACAAAATCACTATGACTACCCTGTCTTAATGTCCCCTGGTAACATTCACTGATACAAAATCACTATGACTACCCTGTCTTAATGTCCCCTGGTAACATTCACTGATACAAAATCACTATGACTACCCTGTCTTAATGTCCCCTGGTAACATTCACTGATACAAAATCACTATGACTACCCTGTCTTAATGTCTCCTGGTAACATTCAGTGATACAAAATCACTATGACTACCTTGTCTTAATGTCCCCTGGTAACATTCACTGATACAAAATCACTATGACTACCCTGTCTTAATGTCCCCAGGTAACATTCAGTGATACAAAATCACAATGACTACCCTGTCTTAATGTCTCCTGGTAACATTCAGTGATACAAAATCACTATGACTACCCTGTCTTAATGTCCCCTGGTAACATTCACTGATACAAAATCACTATGACTACCCTGTCTTAATGTCCCCTGGTAACATTCAGTGATACAAAATCACAATGACTACCCTGTCTTAATGTCCCCTGGCAACATTCACTGATACAAAATCACTATGACTACCCTGTCTTAATGTCCCCTGGTAACATTCACTGATACAAAATCACTGACTACCCTGTCTTAATGTCCCCTGGTAACATTCAGTGATACAAAATCACAATGACTACCCTGTCTTAATGTCCCCTGGTAACATTCACTGATACAAAATCACTATGACTACCCTGTCTTAATGTCCCCTGGTAACATTCACTGATACAAAATCACTATGACTACCCTGTCTTAATGTCCCCTGGTAACATTCAGTGATACAAAATCACAATGACTACCCTGTCTTAATGTCCCCTGGTAACATTCACTGATACAAAATCACTATGACTACCCTGTCTTAATGTCCCCTGGTAACATTCAGTGATACAAAATCACTATGACTACCCTGCCTTAATGTCCCCTGGTAACATTAACTGATACAAAATCACTATGACTACCGTTAAAGTCCTATTATAAACCGCGGTTTATATTACAATGTATCAATTTAAAAATTGGGATCAAAAGCTCAAGTTCGGGGTGCGGTTTCTATTACGTACATATTGCAATCACTAAATGGGCGTGGTCACATTGTGTCCACAACACATGCACAAAACAAACAATACACCGCACAATCTCTTGAATAGGCGTCGGGGAAGAGTGAAAGGCCTTATTTTGGTTCTAAAATAGGCGTTACGAAATGTTGAAAAATTACAGTCAATCAAAAAAAAATTCCACATGATACAAAAAATACTCAGTATTTTTAATGTAATATGCATTTATTTTTTTAATTTTCTTAGTAACAAAAAGTATATTCAAACAGAAGTTTCAAATAAAAACACGAATGCACTGCTTAGTAGCAAATGATCACATAACGGTAGCTCGATCCGACCATGCTGCAGGTCACAAGTGAATAACTTACTTGTTAAGTGTTGATATTGGTGATTATTATTTAGTAGTGATTACAATAACGCACGAAAAATAAATTCGTTGAATTGTTATAAAATGCAAGTAAAATTCAACTTAGTTTCCCTGTAAGCGAATGATTTCAGTCACATGTAAACAGCCGATACGATATCCGCCATGTTTTTGAATGCTCACGGATAGGTCAAGTCGCTAATTAACCAATCAGAATGCTGGATGGTGCCCACGTGTCTAAATTACATAGCTCATTTAAATATGTTAATGACAGTTCAGCGACCTCATGGTGAACGCAACACGGAAGAGATTTACCGATAATGTAGTGCGATCTTTTGCCTTTGATTTCCATGGGAAAACGGCATGATTTTTTTTTTTAAATCAAGAAATTATTTGTTTTCGAAAGATAAATTATTCTTCAATGCTCAGTTTAACATTTTTACGATGATAAAAGCTCATTGTCTAAAACTTACGAAACACAGACGTATTCAGAAAGAGTATTGACAGAGGTCGCTGCCGGAACAACAGTTTCATTGCCTGTCTGACATCTTATCACCACTGAACAATAAATAGGTGTGAATATTTTTAGGCATGTTGTCGAAACAAATGAATAGGATTAGGAACAATGTACCAGCTGGTTGAAACAATGAAGTCAGTCACGGTCTTGTTGAATTGGGAGTGCGGTTAGTAATAGGTTCTTTTCAAGTTTTCAATTTTTGTTAAGAACTCTTACCCGAAGCCGGAATTGGGGGTGCGGTTACTATTACGTATGCGGTTTATATTAGGACTTTAACGGTACCCTGTCTTTATGTTCCCAAGTAAGATTCACTTATAAAAAATCGCTATGACTGCCCTGTCTTAATGTCCCCTGGTAACATTAACTGATAGAAAATCACTATGACTACCCTGTCTTAATGTCCCCAGGTAACTGTATTGTGTATGCAATGATTTCCATGCATTTCAAACCTTGCATTTTTATTGTGTCCTCTACATTCATGTCATTTCATTGAAAAACTATTACTTCAAACTTGGTAAAAGAAAACACATGATAGGACCCAGAACATATTTTGTAATACTACCTTTGTACAATAAAAATATTTCATTTGTTCTATGTCAGACCCATGTTGTCCTGAGACAAGCTTGGTTGGAGAACATTAAACCAGTGTTGATATTGAACAAAATAGATCGTCTCATAACAGAATTGAAATACACACCAATGGAAGCACATTTACATCTACAACAAATATTGGAACAAATTAATGCCGTGACTGGTACCTTATTTGCCACTGATGTTATGGAAAAAACAGCTAATGTAAGTCTTTTTTTATCTTACTGAAACTTAATTAAAATTGTTTGTACATTTATATCAGTAAGTAATTGATTGTTGTTGGTATTGAAAAAATAAAAATACCACACTATGTCCCAATTCCATGTGTGCTCATTTCTATCTCAGACATGCCTGAGTGATCACATTCAAACTTCACACATACATAATACATCTTGGCATACATATGTACATTTATTCGTTTCATGTTCTGCCATCATTCAGCCAATTTTATGCTTCAAAATTCATCAATATCAAGCATTTCTGCCATTTCCTACCCAGATCTTGGACAGTTTTCTTTACTATTTTAACAGAGACTTGTTAATTTTGAATTAGGACAGTTTATATAACTATCACAATGTATGCATTTTATGTAACTATAGCAATGTATACATTTTATGTAACTATAGCGATGTATATGTTTTATGTAACTAGCGATGTATGAGAATAGGACTTAACAGTTTGAAATGCGGTAAATGTTGTGATGAACCAACAAATGGTGATCTTGTAAACATAAACCCTAATGCTAATAAGGACATTTCCTTTTGTTAATCATTTCATGCATCTTTTTAAATAAATGGCATTTAAAAAAATATCTGGTTGGCTAACAAATTTTATATAGCATGGCACTTCTTTGTGGTGCACTTCTATCCACATTTCAATACTTTGCACATGCACATTTAATTATCAGCAATATTTAATTTTGTTCTGAATGATGTATGTTTTAAGTCTGAGTGATAAATAACACAGTTTGAAACAGAATGATGTGATTGAAAGTGATACTTATCTTCTTGTAGTGAATCAGCATTGGGTGATGATATTACATAGTTTGTCAGAGAGTCAGAGTACATGTATGTTGTTAAATACAGTCGTGACATGCCAAAGAAAAAAGTAGTGGAATAAAATTGTGCATACACAGTCTGCGTAAAATACAATAATGAGAATTATATGTTTTGTATATACATGTATGGCCAGAGAATCTATAATGAAATTGCTATGAGATATTCATGCTAATGGCAACTAGGAAAAAAAAAGTTTGAGAGCTGCTTTAATTGTCTGATAAATAGCAATCATATTGAAATTTACATATATTTTTCAGAAATCCAATGGTGACAAGATAAGTACTGAAGATTCATTGCCTTCAGAAGAACAAATTTATGACTGGAGTACTGGTTTGGAAGAAAGCGATGATTCCAATTTATATTTCTCGCCAGATGAAGGCAATGTTGTCTTTGCCAGTGCCATAGATGGATGGGGATTCAGGTAGTGTCTTTACTCCTCTATCTCTCTATAGATTCTCTGCCAGTGCCATAGATGGATGGAGATTCAGATTGTGTCTTTACTCATCTACCTCTCTATGGATTCTTTGCCAGTGTCATAGATGGATGGGGATTCAGGTAGTGTCTTTATTTATCTATCTCTCTATGGATTCTTTGCCAGTGTCATAGATGGATGGGGATTCAGGTAGTGTCTTTACTCATCTATCTCTCTATAGATACTTTGCCAGTGTCATAGATGGATGGGAATTCAGTTAGTGTCTTTACTCATCTATCTCTCTATGGATTCTTTGCCAGTGTCATAGATGGATGGGGATTCAGGTAGTGTCTTTACTCATCTATCTCTCTATAGATTCTTTGCCAGTGTCACAGATGGATGGGGATTCAGGTAGTGTCTTTACTCATCTATCTCTCTATGGATTCTTTGCCAGTGTCATAGATAGATGGGAATTCAGTTAGTGACTTTACTCATCTATCTCTCTATAGATTCTTTGTCAGTGTCATAGATGGATAGGGATTCAGGTAGTGTCTTTACTCATCTATCTTTCTATGGATTGGGTTTCAGGTCGTGTCTTTACTCATCTATCTCTCTATAGATACTTTGCCAGTGTCACAGATGGATGGGGATTCAGGTAGTGTCTTTACTCATCTATCTCTCTATGGATACTTTGGTAGTTTCATAGATGGATGGGGATTCAGGTAGTGTCTTTACTCATCTATCTCTCTATGGATTCTTTGCCAGTGTCACAGATGAATTGGGATTCAGGTAGTGTCTTTACTCATCTATCTCTCTATGGATTCAATGCCAGTGTCATAGATGGATGGGGATTCAGGTAGTGTCTTTACTCATCTATCACTTTATGGATTCTTTGCCAGTGTCACAGATGAATTGAGATTCAGGTAGTGTCTTTACTCATCTATTTCTCCATAGATTCTTTGCCAGTGTCATAGATAGATGGGGATTCAGTTAGTGTCTTTACTCATCTATCTCTCCATAGATTCTTTGCCAGTGTCATAGATGGATGGGAATTCAGTTAGTGTCTTTACTCATCTATCTCTCTATGGATTCTTTGCCAGTGTCATAGATGGATGGGGATTCAGGTAGTGTCTTTACTCATCTATCTCTCTATGGATTCTTTGCCAGTGTCATAGATGGATAGGGATTCAGGTAGTGTCTTTACTCATCTATCTTTCTATGGATTGGGTTTCAGGTCGTGTCTTTACTCATCTATCACTTTATGGATTCTTTGCCAGTGTCACAGATGAATTGAGATTCAGGTAGTGTCTTTACTCATCTATTTCTCTATAGATTCTTTGCCAGTGTCATAGATAGATGGGGATTCAGTTAGTGTCTTTACTCATCTATCTCTCCATAGATTCTTTGCCAGTGTCATAGATGGATGGGAATTCAGTTAGTGTCTTTACTCATCTATCTCTCTATGGATTCTTTGCCAGTGTCATAGATGGATAGGGATTCAGGTAGTGTCTTTACTCATCTATCTTTCTATGGATTGGGTTTCAGGTCGTGTCTTTACTCATCTATCTCTCTATGGATTCAATGCCAGTGTCATAGATGGATGGGGATTCAGGTAGTGTCTTTACTCATCTATCACTTTATGGATTCTTTGCCAGTGTCACAGATGAATTGAGATTCAGGTAGTGTCTTTACTCATCTATTTCTCTATAGATTCTTTGCCAGTGTCATAGATAGATGGGGATTCAGTTAGTGTCTTTACTCATCTATCTCTCTATGGATTCTTTGCCAGTGTCATAGATGGATGGGGATTCAGGTAGTGTCTTTACTCATCTATCTCTCTATGGATTCAATGCCAGTGTAATAGATGGATTGGGATTCAGGTAGTGTCTTCACTCATCTATCTCTCTATGGATTCTTTGCCAGTGTAATAGATGGATGGGGATTCAGGCAGTGTCTTTACACATCTATCTCTCTATGGATTCTTTGCCAGTGTCATAGATGGATGGGGATTCAGGTAGTGTCTTTACTCATCTATCTCTCTATGGATTCTTTGCCAGTGTAATAGATGGATGGGGATTCAGTTTGTGTCTTTACTCATCTATCTCTCTATGGATTCAATGCCAGTGTCATAGATGGATGGGGATTCAGGTAGTGTCTTTACTCATCTATCTCTCTATGGATTCTTTGCCAGTGTAATAGATGGATGGGGATTCAGTTTGTGTCTTTACTCATCTATCTCTCTGGATTCAATGCCAGTGTCATAGATGGATGGGGATTCAGGTAGTGTCTTTACTCATCTATCTCTCTATGGATTCTTTGCCAGTGTCATAGATGGATGGGGATTCAGGTAGTGTCTTTACTCATCTATCTCTCTATGGATTCTTTGCCAGTGTAATAGATGGATGGGGATTCAGTTTGTGTCTTTACTCATCTATCTCTCTATAGATACTTTCGCAGTGTCATAGATGGATGGGGATTCAGTTAGTGTCTTTACTCATCTATTTCTCTATGGATTCTTTGCCAGTGTCATAGATGGATGGGGATTCAGGTAGTGTCTTTACTCATCTATCTCTCTATGGATTCTTTGCCAGTGTCACAGATGCATTGGGATTCAGGTAGTGTCTTTACTCATCTATCTTTCTATGGAATCTTTGCCAGTGTCACAGATGGATTGGGTTTCAGGTAGTGTCTTTACTCATCTATCTCTCCATAGATTCTTTGCCAGTGTAATAGATGGATGAGGATTCAGGTAGTGTCTTTACTCATCTATGTCTCTATGGATTCTTTGCCAGTGTCATAGATAGATAGGGATTCAGGTAGTGTCTTTACTCATCTATCTCTCTATGAATTCTTTGCCAGTGTCATAGATGGATGGGGATTCAGGTAGTGTCTTTACTCATTTATATCTCTATGAATTCTTTGCCAGTGTCATAGATGGATGGGGATTCAGGTAGTGTCTTTACTCATCTATCTCTCTATGGATTCTTTGCCAGTGTCACAGATGCATTGGGATTCAGGTAGTGTCTTTACTCATCTATCTTTCTATGGAATCTTTGCCAGTGTCACAGATGGATTGGGTTTCAGGTAGTGTCTTTACTCATCTATCTCTCCATAGATTCTTTGCCAGTGTAATAGATGGATGAGGATTCAGGTAGTGTCTTTACTCATCTATGTCTCTATGGATTCTTTGCCAGTGTCATAGATAGATAGGGATTCAGGTAGTGTCTTTACTCATCTATCTCTCTATGAATTCTTTGCCAGTGTCATAGATGGATGAGGATTCAGGTAGTGTCTTTACTCATCTATGTCTCTATGGATTCTTTGCCAGTGTCATAGATAGATAGGGATTCAGGTAGTGTCTTTACTCATCTATCTCTCTATGAATTCTTTGCCAGTGTCATAGATGGATGGGGATTCAGTTAGTGTCTTTACTCATCTATCTCTCTATGGATTCTTTGCCAGTGTCATAGATGGATGGGGATTCAGTTAGTGTCTTCACTCATCTATCTCTCTATGGATCTTTGCCAGTGTCATAGATGGATGGTGATTCAGTTAGTGTCTTTACTCATCTATCTCTCTATGGATTCAATGCCAGTGTCATAGATGGATTGGGATTCAGGTAGTGTCTTCACTCATCTATCTCTCTATGGATTCTTTGCCAGTGTCATAGATGGATGGCGATTCAGGCAGTGTCTTTACTCATCTATCTCTATGGATTCAATGCCAGTGTCATAGATGGATGGGGATTCAGGTAGTGTCTTCACTCATCTATCTCTCTATGGATTCTTTGCCAGTGTCATAGATGGATGGGGATTCAGGTAGTGTCTTTACTCATCTATCTCTCTATGGATTCAATGCCAGTGTCATAGATGGATGGGGATTCAGGTAGTGTCTTCACTCATCTATCTCTCTATGGATTCCTTGCCAGTGTCATAGATGGATGGGGATTCAGGTAGTATCTTTACTCATCTATCTCTCTATAGGTCCTTTGCCAGTGTCACAGATGGATGGGGATTCAGGTTGTCTTTACTCATCTATCTCTCTATAGATATTTTGCCAGTGTCATAGATGGATGGGAATTCAGTTAGTGTCTTTACTCATCTATCTCTCTATGGATTCTTTGCCAGTGTCATAGATGGATGGGGATTCAGGTAGTGTCTTTACTCATCTATGTCTCTATGGATTCTTTGCCAGTGTCATAGATAGATAGGGATTCAGGTAGTGTCTTTACTCATCTGTCTCTCTATGAATACTTTGCCAGTGTCATAGATGGATGTGGATTCAGTTAGTGTCTTTACTCATCTATCTCTCTATGGATTCAATGCCAGTGTCATAGATGGATGGGGATTCAGGTAGTGTCTTTACTCATCTATCTCTCTATGGATTCAATGCCAGTGTAATAGATGAATTGGGATTCAGGTAGTGTCTTCACTCATCTATCTCTCTATGGATTCTTTGCCAGTGTCATAGATGGATGGGGATTCAGGCAGTGTCTTTACTCATCTATCTCTCTATGGATTCAATGCCAGTGTCATAGATGGATGGGGATTCAGGTAGTGTTTTCACTCATCTATCTCTCTATGGATTCTTTGCCAGTGTCATAGATGGATGGGGATTCAGGTAGTGTCTTTACTCATCTATCTCTCTATGGATTCTATGCCAGTGTCATAGATGGATAGGGATTCAGGTAGTGTCTTTACTCATCTATCTCTCTATAGATTCTTTGCCAGTGTCATAGATGGATGGGGATTCAGGTAGTGTCTTTACTCATCTATCTCTCTATAGATTCTTTGCCAGTGTCACAGATGGATGGGGATTCAGGTTGTGTCTTTACTCATCTATCTCTCTATAGATACTTTGCCAGTGTCATAGATGGATGGGAATTCAGTTAGTGTCTTTACTCATCTATCTCTCTATAGATTCTTTGCCAGTGTCATAGATGGATGGGGATTCAGGTAGTGTCTTTACTCATCTATCTCTCTATAGATTCTTTGCCAGTGTCACAGATGGATGGGGATTCAGGTTGTGTCTTTACTCATCTATCTCTCTATAGATACTTTGCCAGTGTCATAGATGGATGGGAATTCAGTTAGTGTCTTTACTCATCTATCTCTCTATGGATTCTTTGCCAGTGTCATAGATGGATGGGGATTCAGGTAGTGTCTTTACTCATCTATCTCTCTATAGATTCTTTGCCAGTGTCACAGATGGATGGGGATTCAGGTAGTGTCTTCACTCATCTATCTCTCTATGGATTCTTTGCCAGTGTCATAGATGGATAGGGATTCAGGTAGTGTCTTTACTCATCTATCTCTCTATACATTCTTTGCCAGTGTCATAGTTGGATGGGGATTCAGGTAGTGTCTTTACTCATCTATCTCTCTATGGATTCTTTGCCAGTGTCATAGATGGATGGGGATTCAGGTAGTGTCTTCACTCATCTATCTCTCTATGGATTCTTTGCCAGTGTCATAGATGGATGGGGATTCAGGTAGTGTCTTTACTCATCTATGTCTCTATGGATTCTTTGCCAGTGTCATAGATAGATAGGGATTCAGGTAGTGTCTTTACTCATCTATCTCTCTATGGATTCAATGCCAGTGTCATAGATGGATAGGGATTCAGTTAGTGTCTTTACTGATCTATCTCTCTATGGATTCAATGCCAGTGTCATAGATGGATGGGGATTCAGGTAGTATCTTTACTCATCTATCTCTCTATGGATTCAATGCCAGTGTAATAGATGGATTGGGATTCAGGTAGTGTCTTCACTCATCTATCCCTCTATGGATACTTTGCCAGTGTCATAGATGGATGGGGATTCAGGCAGTGTCTTTACTCATCTATCTCTCTATGGATTCAATGCCAGTGTCATAGATGGATGGGGATTCAGGTAGTGTCTTCACTCATCTATCTCTCTATGGATTCTTTGCCAGTGTCATAGATGGATGGGGATTCAGGTAGTATCT
Source organism: Saccoglossus kowalevskii (assembly GCF_978046115.1). Taxonomy (NCBI): domain Eukaryota; kingdom Metazoa; phylum Hemichordata; class Enteropneusta; family Harrimaniidae; genus Saccoglossus; species Saccoglossus kowalevskii. Next base: position 35,513,775 of record NC_140653.1, read on the forward strand.
TTACTCATCTATCTCTCTATGGATTCTATGCCAGTGTCATAGATGGATAGGGATTCAGGTAGTGTCTTTACTCATCTATCTCTGTATAGATTCTTTGCCAGTGTCATAGATGGATGGGGATTCAGGTAGTGTCTTTACTCATCTATCTCTCTATAGATTCTTTGCCAGTGTCACAGATGGATAGGGATTCAGGTTGTGTCTTTACTCATCTATCTCTCTATAGATACTTTGCCAGTGTCATAGATGGATGGGGATTCAGTTAGTGTCTTTACTCATCTATCTCTCTATAGATTCTTTGCCAGTGTCATAGATGGATGCTGATTCAGGTAGTGTCTTTACTCATCTATCTCTCTATGGATTCAATGCCAGTGTAATAGATGGATTGGGATTCAGGTAGTGTCTTCCCTCATCTATCTCTCTATGGATTCTTTGCCAGTGTAATAGATCGATGGGGATTCAGGCAGTGTCTTTACACATCTATCTCTCTATGGATTCTTTGCCAGTGTCATAGATCGATGGGGATTCAGTTAGTGTCTTTACTCATCTATCTCTCTATGGATTCTTTGCCAGTGTCATAGATGGATGGGGATTCAGGTAGTGTCTTTACTCATCTATCTCTCTATGGATACTTTGCCAGTGTCACAGATGCATTGGGATTCAGGTAGTGTCTTTACTCATCTATCTTTCTATGGATTCTTTGCCAGTGTCACAGATGGATTGGGTTTCAGGTAGTGTCTTTACTCATCTATCTCTCCATAGATTCTTTGCCAGTGTAATAGATGGATGAGGATTCAGGTAGTGTCTTTACTCATCTATGTCTCTATGGATTCTTTGCCAGTGTCATAGATAGATAGGGATTCAGGTAGTGTCTTTACTCATCTATCTCTCTATGAATTCTTTGCCAGTGTCATAGATGGATGTGGATTCAGTTAGTGTCTTTACTCATCTATCTCTCTATGGATTCTTTGCCAGTGTCATAGATGGATGGGGATTCAGTTAGTGTCTTTACTCATCTATCTCTCTATGGATTCTTTGCCAGTGTCATAGATGGATGGTGATTCAGTTAGTGTCTTTACTCATCTATCTCTCTATGGATTCAATGCCAGTGTCATAGATGGATTGGGATTCAGGTAGTGTCTTCACTCATCTATCTCTCTATGGATTCTTTGCCAGTGTCATAGATGGATGGCGATTCAGGCAGTGTCTTTACTCATCTATCTCTCTATGGATTCAATGCCAGTGTCATAGATGGATGGGGATTCAGGTAGTGTCTTCACTCATCTATCTCTCTATGGATTCTTTGCCAGTGTCATAGATGGATGGGGATTCAGGTAGTGTCTTTACTCATCTATCTCTCTATGGATTCAATGCCAGTGTCATAGATGGATGGGGATTCAGGTAGTGTCTTCACTCATCTATCTCTCTATGGATTCCTTGCCAGTGTCATAGATGGATGGGGATTCAGGTAGTATCTTTACTCATCTATCTCTCTATAGGTTCTTTGCCAGTGTCACAGATGGATGGGGATTCAGGTTGTGTCTTTACTCATCTATCTCTCTATAGATATTTTGCCAGTGTCATAGATGGATGGGAATTCAGTTAGTGTCTTTACTCATCTATCTCTCTATGGATTCTTTGCCAGTGTCATAGATGGATGGGGATTCAGGTAGTGTCTTTACTCATCTATGTCTTTATGGATTCTTTGCCAGTGTCATAGATAGATAGGGATTCAGGTAGTGTCTTTACTCATCTGTCTCTCTATGAATTCTTTGCCAGTGTCATAGATGGATGTGGATTCAGTTAGTGTCTTTACTCATCTATCTCTCTATGGATTCAATGCCAGTGTCATAGATGGATGGGGATTCAGGTAGTGTCTTTACTCATCTATCTCTCTATGGATTCAATGCCAGTGTAATAGATGGATTGGGATTCAGGTAGTGTCTTCACTCATCTATCTCTCTATGGATTCTTTGCCAGTGTCATAGATGGATGGGGATTCAGGCAGTGTCTTTACTCATCTATCTCTCTATGGATTCAATGCCAGTGTCATAGATGGATGGGGATTCAGGTAGTGTTTTCACTCATCTATCTCTCTATGGATTCTTTGCCAGTGTCATAGATGGATGGGGATTCAGGTAGTATCTTTACTAATCTATCTCTCTATGGATTCTATGCCAGTGTCATAGATGGATAGGGATTCAGGTAGTGTCTTTACTCATCTATCTCTCTATAGATTCTTTGCCAGTGTCATAGATGGATGGGGATTCAGGTAGTGTCTTTACTCATCTATCTCTCTATAGATTCTTTGCCAGTGTCACAGATGGATGGGGATTCAGGTTGTGTCTTTACTCATCTATCTCTCTATAGATACTTTGCCAGTGTCATAGATGGATGGGAATTCAGTTAGTGTCTTTACTCATCTATCTCTCTATAGATTCTTTGCCAGTGTCATAGATGGATGGGGATTCAGGTAGTGTCTTTACTCATCTATCTCTCTATGGATTCTTTGCCAGTGTCATAGATGGATGGGGATTCAGGTAGTGTCTTTACTCATCTATGTCTCTATGGATTCTTTGCCAGTGTCATAGATAGATAGGGATTCAGGTAGTGTCTTTACTCATCTATCTCTCTATGAATTCTTTGCCAGTGTCATAGATGGATGTGGATTCAGTTAGTGTCTTTACTCATCTATCTCTCTATGGATTCTTTGCCAGTGTCATAGATGGATGGGGATTCAGTTAGTGTCTTTACTCATCTATCTCTCTATGGATTCTTTGCCAGTGTCATAGATGGATGGTGATTCAGTTAGTGTCTTTACTCATCTATCTCTCTATGGATTCAATGCCAGTGTCATAGATGGATTGGGATTCAGGTAGTGTCTTCACTCATCTATCTCTCTATGGATTCTTTGCCAGTGTCATAGATGGATGGCGATTCAGGCAGTGTCTTTACTCATCTATATCTATGGATTCAATGCCAGTGTCATAGATGGATGGGGATTCAGGTAGTGTCTTCACTCATCTATCTCTCTATAGATTCTTTGCCAGTGTCACAGATGGATGGGGATTCAGGTAGTGTCTTTACTCATCTATCTCTCTATGGATTCAATGCCAGTGTCATAGATGGATAGGGATTCAGGTAGTGTCTTTACTCATCTATCTCTCTATACATTTTTTGCCAGTGTCATAGTTGGATGGGGATTCAGGTAGTGTCTTTACTCATCTATCTCTCTATGGATTCTTTGCCAGTGTCATAGATGGATGGGGATTCAGGTAGTGTCTTTACTCATCTATCTCTCTATGGATTCTTTGCCAGTGTCATAGATGGATGGGGATTCAGGTAGTGTCTTTACTCATCTATGTCTCTATGGATTCTTTGCCAGTGTCATAGATAGATAGGGATTCAGGTAGTGTCTTTACTCATCTATCTCTCTATGAATTCTTTGCCAGTGTCATAGATGGATGTGGATTCAGTTAGTGTCTTTACTCATCTATCTCTCTATGGATTCAATGCCAGTGTCATAGATGGATAGGGATTCAGTTAGTGTCTTTACTGATCTATCTCTCTATGGATTCAATGCCAGTGTCATAGATGGATGGGGATTCAGGTAGTGTCTTTACTCATCTATCTCTCTATGGATTCAATGCCAGTGTAATAGATGGATTGGGATTCAGGTAGTGTCTTCACTCATCTATCTCTCTATGGATTCTTTGCCAGTGTCATAGATGGATGGGGATTCAGGCAGTGTCTTTACTCATCTATCTCTCTATGGATTCAATGCCAGTGTCATAGATGGATGGGGATTCAGGTAGTGTCTTCACTCATCTATCTCTCTATGGATTCTTTGCCAGTGTCATAGATGGATGGGGATTCAGGTAGTATCTTTACTCATCTATCTCTCTATGGATTCTTTGCCAGTGTCATAGATGGATAGGGATTCAGGTAGTGTCTTTACTCATCTATCTCTCTATACATTCTTTGCCAGTGTCATAGATGGATGGGGATTCAGGTAGTGTCTTTACTCATCTATCTCTCTATGGATTCTTTGCTTGTGTCATAGATGGATGGGGATTCAGGTAGTGTCTTTACTCATCTATCTCTCTATGGATTCTTTGCCAGTGTCATAGATGGATGGGGATTCAGGTAGTGTCTTTACTCATCTATCTCTCTATGGATTCTTTGCCAGTGTCATAGATGGATGGGGATTCAGGTAGTGTCTTTACTCATCTATCTCTCTATAGATTCTTTGCCAGTGTCACAGATGGATGGGGATTCAGGTAGTGTCTTTACTCATCTATCTCTCCATAGATTCTTTGCCAGTGTAATAGATGGATGAGGATTCAGGTAGTGTCTTTACTCATCTATGTCTCTATGGATTCTTTGCCAGTGTCATAGATAGATAGGGATTCAGGTAGTGTCTTTACTCATCTATCTCTCTATGGATGCTTTGCCAGTGTCATAGATGGATGGGGATTCAGTTAGTGTCTTTACTCATCTATCTCTCTATGGATTCAATGCCAGTGTCATAGATGGATTGGGATTCAGGTAGTGTCTTCACTCATCTATCTCTCTATGGATTCTTTGCCAGTGTCATAGATGGATGGGGATTCAGGCAGTGTCTTTACTCATCTATCTCTCTATGGATTCAATGCCAGTGTCATAGATGGATGGGGATTCAGGTAGTGTCTTCACTCATCTATCTCTCTATGGATTCTTTGCCAGTGTCATAGATGGATGGGGATTCAGGTAGTGTCTTTACTCATCTATCTCTCTATGGATTCAATGCCAGTGTCATAGATGGATGGGGATTCAGGTAGTGTCTTTACTCATCTATCTCTCTATGGATTCTATGCCAGTGTCATAGATGGATAGGGATTCAGGTAGTGTCTTTACTCATCTATCTCTCCATAGATTCTTTGCCAGTGTCATAGATAGATAGGGATTCAGGTAGTGTCTTTACTCATCTATCTCTCTATGAAATCTTTGCCAGTGTCATAGATGGATGTGGATTCAGTTAGTGTCTTTACTCATCTATCTCTCTATGGATTCAATGCCAGTGTCATAGATGGATAGGGATTCAGTTAGTGTCTTTACTGATCTATCTCTCTATGGATTCAATGCCAGTGTCATAGATGGATGGGGATTCAGGTAGTGTCTTTACTCATCTATCTCTCTATGGATTCTATGCCAGTGTCATAGATGGATAGGGATTCAGGTAGTGTCTTTACTCATCTATCTCTCCATAGATTCTTTGCCAGTGTCATAGATAGATAGGGATTCAGGTAGTGTCTTTACTCATCTATCTCTCTATGAAATCTTTGCCAGTGTCATAGATGGATGTGGATTCAGTTAGTGTCTTTACTCATCTATCTCTCTATGGATTCAATGCCAGTGTCATAGATGGATAGGGATTCAGTTAGTGTCTTTACTGATCTATCTCTCTATGGATTCAATGCCAGTGTCATAGATGGATGGGGATTCAGGTAGTGTCTTTACTCATCTATCTCTCTATGGATTCTTTGCCAGTGTCATAGATGGATGGGGATTCAGGTAGTGTCTTTACTCATCTATCTCTCTATAGATTCTTTGCCAGTGTCACAGATGGATGGGGATTCAGGTAGTGTCTTCACTCATCTATCTCTCTATGGATTCTTTGCCAGTGTCATAGATGGATAGGGATTCAGGTAGTGTCTTTACTCATCTATCTCTCTATACATTCTTTGCCAGTGTCATAGATGGATGGGGATTCAGGTAGTGTCTTTACTCATCTATCTCTCTATGGATTCTTTGCTTGTGTCATAGATGGATGGGGATTCAGGTAGTGTCTTTACTCATCTATCTCTCTATGGATTCTTTGCCAGTGTCATAGATGGATGGGGATTCAGGTAGTGTCTTTACTCATCTATCTCTCTATGGATTCTTTGCCAGTGTCATAGATGGATGGGGATTCAGGTAGTGTCTTTACTCATCTATCTCTCTATAGATTCTTTGCCAGTGTCACAGATGGATGGGGATTCAGGTAGTGTCTTTACTCATCTATCTCTCCATAGATTCTTTGCCAGTGTAATAGATGGATGAGGATTCAGGTAGTGTCTTCACTCATCTATCTCTCTATGGATTCTTTGCCAGTGTCATAGATGGATGGGGATTCAGGTAGTGTCTTTACTCATCTATCTCTCTATGGATTCAATGCCAGTGTCATAGATGGATTGGGATTCAGGTAGTGTCTTCACTCATCTATCTCTCTATGGATTCTTTGCCAGTGTCATAGATGGATGGGGATTCAGGCAGTGTCTTTACTCATCTGTCTCTCTATGGATTCAATGCCAGTGTCATAGATGGATGGGGATTCAGGTAGTGTCTTCACTCATCTATCTCTCTATGGATTCTTTGCCAGTGTCATAGATGGATGGGGATTCAGGTAGTGTCTTTACTCATCTATCTCTCTATGGATTCAATGCCAGTGTCATAGATGGATGGGGATTCAGGTAGTGTCTTCACTCATCTATCTCTCTATGGATTCTTTGCCAGTGTCATAGATGGATGGGGATTCAGGTAGTGTCTTTACTCATCTATCTCTCTATGGATTCTATGCCAGTGTCATAGATGGATAGGGATTCAGGTAGTGTCTTTACTCATCTATCTCTCCATAGATTCTTTGCCAGTGTCATAGATAGATAGGGATTCAGGTAGTGTCTTTACTCATCTATCTCTCTATGAAATCTTTGCCAGTGTCATAGATGGATGTGGATTCAGTTAGTGTCTTTACTCATCTATCTCTCTATGGATTCAATGCCAGTGTCATAGATGGATAGGGATTCAGTTAGTGTCTTTACTGATCTATCTCTCTATGGATTCAATGCCAGTGTCATAGATGGATGGGGATTCAGGTAGTGTCTTTACTCATCTATCTCTCTATGAATTCTTTGCCAGTGTCGTAGATGGATGGGGATTCAGGTAGTGTCTTTACTCATCTATCTCTCTATAGATTCTTTGCCAGTGTCACAGATGGATGGGGATTCAGGTAGTGTCTTCACTCATCTATCTCTCTATGGATTCTTTGCCAGTGTCATAGATGGATAGGGATTCAGGTAGTGTCTTTACTCATCTATCTCTCTATGGATTCTTTGCTTGTGTCATAGATGGATGGGGATTCAGGTAGTGTCTTCACTCATCTATCTCTCTATGGATTCTTTGCCAGTGTCATAGATGGATAGGGATTCAGGTAGTGTCTTTACTCATCTATCTCTCTATACATTCTTTGCCAGTGTCATAGATGGATGGGGATTCAGTTAGTGTCTTTACTGATCTATCTCTCTATGGATTCAATGCCAGTGTCATAGATGGATGGGGATTCAGGTAGTGTCTTTACTCATCTATCTCTCTATGGATTCAATGCCAGTGTAATAGATGGATTGGGATTCAGGTAGTGTCTTCACTCATCTATCTCTCTATGGATTCTTTGCCAGTGTCATAGATGGATGGGGATTCAGGCAGTGTCTTTACTCATCTATCTCTCTATGGATTCAATGCCAGTGTCATAGATGGATGGGGATTCAGGTAGTGTCTTCACTCATCTATCTCTCTATGGATTCTTTGCCAGTGTCATAGATGGATGGGGATTCAGGTAGTATCTTTACTCATCTATCTGTCTATGGATTCTTTGCCAGTGTCATAGATGGATAGGGATTCAGGTAGTGTCTTTACTCATCTATCTCTCTATACATTCTTTGCCAGTGTCATAGATGGATGGGGATTCAGGTAGTGTCTTTACTCATCTATCTCTCTATGGATTCTTTGCTTGTGTCATAGATGGATGGGGATTCAGGTAGTGTCTTTACTCATCTATCTCTCTATGGATCCTTTGCCAGTGTCATAGATGGATGGGGATTCAGGTAGTGTCTTTACTCATCTATCTCTCTATGGATTCTTTGCCAGTGTCATAGATGGATGGGGATTCAGGTAGTGTCTTTACTCATCTATCTCTCCATAGATTCTTTGCCAGTGTAATAGATGGATGAGGATTCAGGTAGTGTCTTCACTCATCTATCTCTCTATGGATTCTTTGCCAGTGTCATAGATGGATGGGGATTCAGGTAGTGTCTTTACTCATCTATCTCTCTATGGATTCAATGCCAGTGTCATAGATGGATTGGGATTCAGGTAGTGTCTTCACTCATCTATCTCTCTATGGATTCTTTGCCAGTGTCATAGATGGATGGGAATTCAGGCAGTGTCTTTACTCATCTGTCTCTCTATGGATTCAATGCCAGTGTCATAGATGGATGGGGATTCAGGTAGTGTCTTCACTCATCTATCTCTCTATGGATTCTTTGCCAGTGTCATAGATGGATGGGGATTCAGGTAGTGTCTTTACTCATCTATCTCTCTATGGATTCAATGCCAGTGTCATAGATGGATGGGGATTCAGGTAGTGTCTTCACTCATCTATCTCTCTATGGATTCTATGCCAGTGTCATAGATGGATAGGGATTCAGGTAGTGTCTTTACTCATCTATCTCTCCATAGATTCTTTGCCAGTGTCGTAGATGGATGGGGATTCAGGTAGTGTCTTTACTCATCTATCTCTCTATAGATTCTTTGCCAGTGTCACAGATGGATGGGGATTCAGGTAGTGTCTTCACTCATCTATCTCTCTATGGATTCTTTGCCAGTGTCATAGATGGATAGGGATTCAGGTAGTGACTTTACTCATCTATCTCTCTATACATTCTTTACCAGTGTCATAGATGGATGGGGATTCAGGTAGTGTCTTTACTCATCTATCTCTCTATGGATTCTTTGCTTGTGTCATAGATGGATGGGGATTCAGGTAGTGTCTTCACTCATCTATCTCTCTATGGATTCTTTGCCAGTGTCATAGATGGATAGGGATTCAGGTAGTGTCTTTACTCATCTATCTCTCTATACATTCTTTGCCAGTGTCATAGATGGATGGGGATTCAGGTAGTGTCTTTACTCATCTATCTCTCTATGGATTCTTTGCTTGTGTCATAGATGGATGGGGATTCAGGTAGTGTCTTTACTCATCTATCTCTCTATGGATTCTTTGCCAGTGTCATAGATGGATGGGGATTCAGGTAGTGTCTTTACTCATCTATCTCTCTATGGATTCTTTGCCAGTGTCATAGATGGATGGGGATTCAGGTAGTGTCTTTACTCATCTATCTCTCTATAGATTCTTTGCCAGTGTCACAGATGGATGGGGATTCAGGTAGTGTCTTTACTCATCTATCTCTCCATAGATGCTTTGCCAGTGTAATAGATGGATGAGGATTCAGGTTGTGTCTTCACTCATCTATCTCTCTATGGATTCTTTGCCAGTGTCATAGATGGATGGGGATTCAGGTAGTGTCTTTACTCATCTATCTCTCTATGGATTCAATGCCAGTGTCATAGATGGATTGGGATTCAGGTAGTGTCTTCACTCATCTATCTCTCTATGGATTCTTTGCCAGTGTCATAGATGGATGGGGATTCAGGCAGTGTCTTTACTCATCTGTCTCTCTATGGATTCAATGCCAGTGTCATAGATGGATGGGGATTCAGGTAGTGTCTTCACTCATCTATCTCTCTATGGATTCTTTGCCAGTGTCATAGATGGATGGGGATTCACGTAGTGTCTTTACTCATCTATCTCTCTATGGATTCAATGCCAGTGTCATAGATGGATGGGGATTCAGGTAGTGTCTTCACTCATCTATCTCTCTATGGATTCTTTGCCAGTGTCATAGATGGATGGGGATTCAGGTAGTGTCTTTACTCATCTATCTCTCTATGGATTCTATGCCAGTGTCATAGATGGATAGGGATTCAGGTAGTGTCTTTACTCATCTATCTCTCCATAGATTCTTTGCCAGTGTCATAGATAGATAGGGATTCAGGTAGTGTCTTTACTCATCTATCTCTCTATGAAATCTTTGCCAGTGTCATAGATGGATGTGGATTCAGTTAGTGTCTTTACTCATCTATCTCTCTATGGATTCAATGCCAGTGTCATAGATGGATAGGGATTCAGTTAGTGTCTTTACTGATCTATCTCTCTATGGATTCAATGCCAGTGTCATAGATGGATGGGGATTCAGGTAGTGTCTTTACTCATCTATCTCTCTATGGATTCTTTGCCAGTGTCGTAGATGGATGGGGATTCAGGTAGTGTCTTTACTCATCTATCTCTCTATAGATTCTTTGCCAGTGTCACAGATGGATGGGGATTCAGGTAGTGTCTTCACTCATCTATCTCTCTATGGATTCTTTGCCAGTGTCATAGATGGATGGGGATTCAGGTAGTGTCTTTACTCATCTATCTCTCTATAGATACTTTGCCAGTGTCATAGATGGATGGGAATTCAGTTAGTGTCTTTACTCATCTATCTCTCTATGGATTCTTTGCCAGTGTCATAGATGGATGGGGATTCAGGTAGTGTCTTTACTCATCTATGTCTCTATGGATTCTTTGCCAGTGTCATAGATAGATAGGGATTCAGGTAGTGTCTTTACTCATCTATCTCTCTATGGATTCAATGCCAGTGTCATAGATGGATGGGGATTCAGGTAGTGTCTTCACTCATCTATCTCTCTATGGATTCTTTGCCAGTGTCATAGATGGATGGGGATTCAGGTAGTGTCTTCACTCATCTATCTCTCTATGGATTCTGTGCCAGTGTCATAGATGGATGGGGATTCAGTTAGTGTCTTTACTCATCTATCTCTCTATGGATTCAATGCCAGTGTCATAGATGGATTGGGTTTCAGGTAGTGTCTTCACTCATCTATCTCTCTATGGATTCTTTGCCAGTGTCATAGATGGATGGCGATTCAGGCAGTGTCTTTACTCATCTATCTCTATGGATTCAATGCCAGTGTCATAGATGGATGGGGATTCAGGTAGTGTGTTCACTCATCTATCTCTCTATGGATTCTTTGCCAGTGTCATAGATGGATGGGGATTCAGGTAGTGTCTTTACTCATCTATCTCTCTATGGATTCAATGCCAGTGTCATAGATGGATGGGGATTCAGGTAGTGTCTTTACTCATCTATCTCTCTATGGATTCAATGCCAGTGTCATAGATGGATGGGGATTCAGGTAGTGTCTTCACTCATCTATCTCTCTATGGATTCTTTGCCAGTGTCATAGATGGATGGGGATTCAGGTAGTATCTTTACTCATCTATCTCTCTATGGATTCTATTACAGTGTCATAGATGGATAGGGATTCAGGTAGTGTCTTTACTCATCTATCTCTCCATAGATTCTTTGCCTGTGTCATAGATAGATAAGGATTCAGGTAGTGTCTTTACTCATCTATCTCTCTATGAATTCTTTGCCAGTGTCATAGATGGATGTGGATTCAGTTAGTGTCTTTACTCATCTATCTCTCTATGGATTCAATGCCAGTGTCATAGATGGATAGGGATTCAGTTAGTGTCTTTACTGATCTATCTCTCTATGGATTCAATGCCAGTGTCATAGATGGTTGGGGATTCAGGTAGTGTCTTTACTCATCTATCTCTATGGATTCAATGCCAGTGTCATAGATGGATGGGGATTCAGGTAGTGTGTTCACTCATCTATCTCTCTATGGATTCTTTGCCAGTGTCATAGATGGATGGGGATTCAGGTAGTGTCTTTACTCATCTATCTCTCTATGGATTCAATGCCAGTGTCATAGATGGATGGGGATTCAGGTAGTGTCTTCACTCATCTATCTCTCTATGGATTCTTTGCCAGTGTCATAGATGGATGGGGATTCAGGTAGTATCTTTACTCATCTATCTCTCTATGGATTCTATTACAGTGTCATAGATGGATAGGGATTCAGGTAGTGTCTTCACTCATCTATCTCTCTATGGATTCTTTGCCAGTGTCATAGATGGATGGCGATTCAGGCAGTGTCTTTACTCATCTATCTCTATGGATTCAATGCCAGTGTCATAGATGGATGGGGATTCAGGTAGTGTGTTCACTCATCTCTCTATGGATTCTGTGCCAGTGTCATAGATGGATGGGGATTCAGTTAGTGTCTTTACTCATCTATCTCTCTATGGATTCAATGCCAGTGTCATAGATGGATTGGGATTCAGGTAGTGTCTTCACTCATCTATCTCTCTATGGATTCTTTGCCAGTGTCATAGATGGATGGCGATTCAGGCAGTGTCTTTACTCATCTATCTCTATGGATTCAATGCCAGTGTCATAGATGGATGGGGATTCAGGTAGTGTGTTCACTCATCTATCTCTCTATGGATTCTTTGCCAGTGTCATAGATGGATGGGGATTCAGGTAGTGTCTTTACTCATCTATCTCTCTATGGATTCAATGCCAGTGTCATAGATGGATGGGGATTCAGGTAGTGTCTTCACTCATCTATCTCTCTATGGATTCTTTGCCAGTGTCATAGATGGATGGGGATTCAGGTAGTATCTTTACTCATCTATCTCTCTATGGATTCTATTACAGTGTCATAGATGGATAGGGATTCAGGTAGTGTCTTTACTCATCTATCTCTCCATAGATTCTTTGCCTGTGTCATAGATAGATAAGGATTCAGGTAGTGTCTTTACTCATCTATCTCTATGAATCCTTTGCCAGTGTCATAGATGGATGTGGATTCAGTTAGTGTCTTTACTCATCTATCTCTCTATGGATTCAATGCCAGTGTCATAGATGGATAGGGATTCAGTTAGTGTCTTTACTGATCTATCTCTCTATGGATTCAATGCCAGTGTCATAGATGGATGGGGATTCAGGTAGTGTCTTTACTCATCTATCTCTCTATGGATTCAATGCCAGTGTAATAGATGGATTGGGATTCAGGTAGTGTCTTCACTCATCTATCTCTCTATGGATTCAATGCCAGTGTCATAGATGGATGGGGATTCAGGTAGTGTCTTTACTCATCTATCTCTCTATGGATTCAATGCCAGTGTCATAGATGGATGGGGATTCAGGTAGTGTCTTCACTCATCTATCTCTCTATGGATTCTGTGCCAGTGTCATAGATGGATGGGGATTCAGTTAGTGTCTTTACTCATCTATCTCTCTATGGATTCAATGCCAGTGTCATAGATGGATTGGGATTCAGGTAGTGTCTTCACTCATCTATCTCTCTATGGATTCTTTGCCAGTGTCATAGATGGATGGCGATTCAGGCAGTGTCTTTACTCATCTATCTCTATGGATTCAATGCCAGTGTCATAGATGGATGGGGATTCAGGTAGTGTGTTCACTCATCTATCTCTCTATGGATTCTTTGCCAGTGTCATAGATGGATGGGGATTCAGGTAGTGTCTTTACTCATCTATCTCTCTATGGATTCAATGCCAGTGTCATAGATGGATGGGGATTCAGGTAGTGTCTTCACTCATCTATCTCTCTATGGATTCTTTGCCAGTGTCATAGATGGATGGGGATTCACGTAGTATCTTTACTCATCTATCTCTCTATGGATTCTATTACAGTGTCATAGATGGATAGGGATTCAGGTAGTGTCTTTACTCATCTATCTCTCCATAGATTCTTTGCCTGTGTCATAGATAGATAAGGATTCAGGTAGTGTCTTTACTCATCTATCTCTCTATGAATTCTTTGCCAGTGTCATAGATGGATGTGGATTCAGTTAGTGTCCTTACTCATCTATCTCTCTATGGATTCAATGCCAGTGTCATAGATGGATGGGGATTCAGGTAGTGTGTTCACTCATCTATCTCTCTATGGATTCTTTGCCAGTGTCATAGATGGATGGGGATTCAGGTAGTGTCTTTACTCATCTATCTCTCTATGGATTCAATGCCAGTGTCATAGATGGATGGGGATTCAGGTAGTGTCTTCACTCATCTATCTCTCTATGGATTCTTTGCCAGTGTCATAGATGGATGGGGATTCAGGTAGTATCTTTACTCATCTATCTCTCTATGGATTCTATTACAGTGTCATAGATGGATAGGGATTCAGGTAGTGTCTTCACTCATCTATCTCTCTATGGATTCTTTGCCAGTGTCATAGATGGATGGCGATTCAGGCAGTGTCTTTACTCATCTATCTCTATGGATTCAATGCCAGTGTCATAGATGGATGGGGATTCAGGTAGTGTGTTCACTCATCTATCTCTCTATGGATTCTGTGCCAGTGTCATAGATGGATGGGGATTCAGTTAGTGTCTTTACTCATCTATCTCTCTATGGATTCAATGCCAGTGTCATAGATGGATTGGGATTCAGGTAGTGTCTTTACTCATCTATCTCTCTATGGATTCTTTGCCAGTGTCATAGATGGATGGCGATTCAGGCAGTGTCTTTACTCATCTATCTCTCTATGGATTCAATGCCAGTGTCATAGATGGATGGGGATTCAGGTAGTGTCTTCACTCATCTATCTCTCTATGGATTCTTTGCCAGTGTCATAGATGGATGGGGATTCAGGTAGTATCTTTACTCATCTATCTCTCTATGGATTCTATTACAGTGTCATAGATGGATAGGGATTCAGGTAGTGTCTTTACTCATCTATCTCTCCATAGATTCTTTGCCTGTGTCATAGATAGATAAGGATTCAGGTAGTGTCTTTACTCATCTATCTCTCTATGAATTCTTTGCCAGTGTCATAGATGGATGTGGATTCAGTTAGTGTCTTTACTCATCTATCTCTCTATGGATTCAATGCCAGTGTCATAGATGGATAGGGATTCAGTTAGTGTCTTTACTGATCTATCTCTCTATGGATTCAATGCCAGTGTCATAGATGGATGGGGATTCAGGTAGTGTCTTTACTCATCTATCTCTCTATGGATTCAATGCCAGTGTAATAGATGGATTGGGATTCAGGTAGTGTCTTCACTCATCTATCTCTCTATGGATTCTTTGCCAGTGTCATAGATGGATGGGGATTCAGGCAGTGTCTTTACTCATCTATCTCTCTATGGATTCAATGCCAGTGTCATAGATGGATGGGGATTCAGGTAGTGTCTTCACTCATCTATCTCTCTATGGATTCTTTGCCAGTGTCATAGATGGATGGGGATTCAGGTAGTGTCTTTACTCATCTATCTCTCTATGGATTCAATGCCAGTGTCATAGATGGATGGGGATTCAGGTAGTGTCTTCACTCATCTATCTCTCTATGGATTCAATGCCAGTGTCATAGATGGATGGGGATTCAGGTAGTGTGTTCACTCATCTATCTCTCTATGGATTCTTTGCCAGTGTCATAGATGGATGGGGATTCAGGTAGTGTCTTTACTCATCTATCTCTCTATGGATTCAATGCCAGTGTCATAGATGGATGGGGATTCAGGTAGTGTCTTCACTCATCTATCTCTCTATGGATTCTTTGCCAGTGTCATAGATGGATGGGGATTCAGGTAGTATCTTTACTCATCTATCTCTCTATGCATTCAATGCCAGTGTCATAGATGGATAGGGATTCAGTTAGTGTCTTTACTGATCTATCTCTCTATGGATTCAATGCCAGTGTCATAGATGGATGGGGATTCAGGTAGTGTCTTTACTCATCTATCTCTCTATAGATTCTTTGCCAGTGTCACAGATGGATGGGGATTCAGGTTGTGTCTTTACTCATCTATCTCTCTATAGATACTTTGCCAGTGTCATAGATGGATGGGAATTCAGTTAGTGTCTTTACTCATCTATCTCTCTATGGATTCTATTACAGTGTCATAGATGGATAGGGATTCAGGTAGTGTCTTTACTCATCTATCTCTCCATAGATTCTTTGCCTGTGTCATAGATAGATAAGGATTCAGGTAGTGTCTTTACTCATCTATCTCTCTATGAATTCTTTGCCAGTGTCATAGATGGATGTGGATTCAGTTAGTGTCTTTACTCATCTATCTCTCTATGGATTCAATGCCAGTGTCATAGATGGATAGGGATTCAGTTAGTGTCTTTACTGATCTATCTCTCTATGGATTCAATGCCAGTGTCATAGATGGATGGGGATTCAGGTAGTGTCTTTACTCATCTATCTCTCTATGGATTCAATGCCAGTGTAATAGATGGATTGGGATTCAGGTAGTGTCTTCACTCATCTTTCTCTCTATGGATTCAATGCCAGTGTCATAGATGGATGGGGATTCAGGTAGTGTCTTTACTCATCTATCTCTCTATGGATTCAATGCCAGTGTCATAGATGGATGGGGATTCAGGTAGTGTCTTCACTCATCTATCTCTCTATGGATTCTGTGCCAGTGTCATAGATGGATGGGAATTCAGTTAGTGTCTTTACTCATCTATCTCTCTATGGATTCAATGCCAGTGTCATAGATGGATTGGGATTCAGGTAGTGTGTTCACTCATCTATCTCTCTATGGATTCTTTGCCAGTGTCATAGATGGATGGCGATTCAGGCAGTGTCTTTACTCATCTATCTCTATGGATTCAATGCCAGTGTCATAGATGGATGGGGATTCAGGTAGTGTGTTCACTCATCTATCTCTCTATGGATTCTTTGCCAGTGTCATAGATGGATGGGGATTCAGGTAGTATCTTTACTCATCTATCTCTCTATGGATTCTATTACAGTGTCATAGATGGATAGGGATTCAGGTAGTGTCTTTACTCATCTATCTCTCCATAGATTCTTTGCCTGTGTCATAGATAGATAAGGATTCAGGTAGTGTCTTTACTCATCTATCTCTCTATGAATTCTTTGCCAGTGTCATAGATGGATGTGGATTCAGTTAGTGTCTTTACTCATCTATCTCTCTATGGATTCAATGCCAGTGTCATAGATGGATAGGGATTCAGTTAGTGTCTTTACTGATCTATCTCTCTATGGATTCAATGCCAGTGTCATAGATGGATGGGGATTCAGGTAGTGTCTTTACTCATCTATCTCTCTATGGATTCAATGCCAGTGTAATAGATGGATTGGGATTCAGGTAGTGTCTTCACTCATCTATCTCTCTATGGATTCTTTGCCAGTGTCATAGATGGATGGGGATTCAGGCAGTGTCTTTACTCATCTATCTCTCTATGGATTCAATGCCAGTGTCATAGATGGATGGGGATTCAGGTAGTGTCTTCACTCATCTATCTCTCTATGGATTCAATGCCAGTGTCATAGATGGATGGGGATTCAGGTAGTGTCTTCACTCATCTATCTCTCTATGGATTCTTTGCCAGTGTCATAGATGGATGGGGATTCAGGTAGTGTCTTTACTCATCTATCTCTCTATGGATTCAATGCCAGTGTCATAGATGGATGGGGATTCAGGTAGTGTCTTCACTCATCTATCTCTCTATGGATTCAATGCCAGTGTCATAGATGGATGGGGATTCAGGTAGTGTGTTCACTCATCTATCTCTCTATGGATTCTTTGCCAGTGTCATAGATGGATGGGGATTCAGGTAGTGTCTTTACTCATCTATCTCTCTATGGATTCAATGCCAGTGTCATAGATGGATGGGGATTCAGGTAGTGTCTTCACTCATCTATCTCTCTATGGATTCTTTGCCAGTGTCATAGATGGATGGGGATTCAGGTAGTATCTTTACTCATCTATCTCTCTATGCATTCAATGCCAGTGTCATAGATGGATAGGGATTCAGTTAGTGTCTTTACTGATCTATCTCTCTATGGATTCAATGCCAGTGTCATAGATGGATGGGGATTCAGGTAGTGTCTTTACTCATCTATCTCTCTATAGATTCTTTGCCAGTGTCACAGATGGATGGGGATTCAGGTTGTGTCTTTACTCATCTATCTCTCTATAGATACTTTGCCAGTGTCATAGATGGATGGGAATTCAGTTAGTGTCTTTACTCATCTATCTCTCTATGGATTCTATTACAGTGTCATAGATGGATAGGGATTCAGGTAGTGTCTTTACTCATCTATCTCTCCATAGATTCTTTGCCTGTGTCATAGATAGATAAGGATTCAGGTAGTGTCTTTACTCATCTATCTCTATGGATTCAATGCCAGTGTCATAGATGGATGGGGATTCAGGTAGTGTGTTCACTCATCTATCTCTCTATGGATTCTGTGCCAGTGTCATAGATGGATGGGGATTCAGTTAGTGTCTTTACTCATCTATCTCTCTATGGATTCAATGCCAGTGTCATAGATGGATTGGGATTCAGGTAGTGTCTTTACTCATCTATCTCTCTATGGATTCTTTGCCAGTGTCATAGATGGATGGCGATTCAGGCAGTGTCTTTACTCATCTATCTCTCTATGGATTCAATGCCAGTGTCATAGATGGATGGGGATTCAGGTAGTGTCTTCACTCATCTATCTCTCTATGGATTCTTTGCCAGTGTCATAGATGGATGGGGATTCAGGTAGTATCTTTACTCATCTATCTCTCTATGGATTCTATTACAGTGTCATAGATGGATAGGGATTCAGGTAGTGTCTTTACTCATCTATCTCTCCATAGATTCTTTGCCTGTGTCATAGATAGATAAGGATTCAGGTAGTGTCTTTACTCATCTATCTCTCTATGAATTCTTTGCCAGTGTCATAGATGGATGTGGATTCAGTTAGTGTCTTTACTCATCTATCTCTCTATGGATTCAATGCCAGTGTCATAGATGGATAGGGATTCAGTTAGTGTCTTTACTGATCTATCTCTCTATGGATTCAATGCCAGTGTCATAGATGGATGGGGATTCAGGTAGTGTCTTTACTCATCTATCTCTCTATGGATTCAATGCCAGTGTAATAGATGGATTGGGATTCAGGTAGTGTCTTCACTCATCTATCTCTCTATGGATTCTTTGCCAGTGTCATAGATGGATGGGGATTCAGGCAGTGTCTTTACTCATCTATCTCTCTATGGATTCAATGCCAGTGTCATAGATGGATGGGGATTCAGGTAGTGTCTTCACTCATCTATCTCTCTATGGATTCTTTGCCAGTGTCATAGATGGATGGGGATTCAGGTAGTGTCTTTACTCATCTATCTCTCTATGGATTCAATGCCAGTGTCATAGATGGATGGGGATTCAGGTAGTGTCTTCACTCATCTATCTCTCTATGGATTCAATGCCAGTGTCATAGATGGATGGGGATTCAGGTAGTGTGTTCACTCATCTATCTCTCTATGGATTCTTTGCCAGTGTCATAGATGGATGGGGATTCAGGTAGTGTCTTTACTCATCTATCTCTCTATGGATTCAATGCCAGTGTCATAGATGGATGGGGATTCAGGTAGTGTCTTCACTCATCTATCTCTCTATGGATTCTTTGCCAGTGTCATAGATGGATGGGGATTCAGGTAGTATCTTTACTCATCTATCTCTCTATGCATTCAATGCCAGTGTCATAGATGGATAGGGATTCAGTTAGTGTCTTTACTGATCTATCTCTCTATGGATTCAATGCCAGTGTCATAGATGGATGGGGATTCAGGTAGTGTCTTTACTCATCTATCTCTCTATAGATTCTTTGCCAGTGTCACAGATGGATGGGGATTCAGGTTGTGTCTTTACTCATCTATCTCTCTATAGATACTTTGCCAGTGTCATAGATGGATGGGAATTCAGTTAGTGTCTTTACTCATCTATCTCTCTATGGATTCTATTACAGTGTCATAGATGGATAGGGATTCAGGTAGTGTCTTTACTCATCTATCTCTCCATAGATTCTTTGCCTGTGTCATAGATAGATAAGGATTCAGGTAGTGTCTTTACTCATCTATCTCTCTATGAATTCTTTGCCAGTGTCATAGATGGATGTGGATTCAGTTAGTGTCTTTACTCATCTATCTCTCTATGGATTCAATGCCAGTGTCATAGATGGATAGGGATTCAGTTAGTGTCTTTACTGATCTATCTCTCTATGGATTCAATGCCAGTGTCATAGATGGATGGGGATTCAGGTAGTGTCTTTACTCATCTATCTCTCTATGGATTCAATGCCAGTGTAATAGATGGATTGGGATTCAGGTAGTGTCTTCACTCATCTTTCTCTCTATGGATTCAATGCCAGTGTCATAGATGGATGGGGATTCAGGTAGTGTCTTTACTCATCTATCTCTCTATGGATTCAATGCCAGTGTCATAGATGGATGGGGATTCAGGTAGTGTCTTCACTCATCTATCTCTCTATGGATTCTGTGCCAGTGTCATAGATGGATGGGAATTCAGTTAGTGTCTTTACTCATCTATCTCTCTATGGATTCAATGCCAGTGTCATAGATCGATTGGGATTCAGGTAGTGTGTTCACTCATCTATCTCTCTATGGATTCTTTGCCAGTGTCATAGATGGATGGCGATTCAGGCAGTGTCTTTACTCATCTATCTCTATGGATTCAATGCCAGTGTCATAGATGGATGGGGATTCAGGTAGTGTGTTCACTCATCTATCTCTCTATGGATTCTTTGCCAGTGTCATAGATGGATGGGGATTCAGGTAGTATCTTTACTCATCTATCTCTCTATGGATTCTATTACAGTGTCATAGATGGATAGGGATTCAGGTAGTGTCTTTACTCATCTATCTCTCCATAGATTCTTTGCCTGTGTCATAGATAGATAAGGATTCAGGTAGTGTCTTTACTCATCTATCTCTCTATGAATTCTTTGCCAGTGTCATAGATGGATGTGGATTCAGTTAGTGTCTTTACTCATCTATCTCTCTATGGATTCAATGCCAGTGTCATAGATGGATAGGGATTCAGTTAGTGTCTTTACTGATCTATCTCTCTATGGATTCAATGCCAGTGTCATAGATGGATGGGGATTCAGGTAGTGTCTTTACTCATCTATCTCTCTATGGATTCAATGCCAGTGTAATAGATGGATTGGGATTCAGGTAGTGTCTTCACTCATCTATCTCTCTATGGATTCAATGCCAGTGTCATAGATGGATGGGGATTCAGGTAGTGTCTTTACTCATCTATCTCTCTATGGATTCAATGCCAGTGTCATAGATGGATGGGGATTCAGGTAGTGTCTTCACTCATCTATCTCTCTATGGATTCAATGCCAGTGTCATAGATGGATGGGGATTCAGGTAGTGTGTTCACTCATCTATCTCTCTATGGATTCTTTGCCAGTGTCATAGATGGATGGGGATTCAGGTAGTGTCTTTACTCATCTATCTCTCTATGGATTCAATGCCAGTGTCATAGATGGATGGGGATTCAGGTAGTGTCTTCACTCATCTATCTCTCTATGGATTCTTTGCCAGTGTCATAGATGGATGGGGATTCAGGTAGTATCTTTACTCATCTATCTCTCTATGCATTCAATGCCAGTGTCATAGATGGATAGGGATTCAGTTAGTGTCTTTACTGATCTATCTCTCTATGGATTCAATGCCAGTGTCATAGATGGATGGGGATTCAGGTAGTGTCTTTACTCATCTATCTCTCTATAGATTCTTTGCCAGTGTCACAGATGGATGGGGATTCAGGTTGTGTCTTTACTCATCTATCTCTCTATAGATACTTTGCCAGTGTCATAGATGGATGGGAATTCAGTTAGTGTCTTTACTCATCTATCTCTCTATGGATTCTATTACAGTGTCATAGATGGATAGGGATTCAGGTAGTGTCTTTACTCATCTATCTCTCCATAGATTCTTTGCCTGTGTCATAGATAGATAAGGATTCAGGTAGTGTCTTTACTCATCTATCTCTCTATGAATTCTTTGCCAGTGTCATAGATGGATGTGGATTCAGTTAGTGTCTTTACTCATCTATCTCTCTATGGATTCAATGCCAGTGTCATAGATGGATAGGGATTCAGTTAGTGTCTTTACTGATCTATCTCTCTATGGATTCAATGCCAGTGTCATAGATGGATGGGGATTCAGGTAGTGTCTTTACTCATCTATCTCTCTATGGATTCAATGCCAGTGTAATAGATGGATTGGGATTCAGGTAGTGTCTTCACTCATCTTTCTCTCTATGGATTCAATGCCAGTGTCATAGATGGATGGGGATTCAGGTAGTGTCTTTACTCATCTATCTCTCTATGGATTCAATGCCAGTGTCATAGATGGATGGGGATTCAGGTAGTGTCTTCACTCATCTATCTCTCTATGGATTCTGTGCCAGTGTCATAGATGGATGGGAATTCAGTTAGTGTCTTTACTCATCTATCTCTCTATGGATTCAATGCCAGTGTCATAGATGGATTGGGATTCAGGTAGTGTGTTCACTCATCTATCTCTCTATGGATTCTTTGCCAGTGTCATAGATGGATGGCGATTCAGGCAGTGTCTTTACTCATCTATCTCTATGGATTCAATGCCAGTGTCATAGATGGATGGGGATTCAGGTAGTGTGTTCACTCATCTATCTCTCTATGGATTCTTTGCCAGTGTCATAGATGGATGGGGATTCAGGTAGTATCTTTACTCATCTATCTCTCTATGGATTCTATTACAGTGTCATAGATGGATAGGGATTCAGGTAGTGTCTTTACTCATCTATCTCTCCATAGATTCTTTGCCTGTGTCATAGATAGATAAGGATTCAGGTAGTGTCTTTACTCATCTATCTCTCTATGAATTCTTTGCCAGTGTCATAGATGGATGTGGATTCAGTTAGTGTCTTTACTCATCTATCTCTCTATGGATTCAATGCCAGTGTCATAGATGGATAGGGATTCAGTTAGTGTCTTTACTGATCTATCTCTCTATGGATTCAATGCCAGTGTCATAGATGGATGGGGATTCAGGTAGTGTCTTTACTCATCTATCTCTCTATGGATTCAATGCCAGTGTAATAGATGGATTGGGATTCAGGTAGTGTCTTCACTCATCTATCTCTCTATGGATTCTTTGCCAGTGTCATAGATGGATGGGGATTCAGGCAGTGTCTTTACTCATCTATCTCTCTATGGATTCAATGCCAGTGTCATAGATGGATGGGGATTCAGGTAGTGTCTTCACTCATCTATCTCTCTATGGATTCTTTGCCAGTGTCATAGATGGATGGGGATTCAGGTAGTGTCTTTACTCATCTATCTCTCTATGGATTCAATGCCAGTGTCATAGATGGATGGGGATTCAGGTAGTGTCTTCACTCATCTATCTCTCTATGGATTCAATGCCAGTGCCATAGATGGATGGGGATTCAGGTAGTGTGTTCACTCATCTATCTCTCTATGGATTCTTTGCCAGTGTCATAGATGGATGGGGATTCAGGTAGTGTCTTTACTCATCTATCTCTATGGATTCAATGCCAGTGTCATAGATGGATGGGGATTCAGGTAGTGTCTTCACTCATCTATCTCTCTATGGATTCTTTGCCAGTGTCATAGATGGATGGGGATTCAGGTAGTATCTTTACTCATCTATCTCTCTATGGATTCTATTACAGTGTCATAGATGGATAGGGATTCAGGTAGTGTCTTTACTCATCTATCTCTCCATAGATTCTTTGCCTGTGTCATAGATAGATAAGGATTCAGGTAGTGTCTTTACTCATCTATCTCTCTATGAATTCTTTGCCAGTGTCATAGATGGATGTGGATTCAGTTAGTGTCTTTACTCATCTATCTCTCTATGGATTCAATGCCAGTGTCATAGATGGATAGGGATTCAGTTAGTGTCTTTACTGATCTATCTCTCTATGGATTCAATGCCAGTGTCATAGATGGATGGGGATTCAGGTAGTGTCTTTACTCATCTATCTCTCTATGGATTCAATGCCAGTGTAATAGATGGATTGGGATTCAGGTAGTGTCTTCACTCATCTATCTCTCTATGGATTCTTTGCCAGTGTCATAGATGGATGGGGATTCAGGCAGTGTCTTTACTCATCTATCTCTCTATGGATTCAATGCCAGTGTCATAGATGGATGGGGATTCAGGTAGTGTCTTCACTCATCTATCTCTCTATGGATTCTTTGCCAGTGTCATAGATGGATGGGGATTCAGGTAGTATCTTTACTCATCTATCTCTCTATGGATTCAATGCCAGTGTCATAGATGGATAGGGATTCAGTTAGTGTCTTTACTCATCTGTCTCTCTATGGATCTTTGCCAGTGTCATAGATGGATGGGGATTCAGGTAGTGTCTTTACTCATCTATCTCTCTATAGATTCTTTGCCAGTGTCACAGATGGATGGGGATTCAGGTAGTGTCTTCACTCATCTATCTCTCTATGGATTCTTTGCCAGTGTCATAGATGGATAGGGATTCAGGTAGTGTCTTTACTCATCTATCTCTCTATACATTCTTTGCCAGTGTCATAGATGGATGGGGATTCAGGTAATGTCTTTACTCATCTATCTCTCTATAGATTCTTTGCCAGTGTCATAGATGGATGTGATTCAGGTAGTGTCTTTACTCATCTATCTCTCTATGGATTCTTTGCTTGTGTCATAGATGGATGGGGATTCAGGTAGTGTCTTTACTCATCTATCTCTCTATGGATTCTTTGCCAGTGTCATAGATGGATGGGGATTCAGGTAGTGTCTTTACTCATCTATCTCTCTATGGATACTTTGCCAGTGTCATAGATGGATGGGAATTCAGTTAGTGTCTTTACTCATCTGTCTCTCTATGGATCTTTGCCAGTGTCATAGATGGATGGGGATTCAGGTAGTGTCTTTACTCATCTATCTCTCTATAGATTCTTTGCCAGTGTCACAGATGGATGGGGATTCAGGTAGTGTCTTCACTCATCTATCTCTCTATGGATTCTTTGCCAGTGTCATAGATGGATAGGGATTCAGGTAGTGTCTTTACTCATCTATCTCTCTATACATTCTTTGCCAGTGTCATAGATGGATGGGGATTCAGGTAATGTCTTTACTCATCTATCTCTCTATAGATTCTTTGCCAGTGTCATAGATGGATGTGATTCAGGTAGTGTCTTTACTCATCTATCTCTCTATGGATTCTTTGCTTGTGTCATAGATGGATGGGGATTCAGGTAGTGTCTTTACTCATCTATCTCTCTATGGATTCTTTGCCAGTGTCATAGATGGATGGGGATTCAGGTAGTGTCTTTACTCATCTATCTCTCTATGGATTCTTTGCCAGTGTCATAGATGGATGGGGATTCAGGTAGTGTCTTTACTCATCTATCTCTCTATGGGTTCTTTGCCAGTGTCATAGATGGATGGGGATTCAGGTAGTGTCTTTACTCATCTATCTCTCTATGGATTCTTTGCTAGTTTCATAGATGGATGGGGATTCAGGTAGTGTCTTTACTCATCTATCTCTATGGATTCAATGCCTGTGTCATAGACGGATGGGGATTCAGGTAGTGTCTTTACTCATCTATCTCTCTATGGGTTCTTCTTCCAGTGTCATAGATGGATGGGGATTCAGGTAGTGTCTTTACTCATCTATCTCTCTATGGGTTCTTTGCCAGTGTCATAGATGGATGGGGATTCAGCTATTGTCTTTACTCATCTATCTCTTTATGGATTCTTTGCCAGTGTCATAGATGGATGGGATTCAGGTAGTGTCTTTACTCATCTATCTCTCTATGGATTCTTTGCTTGTGTCATAGATGGATGGGGATTCAGGTAGTGTCTTTACTCATCTATCTCTCTATGGATTCTTTGCCAGTGTCATAGATGGATGGGGATTCAGGTAGTGTCTTTTCTCATCTATCTCTCTATGGATTCTTTGCCAGTGTCATAGATGGATGGGGATTCAGGTAGTGTCTTTACTCATCTATCTCTCTATGGGTCCTTTGCCAGTGTCATAGGTGGATGGGGATTCAGGTAGTGTCTTTACTCATCTATCTCTCTATGGATTCTTTGCCAGTGTCATAGATGGATGGGGATTCAGGTAGTGTCTTTACTCATCCATCTCTCTATGGATTCTTTGCCAGTGTCATAGATGGATGGGAATTCAGGTAGTGTCTTTACTCATCTATCTTTCTATGGATTTTTTGCCAGTGTCATAGATGGATGGGAATTCAGGTAGTGTCTTTACTCATCTATCTTTCTATGGATTTTTTGCCAGTGTCATAGATGGATGAGAATTCAGGTAGTGTCTTTACTCATCTACCTCTCTATAGATTCTTTGCCAGTGTCATAGATGGATAGGGATTCAGGTAGTGTCTTTACTCGTCTATCTCTCTATAGATTCTTTGCCAGTGTCACAAATGGATGGGAATTCAGGTAGTGTCTTTACTCATCTATCTCTCTATGGATTCTTTGCTTGTGTCATAGATGGATGGTGATTCAGGTAGTGTCTTTACTCATCTATCTCTCTATAGATCTTTGCCAGTGTCATAGATGGATGGGGATTCAGGTAGTGTCTTTACTCATCTATCTCTCTATGGATTCTTTGCCAGTGTCATAGATGGATGGGGATTCAGGTAGTGTCTTTACTCATCTATCTCTCTATGGATTATTTGCCAGTGTCATAGATGGATGGGAATTCAGGTAGTGTCTTTACTCATCTATCTTTCTATGGATTTTTTGCCAGTGTCATAGATGGATGGGAATTCAGGTAGTGTCTTTACTCATCTATCTCTCTATGGATTCAATGCCAGTGTCATAGATGGATTGGGATTCAGGTAGTGTCTTCACTCATCTATCTCTCTATGGATTCTTTGCCAGTGTCATAGATGGATGGGGATTCAGGCAGTGTCTTTACTCATCTATCTCTCTATGGATTCAATGCCAGTGTCATAGATGGATGGGGATTCAGGTAGTGTCTTCACTCATCTATCTCTCTATGGATTCTTTGCCAGTGTCATAGATGGATGGGGATTCAGGTAGTGTCTTTACTCATCTATCTCTCAATGGATTCAATGCCAGTGTCATAGATGGATGGGGATTCAGGTAGTGTCTTCACTCATCTATCTCTCTATGGATTCTATGCCAGTGTCATAGATGGATAGGGATTCAGGTAGTGTCTTTACTCATCTATCTCTCCATAGATTCTTTGCCAGTGTCATAGATAGATAGTGATTCAGGTAGTGTCTTTACTCATCTCTCTATGGGTTCTTTGCCAGTGTCATAGATGGATGTGGATTCAGTTAGTGTCGTTACTCATCTATCTCTTTATGGATTCAATGCCAGTGTCATAGATGGATAGGGATTCAGTTAGTGTCTTTACTGATCTATCTCTCTATGGATTCAATGCCAGTGTCATAGATGGATGGGGATTCAGGTAGTGTCTTTACTCATCTATCTCTCTATGGATTCAATGCCAGTGTAATAGATGGATTGGGATTCAGGTAGTGTCTTCACTCATCTATCTCTCTATGGATTCTTTGCCAGTGTCATAGATGGATGGGGATTCAGGCAGTGTCTTTACTCATCTATCTCTCTATGGATTCAATGCCAGTGTCATAGATGGATGGGGATTCAGGTAGTGTCTTCACTCATCTATCTCTCTATGGATTCTTTGCCAGTGTCATAGATGGATGGGGATTCAGGTAGTATCTTTACTCATCTATCTCTCTATGGATTCTATGCCAGTGTCATAGATGGATAGGGACTCAGGTCGTGTCTTTACTCATCTATCTCTCTATAGATTCTTTGCCAGTGTCATAGATGGATGGGGATTCAGATAGTGTCTTTACTCATCTATCTCTCTATAGATTCTTTGCCAGTGTCACAGATGGATGGGGATTCAGGTTGTGTCTTTACTCATCTATCTCTCTATAGATACTTTGCCAGTGTCATAGATGTATGGGAATTCAGTTAGTGTCTTTACTCATCTATCTCTCTATGGATTCTTTGCCAGTGTCATAGATGGATGGGGATTCAGGTTAGTGTCTTTACTCATCTATCTCTCTATAGATACTTTGCCAGTGTCATAGATGGATGGGAATTCAGTTAGTGTCTTTACTCATCTATCTCTCTATGGATTCTTTGCCAGTGTCATAGATGGATAGGGATTCAGGTAGTGTCTTTACTCATCTATCTCTCTATACATTCTTTGCCAGTGTCATAGATGGATGGGGATTCAGGTAATGTCTTTACTCATCTATCTCTCTATAGATTCTTTGCCAGTGTCATAGATGGATGGGATTCAGGTAGTGTCTTTACTCATCTATCTCTCTATGGATTCTTTGCTTGTGTCATAGATGGATGGGGATTCAGGTAGTGTCTTTACTCATCTATCTCTCTATGGATTCTTTGCCAGTGTCATAGATGGATGGGGATTCAGGTAGTGTCTTTACTCATCTATCTCTCTATGGATTCTTTGCCAGTGTCATAGATGCATGGGGATTCAGGTAGTGTCTTTACTCATCTATCTCTCTATGGGTTCTTCTTCCAGTGTCATAGATGGATGGGGATTCAGGTAGTGTCTTTACTCATCTATCTCTCTATGGGTTCTTTGCCAGTGTCATAGATGGATGGGGATTCAGCTATTGTCTTTACTCATCTATCTCTTTATGGATTCTTTGCCAGTGTCATAGATGGATGGGATTCAGGTAGTGTCTTTACTCATCTATCTCTCTATGGATTCTTTGCTTGTGTCATAGATGGATGGGGATTCAGGTAGTGTCTTTACTCATCTATCTCTCTATGGATTCTTTGCCAGTGTCATAGATGGATGGGGATTCAGGTAGTGTCTTTACTCATCTATCTCTCTATGGATTCTTTGCCAGTGTCACAAATGGATGGGAATTCAGGTAGTGTCTTTACTCATCTATCTCTCTATGGAATCTTTGCTTGTGTCATAGATGGATGGTGATTCAGGTAGTGTCTTTACTCATCTATCTCTCTATAGATTCTTTGCCAGTGTCATAGATGGATGGGGATTCAGGTAGTGTCTTTACTCATCTATCTCTCTATGGATTCTTTGCCAGTGTAATAGATGGATGAGGATTCAGGTAGTATCTTTACTCATCTATCTCTCTATGAATCCTTTGCCAGTGCCATAGATGGATGGGGATTCAGGGAGTGTCTTTACTCATCTATCTCTCTATGGATTCTTTGCCAGTGTAATAGATGGATGAGGATTCAGGTAGTATCTTTACTCATCTATCTCTCTATGAATTCTTTGCCAGTGTCATAGATGGATGGGGATTCAGGTAGCGTCTTTACTCATCTATCTCTCTATGAATTCTTTGCCAGTGTCATAGATGGATGGGGATTCAGGTAGTGTCTTTACTCATCTATCTCTCTATGGGTTCTTTGCCAGTGTCATAGATGGATGGGGATTCAGGTAGTGTCTTTACTCATCTATCTCTCTATGGATTCAATGCCAGTGTCATAGATGGATGGGGATTCAGGTAGTGTCTTTACTCATCTATCTCTGTATGGGTTCTTTGCCAGTGTCATAGATGGATGGGGATTCAGGTAGTGTCTTTACTCATCTATCTCTCTATGGGTTCTTTGCCAGTGTCATAGATGGATGGGGATTCAGGTAGTGTCTTTACTCATCTATCTCTCTATGGATTCTTTGCCAGTGTCATAGATGGATGGGGATTCAGGTAGTGTCTTCACTCATCTATCTCTCTATGGATTCTTTGCCAGTGTCATAGATGGATGGGGATTCAGGTAGTGTCTTTACTCATCTATCTCTCTATGGATTCTTTGCCAGTGTCATAGATGGATAGGGATTCAGTTAGTGTCTTTACTCATCTATCTCTCTATGGATTCAATGCCAGTGTCATAGATGGATGGGGATTCAGGTAGTGTCTTTACTCATCTATCTCTCTATGGGTTCTTTGCCAGTGTCATAGATGGATGGGGATTCAGGTAGTGTCTTTACTCATCTATCTCTCTATGGGTTCTTCGCCAGTGTCATAGATGGATGGTGATTCAGGTAGTGTCTTTACTCATCTATCTCTCTATGGGTCTTTGCCAGTGTCATAGATGGATGGTGATTCAGGTAGTGTCTATAATCTTTGTCTATGGTCGTTACTTGTATTTGTATCTAATTTTGTATGCAAATGCAATCCTGGCTGCTTGGTGGGCAATTAATTGGATTGGTGGGTGTAACAATACAGCAGTAGGCAGGTTCATTACCATGACAACTTATTTAGCTAGCAAAAATGTGCTTTTAGCCATTTCTCTGAATTTTCGCAGCCTATACTGTATTGATGGATATGTAAATTTGTTTATACTTAATGAAATTTTCATGTAACATAGAGTTTGTCAGTTTATATATTGCTAGGTTAGTGTAATATCTAATAGATTGTGACCATTTCATTTCAGTATTGATCATTTTGCTGACATGTATGCAAGCAAACTTGGCATCAAAGTAGACATACTGAGAAAGACCTTGTGGGGTGACTTTTATTTGAATATGAAAACAAAAAGGATAATGAAAGGTGCACAGGTATTTAAAAACAAATTTTACATACTTTAAAAACTCTTCTTGAATAAATAATAAAATAAATAAATATTTATAAATTTATTTATTTATGTGGTTGTCTAAATTATCTAAACTCATAACTTGGGACGCTATAGCCAACTTCAAGATATTCAGTTCTTGTGTCTGCCTGTAGATTCTAGGCTACTAACATCATTTGACACTATGGCCAGCATCAATGTATTTATTTCTTGTGTTTGCCTGTAGATGCCAGGCTTCTAACATCATTTGGAGGTATGTAAATGAGTCTCTATGTGGTAGTTGAGCGAGGTAGCTGAGCGTCTCAGTTTTCACAAAGATACGAGTTGAGCGTACGCTCACTTTCAAAAGTAAGCATAGATCCTCTATGGTTTAACATGAAGTTGATACAAGTTCGTTTCAGAGGTCCAATCCAATCTGGATTCACATGAGCTGGACGTAACCATATTTAATTAAATATTCACGCAGTTTGAACCCTATGACCTAGTAAGATGGACGCGTCTGATAATGAGGGACTACGCTCACTTTTACATGTAATATTAGGCATGGGACCAACAATGGAATGAGAAGTGCGCGTGTCAGATTACAAGTAACCATAAATCGTCAGTGTATACATGAAGTTTTTAAGAGTACCGGTACTATTTTAATTTACGCAAGATAAATGCCGGGATCGGTCGCAATTATATTTAATAGTAATAAAGATGCAACTCTGACGTTTGTTTTGTCTTAAGTGTTTTCATTTGTCGGCGTCTGTAAACAATGCTGAGTGACAACGAATTGTTACTCACACTTGCATGAAGTGAAAGTGTGCACACATACAAGAATGACGTTTTTAATGAAATGTACATTCCCATTTTGCTCATATGTTCGAGTCAACTTTCATAGATTTACACTACAGCAATAGCAGTGCAGTGCACGTTGCGACATTTATGCCAATACGTTCGAAGTGTGTGAATCATTCCGTGATTGTACAGTTATGAATCATTTGGCTTCAATTAGCTGACCCTCATGAAAATATAAATTTACATGTAAAATACACATTTGATCGAGACTACATTGGTAGCCATATGGATATATGCTGTTTTTCTGTTACTTTGCTTTACGTTGCTTCTCTGTAACGTTAAAAATACGTTTGTATAACGGTTGTATAATCATTGAGCGTCGTTATAGATGCCGACAAATAAAAACAATCGGGACAAAACTAACGTCAGCTTTGCATCTAAATTACAATATTGTATTCGGTGGTCGACCCTGGCATTAAAAACTCCATGAATACAATGGCGACTAAAATGTGCGTTAAATAATTCTGGATTCTTGTTATGAGTCGCGCATGTACTTCCCAATCTGTGTAATTCCATTGTTTTTCCCACGTCTACTTTTATAAGTGAGCGTACACTCTCATTCTACAACCTCGAGTTGGACGCCATGCATACAGTACTTAGCATAATTGCACCCCTTCTCGATTTTACTTTTGATGACATGTATTTCCATTTTCATCAGTCAAATATATAACGTGCAATAACAACACTATTTATTAACACTTCCTAAAACTGCAGCAAAATAGTGACGGCAATTATCAATTTATTTGTTGAAAAGGTACCGTGAAACGGTTCATTTCCTTCAACAGGGTCTGGGGTGGGGATGACGGGGTAGTCATTGGCTTTCAATGTTGGACATTGCGTCACAGTGTCAATCACCAAACGTAATCCTGGGTTCGTGACCTCGGCTGGAATTAAAAACAGACACTGGCATTTTGTCTATTACCGTAATGATCTTTGTCTGAATTTAAAACACAGCCGTCACCCACTGTGATTAACAAATAAGCCGATACTTTGACAAGTGGCAAAACATCGGAGCTATGCACAGTCACTTGTACGCTGATATTTTAATGAAAACTCGATATTTACTTGGCCGTATTTATCTAACGGACATGGAAACAGATTTAGTAATATACATAATGCTTCTCATCCCACCCATACTTGTGAAAGAAACAGACATCTCCATTCATCTATCTGTAACGTAAAACACCGCCGATTACACAATAAACAATAAGGTGGTCACACCTCGGCGAGGTGTTAATTATGCCGCAAGACTTTAATTTACAAGTAAACTATCTCAAGCATTCCATTGTTTGGCTCCATGCCCAATTTTGCAAAGGAGTGTACGCTCAACTTCAATCTTCAGAAAGCTGGGACGCTCTTAACAGTTAACTATGAATTCAGGAATACTACTTTTTGATGCGTCCTTCTTTAGGGGTCATAGGGGTAAAACTGCATGAATATTTAATTAAACATGGTTGCTTTGTTCATAGACCTTTCTAAGGTCTATGCTTTGTTTTAACAAATGTCCTCTCATGTGAATATGTGAACTTGTACCAATTTCATGTTAAACTGAGCGTAGCTTTCATTACATTACCAGCATTCCATGGTTTGGCTCGTTGTCACTGAGCGTTGTTTACAGACGCCGACAAATGAAAATACTCAAGACAAAACAAACGTCAGAGTTGCATCTCTATTACAGTAAAACCTGTCAAAACCGACCCCTGGGTAAACCGACCTACTGTCAGAACCGACCGATTTATGTAGTCCTGAAATTTCTCCATAGACGCCTATGTTTAAACAACCTGTGAAATACGACCACTGTCTACTTCAAATACCGACCGCATTGATCGGTCCCAAGTCCAATATTCACACTGAATACATCGACCATCCGACCAGTTGCACCACATCCGCTGTCTAGTAATCCGGTCTGCCCGACCTAAAAAGTGTGCATTGTGTTAAATTGACCGTGATCGTTATAGAAACAATATCAAATCTCACACTACAAGTAACGTCCCGTGTAAAACAATAGCAACTGATTAAGTTTTTCAAACCACATGCCCTTGCATCGCGTGATGTCTGGACAGTGTAATGACCCCGGATATAAACAAATGATTGGGGTCATCAACTGCATTATCACTTCTTCAACGATCAAGACATTGAGGTTTCTTCTTTCCATAACAATTCTGATCGACAATTTTGTGCTTTCGAATGTTTCCGTAAAGGGGCTTCAAGATTGAAATTTATGATGACGTAGAAGCAAACGTCAACAAAGATTTCGGAAACCTTATTTAGCATATTGCAGACCCGCAAACGCAGTGTAGCATTGATGAATACCTCCACTTTGATGAACGTATATCGACTGAAGCAATGTATGACGGTGAGTGAGAGCAACAGATTGTTGAGAATTTTATTGCAGACAAAGAAAACCATGAATATACAGACAACGATAACATAAATAGCAACGACAGTCAAATTATTGCCCCCCCCCCCCCCCCCCCCCGACGATGACCGTGACTTGACGCATGGCGATCCCGGGATGGCGATGTGCTAGACATGTTGACAAGATTACAAAACTTCGCAATAAACAAAAAACAAAGACTCCAATTCGAACGGAAAACAAAATTGTTGAAAAAAGATGTTCTTTAAAGCAGTCAAAACTTGATGATTTTTTTACATCGTAATTTGATTCATTGACTTAACAGCAAAATCGACTGTCTGCATAAATTATGATAATTACATGTAGCTCACGTGAACTCACATTGTGATGTCATCCAAAATGGTCACCTTCAGTTACGATACGCGATACTTACCCGGTCTATTCGAACAGTTATTTTAATGTTTATTGATTTCATGTACATACCATAATATTCTTGTCTTGTTTGGTAAATTATTTTATTGAAACAATACAATAAATGTAAATACATGTATAATCACCGGAGGCAAACTCCGGCGGTGTCTTTCATTTGTCCCGTGTTTACAGCACATGTAATTGTTGTTGTTTCAATCGAAGTCACGCCCACCCTGAATAAACAGACTCCCTCTGAAAACCGACCATAGATCCCAGTCCCAGTCATGGTCGGTTTTGACAGGTTTTACTGTACTATTAAATATAATTGTGGCCGATCCCAGCATTTATCTTGCATAAATCAAAATAGAACTCTCAATAAAAAATTTCCTGTATACACTGGCGACTTATGGTTACTTGAAATCTGACACGCGCACTTCTCATTCCATTGTTGGTCCCATGCCTACTATTACACGTAAAAGTGAGCGTAGTCCCTCATTACCAGACGCGTCCATCTTACAAGGTCATAGGGTTCAAACTGCGTGAATATTTAATTATATATGGTTGCGTCATTTTTAACAAACGTCCTGCTCATGTGAATCCAGATTGGATTCTTTAACTTAAGTTAGACCTCTGAAACGAACTTGTATCAACTTCATGTTAAACTGAGCGTAGCTTTCATTACATTACCAGCATTCTATGGTTTGTCCCCACGATTACTTTTAAAAGTGAACGCACTCAAGCTTTCCATTGTTTGGCTCCACGCTTACTTTTGAAAGTGAGCGTACGCTCAACTTGTATCTTCATGAAAATTGAGACGCTCAGTTACCGCGCTCAACTACCACATAGAGACCTATTTACATACATGTCATTTGACACTATGGCCAGCTTCAAGGTATTCAGTTCTTGTGTTCGCTTGTAGATGCCAAGCTAATAACATTACTTGAGACACAATAGCCAACATTGAGGTTATCAGCCATACACATTTCTTGAATAATGCTTCATATTCATACATGAACATTCAAATGTGTGATATATGTCAGCAATAATTTGTATTATGATTTCAGAACAAAGGAAAGAAACCACTGTTTGTGCAGTTTGTGTTAGAGAATGTCTGGTCAGTTTATGAAGCAGTTCTCGTCAGACGGTGAGATTTCTAAACAGATATTTAAATAGAAGTTATTTGCATAATGCATCCTGTGACTTAAGATTTGTTACTGAATATAGTATGTTTTTAGCCTTTGGTCAGATATTGTTTGCAAATTGTCAAACATTTCAATTCATTTGGTTGTGATTGAATTTTCAGCTTCTTAGAGCATCAATTCCAATCACACCTGGGACTTTTCTTACAAGATCATGTCTGATTGGCTTCCCAATCTAACAGCTAACAGTTAAACCAATCAGAGAGCAGCTTGTTTGTTGGCAGGTTTTTAGTTTTTAGTTATGCAGTGCATATTCAAGCAGGATTCAAATTAATATTACATGACATGATTCTAGGTTGTCCTGATAAAAATAAATTAGTTGATGGGTAAGCAATTCTCATTCACATAACTCATGAATGACTCAACTACTGATTTCAATCCATGGCTCAATTAACTGCATATTTTAAAGCCTAAGAACAGCAGATAATACAACTCATTACAGTATGAATTCAGCTATGCTTGAATATTAACTTATTTTTCTCAAAAATGTTTCAGGGATAAGGAGAAGATTGAAAAAATTGTAAAATCCTTGAATTTGAAGATATCAGCTCGAGATTCTCGTCACACAGACCCTAAAGTATATCTGCATGCATTAGTTAGTCAGTGGTTACCTCTCTCTACAGCTGTACTCTGTATCCTTTTGTGTCTTTGATTAAAGACGCATTGAGACATGAGGGAAGGTATAGGAGTCGGTAGGGAACAGAAGGGAAGGTACAGAAAACAGAAGGGAAGGTATAGGAGTCAGAAGGGAAAGTATAGGAGTCAGAAGGGAAAGTATAGGAGTCGGTAGGGAACAGAACGGAAGGTACAGAAAACAGAAGGGAAGGTATAGGAGTCAGAAGGGAAAGTATAGGAGTCGGTAGGGAACAGAAGGGAGGTACAGAAAACAGAAGGGAAGGTAGAGAAGTCCAAAGAGAACAGAACGGAAGGTATATGAGTTAGGAAGGTATAGGATTCGGAAAGGTATAGGAGTTCAGAAGGAAACAGAAGGGAAGATATTATAGGAGTCAGAAGGGAAGGTATAGGAGTCAGAAGGGAACAAAAGGAAAGGTTTAGAAGTCAGAAGGGAAGGTATAGGAGTCAGAAGGGAAGGTACAGGAGTCAGGAAGGGAACAGAAGGGACA
Organism: Saccoglossus kowalevskii; assembly: GCF_978046115.1. Taxonomy (NCBI): domain Eukaryota; kingdom Metazoa; phylum Hemichordata; class Enteropneusta; family Harrimaniidae; genus Saccoglossus; species Saccoglossus kowalevskii. Next base: position 35,549,933 of record NC_140653.1, read on the forward strand.
TACAGAAAACAGAAAGGAAGGTCGAGAAGTCGGAAGGGAACAGAAGGAAAGGTTTAGGAGTCAGGAAGGGAACAGAACGGAAGGTATATGAGTTGGAAAGGTATAGGAGTTCAGAAGGGAAGGTACAGGAGTTCACATAAGAGAAGGTATTTCACATTTTTCATATTTTGTAAATCTGACAAAATTTGAAAATGGTTGTGTCTAGGAACAGCAGTTTGTTAAAACTGAAAGTGCCGAAGTCGAAACAAAACACTGCTACCAATATTTTATAGGAACATTGCAAGAGTGATTGACAAGAGAAGATTGTGATTTTTCTGATCAGTTCTTATTTCTGCACTCACTCTAATCAATCAAGATAGACATGTTGTGTTGTATAGAATAAATGTGATTTTATCTTAACATGGAAAAATCAGCTATGGTTGTAGACAAGTTACCCAGTCCATTAGAGATAAGTGAAGCAAGAGTGGAAAAGTTAATGTGTAGTGATGGAAGGCGCTTTGAAACCTTACCAGAACAAACAAAATCTTTGAAATCAGGTACATGTATATCTAATTCATACTGAGATCTGCTAACAGTGTTATATCAGGATTTAGTAATGTAGTTTGAATATAAACCCCCTCCCCATAAATATACACAACCCCTAGCCCAGCCCAACCCAACTCTGTTCACTCATGATGCATATGTTGTCATCAGAGGTTGAAATCTGACCTTGAATTTGAAAGACATGTGCATGCTTCTAACCATAAACAAAATTATAGAACCCCGTCAAAGAAATGAAGCAGCCAAGCACAACTTTTTAGGGAAGTCAGAACATGGTTGAATAAATTACAATATAGGATGAGAGACAGGAACTGATTCAGAAAGTAATTATGAGGAGAATAAGAGATAGAGAAGTGATTGTAGTGTTTAAAATGACGGGAAGGATAGATTACGATATAGGATGGGAGATGGGGACTGATTCAGAAAGTAATTATAAGGAGAATAAGAGATAGAGAAGTGATTGTAGTGTTTAAAATGACGGGAAGGATAGATTATGATATAGGATGGGAGATGGGGACTGATTCAGAAAGTAATTATAAGGAGAATAAGAGATAGAGAAGTGATTGTAGTGTTTAAAATGACGGGAAGGATAGATTATGATATAGAATGGGAACTCATTTAGAAAAAGAATTATGTTGAGAATAAAAGTCAGAGTAGTAATTCAAAGAGGATTTGAGGATAGTAGCGATGGCAGTTGATTTTGAGTTGCTGCTGATAAGATATACAATGTACACTCACTCAAATATGTAAATATAATCAATGTAATATATAGTACATGAATGACAGGTGATTATCTTTCAATCAATCTAATATAAACATTTTTATCATGTAATTAATGTCCATGTTGCTATTTAACTGTCAGCAGAGAGAATGGGTTTTGATTGTGTAGCAGTTTTATATCCACTGGCTTGTTTGAGAGAAAGTATTGACTGAAGTAAATGAAATATGTCAACATTAATGACCAATCTGCTACCAAAACGTATCTCAAAGCCAAGTGCTTAATACTCCCTGTATGTTTTCATTAATGTTATGAGGATGTCGTAACAAGCCAAGATGAAAACCATGTTTATGTAATTAGAAGAACTTGAATATATTTTGCCAGAGATTTATGTTGATTTCCTCTTTTCTAAAGGTTTTATGGGTTGCATGTTAGAGTGTACATTCCTATACTGCCATCTCTAAATAAATGGCTTAGCCTAGCGATTCATTCAGTAAAATTGGTGTATTCCTTGTCAAAATTTCTATTTTATGCAATATGTCTGAATAACTAAATAAAGTGGTGCATCTCTTAGATTAGATTCTAGAAAAACACTGGTACCAAAAACCATTCATTTATCTCAAAATAATATTCTTGTGATACCCATGTGACTGGAGCAGTCATAAAATCAAGTGGTAGGAATATTTATAGATAAATAAATGCATGTTGTAAATATAGATTTTTTTTATTTTATAGATTTCCAAGCTTGCAATAGTTCCTCAACAGCTCCTGTTATCATCTATATCTCCAAGATGGTTATGGTAGATAATAAAATGCTTCCACAAAACAGACAAAGGTAACATTATTCCAATTCATCAATTATAGCTTTTCAGCATTTACCTGGGAAACTACTCTTTTCTCAGTTCCAAACAGTAGCTACCCGTTTACTAGTTTCTTTGTTCTCAATACCAATTTATTAGAAAAGCACTGTTTTTTTTTAGAACTAGGTTAATTGTCCTGATTCAAGTGGAGAGCCAAATGTTCCTCTCACTATTTAAAAATATGATATTTTGGCAGCACCTTGGAATTGTCTGAACCAATGATTTTCAGACTGACAAGCTGTCTGGATCTATGCATGGTCACAGTGAAGTGGTGGTTTGTGGTTAAACACAACATGTAGTTTACAATGATATGTAAATAAATCAGGTGTGATTTCTACAGGTCATTGACCCAATGCTCTTCTATTCGAATGGAGTTACATGTGTACACTGTGACAATATACAACCTGCGATGGGGCTGCAGGAAAAACAACTAAATCCCAAAGCAACTCAGGTAATGATAGTTAACAGCCTGTTTGGGGTCTATTAGCTGTACTCCAACTATCACTGAAAAACCCAATTTACCCACAAATGGGGGGATTTCCAAAATTAAAGTTACAATCATGTTTGAGGTACACTTTACCAATGTTATGTTGCAGACCATTGACACATGAAGAGATACAGGAAAGAAGAGAACTAGCTAGACAGAGACATTCAGAAAAACTTGCCTCAGTCGATGAATCCAAAGTAAAAGTAGTTGATAATAATGGTAAGAACTTGTACTCACCTGACAAGTATTTTAAACAAACATTATCCGACCATTTCAGTTCTAATTACCGGTACCCACAATGCCATGTGTGATTCACAGGTTGTCTCAGTGAAATCACATGCAATTGTTCTCCTGCATCCATTGTAAACAAAAATAAATGTGATATTAATAACAACATGTTTAATGTTAGTGTCATAGTTGACTACATGTTTAATGTTAGTGTCATAGTTGACTACATGTTTAATGTTAGTGTCATAGTTGACTACATGTTTAATGTTAGTGTCATAGTTGACTACATGTTTAATGTTAGTGTCATAGTTGACTACATGTTTAATGTTAGTGTCATAGTTGACTACATGTTTAATGTTAGTGTCATAGTTGACTACATGTTTAATGTTAGTGTCATAGTTGACTACATGTTTAATGTTAGTGTCATAGTTGACTACATGTTTAATGTTAGTGTCATAGTTGACTACATGTTTAATGTTAGTGTCATAGTTGACTACATGTTTAATGTTAGTGTCATAGTTGACTACATGTTTAATGTTAGTGTCATAGTTGACTACATGTTTAATGTTAGTGTCATAGTTGACTACATGTTTAATGTTAGTGTCATAGTTGACAACATGTTTAATGTTAGTGTCATAGTTGACAACATGTTTAATGTTAGTGTCATAGTTGACAACATGTTTAATGTTAGTGTCATAGTTGACTACATGTTTAATGTTAGTGTCAGAGTTGACTACATGTTTAATGTTAGTGTCAGAGTTGACTACATGTTTAATGTTAGTGTCATAGTTGACTACATGTTTAATGTTAGTGTCATAGTTGACTACATGTTTAATGTTAGTGTCATAGTTGACTACATGTTTAATGTTAGTGTCATAGTTGACTACATGTTTAATGTTAGTGTCATAGTTGACTACATGTTTAATGTTAGTGTCATAGTTGACTACATGTTTAATGTTAGTGTCATAGTTGACTACATGTTTAATGTTAGTGTCATAGTTGACTACATGTTTAATGTTAGTGTCATAGTTGACTACATGTTTAATGTTAGTGTCATAGTTGACTACATGTTTAATGTTAGTGTCATAGTTGACTACATGTTTAATGTTAGTGTCATAGTTGACTACATGTTTAATGTTAGTGTCATAGTTGACTACATGTTTAATGTTAGTGTCATAGTTGACTACATGTTTAATGTTAGTGTCATAGTTGACTACATGTTTAATGTTAGTGTCATAGTTGACTACATGTTTAATGTTAGTGTCATAGTTAACTACATGTTTAATGTTAGTGTCATAGTTGACAACATGTTTAATGTTAGTGTCATAGTTGACTACATGTTTAATGTTAGTGTCAGAGTTGACTACATGTTTAATGTTAGTGTCAGAGTTGACTACATGTTTAATGTTAGTGTCATAGTTGACTACATGTTTAATGTTAGTGTCATAGTTGACTACATGTTTAATGTTAGTGTCATAGTTGACTACATGTTTAATGTTAGTGTCATAGTTGACTACATGTTTAATGTTCGTGTCATAGTTGACTACATGTTTAATGTTAGTGTCATAGTTGACTACATGTTTAATGTTAGTGTCAGAGTTGACTACATGTTTAATGTTAGTGTCAGAGTTGACTACATGTTTAATGTTAGTGTCATAGTTGACTACATGTTTAATGTTAGTGTCATAGTTGACTACATGTTTAATGTTAGTGTCATAGTTGACTACATGTTTAATGTTAGTGTCATAGTTGACTACATGTTTAATGTTAGTGTCATAGTTGACTACATGTTTAATGTTCGTGTCATAGTTGACTACATGTTTAATGTTAGTGTCATAGTTGACTACATGTTTAATGTTAGTGTCATAGTTGACTACATGTTTAATGTTAGTGTCATAGTTGACTACATGTTTAATGTTAGTGTCATAGTTGACTACATGTTTAATGTTAGTGTCATAGTTGACTACATGTTTAATGTTAGTGTCATAGTTGACTACATGTTTAATGTTAGTGTCATAGTTGACTACATGTTTAATGTTAGTGTCATAGTTGACTACATGTTTAATGTTAGTGTCATAGTTGACAACATGTTTAATGTTAGTGTCATAGTTGACAACATGTTTAATGTTTGTGTCATAGTTGACAACATGTTTGCAATGAATGCAAATGTGCCCTTTTGTGGAATAGTATATACTATTATTTATTTTACATGTATTACCAAACATATCTGATATTGATATTAGGAAATTATCAATATAACCAATGATTTATAAGATTAGGGTCATGCTAAATGCAATATCAAAACCTATATTTCTAGAATTGTTAATTAAAATTTGAGTCTGTGAAAAAAAGGATTCGTGTTCATTTCAGACTACTCATGTCTTGTATGTACAGTTTTAGATCAGTCAGCCAGTGGAACAATACAGATGAATCAAGAAGTGACTGATGAGAATGCAGGAAATACTTTTATAGCCTTTGCTAGAGTGTTCAGTGGTACTGTAAAGAAAGGACAACAGTTGTTTGTGCTTGGTCCCAAACACAATCCATCAAATGTGCAAGTAAGTGTTATTTGTTGAATTTATCAGTGGTAATGATTTCTTTGTTTCTATTTGTAGTATACCATAATTTGCTAAATATACATACATTTACATAGATGAACTGTACATGTATGTGATAAACAAGCATAATCTGAGATAACTTGGGTTAAAAAGTGACAAAACACATAATTTTATGTTCAAATCACTCATCAGGATGCTAGCAAATCAATAGTGAATTTTGCATCTTTTTTTCCTTGCAGTTTGATGCAGCATCCTGCAGCGATGTGAATCGTGATGGATTCAGCAGCAAACATGTCACAAGCACAGTCATAGGAGAGACATATTTACTGATGGGGAAAGAGTTAGAGACAATGGTTGAAATAACAGCTGGAAATATACTTGGTATATCGGGTCTAGATGACTATGTGTTAAAATCAGCTACATTATCCAGTACAGTGATGTGTCCCACATTCACTGATATGTCATTTGAAGCATCACCTATTGTTAGAGTTGCTATTGAACCAAAGCATCCAGGTAAGTGTGATATTTGCAAATACAAGCACAGACATACAGCACAACAGTATACACATACAAAAACTGAGAAAATGTTGTTGTTTTTGAGGAAAAAATTGTAAAACAAAAACAAACACAGCGGTAGAATATATATAGGTCTACTAATAGGTCCTCAAAAAATTGGATTTGACAGAACAATTACTTTGTAACTAAATGCATCTAAACAATAATACAATATTCATTGATTAACAAATAACATATCTTTGGATTGTCAGTAATAACATTTCCTGTACAATAAATAATTCACAGTAGACAAGTAGTGTTCAACATCAAACATCGTGACATGGTGTAGACAAGTAGTGTTCACACAGTGTGACATGGATAGACAAGTAGTGTTCTCACATTGTGACATGGTGTAGACCAGTAGTGTTCAACATCACACACTGTGACAGGGTGTAGACCAGTAGTGTTCACACAGTGTGACATGGTGTAGACCAGTAGTATTTACACATTGTGACATGGACTAGACCAGTAGTGTTCACACATTGTGACATGGACTAGACCAGTAGTGTTCACACAGTGTGACATGGTGTAGACCAGTAGTATTCACACAGTGTGACATGGTGTAGACCAGTAGTATTCACACAGTGTGACATGGTGTAGATCAGTAGTGTTCACACATTGTGACATGGTGTAGACCAGTAGTATTCACACAGTGTGACATGGTGTAGATCAATAGTGTTCACACATTGTGACATGGTGTAGACCAGTAGTATTCACACATTGTGACATGGTCTAGACCAGTAGTGTTCACACAGTGTGACATGGTGTAGACCAGTAGTGTTCAACATCAAACAGCATGACATGGTGTAGACCAGTAGTATTCCCAGAGTGTGACATAGTGTAGACCAGTAGTGTTCAACATCAAACAGCATGACATGACGTAGACCAGTAGTATTCACAGAGTGTGACATGACGTAGACCAGTAGTATTCACACAGTGTGACGTTGTGTAGACCAGTAGTATTCACACATTGTGACATGGTGTGGACCAGTAGTATTCACACAGTGTGACATGGTGTGGACCAGTAGTATTCACACATTGTGACATGGTGTGGACCAGTAGTGTTCACACATTGTGACATGGTGTAGACCAGTAGTGTTCACACAGTGCGACACGGTGTAGATCAGTAGTGTTCACACAGTGTGACATGGTGTAGACCAGTAGTGTTCACACAGTGTGACATGGTGTAGACCAGTAGTGTTCACACAGTGTGACATGGTGTAGACCAGTAGTGTTCACACAGTGTGACATGGTGTAGACCAGTAGTGTTCAACATCAAACAGCATGACATGGTCTAGACCAGTAGTGTTCAACATCAAACAGCATGACATGGTCTAGACCAGTAGTATTCACACAGTGTGACATGGTGTGGACCAGTAGTGTTCACACATTGTGACGTGGTGTGGACCAGTAGTGTTCACACATTGTGACATGGTGTAGACCAGTAGTGTTCACACATTGTGACATGGTGTAGACCAGTAGTATTCACACAGTGTGACATGGTGTAGACCAGTAGTGTTCACACATTGTGACATGGACTAGACCAGTAGTGTTCACACATTGTGACATGGACTAGACCAGTAGTGTTCACACATTGTGACATGGTGTAGACCAGTAGTATTCACACAGTGTGACATGGTGTAGACCAGTAGTATTCACACAGTGTGACATGGTGTAGACCAGTAGTATTCACACAGTGTGACATGGTGTAGACCAGTAGTGTTCACACAGTGTGACATGGACTAGACCAGTAGTATTCACACATTGTGACATGGTGTAGGCCAGTAGTGTTCACACAGTGTGACATGGTGTAGACCAGTAGTGTTCACACAGTGTGACATGGTGTAGACCAGTAGTGTTCACACATTGTGACATGGTGTAGACCAGTAGTATTTACACATTGTGACATGGACTAGACCAGTAGTGTTCACACATTGTGACATGCACTAGACCAGGAGTATTCACACATTGTGACATGGTGTTGACCAGTAGTGTTCACACATTGTGACATGGACTAGACCAGTAGTGTTCACACATTGTGACATGCACTAGACCAGTAGTGTTCACACATTGTGACATGGTGTTGACCAGTTGTGTTCACACATTGTGACATGGACTAGACCAGTAGTGTTCACACTGTGTGACATGGTGTAGACCAGTAGTATTCACACAGTGTGACATGGTGTAGACCAGTAGTATTCACACAGTGTGACATGGTGTAGACCAGTAGTATTCACACAGTGTGACATGGTGTAGACCAGTAGTATTCACAGTGTGACATGGTGTAGACCAGTAGTGTTCACACATTGTGACATGGACTAGACCAGTAGTGTTCACACATTGTGACATGCACTAGACCAGTAGTGTTCACACAGTGTGACATGGTGTAGGCCAGTAGTGTTCACACACTGTGACACGGTGTAGGCCAGTAGTATTCACACAGTGTGACATGGACAAGACCAGTAGTATTCACACATTGTGACATGGTGTAGGCCAGTAGTGTTCACACAGTGTGACATGGTGTAGACCAGTAGTGTTCACACAGTGTGACATGGTGTAGACCAGTAGTGTTCACACATTGTGACACGGTGTAGGCCAGTAGTATTTACACATTGTGACATGGACTAGACCAGTAGTGTTCACACATTGTGACATGGTGTAGACCAGTAGTATTCACACATTGTGACATGGTGTAGACCAGTAGTATTCACACATTGTGACATGGTGTAGACCAGTAGTGTTCAACATCAAACAGCATGACATGGTGTAGACCAGTAGTGTTCAACATCAAACAGCATGACATGGTGTAGACCAGTAGTATTCCCAGAGTGTGACATGGTGTAGACCAGTAGTGTTCAACATCAAACAGCATGACATGACGTAGACCAGTAGTATTCACAGAGTGTGACATGACGTAGACCAGTAGTATTCACACAGTGTGACGTTGTGTAGACCAGTAGTATTCACACATTGTGACATGGTGTGGACCAGTAGTATTCACACAGTGTGACATGGTGTGGACCAGTAGTATTCACACAGTGTGACATGGTGTGGACCAGTAGTGTTCCCACATTGTGACATGGTGTAGACCAGTAGTGTTCACACAATGCGACACGGTGTAGATCAGTAGTGTTCACACAGTGTGACATGGTGTAGACCAGTAGTGTTCACACAGTGTGACATGGTGTAGACCAGTAGTGTTCACATAGTGTGACATGGTGTAGACCAGTAGTGTTCACACAGTGTGACATGGTGTAGACCAGTAGTGTTCACACAGTGTGACATGGTGTAGACCAGTAGTGTTCAACATCAAACAGCATGACATGGTCTAGACCAGTAGTGTTCAACATCAAACAGCATGACATGGTCTAGACCAGTAGTATTCACACAGTGTGACATGGTGTGGACCAGTAGTGTTCACACATTGTGACGTGGTGTGGACCAGTAGTGTTCACACATTGTGACATGGTGTAGACCAGTTGTATTCACACAGTGTGACATGGTGTAGACCAGTAGTGTTCACACATTGTGACATGGACTAGACCAGTAGTGTTCACACATTGTGACATGGACTAGACCAGTAGTGTTCACACATTGTGACATGGACTAGACCAGTAGTATTCACACAGTGTGACATGGTGTAGACCAGTAGTATTCACACAGTGTGACATGGTGTAGACCAGTAGTATTCACACAGTGTGACATGGTGTAGACCAGTAGTATTCACACATTGTGACATGGTGTAGGCCAGTAGTGTTCACACAGTGTGACATGGTGTAGACCAGTAGTGTTCACAGTGTGACATGGTGTAGACCAGTAGTGTTCACACATTGTGACATGCACTAGACCAGGAGTATTCACAAATTGTGACATGCACTAGACCAGGAGTATTCACAAATTGTGACATGGTGTAGACCAGTAGTGTTCACACAGTGTGACATGGTGTAGACCAGTAGTATTCACACATTGTGACATGGACTAGACCAGTAGTGTTCACACATTGTGACATGGTGTTGACCAGTAGTGTTCACACATTGTGACATGGACTAGACCAGTAGTGTTCACACAGTGTGACATGGTGTAGACCAGTAGTATTCACACAGTGTGACATGGTGTAGACCAGTAGTATTCACACAGTGTGACATGGTGTAGACCAGTAGTATTCACACAGTGTGACATGGTGTAGACCAGTAGTATTCACACAGTGTGACATGGTGTAGACCAGTAGTATTCACACAGTGTGACATGGTGTAGACCAGTAGTATTCACACAGTGTGACATGGACTAGACCAGTAGTATTCACACATTGTGACATGGTGTAGGCCAGTAGTGTTCACACAGTGTGACATGGTGTAGACCAGTAGTGTTCACAGTGTGACATGGTGTAGACCAGTAGTGTTCACACATTGTGACATGCACTAGACCAGGAGTATTCACAAATTGTGACATGGTGTAGACCAGTAGTGTTCACACAGTGTGACATGGTGTAGACCAGTAGTATTCACACATTGTGACATGGACTAGACCAGTAGTGTTCACACATTGTGACATGGTGTTGACCAGTAGTGTTCACACATTGTGACATGGACTAGACCAGTAGTGTTCACACAGTGTGACATGGTGTAGACCAGTAGTATTCACACAGTGTGACATGGTGTAGACCAGTAGTATTCACACAGTGTGACATGGTGTAGACCAGTAGTATTCACACAGTGTGACATGGTGTAGGCCAGTAGTGTTCACACAGTGTGACATGGTGTAGACCAGTAGTATTTACAGTGTGACATGGTGTAGACCAGTAGTATTCACACAGTGTGACATGGTATAGGCCAGTAGTATTCACACAGTGTGACATGGTGTAGGCCAGTAGTGTTCACACAGTGTGACATGGTGTAGACCAGTAGTATTTTCACATTGTGACATGGACTAGACCAATAGTGTTCACACATTGTGACATGCACTAGACCAGTAGTGTTCACACAGTGTGACATGGTGTAGACCAGTAGTATTTACACACTGTGACACGGTGTAGGCCAGTAGTATTCACACAGTGTGACATGGTGTAGACCAGTAGTGTTCACACAGTGTGACATGGACTAGACCAGTAGTATTCACACATTGTGACATGGTGTAGGCCAGTAGTGTTCACACAGTGTGACATGGTGTAGACCAGTAGTGTTCACAGTGTGACATGGTGTAGACCAGTAGTGTTCACGCATTGTGACATGGTGTAGACCAGTAGTATTTACACATTGTGACATGGACTAGACCAGTAGTGTTCACACATTGTGACATGCACTAGACCAGGAGTATTCACACAGTGTGACATGGTGTAGACCAGTAGTATTTACACACTGTGACACGGTGTAGGCCAGTAGTATTCACAGTGTGACATGGTGTAGACCAGTAGTATTCACACATTGTGACATGGTGTAGACCAGTAGTATTCACACATTGTGACATGGTGTAGACCAGTAGTATTCACACATTGTGACATGGACTAGACCAGTAGTGTTCATACAGTGTGACATGGTGTAGACCAGTAGTGTTCATACAGTGTGACATGGTGTAGACCAGTAGTATTCACAGTGTGACATGGTGTAGACCAGTAGTCTTCACACAGTGTGACATGGACTAGACCAGTAGTGTTCACACATTGTGACATGGTGTTGACCAGTAGTGTTCACACATTGTGACATGGACTAGACCAGTAGTGTTCACACAGTGTGACATGGTGTAGACCAGTAGTATTCACACAGTGTGACATGGTGTAGACCAGTAGTATTCACACAGTGTGACATGGTATAGACCAGTAGTATTCACACAGTGTGACATGGTGTAGGCCAGTAGTGTTCACACAGTGTGACATGGTGTAGACCAGTAGTATTTACATGGTGTAGACCAGTAGTATTCACACAGTATGACATGGTGTAGGCCAGTAGTGTTCACACAGTGTGACATGGTGTAGGCCAGTAGTATTCACACAGTGTGACATGGTGTAGGCCAGTAGTATTCACACAGTGTGACATGGTGTAGGCCAGTAGTATTCACACAGTGTGACATGGTGTAGACCAGTAGTGTTCACACATTGTGACATGGTGTAGGCCAGTAGTGTTCACACATTGTGACATGGTGTAGGCCAGTAGTGTTCACACAGTGTGACATGGTGTAGACCAGTAGTGTTCACACATTGTGACATGGTGTAGACCAGTAGTGTTCACACATTGTGACATGGTGTAGACCAGTAGTGTTCACACATTGTGACATGGACTAGACCAGTAGTGTTCACACATTGTGACATGCACTAGACCAGTAGTGTTCACACAGTGTGACATGGTGTAGACCAGTAGTATTTACACACTGTGACATGGTGTAGGCCAATAGTGTTCACACACTGTGACATGGACTAGACCTGTAGTATTCACACAGTGTGACATGGTGTAGACCAGTAGTGTGTTCACACATTGTGACATGGTGTAGACCAGTAGTATTTACACATTGTGACATGGTGTAGACCAGTAGTATTTACACATTGTGACATGGACTAGACCAGTAGTGTTCACAGTAGTGTTCCGGAAATTCAACAGTTGAAGTTCTACTTCACAGATTTCACATGTTTTAATTATTAGCAACTGTAACTAGAACTAGATTTCGAACGTCTACAACAAAAATTCCTAGGGACTCCTAAAAAATATTATCGCAGAGAAAGTGTCTAGGCATGCCCTTCTTTCGATACTATCTTTTCTGATGGTATTCGCCAATGTCCAGTGGTCGAAAATTTTGAACAGTTTTGGGCATCAAACCCATGCACTGACAATGGTACCATTGAATAATGCAATCGTTATTGTCACAGGCAATCAGTCTCTATGATAGTTCATCAGTTTTTCTTTGATGTTATATCTGCCAATTTTTCAATAAAGATCTCTGGAAACAACAGCATTGAAACTAGACTCCATTTTCAGTCTTGTACATGCGCAGTTTGTCTATTGCTTGCGAACATGCTCCGAATATTACCGTATGCTCAAGATTAGTGTAATCCATTGTTAGAAGGTGCTAAGAGCTAACGAGAACCAATGTTTGTGAAAAAACATTGGCAAATGATCATAGGATAAAACAATAGCGTTGTGACTCCTTGCATTAGTACCTTCTATGGTCTATACCAGTAATATTCACACAATGTGACATAGAACTAGGTCTGTAGTGTTCATACATTGTGAAATGGTCTAAACCAATACTGTTCACCAATAATAACTTGAGGTGTAAGGTGTTTCGTCCGAGTGTCCAACTACTTACTTGTTGTATCTCCCCTCTCCTTTAAATATGCAAAATAAGAAAGAAATACCATTTGTTATGTTGATCATATTTAAATAATCTCATAACATTATGGAGAATACTGTCACAGCTGATTCATGTCATACATACTTGAATGAGCCATACACTTACTCAATGGCTAATAACTATAGCACTATAGTTTCCATTATGTTGACTAGTGCTACTCACAAAACAGCTTCTTTTTACTAGTCTTAGCCAATTGATGTGTTGACATGTGATAGTATGTTACGCTATTGTGTGATATATTCACAACAATAACACAATTACTCACAAAGTGTAAATAAAATGTTTCAATATTTGGACAAGATGAAATCTTTTGTATCTTGTTGCAAACCCTGTAAAAACGCAATTTTCATTTTTTTCTATAGTAGATCATATCTGCATTTAAATTTATGCCATCCATTTATCAGTATTTTAAAACTGTTTAAATAAAAATTCTTAGGTCAATACAAAATGCATCTTGTTTGCTGGAAAATACTCGTAAAAATGTTGGAAAGATAATAATCAGCAATGCTAGGTATTTTGTCAGCTGTTAAGTATATTGTGTTTCAGCCAAAATATTTTCAAATTGGTGTTTGGGGTTGTTTTTGTTAAATGCAGATGATGTCAAAGTTAGTCGACTTGTTGCTAAAAATACAGTTGCTTTTATTATTGATTTATCAGCAGCATTTTGTTACATTAATGTCATTTCAGTTGATATGCCTAAACTAGTGAAAGGTATGAAATTGTTGAATCAAGCTGACCCCTGTGTGCAAACATTGGTACAGGAAACTGGTGAACATGTCATTGTAGCTGCTGGTGAAGTCCATTTAGAACGATGTCTACAGGACCTAAGAGAAAGGTAAGGAAACTGGTGAACATGTCATTGTAGCTGCTGGTGAAGTCCATTTAGAACGATGTCTACAGGACCTAAGAGAAAGGTAAGGAAACTGGTGAACATGTCATTGTAGCTGCTGGTGAAGTCCATTTAGAACGATGTCTGCAGGACCTAAGAGAAAGGTAAGGAAACTGGTGAACATGTCATTGTAGCTGCTGGTGAAGTCCATTTAGAACGATGTCTACAGGACCTAAGAAAAAGGTAAGGAAACTGGTGAACATGTCATTGTAGCTGCTGGTGAAGTCCATTTAGAACGATGTCTACAGGACCTAAGAAAAAGGTAAGGAAACTGGTGAACATGTCATTGTAGCTGCTGGTGAAGTCCATTTAGAACGATGTCTGCAGGACCTAAGAGAAAGGTAAGGAAACTGGTGAACATGTCATTGTAGCTGCTGGTGAAGTCCATTTAGAACGATATCTGCAGGACCTATAGGAAAGGTAAGGAAACTGGTGAACATGTCATTGTAGCTGCTGGTGAAGTCCATTTAGAACGATATCTGCAGGACCTAAGGGAAAGGGAAGGAAACTGGTGAACATGTCATTGTAGCTGCTGGTGAAGTCCATTTGGAACGATATCTACAGGACCTAAGAGAATGGTAAGGAAACTGGTGAACATGTCATTGTAGCTGCTGGTGAAGTCCATTTAGAACGATGTCTGCATTACCTAAGGGAAAGGTATGGAAACTGGTGAACATGTCATTGTAGCTACTGGTGAAGTCCATTTAGAACGATGTCTACAGGACCTAAGAAAAAGGTAAGGAAACTGGTGAACATGTCATTGTAGCTGCTGGTGAAGTCCATTTAGAACGATGTCTACAGGACCTAAGAAAAAGGTAAGGAAACTGGTGAACATGTCATTGTAGCTGCTGGTGAAGTCCATTTAGAACGATGTCTACAGGACCTAAGAAAAAGGTAAGGAAACTGGTGAACATGTCATTGTAGCTGCTGGTGAAGTCCATTTAGAACGATGTCTACAGGACCTAAGAAAAAGGTAAGGAAACTGGTGAACATGTCATTGTAGCTGCTGGTGAAGTCCATTTAGAACGATGTCTGCAGGACCTAAGAGAAAGGTAAGGAAACTAGTGAACATGTCATTGTAGCTGCTGGTGAAGTCCATTTAGAACGATATCTGCAGGACCTAAGGGAAAGGTAAGGAAACTGGTGAACATGTCATTGTAGCTGCTGGTGAAGTCCATTTAGAACGATATCTGCAGGACCTAAGGGAAAGGTAAGGAAACTGGTGAACATGTCATTGTAGCTGCTGGTGAAGTCCATTTAGAACGATGTCTGCAGGACCTAAGAAAAAGGTAAGGAAACTGGTGAACATGTCATTGTAGCTGCTGGTGAAGTCCATTTAGAACGATGTCTGCAGGACCTAAGGGAAAGGTAAGGAAACTGGTGAACATGTCATTGTAGCTGCTGGTGAAGTCCATTTGGAATGATATCTACAGGACCTAAGAGAATGGTAAGGAAACTGGTGAACATGTCATTGTAGCTGCTGGTGAAGTCCATTTAGAACGATGTCTGCAGGACCTAAGGGAAAGGTAAGGAAACTGGTGAACATGTCATTGTAGCTGCTGGTGAAGTCCATTTAGAACGATATCTACAGGACCTAAGAGAATGGTAAGGAAACTGGTGAATATGTCATTGTAGCTGCTGGTGAAGTCCATTTAGAACGATGTCTGCAGGACCTAGGGGAAAGGTAAGGAAACTGGTGAACATGTCATTGTAGCTGCTGGTGAAGTCCATTTAGAACGATGTCTGCAGGACCTAAGGGAAAGGTAAGGAAACTGTTGAACATGTCATTGTAGCTGCTGGTGAAGTCCATTTAGAACGATGTCTGCAGGACCTAAGAGAAAGGTAAGGAAACTGGTGAACATGTCATTGTAGCTGCTGGTGAAGTCCATTTAGAACGATGTCTGCAGGACCTAGGGGAAAGGTAATGCACTCTTATGCAATGTGTCTGTTTTTACAACTAATTTGTAATGGTTGATAACTAGAAGTATTTATAAATTTCACTGAATTTCTGCAGTTCATGCAAACATCAACATTTTTATTTTGTTTTAATGATGTACTAACAATATGTCTTACAAGACAGTTGGAGAAAAAAAAAATGTTCCAATCATTCACAAATAAAACGTTTATTCTTGAAATAAAGACTGGTGTGTTCAAGTACGTACCTTGATAATTTACATAAACAGCACTGATAATTACTTAATTTGATTACTCAATTACATGAAGAGAAGTTTCTGTGTCTTAATATAACAAATTTAGATTTGATGTTGATTATCCTTTTTTCCTGACCCTAAGATTGTTTAAAAATTACTTATTATATATTATAATACTAGTAATTTATTCACAATCCTAGATTTGCAAATATCGAAATAGACGTTTCGTCGCCAATTGTTCCATTCCGAGAAACTATCATCACACCACCAAAAATAGACATGGTTAATGAAGTGATCGATGATTTTAATCCCATTCAACGAATCCAAAATTTTGAGGAGCTGCAAGCCTATGATACTGAGATAGATGCAAGCGGACTTGTTAAAATGAAGACTGCTAATAGACAATGTACCATCCATCTCAGAGCAATTCCTCTTCCAGACCCAGTCACTGAACTTCTGGAAAATAACTCTGAGCTGATTAAAATTTTGGTGAAAGTTGCCAGAACAAGTCATGTGACCGATAAAATTGACGCTGAACAACTTTCAACTGTAATCTTTGACAAGATAGTTGAGTTCAAAAATAAGTTAACAATTGCTTTCAAGGAAGCTGGGAAAAAATGGCGGGATGTGATGGACCAGATTTGGACTTTTGGACCCAAGCACTGTGGTCCAAATATCCTTTTAAACACGATACCAGATTATAAACGACCATCAATTTGGGAATGTATCAATACTTCTAAGGATAAAACATCATCTTCTTTAAATGATTATGATAACAGTGTTATGAGTGGATTTCAGTTAGCGACTTTAGCAGGTCCAATGTGTGAGGAACCAATGATGGGGGTGTGCTTTGCTTTGGAAGAATGGAAAATCAAATACTCAAAGTCAGAACAAAAAGGAAATGAAATTGCACCAGATAGTGACTCTGGAGGGCAGCATTCATCTTGTACTGAAGAAAACGGTACACAATCCAGGACAAGAATGAACATTGAAGGAACTGATCGATGGGGACCATTCTCAGGACAGCTCATTTCCACTGTCAAAGAGTCTTGTAGAGTTGCATTTCAAGCCAAGCCACAGAGGTTAAAAGCAGCTATGTACAAGTGTGATATACAGACTACTGCAGATGTACTGGGTAAGTTGACCTTCTATGTAAAAGTCATTTACACTTCACTAAATGTGTATATTTTGTAAATCGAGAATTTATAAATGTCACTAGCCAGTTACTACCACTATTGTGTAGTTAAATCTTTTTCTAATTGGAGAAAGTGAGCTAGATTACCAATCAGTAGTTCTTACCCTGAAAGTAAAAAATAGAATCACCCATCAGGTGCATGGCAACCCATCAGGTGCATGGCAACCCATCAGGTGCATGGCAACCCATCAGGTGCATGGCAACCCATCAGGTGCATGGCAACCCATCAGGTGCATGGCAACCCATCAGGTGCATGGCAACCCATCAGGTGCATGGCAACCCATCAGGTGCATGGCAACCCATCAGGTGCATGGCAACCCATCAGGTGCATGGCAACCCATCAGGTGCATGGCAACCCAGTGACTCGTGGAAGATTCAGTTAATTGGTTCCTCATTTTGTCTGCTAGAGATATCAGCAGAATTCTTTAGAAGTCTTTATTTGCTCCCATTTTATTAGTGTACCACTAGTTCCAGCTGAGTTGGTTCAATAACACAGTCAATGACAAAGTTTTGGTTATTTCAAGGTTCTTTTGGCAGTGATTGTTAGCACTTCTCTTGTTGTGAAATGGATTGGAAGAAAGATAACATTGTCATTCTCATAATGCTAAGCATCAGAGAAAATATTCATCTCCTGAATTATCCCTTTATAGGAAGCGATATATTTTGATGGATTCTGACACTGACAGCTTTCATTTTACTGGATACCATCATTGTATCCAAGGTAGATCAGCAAGTATTAACTAGTATTAACTAAAGAGACTTTGTGTGGTACATGTACATCATCATGCCTTATGAACCATTGCTGTTGGCATGGTGCTCTCTGTGTGATCTCTCTCTCTCTGTTGAATGTTAATATGACTGGTGTTGTGAAACACTGTCACTATACACTGTATATAACCAGGTTAGAGTTAAGGCTGTGGTTAGTGTCATTCTTATTTTTACCGATTGATTCTGTTGTGTTTATCAACAATGGGTCTCAGTTTTTACAGCAATCGTTATCCTGTTGCAATAAGAAATCCATGTTGTACATTCTCTGCATGGGTTTGTCCCAATATGCTTTATATATGGGTCATACTCTGTGTAGTCTGGTGTTGGCTAGTGACATTATAGACTAGAAAGACTGCTAGTCTACTTGTTTATAAGAGCCCCAGAACGCCTCCCCAGGCACCTGTACTTTCCTCTCCGGAAGCTACTCTATGTCAGCGCAGAAAAATGAAGTGGAACTTGTTATTCTAGAGGTGCCATACACCTGGTGGGTGATTCCATTATTCCCTTCCAGGGATAGGCTTCATTGGGGATAGAATCCACTCTAGTTCAGGAAGATATCCAACTGTGCAATAGTTTAAGTAATTTGCAGTGACTAATAATCAAGTACATGCCTTGATTACAAACTGTCGATGGCTAGCTCAACAGCCAATAAAAACTTACTCCCATCAACAAAAATCTGATCGATGCAGCACCACCCATGTGGATACAGTGAATTTTATGAATGCATGAATGTTTTTATATGAAGTATTTATAAATGTTTTATAAAATCAAATGACTGTTGAAAATCATTTGATCAATCACAACTGATGCATGGTGGTTAATTATCTATTTAAGGAAACCTGCTAAGGCTCACATAGCCAATAAATAAAGTATAGTCTTTGGATTTGAATGAACCATGAGAGTCTTTCAGAGTAAATGTTTTAATTTCTATTATCATAAATTACACTGTTTATAATTGTATAGTAGCATCACATAGCTGCATGTTTGCTTTCCTAAATTATAGTGTGTTTATATGTTCAAAATGTCATACTTCAATCATTCAGTATACAGTTAGTTTATATGCACTTGTAACATAGCACATACTGTACTGTTGATTTTATAAAATTCATTATTTAACCACTGTATCACCAAAGCTGTTTATAACAGACAATAAATGCTTGAAACAAGCTCACTTAAAAGTGATTGGTTGCATTATTAGGTCGCATGTATGCAGTACTCGGTAAACGTAATGGCCGAGTGTTTGAGGAGGAAATGAAAGAAGGGTCAACAGAGTTTATGGTTCGTGCATTGTTACCAGTAGCGGAAAGTTTTGGATTTGCTGAAGAGATTAGAAAAAGGACAAGTGGTCAAGCTAGTCCCCAGCTGTTTTTTAGTCATTGGGAGGTAAGGCTCAATATTACATCAGAATTCAGCCAAGTTTTTGTGTACGAATCATTCACAAAAGTTTCATCACCAGAAATGAGTGGACAAGATGGCCGACTTCCGCCCTATCCAGTGTTTCCCAGTCAAATAAACATCACACAGAATGTGCCATAGAGAATGCATTGCATAAACATATATTAAAACAAAATTTAATTTTGAGTTTTTATTTTTCATTTTTTAACTTTTGTGTATTTCGTAATAGACAGATGACGTTCCAATCTTTCGAAATGTTATAGATGTTTCCATTAAAACGGAGGTATGTATGGGGGTCTAAAAACTAACTCTGCGACGCGATTGTGCGACTCGCCGAATGTCGATTATTGCACTATGTGACAGGATCGCAGAGTGCGAAGAACACGATTCCCATTGGTTGGTAGGTCGATCGATGTAAGGGTACACAGCATGCCTTATAGAAATGTTATTTCGCCGACTGCTCACGAACTACGGCAAACAAGTATTTACCGACGACATGCCGCACGATTCGGTAATCAGCAAGTATTTAACATTGATTTATTAACATATAAAACATCCCCCGGAGGTGATGAAAGGGGTTACAAAACACATGCACGTTGGTGTTGGCTGCCTTATTACGGTGTAACATAAGGGAGCTGGTAACATTAACGTCATCTTGAAGGCTTCGTCCGCAACTATGCTCATTAGCATAGGCGGCAGCTTTAAAACGAGTAGAGCGCGAAGTACTTTCACGCGATGTTACGTACGACGAGCAACAGATTTTCCTCGTCCCTCAATGGTCTCGCGTATCGGTGTCGTCATCGGTTAAGTAGTTGAAACTCTTTCGGGTTGATGCGAATATTTCAGCCTAATCGTTCCCTTTGAACCACTCGCGATGTTGGTCATTATATGACCTAGACGTGCTTGCAATCTGTTGCGATTCCGATGAAAAATTCTTGAAAAATAAATATAAATTGTGTAAATGAGGGGTGAACGCGAGAGTCCCGTAATTTTTCATCGGAATCACAACAGGCTGTAGGCAAGTCTAAATTAGTAAATATGACCCTGAGTCGCAGATTTTTCTTTGCCTAGTCTTGTCATTGGCGTCTTTGCTTGCTTTCTTTTCATTGTCATTGCGTTAGTAAGATGGTGTTATTAAAATAGAATATAGAAAATAAAACGATTTCTCAAACGAAGTCTTGACTGATAATAATGCTGACAATGGACGTTAGATTCATATGCATTGTTTGCGACAGGAAGCTTGTCACCCGTTCTATCAGAATCGTCAACAACAGAGTATTACCGGTAGTATACATATACATGTTATACACATTATGCAAATATTAACGAAACGGTAGTAGTGTTAGCGTTTGAGCACTGGTCTTTCCGAAATTTTGAAAAGCTGGGATGATGAATCAAGGTACATGCACCAAGCAACCGTTTTATTAATTATTGAAAAATCAAGAAGAAAAAAAAAGAAAATTTCCCTTCCCGCTACATTAAGATCAATATGGACCACCGAAATTTGGCGTTCATTTAAAAAAATAAACCCTAATTTTCAGTAATACTGACTTCGAAAACTATGATACAAAAATAATTACATTCATACCACAAACCAACGCCGTTTTTGTTTACTTTTCACAACTGTTACAAAGTATTTCATTTCTGGTGGTTAAATACCAGCTAATCCATCGTAAACCACAAGTTTGGAGTCCGTTTATGATCTAAACAAAGGCAGACGATTGCAAACAACTGCTGTCATGGCAAAACGTTGCACATCGTGAATACTTTTTTGACTCCCGTGTGCGAAGCACAAAAAGGAGTCTTTGCAGTTACCCTGTATGTACCGTATGTATGTATGTATGTATGTATGTCACTTTTTTTGTTCCACCGTTATCTCAAGAACCACTAATCAAATTTTGGTAAAACTTGGTACATAGATGCTCTGGGATAATGCGCAGAGTTGATTAGGTTTTGGTAAAAATCTATGAATATTAATTACCTAATTTGAATGATAATTAACTGATTTCAAGCTGTTCCATGACTGTTCCACTGATTTTTGAAGAACCACTCATTGGATTTCAATGAAACTTGGCACATGGATGCTCTGAACTAATGCGCAGATGTGATTAGTTTTTGGGTAAAAATCTGTTAATATTATTAATTATCTAATTTACATAATGATAAATCAATTTTCTGCTTTTCCACTGATATCTCAAGTACTAATCATCACATTTCAATGAAACTTGATACTTATTATTACCTAATTTGCATAATTAATTAATTTTCAGCTTTTGATATTTCGAGTAGTAATGATCTCGTTTCAATGAAACTTAGTACATAGTTACTTGAGGACTGTGCAGACCCCTGATTAGTTTTTGGGTAAATATGTGTGCATATTAATTACCTTATTAGCATAATTAGTTAATTTTCAGCTTTTCACCTGATATCCCAAGTACTAATCATCACATTTCAATGAGACTTGCGACATAGATATTCTAGGACTATGCCGAGACCTGATTAATTTTGGGATAAATAATTGTGCCTACATGTATTAATTACCTAATTTGCATAATTAGTTAATTTTTTGCTGTTCTATGGCTATTGCACTGATGTCTAAAAACCACTCATTGGATTTTAATGAAACTTTTAAAGAGTACCCATCACATTTCAATGAACCTAGGACTATACACCATATTAGTTTTTGGTAAATATTTATGCTTCTTAATCACCTAATTAACATAATTAATTAATACTGATATCTCTAGTATTGATCATTACATTTGAATAAAACTTGGTACATAAATGCTCTAGGACAATAGACAGCCCGATTAATTTTGGGTTAAAATCTGTTCATATTAATTCTCTAATTGGCATAATAATTAATATTTGTTTGGTTCTAATCACATTCCAATGAAACTTGGTACATTGTGCAGACCTTTAGTTTTACACTTAAATCTGTTCATATTAGTTACCTTATTTGCATAATTAGTTTTCAGCTATTCCATCAATATCTCAAGTATAAGTAATTATGAATTAATTTTTAATGTGTCTCCAATACTCTTCTCAGCACACGGGAGTTCTTTCTAAGCTTTCTTTGATTTTCACTGCTTGCAAATTATTTTCCTTGATGCACTCAACAAAGTCAAAGCAGACGTACAACATTCGTTGCAGAACGCGTGAAAAGTACTTCGCGTTCCACTCGCTTTGAAGTTGCCGCCTATGCTAATGAGCATAGTCGTCGGGACGATGGCGATAACGTTACACCGTAAATAGGCAGTCAAAACCAACGTGCACGTTACACTATTTAAGTTTTCTAGCCAGCGGTGTGATGTGTTTAATCACCGTAAACCATGTGTCGTTTGTTTGGTCCCACAATTTGTCTTCCATGTGCTTGCCGATCACCGAACAGTGCGGCATGTCGCCGGTACATAGTGTTTACACACTTTTTTTTATTGTACCATTTTTACCATTTAAAACTTAATTAGCCCCCGCCGGATCTGCGATCCGGGCGGGGGGTATTAATTTGGGTCGTGTCTGTGCAATGTGTGTGCACATTTTCATGTTACCAGCTTTTTCTCACGCATGTGTGATCCAATTCAGTTCAGAGTTGGTACAGAGACAGAAATTGATGGTGCTATTGTGCACATCAAGTTATTTTTTCGATTCTTCAAAGTTTCACTGTGTTTTTCCTTGATTTTTAACATTTTTCCTTCAAAATCCGACTTTTCCCGAAATTACCCGAGTTTAATCCGAGTTTTGATGACGCTTACGCAGTTCTCGTCTCTGTGGAAATCAGTCAATTTTGTGAGGATATTGTATCCCGGAATTGTTTCTTTATTTGCGCAACGCTTCTATGGACAAAATTGTGTCTAGTCAATTTCAAAGGTAAGAAACTGTGCTTGTTATGGTATTTATACACTTTGTATTATGATTTCCACAGCTATTGTTCTATGAGATGCGTCCTCGCTGTTCATAAACAAGTTTAGTTGGGTCGGCATGTACTCATTGAAAGTGTTGGTTTATTTACGTAATCCACTGATCACGCAATAGGCGAAGTTAAAACAATGTCGCTACTCAGGAGAGCTTGCCCACAACGCTAAATGTCTAAATATAAACGTATCGGTACGTTTATTTTTTCCACAGAAAAATTCCACCCAGCACATTTTTATTTGGGACGGTACGTTTATTTATTTTTCTAAATCCGATTAAAAAAATCATGCCTTTTTCCCCATGAGAAACGAAGCCAAAAGATCGCACTAAAACATCGGTAAATCTGGTCTTTCGTGTTGCTTTCACCATGAGGTCGCTGAACTGTCATATTTAAATGCTTTATGGTAATTTGAGCACATGGGCACCATCCAGCATTTTGATTGATTGATTGATTAGCGACTTGACCTATCTGGTCAATAAACACGCGTCGTGGGCATGGATAACATGGCGGATATTGTCTCATCGAGCGTTAACATTACATGTAACCGAAAACATTTGCTTACGATAAAACTAAGTTGAATTTTACTTGCATTTCATAACAATTCAACGAATTTATTTTTTGTACGGTAATATAATCACTACTGAGTACTAATCAACAATTACAACACTTCGAAAACAAGTAAGCTACCATACCGTGATCATTTGCTACCAACAAAAAAATAATGTATAATAAATATAGTGAATATTTTTTTTTGTCATGTGAACAGTTTTTTTGATTGACTGTAATTTTCCAACATTTCCTGACGTCTATTGTAGCACCAAATTACGGCCTTTCACTCCTCCTTGACGTCTATTTAAACGATTATACGGCATCTTGTCGCCAGCCACGAATGTCACACTAGACGAACTTGATCGATACTGCCGACCATTCCATGCATTCTTTATCGACGCACGACGACACGCAAATCGAGAAAAGTATTGTCCTTGCAACAATTTCGCGCAATACGTCACCACTATACAGTGACTGATTTAATTTTTATTCAACATTAAAACAAACTACAGTGAGTTGTTCTATGGTCGTATAAAAATAAAATAAACTACATTAAGATACAGTAAAGTTAACCAACTAAACAGAATGCTAAATAAAGCTAAATAATATTACAAACACATATAGAATCACAATAAACTTGTACAATACAGTACAATACAATACTCTAACTACTATTGCTAAGGAGTGGAAAATCACATTCACATTAGAGTCATAACTATGGAAAGAATATTTTTATATTTGGTGGAGCTGCTCATATATCATCTGCATACATTTTTGTATGTATTGTGCAGTTTCCCAGCCAGTCAGACTCGAGTAGTGATTGGTTTGCTACTTCATTACATCTTGCAGCCTTTCAAACAGTATATTGCTAGACATGCATCAATTGTTGTCCATGTATATTCCTAATTGCTCAGTGAAAACTTGCAATTTCTTTCTGGCTGGTACAAATATATTAAGTAATATGTTTTCGTACTGAAAAGACAGTACACAAATATCTTTTTTAATTAAATTTAACAGCTAATGGGAGGATATATGCTACAACCTCTGCTTACTTTTGACTAAATGTTTTTTTGTTTTTTTCAGGTGCAGAGCCAGAATTTTTTTCTTGGAAAGCAAAGCCACTGAAACTGCATATATTACAAAAGCATACTATTCGCTGCATGTCTGACAATTGTATAAAGTTTTGCAGGTCGTCTTTTTTTTTTTTTGAGAAGTGCTGTCAATCAAAGCATAAATATGTGTTTCTCTGTACATAAAAGTTCAATTTCACACGATTTGTTAATATTAATGTATGATAATAAAAACTTGATAATATTTTTCGGGATTCTTGCACTTTATTTGCATCATTGTCATATGAGAAGTACTCTTGTCCTTATTTAGAGATATTGAAACTAATTCAGGGCCACAAACTACATGTAGATCTGTACATGAAGTACATGGAAAGTAAAGTTGTTGACACAGGTAATGTACACCAAGGATCATTGCAGTTTCTCAGTTCTTCATCTGGTGCTAGTACTTGTACGACAAACGGTATCTTTGCCCTGTTACTGTTTGAAATATCAGAAGTTTTTCGCTGGAACAGTTCTGTGATTGACAGTGTTCTTGTATTAGGAATACAGTTGTACAAGGAAGTTTATCCAAACAGACACAACACTGACTCTTCAACATATTTGCAGATCTGATTTGCATACTTGCATGTCATTTTACCTGTTGTACTTGTTTGTTGCTCTCTGGTGTTCTTGCTGAGAATGCCATAGAAATCATGTTTGCCAATTTACATTCATGCCAAAAACTGGACAAATTATATGTTGCAACTTTCAGTGTCATTCATGACCTGTTTGATTGGATAAAGTTTTACGACTTGGAGGCCATTTTTCCCCTCAAAAATCTAAAAAAACAAGCTTTTTCTAGCTGTTAACAGCTTTTTCTCAGATATGTGTCATCCAGTTTTGTTCAAAGTTGGTACAGGGACAGGTAATAATTGTTTACAAGTGCACATCGCATTATATGTTTAACAAGTTATAAATTGTCTCAGAAAAGCCAAATGAATATATTTTTACCCCACCCCCTAAAATTGTGACACATCAATTCTGAACATTTAATAACAGAATTTTAATACAGCTCATAATGAATTAATTCACTCTGACACAAACTAAGTTCAATATAAGTTTTTAAATTTTTTTTCTGAGCGGGGGCTATGACATGACATGTCATGTCTTGTTTTTTATAAGGCTTGCGGTGAACATCGACCATTGGGATTCGGGCTGTTCGACCCACCAACCAATAGGAATCGTGCTCTTCGCAGAGTGACACTGCGATCCTGTCGCAGAGTGCAATAATCGACATTCAACGAGTCGCACAATCGCGTCGCAGAGTTAGTTTTTAGACCCCGATACATACATGAACTCCATCATTAAATGCCCAACTTGCCGTAAAACCTGATGATAAATCCTACACTGGTCCAGTGTATTACTAATGTATTTAGACGATGTGTAATTGTGTGCCAGACTCTATTTTTACAAATAAGAAAATGTAGAGTTGAAATTCATGCATTTTTTTTACACAGATGTCTGATCCAGTTGTGGGCAAATATAACTATTTTAATCCAATTAACAACAGGAAGTAATTTTATGTCGTTATTCCATGTTAAATCACCCCACTTTTCGAACGCGAACCACTATTGCCATATTGCTTTTGATGCTGAAGGTCTGGCAACAAGGTCAATATATTGTATCGGCCGTTTTTCTTCTTAATAAAAGAGGGGTTTCAGCACACTGTCTGTCTGTGAGTTGTGTATTGTTCCACGACAGTCACGACTTTTGTTTTGTAATGCGTCAGACAAACGTAATTTGCATACCAATCGCCATTGATGACCACAATAATATTTACAAGATTAGTCTGTTCACATATTTTTGTATTAAGTATATAACTGGTTGCTGTCTTCAATGCCACCATAATAGTGTACCTAATGGTATCTCGTTCTCTGGCAACTAACACCATTTATTACATGGCTTCATATGATCAGCTAACAAATACAAGTGAGCACAGAACAAAGATAACAAAAGATTACCTCACTTACTATTGTTTCCAACCCTAAGCTGTGAACTACTAAACGTAACAATAGACTCTCAATTAGGCTAAACAATAGACCTTTAAAGTCTATAACATCATCCCTTGTCTTGAATAATTTTGCATGTAATTATAGTCACTGCAATGGGATACTGTAAAGGGGGTAATTATTCACTGGGTTTTAATTTAGCTTATTTCGCTGACTGGAAAAATGCGCTAAATTAAAATACCGTCAATATGTAAAATTTAGCATAAAACACATTATCTTAATGACGAAACCGTGAATTTAAAACCCACTGAATATGCCTGAAATGGTTAATCAGTGAAATTTAAACCCAGTGAAAATTAGTCATTTTACGGTATACAGGAAATCCCTACTTGACCAGATTAAATTGTCCATTTCTGGCAATGGCATCCATTCAATGTGCACACATTCAAAAAGGTTCACATCTATTCAATGTGCACATATTCAAAAAGGTTCACATCTATTCAATGTGCACACATTCACAAAGGTTCACATCTATTAAATGTGCACACATTCACAAAGGTTCACATGCATTCAATGTGCACACATTCACAAAGGTTCACATCCATTCAATGTGCACACATTCACAAAGGTTCACATCCATTCAATGTGCACACATTCACAAAGGTTCACATCCATTCAATGTGCACACATTCACAAAGGTTCACATCCATTCAATGTGCACACATTCACAAAGGTTCACATCCATTCAATGTGCACACATTCACAAAGGTTCACATCTATTAAATGTGCACACATTCACAAAGGTTCACATCCATTCAATGTGCACAAATTCACAAAGGTTCACATGCATTCAATGTGCACACATTCACAAAGGTTCACATCCATTCAATGTGCACACATTCACAAAGGTTCACATCCATTCAATGTGAACACATTCACAAAGGTTCACATCCATTCAATGTGCACACATTCACAAAGGTTCACATCCATTCAATGTGCACACATTCACAAAGGTTCACATCCATTCAATGTGCACACATTCACAAAGGTTCACATCCATTCAATGTGCACACATTCACAAAGGTTCACATCCATTCAATGTGCACACATTCACAAAGGTTCACATCCATTCAATGTGCACACATTCACAAAGGTTCACATCCATTCAATGTGCACACATTCACAAAGGTTCACATCCATTCAATGTGCACACATTCACAAAGGTTCACATCCATTCAATGTGCACACATTCACAAAGGTTCACATCCATTCAATGTGCACACATTCACAAAGGTTCACATCCATTCAATGTGCACACATTCACAAAGGTTCACATCCATTCAATGTGCACACATTCACAAAGGTTCACATCCATTCAATGTGCACACATTCACAAAGGTTCACATCCATTCAATGTGCACACATTCACAAAGGTTCACATCCATTCAATGTGCACACATTCACAAAGGTTCACATCCATTCAATGTGCACACATTCACAAAGGTTCACATCCATTCAATGTGCACACATTCACAAAGGTTCACATCCATTCAATGTGCACACATTCACAAAGGTTCACATCCATTCAATGTGCACACATTCACAAAGGTTCACATCCATTCAATGTGCACACATTCACAAAGGTTCACATCCATTCAATGTGCACACATTCACAAAGGTTCACATCCATTCAATGTGAACACATTCACAAAGGTTCACATCCATTCAATGTGCACACATTCACAAAGGTTCACATCCATTCAATGTGCACACATTCACAAAGGTTCACATCCATTCAATGTGCACACATTCACAAAGGTTCACATCCATTCAATGTGCACACATTCACAAAGGTTCACATCCATTCAATGTGCACACATTCACAAAGGTTCACATCCATTCAATGTGCACACATTCACAAAGGTTCACATCCATTCAATGTGCACACATTCACAAAGGTTCACATCCATTCAATGTGCACACATTCACAAAGGTTCACATCCATTCAATGTGCACACATTCACAAAGGTTCACATCCATTCAATGTGCACACATTCACAAAGGTTCACATCCATTCAATGTGCACACATTCACAAAGGTTCACATCCATTCAATGTGAACACATTCACAAAGGTTCACATCCATTCAATGTGCACACATTCACAAAGGTTCACATCCATTCAATGTGCACACATTCACAAAGGTTCACATCCATTCAATGTGCACACATTCACAAAGGTTCACATCCATTCAATGTGCACACATTCACAAAGGTTCACATCCATTCAATGTGCACACATTCACAAAGGTTCACATCCATTCAATGTGCACACATTCACAAAGGTTCACATCCATTCAATGTGCACACATTCACAAAGGTTCACATCCATTCAATGTGCACACATTCACAAAGGTTCACATCCATTCAATGTGCACACATTCACAAAGGTTCACATCCATTCAATGTGCACACATTCACAAAGGTTCACATACATTCAATGTGCACACATTCACAAAGGTTCACATCCATTCAATGTGCACACATTCACAAAGGTTCACATCCATTCAATGTGCACACATTCACAAAGGTTCACATCCATTCAATGTGCACACATTCACAAAGGTTCACATCCATTCAATGTGAACACATTCACAAAGGTTCACATCCATTCAATGTGAACACATTCACAAAGGTTCACATCCATTCAATGTGCACACATTCACAAAGGTTCACATCCATTCAATGTGCACACATTCACAAAGGTTCACATCCATTCAATGTGCACACATTCACAAAGGTTCACATCCATTCAATGTGCACACATTCACAAAGGTTCACATCCATTCAATGTGCACACATTCACAAAGGTTCACATCCATTCAATGTGCACACATTCACAAAGGTTCACATCCATTCAATGTGCACACATTCACAAAGGTTCACATCCATTCAATGTGCACACATTCACAAAGGTTCACATCCATTCAATGTGCACACATTCACAAAGGTTCACATCCAATCAATGTGCACACATTCACAAAGGTTCACATCCATTCAATGTGCACACATTTACAAAGGTTCACATCCAATCAATGTGCACATATTCACAAAGGTTCACATCCATTCAATGTGCACACATTCACAAAGGTTCACATCCATTCAATGTGCACACATTGACAAAGGTTCACATCCATTCAATGTGCACACATTCACAAAGGTTCACATCCATTCAATGTGCACACATTGACAAAGGTTCACATTCATTCAATGTGCACACATTCACAAAGGTTCACATCCATTCAATGTGCACACATTCACAAAGGTTCACATCCATTCAATGTGCACACATTCACAAAGGTTCACATCCATTCAATGTGCACACATTCACAAAGGTTCACATCCATTCAATGTGCACACATTCACAAAGGTTCACATCCATTCAATGTGCACACATTCACAAAGGTTCACATCCATTCAATGTGCACACATTCACAAAGGTTCACATCCATTCAATGTGCACACATTCACAAAGGTTCACATCCATTCAATGTGCACACATTCACAAAGGTTCACATCCATTCAATGTGCACACATTCACAAAGGTTCACATCCATTCAATGTGCACACATTCACAAAGGTTCACATCCATTCAATGTGCACATATTCACAAAGGTTCACATCCATTCAATGTGCACACATTCACAAAGGTTCACATCCATTCAATGTGCACACATTCACAAAGGTTCACATCCATTCAATGTGCACACATTCACAAAGGTTCACATCCATTCAATGTGAACACATTCACAAAGGTTCACATCCATTCAATGTGAACACATTCACAAAGGTTCACATCCATTCAATGTGCACACATTCACAAAGGTTCACATCCATTCAATGTGCACACATTCACAAAGGTTCACATCCATTCAATGTGCACACATTCACAAAGGTTCACATCCATTCAATGTGCACACATTCACAAAGGTTCACATCCATTCAATGTGCACATATTCACAAAGGTTCACATCCATTCAATGTGCACACATTCACAAAGGTTCACATCCATTCAATGTGCACACATTCACAAAGGTTCACATCCATTCAATGTGCACACATTCACAAAGGTTCACATCCATTCAATGTGCACACATTCACAAAGGTTCACATCCAATCAATGTGCACACATTCACAAAGGTTCACATCCATTCAATGTGCACATATTCACAAAGGTTCACATCCATTCAATGTGCACACATTCACAAAGGTTCACATCCATTCAATGTGCACACATTCACAAAGGTTCACATCCATTCAATGTGCACACATTCACAAAGGTTCACATCCATTCAATGTGCACACATTCACAAAGGTTCACATCCAATCAATGTGCACACATTCACAAAGGTTCACATCCATTCAATGTGCACACATTTACAAAGGTTCACATCCATTCAATGTGCACACATTTACAAAGGTTCACATCCAATCAATGTGCACACATTCACAAAGGTTCACATCCATTCAATGTGCACACATTCACAAAGGTTCACATCCATTCAATGTGCACACATTCACAAAGGTTCACATCCAATCAATGTGCACACATTCACAAAGGTTCACATCCATTCAATGTGAACACATTCACAAAGGTTCACATCCATTCAATGTGAACACATTCACAAAGGTTCACATCCATTCAATGTGAACACATTCACAAAGGTTCACATCCATTCAATGTGCACACATTCACAAAGGTTCACATCCATTCAATGTGCACACATTCACAAAGGTTCACATCCATTCAATGTGCACACATTCACAAAGGTTCACATCCATTCAATGTGCACACATTCACAAAGGTTCACATCCATTCAATGTGCACATATTCACAAAGGTTCACATCCATTCAATGTGCACACATTCACAAAGGTTCACATCCATTCAATGTGCACACATTCACAAAGGTTCACATCCATTCAATGTGCACACATTCACAAAGGTTCACATCCATTCAATGTGCACACATTCACAAAGGTTCACATCCAATCAATGTGCACACATTCACAAAGGTTCACATCCATTCAATGTGCACACATTCACAAAGGTTCACATCCATTCAATGTGCACACATTCACAAAGGTTCACATCCATTCAATGTGCACACATTCACAAAGGTTCACATCCATTCAATGTGCACACATTCACAAAGGTTCACATCCATTCAATGTGCACACATTCACAAAGGTTCACATCCAATCAATGTGCACACATTCACAAAGGTTCACATCCATTCAATGTGCACACATTTACAAAGGTTCACATCCATTCAATGTGCACACATTTACAAAGGTTCACATCCAATCAATGTGCACACATTCACAAAGGTTCACATCCATTCAATGTGCACACACTCACAAAGGTTCACATCCATTCAATGTGCACACATTCACAAAGGTTCACATCCATTCAATGTGCACACATTCACAAAGGTTCACATCCATTCAATGTGCACACATTCACAAAGGTTCACATCCATTCAATGTGCACACATTCACAAAGGTTCACATCCAATCAATGTGCACACATTCACAAAGGTTCACATCCATTCAATGTGCACACATTCACAAAGGTTCACATCCATTCAATGTGCACACATTCACAAAGGTTCACATCCATTCAATGTGCACACATTCACAAAGGTTCACATCCATTCAATGTGCACACATTCACAAAGGTTCACATCCATTCAATGTGCACACATTCACAAAGGTTCACATCCAATCAATTTGCACACAAATGTAATAAATTAACATCAGGCTATTCTTAATATTTCTCAGACTGACCAATTTTACTGAGACTATAACAATTTTAGAACAAATAATAAATGAGGAATATTGATTGAGAAACTGTCACGATGTATGACTTGTATTACCAATTTATTCCAAATATTTTCAGACATAATTTGGCAAAGTTTAAGGTTCACCATAATTGGAATACTTTCAATAATGAATATAAGTGTATTCATACATGGTACATCTTATAATTTTCAGACTGTGTTAAGTGACCCATACTGGGTACCATCAACAGAAGAAGAACTATTACATTTTGGTGAGAAAGCAGATTCCGAAAACCAGTCCCGCAAATACATGGACAGTGTACGGAGACGTAAAGGACTACATGTCGAGGAGAAAATAGTTGAACATGGAGAGAAACAAAGAACTTTGGGAAGAAATAAATAAAAATGTGTAGTTGTAGTAAGGGGAAAAGTATAACAGAATGTGAAGTTTCAGTATGTGGGAATTCAAATATATAAATATTATCCGAGAAAAGATCTACAGTTTACTAGTAATTATTGAAATGTACAACATAGTTATGTTTATTCTTTTCATAAAATTTTACTTGTCATCTTTATGCTATGTGTGTTGCAATAATCCCTAAAACCAATAACTGTGTGTTCTTAGCTGCCACAAGTTCAGAAAAAGAGAAGAGGTAATTCACATTTATAAATATGATACTGTATTTGCTCTATTAGTAGTGCATTTGAAAATTACAGAGATGATTCAGGATAAAACAACAAATTTTTGGTTTACATGCATTTCTATTGAAGATATGCTTCTAACATAGCAAATACAGTATACATTACTGACCCTAAAAACATGGATTAGAAACTTCATTTGTCATGTTTGCTTGCCTCAGTTACAGAGACATATAGGGGAAAATGGGTTTTCTGTCGCTAATTTGCATAAAGATCTAAATGTAAATTTAATTCCATTAGAAATGTCTTTATAATATTCTCCAACCATGAAAACATGGGTAGAGACATTTCATGCATCATATTCGCTTGTCTTGTTATGATATTGCAGAAAATTTAAAATTTGCCGACCATTTTGTTTATGCAAATTAGACCATTAAAAAGTTTATGGGATTCAGCATGCCTAAATTTTGTAAAAAGTCTAGTTCCCAGAATGCCCCTTGCTTCTTAGGCAGGGACTTTTTTAAAGAAATGGCACTAGACTAAAATACAACGGAGACTGACACACACCATGACAATCAAAATACTGTTGTAGATATTAAGTTTCCTTGAAATACAGATTACCAACGATTTCCTGGTTCATGCACAATTCATGTAATAAACCTACTATTGTCGATCCATAACTGCACTGTTTTTTCCATGGTTTGCTCTGTTCACTAGAGTTCTTTTATCTGGTTATTTAACTGGTGTCACATTTATGTTCAATTTTGCTTCAGTACATATATCTATTTTTTTTATAGTGACAACAAAAATTAACTTGTATGTTCAGCATTCAATGTTCAATTTCAACATCAGTCATACAGTGGTATAATCAATAACAAAACAATAGTGCCAGTACATATTAATATTAATGTATGTCTGTTCTATTGTTGTGGTACATATTGCTGGTTTGTCCACATCCATAGAGCAATTGCTAGTTTGTCCAGTTGGTTGAAATGCAATATATGGCATATTCAATATTGGGGCTGGATATAACAGTGTTGAGCTGGTCTAAATATATTTGCTTGAGTATTATTACCTTGCCCGTACCATCAAAGATGGAAGGGAAAGGTATATTAAGGGAAAAATTTTGTCCGGCGTTGTTGTTGTTGCCGTCGTCGTCGTCGTTAATAATTGTTATTGTATGCATAATAACTTTACTAATTCTATTCCAAACTTCATCAAACTTGGTCACCTTATTCATCAGTATAAAGTCTTCACTGAGTTTGAACAACAGATGTCCTGTATGAAAATATCATGCAAAAATTGAGAAAATCTGATAAAATATTTTGACTGTTTCTACTTGACTGATCACTGGTGATACACATCAAAGTTCACTGATCTCAGTGGAAATATGCATTGTTGTATGTGTTCAATGAAGCAAATGATTTATCTTGTAATTTATCTCAGAATCCCATACTGGGTTTCAAAACCAACTCATGGAGAGATTGCACAGTCTGATACACATTTGCAAACCTACCAATAAAATCTTTACAGAAAACAAGATGTCAGAAAATCAATATAAGCACTCCTATGAACTGGGTGCCAAACTTTGATCAAGATCTGAAGCTAATAGAAAATCTGTTTAGTTCTAAGTTATCAAATCAAAAACAATACATAAAAAATACATAAAAAGCAAAACATTTTATCCACATTTTAAAAAGAAAATTGTTCTAAAATATATGTATTCTGTATTTGACAAACAGTTCATTCGACAAATGAAAACTCACAGGAATATGTGTTAGCTATTAGAACAGAATGATAGTTTTTATAATATAGGTTTAAAAACACACTTCAAAGATTGCAGTGTTTGAAGATTTAGATTCTCAGGAGGCAACAGTACTGTTGACTTCTCCCTCCACTGGACACCAACTAACTATTTAAGTTGATTTGCATACAAAGCAGAGCTTGCAACATGATAGCTATTCATAAAGGGTGTTTTTTTTTACTTTTCATATAATACAGTAGTCACACAATGAGGCAGTTCATATTTGTCTAAGTCAATCATTAATTTTTGACAGACACCTGTACAAAATACTTGGACAAAAGCCAGCTAAGATTTTCTGGTATCTTGCATGTTTTATGAATCTATTCACGTCTAAATGCAGCCCTTTTTTTTGAGATGGGGCATTTGTTTTTATACTAAAATATCAGAATTACTTTGAATAAAGCTGGAAATTATGTCCCTTAAAATAATTAAACAAATAAGGCACCAATGTTTTTGTAAGATATTTACATCTTTAATGGACATTCGGTAGACTGATTCCCCGCTGTTGGTTCAACCCCAAAACTTGTTTGTATTCAAAATTAATTATGACAATGCATATTTATATTGAAACAAACTATGATAAAGGGAATTATATTATATAACAAAGGGCAAGGTCACCAGAGTTCAACTATTTTTAACTCTTGCGTTGGTTTTTGATAAGATGGTTGACTCTCTAGTAGAAGTTGACTGCAAGGTGTTGATTATGACAGTGGTACTTCAATATTATCAGATGTGTCAGTTTTGTATAGGTTCAAACACATCTGCTGATATGTTCAATTGAGGTAGACAGATTTTTTACTCCCCCGTTTGGACAAAGTCTGAAAACGGGGACTATTAATTTGGGTTCAGTGTGTTCGTCCAGAGCCATATCTCGGACACCCTTTGACCGATCTCGTTCAAACTTTGCACATGGACGTACATATGCACGCAAATTTTCGTTTTTATTTGATTATTAAAATATGGCTGACTCGCAGCCATTTTTCTCTCAAATTTGCTAAATTCTGATATTTAAACATGTCCATAACTGTTTCTCGGAGCTGAACAAGGTGGTTTCAAACAAACTTTGTATGGTTGCATATTTGGTTATAGGTGCATGTAATTTTTTTTGTTGAGATTCGTCCAAGATGGCCGACTGGTAACCATTTTTTTTTTTGTACTGATTCCTCCATAAGATATGGTCTGATTCAGTTCAAAGTTTCTACATAAGTACTATACTTCAAGATAACACAACACCATGTTTTGTTTTGAGATTTGATCAAATTTGTGGAAATGACGGCCATTTTTTTTTAATATCTTAAAATCAGTCTGTAACGTGTCCATAACTGTTTCTCGGAGCTGAATATGTCACTCTATATGCCGTTACTACCCCATGTGTGTTCCAAATTTAGCGGGGAAGGGGGTGTTTTTCACCTTTTAAAGCGGGCCAGCACGGGAGGCAAATAGGCCCCCTTTAAAATTCTAATGTTTGCAATAGGCCCCCAGGAATAAACTTACAGGGTTGCTGCGCCCTCTGTAGGCCCCCTCTTGAACAACCACTCCCATACACCACCCTAGGCCATAGCTTGTTTGAGTTGATCACACCCCATTTGAGTGAGAAAAAAAAACTGCAGAGAATGCTCGCAATAGGAGTAGGATGTTCTCAATATATGTCTGCAATAGGTTGTTTTTTTTTTATTCAATATGTCTGCTCTACATTTACAGTGCCCACAATAGGGGGTATGGTTTGGCAATGGGCTGCAGCCCTAGGGGCCTATTATTTTTTAGCAAGAATGCACATGGTGTAAAGTTTTAATATAGAGTGACCCCCGGAACTATTTCCTGGTGAGTCGGCTCTCCCATCAGCTGCTAATACTACATTTTCTGGAGCAATCCTATCAATGATATTTTTCTCCATTTCCAAATATGCCCTGTTTAGTAGAGCAGGTGCAGCAAATCTAGTCTGATTGGTATAAAAATTAGTTTTTGAAATGCAAGCCAGACCTAGGAACCTTCATAACTTTGCAAACTAAGAGAACACACTGCCTGAACATAAAATTGAGGTGGCAAGAAGGGAATTAATGCCCAATGTACCAGCATATGTTGATGATGAATACCATATCATTTTATGGTCACTTGGGCACTGCAAAATCAGTTTCATACAAGGCCCGACAGTCTGAAATCTGGTGAACTTGATTAGCTGATTACAAGTTGAGCAGTGCATAGTTCCTGGATTTGTGTTTTACTACAAATAAATTTAACATCATGAACTAACTGATTCTCTTCCGTTATACCTCTTGTTTACTCTCATTCATACCATCTTTACGGAAATTCATGTCGGCCTGATCAGTAATTGGTGGTGTCACGTTATCTCCCACTACCAGCTCTGGTGTACAAGCATTCAAGATGTCGGACATCTTGATGTAATCTAATTTTGCTTCCAACTGTGAATATAATGCAATTTGGATTCTCAACTTCCACAAAAAGGAGGTTAGGGGAATTTATAAAATGGGAGGTAGTTGTAGTGATACCATCACAATTAGCATATTATAGTACCAGCGTAGTGCCATGACTAGACTGGCAAAGTCGGGACTTCTTTTTTGTTTTACAAAAAAAAATATAATTGTCAATTTAGCCCTTTTAACTAGCGAAAACAAGCCATGCATGGCACAGTCCCCGTTAGTTATCAAATATAAGATATATAGTTTTGTTTATAGTAATATGGCTGGTATATAACCATGTCAGGAATATGATTTTTTGACATTAAAATGATTGACATTTGTATCTGATCGTAAAAAAAGTACTTGTCCATATTGAGAGATAATGCTCTGGAACAGCATTCAAAATCATCCATTTTGAATACATGTATATATATAACATGATGTATAACGAATATATAAAATTTGAATATAATCAGTCAAATCATTTAAGAGATATGGCTCTAGAAGCCCAATCATTAAAACAAAATGGCCGCCAGTCAACCATTTTAAATCCAATCTGAAAAATAAAATGACGTGCATCAGGAACCTGTAATGTCTAGTGTATGTACCAAGTTTGAACGAAATCCACCCAGAAATGCTTGATATTTGATGATTTTTTAGCACAAAAATGACCACCATTCGGCCATTTTGAATAGGATCGTCAAACCAATATATCTGTTTATCTATGACATGATGTATAATGAATATTTAAAATTTGAACATAATCAGTGAAAGCAAGTCAGAGATATGGCACGAGAACCACATTTATTAAAACAAAATGGCCGCCAGTTGGCCATTTTTAATCTTATCTGAAAAGCAAAATTATTTGCATCAAGGTCCCATAATGTCTAATGTATATATACCAAGTTTGAACAAAATCCATCTGTGAATAGCCGAGAAAAGCTTGACTTTGATGATTTTTAGCACAAAAATGGCCGCCATTCGGCCATCTTGAATCAGATCAAGAAACGTGCGTATGTA
Source organism: Saccoglossus kowalevskii (assembly GCF_978046115.1). Lineage (NCBI taxonomy): Eukaryota > Metazoa > Hemichordata > Enteropneusta > Harrimaniidae > Saccoglossus > Saccoglossus kowalevskii. The sequence goes on from NC_140653.1 coordinate 35,588,854, forward strand.
TAATATCATGTATGATGTATGTGTGAAGTTTGATTGTGATTGGTCCAGGCATTTCTAAGATACAGGTCAGAACGCACGCACAGACACACGGAGGTCAAAACATAAGTCCCCGTTTTCGGACTGCATCCGAACAGGGACTAACTAGCGCGACTGGACACACCACTGCGTTGGAGTGAAAACCGGAACGGAATCACTCCGGTGATTATGCTAATTAAAAGTTGTTGACTAGCATTTACAACGAATCGGAGTGCAGCTGTATACGTCACATCTTATCTTTGTTAATGTACGTAACCTTTCACTTATGAGGTCCCAGCGATTTTGAAAGATTAGTTATATACATTGGACATTTAAATCGACTTGTTTTCAGTAAACATGGATGAAAGTATCGCCTTTGCCCTTAGAAAGTTAAAGCATGGTTTATAGTTCCATGGTTAAAGTATCCATCTCTGCGATCGAATCGAATCAACCTTTAAAAGGTCATGTTTACTTTCACACACCCACTCATGAATAATCAATGACATCATGATTAATTAATAGCAGTCAAATGCCCGCAGATGCGTCCAGTCAGGATTTCTTTAGCGGTCAGGTTAGTTTTCACGATCACGCTGAAAGGATTAAAATTTGAGTGTTATTAAACATTCAAGTCAGGTACCAGTGATCGCGGAATTTGCGACCCTTTCAATCGAACAAAGACGCACAGAGAATCGAATTGTGTCACATTCGGTCTCAGCCGCGCTGTAACTCTTTCTCGGCCGCCCCAAGACTGACTGCCTCGTGGAGAGCTGCCACGACTCTCAGGGACCAGCTTTATTCACTTTTCCAACTGTTAACCAATTACAGAGTAGTTTAATAGCTCGAGGCGTGGCCTCCACACATTCAATTCGCATATAGCCAATCACACAAAGTATTTAACATGCCTTAACGTCTGATTAATTGCCCCCCCCCCCCGATGTCGGGACATAATTCTCATAGTTATAGGCGTCTTATTGTTCCAACTAACATTCCGTATTCGACAATTATAACCGCCAGTTGTCTTTTGGTTAATCTCACTAACATGCAATGAACGCTATCATGATAAATTGTAAGCAGATGCGGATTATCCAGGGGTCATCAGTGAATGTCGCTATGACTACAAAAAACGGCCTCAGCTAAATACATGAAAATATAAATCATGGCACGTCGTGCACAGTCACATCATGGAAGAAGTTTCAAGAGGTAGCACCAATCTGGAATGACCACATTTATGTAAAACAGACTGAACACTTAAAAAGTGATGTACCTTATGGTGGTTACCACAGACGGTGCTATCAGTATTATACTAACAAAGACCACAGTCTCCCGTAGAACGAGTCCACATAAATGTTGCCACCTACGAATTACAAGTGATGAACCTAGCCCACCAAAACGTGTTAAGCTATCAGATGTTCTCCCACGAATTAAGGAAAAAGAACGTATATGCTTTTTCTGTCAAAAAAAATATAAAATCAAACGTGATAAGAAGAACTATGAAATGCCCATCCCATGTGAACATGATGTTGTAGAGGAAAAGATCAAAAGTGCTGCTAGAATCAGAAAAGACAAGAGAGTACTCCTTAATATAGAGGGCAAAGATCTCAAAGCTATTGAGTACAGTTACCACCAAACATGTTAGTTATGATAGTTACACCAACAAGAAAACTCTTGCTGCTATGGAAAGGCAAAGAGCGGAAAAGGGAAAAAAAGCTTCTCATTCTGCCTTTGAAGTGAGATGAGTACGTTAGATCCATACCTGATGAACCAAATACAGTGATGACTTTTCGCACATACAAGCTTAAAAAAAGGATTATTTCAACATATGCGGAAAGGGTGAAAATTTGTACGTCCAAATGTGAAACAGTGTGAATTTGAGGATGTAATACCATCACTATTGAAGTAATTAAAGCAATGTCCGGATGCTGATGAGGAGAGCTCACAGGAAGAGATCCAGGAATCAACAGATTATGATAATGATGATGATAACATGAATAATGTGTATCACTGCGGTATAATGATTCACCAAATCATCATGCATATCAAGCACACTATGCCTTGGCCTCCATCCCCTGAAGACCTCACCAAAGAACAAATACAGGTGCCAGATTTACTATACAATCTGCTTGCGTACATCATCACAGGGACTTCATCGTCTGATTCAGCTAATAAGGTTGAAATGAGTGCTGATACAGACCGCTCCATTACTGATTTGGCAAGGACATGATTACTATTGTTCGAAAGGGGCATGTCAAAACAGTAAAGAGCCTTGAACTTGGTATTGCAGTTTGTAACCTGACTGACAACGAAGAGGTCATAACTCTTCTAAACAAATTTGGTCATACCCTGTCATATGACACAATACTTGAGTATGAGAAACATGATTGGATTCTTGCAACCAGTCAATGAAGTCCAACAGAAATCCCTGCCATGTACACACTGATGAAGCACTCACATTACTTCTCCCAACTCCTCGAACTTCCAGAGGTGGACTGCGTGTATGATCAAGCCTGTTATGCTAAAGCATGTCAGAATGTAGTCAATCGCTTAGGTGCTTTTCATACAATACCAGTCTTCACTTCATGCATTTTCAAATTGTATGGAGATGCCGGCCCCACAGATGTCATCACGGAGTCTGGTATTTATTTATTTAACACTTTACTTAAAGAGGGTAGGCCAATATACAATAAAGTAATTTTCATTGGGCCCTCTGTAGAAACAAAATACACAGTATACACACTATAGGCTTGAGCCATTCACAACACATTTTTCACTAAGATATATTTTGTAAGTTTTCTTTAAAATGCCTGATGAGGCTGAATTTCTGATATGGGATGGTAAGTTATTCCGCGGGTTACCACTCTATACTGAAACGTCCTCTGGCCCATGGATGTTTTCCATTTAGTAATGCGTAAATTATTTTTAAGAGAGGAACGTGTACTATACTTGTGGGTTTGGCAGATAGGACTGAACATTTCGCATATATATAAAGGCGCCAAGCCATTGGTTGCCATATACATTACGATACCTAGAAAATATGAAATTCTGTAATCGATAGGCAAGATACTATGTTTTTTGAACAGTTCATACGACGATTGCCTAAAATTGTCAGAGGAAATCACCCGAACTGCCCCTTTCTGAAGCTTATATACCCGACTATATAAATTTTATTGACTTGTATTGTCTCATACTATACAGCAATAGTCCAATAACGACCGAATAAATGACTTCTGACGTAAATAGGTAAGAAGCTGTGAACTTTCATAAGAACACCAATTGTTTTGCTAAACTTTTTGCTAAGTATATCTACATGATGATTCAATGAAAGAGTTTTTTCTAATACTACACGAGCGACTTTTCAAAACTGACTGTTTTAATTATTTCACCATTGAAGTTAACCAGAAAATCTTCACCAACATTATTAGCCTTTGACGGGATCCAACGAGCATAGATCTTGATTTAGATGCGTTGATTGACTTGTAATTGCAATTAACCCAACGCAAAATTGGCCAAACATCATCATTAATGCACTTTGTGACTACATTGATACTTGGTCCAGACGATAACAGAGTTTGATCGTCCGCATACATATCAATTGAACTATTTTCAAGAAATAATGGCAGGTCATTAATAAATAGAAGAAATAATAATGGTCCTAAAATTGAACCTGTGGTACACCATGACGAATATTGACAGCATCCGACTGTTTACCCATCAAATACACAACTTGCTTTTTGTCAGTTAAATAAGAATTAAACCATATAAGGGAGATTGGAGAAATGCCATAAATTGAGAGCTTATTCAATAATACATGTTTATCTACCATATCAAACGCCTTGCTTAGATCAAGGAAAAGCAAACCACAAAAAAAAACATCATTCATTTTGCTAAGTAATGCATCGCATTGCTTAATCATAGTTGTATGGCAAGAATAGGATTTCCGAAAACCTGACTGCGATTTAAAAATTAAATCATGACTAAATAATGCACGTGTTTTTCAGAGATTTTTGAAATTATTGGGAGCAACGAAATTGGACGAAAATTACACAAGTCATTGGACCCACCCTTGTGTAATGGAATAACTTTGGCATGCTTAAACATGTCTGGAAAAATATCTGATGAAATACTGAGGTTGAATAAATAAACAATACTTTCACAATTGTTTGGATGATGTATTGTCAAAACCAGCTGACTTAGAACTAGATAGTGACAACATGTGACCGGCGGTATAACAAATGGTCGGGTATTTGGGTTCAATACATTTCCGTAACTTGTCGGCAACAGATGCGAAAAGTGTATTAAAATTATTAACACGAGGTTATTGCCAACTAAAATATGAACGTTGAGAGAGTTAGGTTTACCACCACTGATCAAATCGTTAAGGGGTTTCCACATGGCGGCACTGTTGGAGCTATTGATTTTGATAAGTTGAATATAATGGTTTTTCTTAGCGGCCTCGATTAAATTATCTACCAAATTACGTTTGGCTCTATATTGGTTTAGGTCAGTAACATCACTCAACGTACGTGCAAGCCTTCGAATATTGTCTCTTTCTCTAATTTTAAGTAGAATGTCCGTATTCAGCCATCCTGGCTGTCTAAATTTTGTCACACGTCTACAAACAAATGGGGCATGCGAATCACATATTACTAAAAATCGAATGCCATGTCTCAAATGCTAAATTAGTATCAGTAATATTGTGTACGGAAAGTAGAGGCGTGTTCCGAAAGTCGGCCAAAAATAGAGACTCAATGAACACTTCGAAATTTCTATAGCGAATAGAAACATGGTTGTTCGATTGAGGGAAGGAACGAAGTTTACGAACCACGAAAAAAGTGTTATGGTCCGAAATAGCCAAATGATGAATGAAAGCCAAATTAACACTTTCAATTGGTATAGTAGCTTCTGGTTCATTGCAAGGTATTGTAACTAGTCATCACTATAACAGGGCTGTAAGAACTCGAAATAATGTATGAAGCTCTATCAAGGATCCAGTTTCAGACGTTTGGAGGCAAACTCAACCCAGATGTGTTTCATCGTTTTGACATTAATATCAATCTAATTGAAGATCAAGTTCTGAAAATTCAAGACTGCCTTGAGAAAGACACAGTCAATGTGGTTCTACTGTCTGAAAACTTTCAGAAGCTCTTTACATTGTCTGAAGAGTTTTAACATAGGATGTAGTAACGCAGCAACTACAGTAAGCTCCACCTTATCAGATATCGATATTATATTTTAAAACTTGTTTCCAGTAGGAATAAATCTACACGAGCCCTTTAATAACAAAAATACGCAAATGATACGTGTAGTAAAAGTCTTGTGGTGTTTCGGTGACGGTGTGTGGTGGCAGAGCAATCTCTTTCCCATAGGTCTTTGCGCTTTACGCAATAGTACCTCTGCCACAGGCAGCCTTCAATTTTGTGGTCAATCACCTCACTACGCACGGCCATTTTCCTGTAGTTTTTACATCTGAAAACGTATTACAAAAAATGGAAAAAAACGAATGTTACATCCGAACTATTTATTCATGTCAGACTTCAGTAAAAACGTAATTACAAATCATTTTATTGCGGACTATGTTTTGCAAGGTGATGTTATTGTAGTGAAATGGCGCACGTGATACACAAAAACTTGGAAGAAAAAACGTTCTGTTATCGTATATAGTTGGGAAAGAAATATTAAACACTAATTTCACTGAAACGGGTTTCATAATATTTCTGTTCAACTTTTATTTTGGTGAATATTTCAATACTATTTCTGGCTTGAACGGGTTCGATTTGCCGCGTCTAACCAAGGGCGGTAGGCATAAGCGTAAGATAAGCCAGGATTGATGACAATTTTTAAATGTTGACGATTTATACATTTACTTTGAATAACTATGTCTAAATGTACCTTATATATGTACACAATTCGACTGTACCATTCGCTTATATTATTTAATTAAACATTCGATTTGAAACGCATTGTATCCTTCGAGCCGTAAGTTATGAATTAGCTACATAAGAAGTATTGAACAGCGCCGCCACTGGCAATTTTTCGTTTTGGCAAATATCCAAAAGAAACGATTTCGTTTTCGGCTTCACGCTCGCGGCACATTTCTCGTTTTCTTAGTTTTCGCCATAAAGGAGAAATATTTAGCGAAACTATAATATTGAAGGGGTATAACACAGTGTGTTCCATTTTCGGACACCGCGCAGACTTCTCGTGTTCGTGTGGCAAATAACCACATCATGATTATTTTAGTGTAAAATAGTACTTACTTTATATGTGATGGTTTTGAAAAATCTTTATGAATACAGAAATAGACTGAATTTTTCATGAACATATTGAAAAGTTTACTTGGTCGAGCCTATTTTTGAGTTATCGCACCCTGACGCCGGTTGTACAAATATTGTTCAAAATCAGAGTCACCCGGGAAGTTGGGTGTTAACAACGCATCAATAGCTGCGGTAGTGTGAGGGTATATCGTTGTTTTATTCCCGGTCAGCTTATTTCGCCCGTCATGAAACTAATTTTAAGTATGCACAGAACGGCAGCTACGCATCTAGTGACAGCGATGCATCATGAGTGACCGCACAACAGCGATTATTATTAAAGTTTCACAGCAAACACCCGATATTGAGCCCAGATTAGTGATTTTTGTTTTTTAATGATCGAACATGGTGTTACCCTGTTTTATACTCTGTAATACAAGTCTTTTACGACATTCAATATAATTTCTACATTCCATCATGAAATGATATTCACTCTCAATTACATTACAGGTTTTGCATTTACGTTCTGCCCTTGGTATCTGTCTATGTCTGTCATTTTCTATAAGTAACTTATGATCTGAGATCCTGAATTTGCATAAAAGTTGTCTCGGTTTAATATTGTTGATCTCTGTTAAATAATTTTCTATTTTAAATTCAATTTTAAATTTTCTGTATGTGGCTAATTTATTTGTCTCACCATTTATTCTTACGTCATTAAATAGTTCACATTTTCACTGTTCTGTGTATTTTTTCTTTAAAGTAAGACAGTAAGTTTTTTATTCAATATATCTTTATCAGACTTTTCTTGTTGTCTGATGTAACTATTCAAATTAGTATCCGCAATGTTTTTTTTTTACTTCATTAATCCTATATATACCATACTATAATTTGTGGTGTGTTGGGATTGATTGATTTGAGCATGAATTTTAATGAATAATGGGTATCTTCCAAGCTCTACTAAAATTGCCAATTTAGTTGTTCTTTTACTGATGCCTCCTAATAAGAATCTACAGAAGGAAAAATTGACAGTTTCAATGATATTATTTTTGGTAATCTCTTCCCCCCAAACTTGGCACCCATAATTTAAAAATCGGAGTGATTAATTTATCAAAAAGGTTTAAGGCCGTTTTAAATGTGTAACTTGACACCGAAGCCAGCATGTTCTTGAGTGCAAACAACACTTTCAATGCCTTTTCTTTAAGTGTATTACATGCAGCATTAAACTTTCCATTATGAGTAAAAATAATCCCAAGATAGTTGAAATTGCCAACTATTTCAACTTCTGAACCACCATAATAAATATTCTCGTTAATAATTCAGTTTCTCTTATTAAAGATCATTATTTTGGTTTTATCTAAACTAACTGAGTGTTGCCACTTACGGACGGAACAGTTATTATAGCCGGGGCAGGGCCGGCAAATTCCGGGGGGGGGGCTCCTTATTTCTGAAGTATCAAGAAGGGGGCAGTTTTTTCCAGACAGCATTTGGGGGGGCACCTTATTTATAAAATATTGCAAATTATAAGTTACAACATGCAATACTTTCTTCACAGAATTTTGCAAGTATAAACTGTTACTTTCTTTCCAGGCTGGTATTATCGGCATTGTATTTCTATAGCATTTCGAAATTATTACACTAGCAAATATCGCATTTTAAGTCTGTTGTAAATCTGGAATGCGATTTGTAATTATAAACTGTAAACAGAAATAAACTAGTTATAAATTGCAATAATGTCAATATAAATGTTGACAAATACAGTACATGACAACACCCTGTAAAGTATGAACGGTTATATGTCAAATAATTTATATTGACTACAGAACAATAAATTAAATAAAACAAGTCATGCATGGCACAGTCCCCGTTAGTTATAGAATTTAAGATATATAGTTTTGTTTATAGTAATATAGCTGGAAAATAACCATGTCAGGAATATGATTATGATGATTGTATAGCATTAAATTTGACATTTGTAACTGGTCGTCAAACGAGTACTTGTCCACATTAAGAAATATTGCTCTGGAACAGCATTAATTAAAACAAAATCAGCCATTTTGAATACATGTATATATGGTGTACAATGTCAGCATCCCTCATTTTAATTTTATGTCATATTACCTCAGACCCTGCAAATGGAAGTGTGCATGGAATCATGGGAAGAAACGGTGTGTATTGTGATAACTGTCATAAAGGTGGTTGACAGGTCATACTTGTTTTCAACTCTGGAAGGACAGTGGGTTCTACCAGGTGTGCTTGTAATTTACATAACAAAGGGTGTTTACAACTTTGAAAGGAGAATTGGAATCTACCAGGTGTGCTGTTATTGAATAACAAAGGATGTTTATGATCGAATAAGTTGCCTACGTGACACAGCTGCTAGCAAGGTCACATTCTGATTGGCTTATGTGGGAAAATCAGGTGGTGACACTGAATCATGCCTATAAATTGGACAGACACAAGACACATTTTGGGTCGATCATTTCAACTTGGTTCTGTCACTTCAACTTGCTTTCCTGTGTGTCCTGCTACGATATTGTTTGTCAAGTGATACAGGCTACAACCATCATTCTGTGAGACTTGTATAAACTGCTCTGTGATCTCCTGCTTCCAGCGGTGCCCTCCAGAATACCAGCGTTCCTCTGCAAGCACGACTCCTGTATTTCTTCGTTGTTGTGTTGCAGAAGCCATTGACTACCGTCCATTAATACATCCTGGAACTGTGAGTTATCACCAATGCACACTTCCCTAAGCAATCCCCTATTTTAGTGACTTAATTCATTGTATTTTTCTGTGCTTTATTAAGGTATTGATAAGCTTTAACTCGATATTTTGGTGTATGTTTATTTCATTTCCAGTACTATTGTCTTGTCTACCCCATACTAGCAGTGAAAGAACCCCCTGTCCAGTGTGAGTTCTGTGGGTGGCCCTCTCAATTGCGATAAGCAGGCCTTACACTGTGACATACATTGTATAATGAATATGTCGGAGATGGCTGTAGAAGTCCATTCATTAAAACAGAATGGCGCCAGTCAGCCATTTTGAATCCTATCTGAAAAATAAAATGACGTGCATCATTAACTCGTAATGTCTAATGCATGTTATAAGTTTGAACGAAATCCATCCATAAATGCCAGAAATGCTTGACATTTGATGGTTTTTTTAGCACAAAAATGGCCACCATTCGGCCATTTTTAATAGGATCGTCAAACCAATATATTTGTATATCTATGACATGATGTATAATGAATATTTAAAATTTGAACATAATCAGTGAAAGCAAGTCAGAGATATGGCACTAGAACCACATTCATTAAAACAGAATGACGTGAATCAAGGTCCTATAATGTCCAATGTATATACCAAATCCATCTGTAAACAGCCGAGAAATGCTTAATTTTGATGATTTTTCAGTACAAAAATGACTGCCATTCGGCCATCTTAAATCAGACCGTGGACAAAATTGATGTGCATATGTATAATGTCATGTGTGAAGTTTGATTGTGATAGGTCCAGACATTTCTAAGATACAGGTCCGGACGCACGCACGAACGGACAAACGGAGGTCAAAACACAAGTCCCCGTTTTCGGACTGCAGCCGAACGGGGACTAATTAAAAAAAGTGCTTTATGTAAATGTGTAAATTATACCACAATAAATAAATATAAGTAAGTGGAAATAAATAGGATGAAAGATTCTAAGCTATTAATTATATGCAGTTTGCAATCACTGTCACATGACTAAAAGTATGGAGATTTACAGGAAACACAATAAAGTATGATATAAAAAATTAGTAATATAGAATATATATAAAATATAACAATATTTGGTTTATCTTATTCTTTATTTATATTCCAATATTTCCCTGTTATTTCTCCTTTTTTCCCTCTTCGTTCTTTAATCTGTATCCTACTGTTCGTATTCTAAAACATCTTTTTCTTCCTCCTCCTTCTCCTCCAATTTCTGCTCCTCCTCCTGTATACAGTATTAACGTTTGAGTTCCTCACAAATGTTTACAACTTTCTTTCTGGCCAGTGAAGAGGGGGATCACAGTGAAGAGGAGGATCACAGTGAAGAGGGGGATCACAGTGAAGAGGGGGATCACAGTGAAGAGGGGGATCACAGTGAAGAGGGGGATCACAGTGAAGAGGGGGATCACAGTGAAGTGCGGTATTTGACAAGATCTGGGACAAGCAGGCACTAAACTTTACTTGGAGACATGCACTGTTTCGCTGATTTGTAGAAACATTTATTTTTCACTCAATGACTATAGTTTGCAGACAATCTACACCAACTACAACTAAACTAAATAATTAACTATAAAAATGTTTTAAAAAGAATTGAAAACGGGGGGGGGGGTCACATTACTTTTAGTCTTTGTCCAGGGGGGTCACCATAATTTTCATTGTGGGTACAGAGGGGTTTATTGATTTTGTTTCTACATTTACAAAAAATTGCCGGCCCAGCCCCGGCCATAAAAAACTGATCGGTCCCTTATTGCCGTACTCGGTCTTATCAAGATGCAAAACCAATACATCTACGAGTTCGAGTCAAAGCATGTCACAACGATAATGCTCGTAGTACTGTTTTTTTCAACAACTTTCAAAGAGGAAAATATTCGTGTATTATTTCTAGTATTCTATTGACCCAGGCACTTTTGCCTACCGCACTTGGCCAAACGGTGCAAATACGTCGCCATCTTGAGAGGCTGCTCTGGCCGTTGATACAACGCCCTCTGTTACCACCCCATCCGCGTTCCCGAAGCTGTGGCTGTAAAACGAAAACAGTCATTCGTACTTCTGAAGATTTACCAATTTTTGACATCAGCAGAACGCTAATTGAGTCACGAGCGAACGTTGTGGCAAACTCGGGCACCGAATAATCGATACCCCTATCATTCGTCCTTGTTCCGGCTCTCCAACTTCCGGGTTTCCGACATTAGCATTACTTGTTGTTGACACTTGGACAAATAAGATAAGTCTACTGAATTCATAACCAAATATTCAAAGTATGGCAGCGGTTGAAGTCAGCAAGTTACCAACACTGGTGAAAATATTAGATAAATGGACTCCATATTGTAATAACTTGCTTTCCATGTTGAAGAACAGCTTAATATCTAAACATATTTGGCCGTGTATGGATATGTACACAGACGACATTGACAACTGTACAACAGTATTCGGAGCAGCAAACAACTATCATCTGCCACCTTTTGAAAGAACTTATTTTATGTATTCCACCGATAGCTCCAAACTGAAGGAAGTACTCAACACAACTGGAGTAGTCAACTGGGAAAAGGACCAGATCATGTTTGAGAATATACCAATTCCTTGTTTTCAAGTTGTTCATGATGTTGCTAAAAACAAAGGATTTCAACTGATTTTCAATGCACCGCGTCAGATATTTATACTGAAAAACAAAGAATTATGTTCAAGAGCTGCTGCAAAACAACTTCCATCTGGAATCCAGTATGGCACTTTAAGAAATGAACACATCTCCTTGATAGAAAATAGATGGCTGAACAATGAAATAACAAGCTCACCACCATCAGTTCTTTCCAAGACGCTGAAACACTGTAAATCTTTTGCTGCTTTTGAGGCCGATGGAACACCAGTTTCTTGGGGCATACACAAGGAGTGTGGTGCTTTAGGATATGGATTCTGTGAACCGAGGTGGCGTGGGTCAGGCTTGTTTACAGTAATATTGGCTAAATTTAGTATAGAACTGTTGAATGCAGGAGTTACACCCTATCTTTTTGTAAGTTTAGGCAACATAGTATCAGCAAAATCGACAGCAAAAGTTGGTTATCAAATAGTGGATGATTTTGTGGCTACGAGGGTGATATTTAGACAAGCAGCCTGTCGGCTGAGATAGCTCTACTGTTAGCAATGCACATTTCAATTAAGAACTGAAGATATTAGAAAATGAACAATATGTATAGTATCAAAACAATCGGCCTTCCTGTTTTCAACAAGAAGTCGAAAATATCACTTTTTACCAAAAATTACAAAAATATTCACCAAAATTAGAGAATTATTTAAAGATATCATCACAAAATGAACAAATCTGAGAGATCCACATGTAGTACCTATATACAGTATATATATTGTAACGTTTTGTCCCTTTTGTTGATAGGTAAGGACAGGTAGCGTATTTCCCGCCAACAGGTAGAGGTTCTTTGGAGTAAAAATATATCACTCAGTGGGACTGGTGCGGGGCAAGAGAACTCTTTGATAATTGAATCACTTTAACACAGTATACGGTTAAAGGGGAACCGCTCAATCCCATGGATTGCACCAAAGAATCATGGGACACTATTGTTTATGTTGTTTACAAAGTTAATCTATCTTTTGTTATCCATTGTTATTTTAATCCAGAAAGTAAATTTGTTGTGAGATTAGGCTTAACTGGAAGGTGCCCCTTTGACCTCTTTTATTAACAATACAATAATGACATGAATTACATGGAAGTCACGTGGGGTCACACAGGTCACAGTCACATAGACTTGCCAAGACAACAGCACATTGAAGCTGCCCTCTGAAACCTTTACAGAGGATGTCACGCAATATCTTTACTGAGAACTTAAAGCAATGCACAATTATCTTGGTATAGGGCCAAAGTTATCTCTATATTCTTTGTCCAAGCTTTATGAAGTGCAAGGCCTTTAGTTTTTCAGGGGTCGGCTTGATCTTGGGGTCTTGTGGTTGAGTTGCAAGAACTGACCGAAGAGTGCTGGTTTGTGTGTTAATTTATAGCAGTTTGTATGGATGTGACTGAAGCTAAAATGGGGCTAAATCAATCAAAACATATTTGGGGATTCCATTGGGTCGCATATAAATAAAAACAACCTGATTGGTAATGGGGGTCACATGATCCGCCAAAATAGGAAATACCTGTCAAGTGTAGTCAAATGACATCAGGCAACTAGTCAAGACAGGAAGTTACAATCATTAAGATTTAATTTAACGCTTCAGCACCCTTGGTACCAGGCACAGAAAAACATCATGACCTAGTTACCAGGGATATCAAACTAGGGTTGCTAGTTCCCTTGAATAGGTCACCTTCAAGGGATGTGCCAACCAGCTTTCCGCGACAATATAATATCAAAGCAATCAATCGTTTATGAAAAAGTAAAATAAATAAGGGCTTAGTATGCAGCCTTGCCGAATGCCTACAGGACAGTCAAAATATTCAGTTTTTCCATTTTGGAGGCGGACACAAGATTTCACGTTTGAATATATGCTAGACAATATTTTAAACATTTTCCCGTTTATACCCCCCCCCCTTAACAGAATATACCACAACCTTTGTCTATCAACAGTGTCAAAAGCCTTCGAAAAATCGACAAATGCACAATAAAATTGTCCCCCCGTTTTCTGGTAATGTAATTTTGAATAATTGACTGCATAATAAAAATGTTATCAAACGTTGAGTAACCGTTCCTGAATCCCGCCTGTGCTTCGTCGATCGTCCCAGTGCTTTTTCCCAAAAATACAGCCATCTATTAAGAATCGATGTAAAATTGTTACCAAATATACTGAGCAAGGAAATTGCTCTATAATTCCTCGGGTCATCGGCGGACCCCGTTTTATATATTGGAATGACAATTGCACTTGATGAGACGTTTGGTATTTTTCCTGATTCAAATATTTGGTTTAAAATGATGTTTAAAAATGGGGCCAAGGTAGGAAAAGAGTTTTTAAAGAATTCGCCAATCAGCTCATCGGGGCCTGCAGATTTACCATTTTTAATACTAGCCCATTTAAGATATCCCAAGCAATTTCCATAGTGCTAGGTTGAAATTCGTCAACTTATTTAAGTAGATCTTGGAACTAGTTTGGAAGAGCAAAGTTATCATCTGCCTTACCACCTGCAAAGAGCGTACTAAAAAGTAGTCATACCATTTAGCATGTGTGATAGGCATATTGGTGTTGGCAGAGAAGGGGTTATTTAGTCGTCTAAATGATGATCAAAACAGATTTCTATCAGCGCCTATCAAATTTGACATGATTTGATCTATATGTCGGCGTTTTTTGTCCCGGCAAACATACTTAAACCTTTTACTCAATAAGTTGGGTTATTGGTATTACGAAATTTGCGTAACATTCTGTATTTCTCTTTTTTACTTTGTTTACAATCATTGTCAAACCAAAGTGGTTGTTCTGTATGTGTGTTTGAAATTTATTTTTCATACCACATTTATCAGCTACATATCGAATCAAGTCTTCAATTATATTAACAGATACATCTGTATCGAGATTTGCATTTTCAGAAATCGGGTTTAACGTATTTTGTATTTCCTCGGTATATAATTTGCCCATGAATGAATCAGAACGTGTAGGCAGCCATACATACTTAGTTAGTTGACTTTTGCATACAATTTGCATAAAATTGTTTATGTACAGACCCATGTACACTAAATACAAGTGGGAGATGATCAGACTCTGCACGGGACATAATAAAGAAATCCTATTACACGATAGCACCCACCCTTACAATTATGAGATATGTGAAGGAAAATTGTGAAAAGATTTCTTATTGATGCCATGGATTATAGAAAAAATTATGTAGATTAGATTCATTTCCTGTATTGTCTGTTTCTTCTTCCATTTATATAGTATGTGTTTATCCAGTAATTTTATTGCAGCTTCTAATTACTTATTAGTGAGCCCCTGATGTAAAAGGGTAGCAACAAATAAATAAATAAATACATGTACATAAATAAATATAGGTCATAGATTACACTGATGATTCCGGTCAACAGCACAACTACGACGAACTAGCCACAACGTCTGCAGTAGAGCTAATCAAAGGACAGAAAATAACGATAAAACAACGATTGTATCTTTTAGTATCAACACCATCGATTCGAGTAATAAGGTATTCCTGTATTTAAAGGGCGGTGGCCGTCGCGCCACGCATGCGCGAGATATGAACTACATTTAAAATTCTGCAAGAATACATTAGGAGTCCACAGAAGAAGCTCGAAACATTGCATCACGGGGCGAATTAAGTCGATACCCCATACATTTGGAGGTAATTAACAATGTGTTCTCCTACTGGGCAAGGATAGCGCATGGTAGCTTTACAAAATAAACTGGATCTACACGAACAAGGACAGAAATCATTTGTAACTTTTATAAAACACATGTTAGAAACACTTAAATGTAACAAACTCTGGGAAGTTAATAATCTGAATTTTAAAAACATAAAAAGAATTATTCAAAATAAACTTAAAGATACATATAATAATGAGTGGATGAAGCAACACAATAAAGACAACAATCAAAATGTTGGCAACAAATTAAAGACATACTTACTGGTAAAGAAAAATTACAAATTTGAAAATTATCTAAAAGTAATTTTGAATTATAAAATAAGATCAGCAATTACAAAATTAAGAATTTCAAGACATAACTTGCCAATTGAGAAAGGGCGGTACAATAATAGACATCAAAAACAAAGAATATGCAAATTGTGCGACTCATCTGAAGTGGGTGATGAATAACACTACTAGTATGTTATGAACTGTTCAAACTCAGATATTAAATCAAATAGAGAAACATTTTTTCACAGTATTAGCTTTCCAGAATTTGAAAAACTAAGAATGTAAATTCATTTATTTATTAAGTGCTTTGGATACTCATCTTATGATACCTTCCGCCAAATATGTTTATTCTATTTTAAATGTAGTTAATAGTTGTATTTAGTGGCCATACTGCCGTATTGTACTATATCGGTGTTGTGCCAATAAATTATTATTATCATTATGAACAAAGATGGCGACTTTGGTTGTTGCGTACACCTACAGTACAAACTGAGACGTTACCCAAGCTTAAAGTGGGGGAGTCGTCACATGCGCGTGCGTCAGATGGCCATAGCGTGTCATTGTTCACAAACAACCGTCTACCCATCAGCCTTTGCGTTTTTAGTGTGTTGTTATCATCGCTTGGGACTCAATTCCCGCGAATGCGCAGGTGACGACATCTTCGCTTTAACTAGGCATTTTTTTTGGTTATTGGAAGCTATCAAGAGTCACTGGTGGCAATTAGTTCACGTTGCGCCCGGTTCAAAATTCGTACTTCCGATTTACTATAGTGCATTGGTTTGTGGGAAAATCAATATCTATCAACACAAATGTCGTACGTGTGCAGCGCGACGACTACCACCCTTTAACACAAACAACATTACTTGAGTGTGCGACTGATTGACGTGTGACATGACGGGAAACTCGTAGCTGATGTACATTAGTATTCTGCTTTGATTTCTAAGATCTGTATAGATTGCCTGGGGTAAAAACAAATGGTAATTGTACCCTGAAAATGCTTTTTGCTACTCTATTTCGTATTTCCCTGAAGGTAAATTGTACAACGTATTGAATTTATTCACTTTACAAATATCGTGATATTTTCTATACAATGCAGAATTTACAAGCTTTAACCTAACGTTCATACAGTACTCATTTCGCCCAACCTTCCGCTTTTACATCGACCGCTTATCGCTTTATTTCCGACCACGCTGTCTTGTCCGACCGGAAACCGACCGCATTTTAATCGCGTTTTTTTTCGTTCGCTCGCTCATTGAAAACATTGACCGCTCGCCCAAACACTGAAAACTGGCACATGGGTGGTCGAAATGATGGTTTTGATAGTAAAGTGTGAACATACAACTAATATTAACTATTATTAAATTCTGTACGACACTTCAAATCTAGTAGTTGTATGACACTTGTATCGTGAAAGCAACTGAACTGGGACCTCTTGTTACGTGTTTTGGGTGCTTGTTCTAGATGTAATATTTTTTTCTTTTATTTTAATGAGACAGTTACGTGAAAAAAGCCTAGGTAACTCCTTTTGACAGAGCAGAGAAACGAGGAAATGTTAGTGTTTAATTCCAAAAATAGCGATACCGAATCCACATCGGTCCACGTCTGGTAAAATTGACATTCAATTTTTAAAATTAAAGTGCCTGTGCAATGCCCACCCTCACGTTAACTATTTTAGATCCGTGTCCTACTGAAGTGGGCAGTTATTGATTTTTTGTCGTCAAAATGGTTACTCCTATCCAAGTAAATTTAAGATGTATCTCGTGCTGTAGCCACGCCCACCTATCCTGAAACAGTCGACTGTTTCCGGATTTCCGACTCTCGCCGAAAGTGCGCCACCAAATGCCAAAATATGAGAGGAAGCCATACTCCTGAGCTGTACTTGTATAACACTGCGTGATTCAACATACTTTTAAACGATATACATTTTTCGGTCGGCATTTCTTTTTTTTTTTTGTCAATTTTTTTTTTTTTTTTGAGATAGAGAGTTTTTAGAAGTTGTTTTCAGAACAAACGTTTGTGATGGTTAAACGTTGTGTTGTGGGCGGTTGCAGTAATACGTATAGTCATAGTGTAAGTATTCACACTTTTCCAAACGATCCGAAGGTGCGACGTCAGTGGACGAAAGCCGTGAAAACAACGAGAAAAGGTTGGGGTGGACCTTCTCCTTACAGCGTCATATGTAGTGTCCACTTCACCTCAGATTCTTTTTTCGAAAAACTGTCTTCGGCCGTGAAAAAACAACTAGGTTTTAAAGAGAAGCGCCGACAACTTAAACCTAGCGCAATACCAACAATTTTGAAAAAAATAGATTCCGAACCAGCCCATGATCACCGAGGCGGATTTCAGAAGAGAGAGAGACGTCGGGTAAGTGTTTCAAATCATTTGACTTTTTTTGCCATCCTGATTATCGCTTTATAGAGACAATTAAGTTTGCGTTATGTAAAGGTATCAATAATTTTTGATAGTAACACGAAAACGACGCGTCGGACAGACAGGAAATTACGCAGTCCTTACACACTGCTAATTGTTTTCATTTTCGCAGGCTAAAAGTTTCTGAATTGTTCGGTGATTGGTGCTGAATGTCGAATTCACACCTCTGTTACTTTCCTTCTAGCTTGATCTGCGAAATAATTTATGGGGGTACTGGACATCTCGACCCAAAAAAATCCCGACCCTTGAATGAGTTCGGTCTATACCGTATACGTACCGCAAAAATGTTCCCACAAAAAATATTTTCGACTAAAAACGGCCACATGCCCTGAAAAAAATCGAACAGAGCTTGACATGTATGAATAATTTATTGGGCTTAAAAGAAAAACGTGTCAAATCTAGTTATAGCCATAACTATTTGGTGGCCAGTCGATGAACAATTCGAAACTCAGGATTCACACGGAAGTCCTTCAGGGCTGAAAATCATCGACGCTACTCTGGTTTACTTCATTTCACAACTTGCAGAGAAAACTGATTCGCGTGAACTCTAATGTATCTTAGCCTAGTATTTTCTTTTTGAACTAAGGTCAAATTCCATCAGTTTGTCAAAATATATGTTTTTCAGCGAATAATTTTGAAGCCTGTCACATTGTACGACGACCCTTCAATCAGCGTCAAATATGCTTTGTTACAACATCATTGATTGGCTGAGAGTCACCTGATCGGAGCACGACCTGGGTCATAGAACCATATTTGTCCGTATTATCAACAGGACTTTGCAAAATAACCACACCCACATTTTCAATCTTTTTTAGCGCGGAAATTGCAAACAAATGTAAAAAAAAATCGTGAATTTCATTGATTCGAATAAAATAAAGCAAGCGATTGATAAGGATGATTATTAATATTTTCCCCGATGCTCTTCGAATTTTTATTTTTTTATTTCAAGGTAAAAAATGGCTAGTTGAAGTTGCATCGTCTTCAATGCGGTTGTTTCACCGCAAACAACTCTAGCTCTGTTTTGGGCATGGTTTAGTTTTGCGATGTAAAATAAAATATATATTAAAATAATAATATTGATTAATTATTTGAGGTTTCAGCCCACAAATTACGGACATGCTCCCCATGAATTACGGTCAATGTTTGTCTTCTCTCGGCTGATTATCACGGTGTTGATCGACGCCCTTCCTAAACTCAGTATGGAGAAACCAACGGGGATCGACATTCCAAACAAACAATCGAAATTATCAACGAAAGACGAGATTTTTCTAGATATTTACAAACATACTGTCATGACAAACATATGTAAAATTAACAAATACACAAAGAGGTGTAATATTAGGTTTTATTTTAGGCTTAGAAATATTTTCTTTCACTCAGCTCATGCATGTAACTGCCATTTAGCTTTACGGTCCTTCAGCATCGGGGGGAAAACAACAATAATTATACAAAACACATTGCGAAGACTCAACAATCAGGAAAGAAACCCCAGACAACCATGTCGTACTTGTGTTGAAATGCATTTTGTATTTCACGTCAGAATATTGTTTAAAATAAAATATTCAGTCCAAGCCAAATCGAGGTCAAAGGGTCAGGTTGCGTGCATATAATTATATGTAGTTAAAACAAAAAGTATTTGAACTTTTGTCAGCTGTTCAACATCTATAAAAACCAGAAAGACAATTATAAGACAATGTGAACCTCGGAAATTATTCTGTTAGTCTGAATTTTGAATGCGCGCGAGCGAGCAGGTGGGCGGTGATATTTCGGGGTTTGCGCGGTCGAAAATAAAGCGGAAATTGTCCGCTCGAATTCAACAAGCGGTCGCAAAAGCGAGAGAAAAAGGTGATTGGAAAGCGGAAGCGGGCGGGAGGTTGTGCGAAAGGAGTACTGTAACATTGCACAACTTTCTTTTAAATCGTTTTATTTTCCAAGTCAATATTCTATTTTACTAATACATTTTTTTTTCTAACGCAATGGCGAAGAAAGAAAGAAAGCGTTGACAGACAAGGCAAAGAAAAATCTGCCACTTAGTGTCGCACTCTGACACAGCAATTTTTTTCAAACATCGGCCATTTTGTTTCACCATGAAAACCGTTTTTAGATGTCTTATCAGAGACACTTGAAGGATTAGCTTGTTTGTAAACTGTCAGCGTGTACAGTGGGACAGTAATGTTTGTCAGAGGATTATCCCTCGTTGTTCGTTTGCATAACAATGGAAAACCCGAACGTTCTTGGAGTACGGACTCAAATGCCAGCAGTTTTCTTCATTTTTCACGCTCGAGCTTGAAATTATTCATTATCTGACACTCTTTATGAGTTCTATGATAACAGTGGTTAATATGTTTGGCCATTTTTAGTGTATATTTATAATAATGCAGCAAATCTACAGTGTTTTATTAACCAAAACTGTTTATCGCGTTTTTCTCGAGTTGAAGTTTTGATCGAGTACGACTCATTGGGACCGCCGCCAAATCAAGTGCGTTCAGACTAGGACATTCAAACTCGCAGTTATCGTTCAAAAGATAATGATGGTGCGAAATATGTCTGGGTTTTTAAATAAAATGCTTTGTCACGGAATAATAGTCTGTTAAAGGTGCCAAGTATGAAATAATTTAGGGACGAAAAAACAAACCTGCATAGAAATCGGAATACAGTGTAATAGGTCTTTTGATTATCGGAGACGCATTTCAATGGACTTGATTACGGACAATGCATGACGTAAATTTCACCAGGAAATTCCGCAGTGTGCTCTCGCAATCGCGGACTTAGTCATTTTTACAAGGTTCGCCATTTTTGATGTCACGTGATAATTATGTAAACAAGCCGGTAGGCTGGTTGGCGATCCGCTCCGCTCAAAAACAAGCACCATGTTTTTGGCTGTTTCCATGGTGTGACATAAACGTGAAGCTAACGTCGGTTTATAACTAATACGAAGTTCGCAAACACCATTCAGTCTTTGGAAGTCACTTAGTTTATTACTAGGACCACAATCACTCACTCTCCTAGTCGAGTGACTGTGCTAGGACGTATTCTGCTGTTACATTTATTATTTCCAACCGTTTTGCGATAGCATTTTCTAGAATGAAGCGTTTCCTGTAAATGCTGGAAAGCGAAATAATGAAATAACGAGATGGTAAATATTTACCTAAAGTACAGTGTGTTGACCTTCATAAAAATATACTTCATAATGCAAAACATTAGTCACGGTGAGTTATTTAAATATACGACTCCTAATCGGAAAATATGACCACAGTCCAGAATTTCAGACGGATATTAAGAAACCTAAGAGCATATCAGAAGCATTTACTCTAAAATATAAAAAAGAACTGCAGTCAAAAGTCAAGAATGCCAGCAAATAAAGGACTCTGTCCCACAATCCTTTGTGCGCGTTATTACGACACGCGCAAAAAACTGTACCACGCTTGTCAAATCTGGGTCAAATATACAGTGCGCTACTATCTTGCCACAGTGGAGTGTTCGGTGACCATTGAATTAGCCCGTGATTCATATTTTATGTGTATTAATTTATTCGTTAATTTTCGTGACTGACAGTACTGCCCAAATTTTAGTCAAAAAAACACAACTGGTGAAACGGAAGAGCATTGCCAGGCGATGGACGCGGGGCTCTTTGGCGACGACCGCATAGAGGTCAAAGTACGCGTTCTATTTTTACACGTTAAATATGGCTCTTCCATTTCGCCCCCTCCGGAATGTTCTACTTTCGCAGCCTAATCGCAGGTTTTTCGAAAAACGTCGAAAAAACACAAGAATTAGTAGAAATGTTCCTGGTGGATTATTGATGGGGAATAATGTCTTTATTACAAAAATGCTGAAAAACCGTGAGTTGTTGCCTTAGTTATTTTTTTATTGGCGAAAAACTGCGAACTTGGCAAATTTGGTTGCACAACTTCCCTTTATCATATACACCCAGCGACACCGATAAAACTGGTAGGAGGTAATACATTTGGGGCGAAAGTATTCAAAAATCAGTTTTTGGATGTTGCAATGGCAGTAGTGGGTGTTATATCCTGGCCTTATTATGTATACAGCGCCCTCAACGGGCTAGTCTACAAATATACCCATGATGCATTGTTCTTCTCATCATGGCTGCCTACATGAAATAAATACTGTCCAGGTTAGTTAATCACAATCAAGCCATCCTGTGTCTTCTATATAATATTGGTGAACATATAACATGGTGGCAGCGGTAAACTGATATGTTAAGACTCTCAACAATATATTATTAACGATTTTGAAGTCAAACAACTGTCAATTTGGAAGCCATAAAGATGACGCTACAAGCTCCATTGCCAGCACCTCAGATGGACTGGGAAGCACCCGATATAGTGATAGCCTTTGCTCGATTCCGACAAAAATGCGAATTAACATTCAAAAGTGCACTGAAGGATGCCACTGATGAAAAAAAGGCTAGCTATCTATTGTTATGGGCAGGTGAGAAAGGCCTTGATATGTACAACAGCTGGAATTTTGATGATGCAGATGACAGGAAGAAGCCTGACAAAATTTTGGAAAAATTTGTGCAGCATCTTGAACCCAAGTCTAACCACCGCATACATAGGTACCAGTTCCAGGACATGAGACAAGAACCAGAAGAGACAGTGGACAACTTCATGTCAAAATTAAAGAATGTTGCAGCCAAATGCAAATTCGAATCTGACAAAGAAATGGAAGAAAGGTTAGTAGATCAACTAATATGGGGTTCATGTCATCCAGATGTTCAAAAGAAATTGATTGGGTGAGATGAGAAGCTTACACTCAAAGATGCGATAGATGTAGCCCGCAGTTTTGAGGCAACAAACAAACAAATGCGATTGCTTGCAAGTAACCAGGACTATTCCTCACCAAATAAATCTGTGAATATAATCAAAAAGTATAGCAAGCCACAAAGCTACAAACCACATCAACAGACAAGAATATGTAACAATTGTGGGAAAACGCATGATATTTCTGCACGGAAAAATTGTCCTGCGTATGGATCTCAGTGTCACAAGTGTGGAAAAATGAACCACTGGCAATCAGTATGCAAATCATCAAAGAAAATACAAAATCGTCCACCAACACAACGCCGTAATAGACAGCAGATACATGACATGGGGTACAACACAGATATGACAGAAGAAGAAACCCTTACAATAAGAACTATTCATGCAAATGACAACCGAGAGGAAGTGTATACAATACTGCAAATTGAACGTGCTGAACTGACACAGAAAATAAACCTGAAATGCAAAGTTGACACAGGCGCCCAGAGCAATGTACTCCCATTGCGTCTATTTCGTAATATCTTTCCAGATAAAATAGATAGTAAAGGCAACCCCAAACCAAATGCATTACAAGGAACAAACATGATTCTATCAGCATATGGAGGATCGCAAATCAAACAGTTGGGAACAATAACAATCACTTGTCAACACAGAGGAAAGAAAATTAACTGTATTTTCTATGTGACAGATGCAACAGGTCCTGCCATCCTAGGCCTAAAAGCATGCAGAGCACTTAACCTAATTTCATTACATTGTGCTATAGAAAGTAAACATACAACAAATGCAGCAAAACAAACTGCACATCAAACGGAACAGAAGAGCCCCAACTACATTGATAGCGACATACCTCTAAAAGATCGTCCACCGATACGAGACAAGGAACATCTACTACAGATGTATCCAGACTGCTTCGATGATGTAGTCGGATGTTTTGAAAACTATACCTACCACATCACTTTAGACCCAAAAGTACCACCTGTAGTACATGCAGCTCGTCGAATACCAATAGAGCTCAGAGACAGACTCAAAACAGAACTAACTGAGATGGAAAACAAAAATATAATTACCAAAGTTAACCAACCTACTGATTGGGTCAACTCGCTTGTCATTCGAGAGAAAGAAGATGGCAGATTACGACTGTGCTTGGATCCCAAAGACTTGAACACTGCAATCAAGCGGGAACACCACCCTACACCAACACTTGAAGAAATCACACATAAGCTGACTGGTGCAAAATTGTTCAGTAAACTTGATGCCCGGAACGGATATTGGAATGTTAAACTAGATGAAGAGTCATCAGTACTAACAACATTCAACACTCCATTTGGTCGGTACAGATTCCTACGAATGCCATTTGGACTCCGCATGAGTCAAGACGTTTTCCAGTTCAAAGTTGACGAAGCATATCGCAACTGCAAAGGAGCCATAGGCATAGCAGATGACATACAAGTATACGGTTCAAATGAAACAGACCATGACTTACATCTACATGAAGCTATGAAAGAGACCAGACGGGCAGGCATGAAACTAAACAGAGATAAATGTCACATAAAAAGCAGAGAATGCAATTTCTATGGTATGTTATACACCGCTGAAGGAGTTAAACCAAGTCCAGACAAAGTCAGAGCCATAGAAATGATGCAGCCCCCAAATGACATGAAAGAACTGCGAACATTTCTTGGTCTTGTAACATACATGGGTCCATTCATACCCAAGCTGTCAGACCACACAGCATCACTGAGAGAACTCATCAAAGACAACTCAGAATTTGTTTGGACGCCAACACACACAAAGAGTTTCGACAAAATAAAGAGCCTTATCAGCGCAGAGACAACACTCGCCCACTATAACCAAAAGAAACCAGCCGAAACCCGATACGCAAATATTGAACGCGAACTACTTGCTGTAGTATATGGATGTGAAAAGTTTCACACCTATCTATATGGCCGACCCTTCTGTGTCGAGAGTGATCACCGTCCCAGTGTTCTCCCCAAAGCGTTTTAGCGTAGCGGGGCCGCTACTCCATTATTTATGCCGCTACTCTGAGAGATTGCCCGCTACTCTGTGGCATTTCCTGTTACTCTTTCTTTTAGCTTGTTAATACACGTGCGAATCTGTTAGTCAGCGTCATCAGCGTCCGGTACTGTGAGCCAAATCAGGTGTGAATGGAAACATGTCAGTGATTACGCAAAGACAATGGACTAATACAGCTTCGTACTTCGACAATAAACACTTTCGCCCTATTTAATTGGGGTAATAGCGAGTATTTTCTCAGTAGCATATTTGGCTGGAAGAAGCAACGATGTCAAACAGCAGAAATATTACGTTGTGGTTCCGCGTAGAACGCCCTGCTGGGCCCCTGGTTGCGAGCGATAAACCCACCAGCAACGCGGTCACCGGTACCCCTGTCGGCAGTGGTACTAAACGTGTCCAAGATGATGTTACAACGAAAAGTGCAAAAAAATAAAATCTAGATTTGATGCACAATGGACAACAAAATATACGTGGCTGAGAGAAACATCCGATGGCAAAGGTAAAAAAAGTATTTATTTGTAGCGTTTTACTTGGAAGCGAGTTTTGACCTAGTTTAGTAAATTTTTGTATGGCTTCATTTTTTGCCGATCGTCGAAACATTTTTTTGGAAACGACCTTCTTTCTGGAAGTTCAAAAATTGTTGGCTACGATTTATCAAAGTAACTAATACTAGTATTGTGTTTTGAAATAGTTGGGTAAAGTTTATCGTGGCAATTTTTAAGTTTAGCGACTTTTCAAAATGGCGGCAATTTGTTTATTTTCGTGTTGATCGTGACGATATTTTTTAAATACAAGTATTGATTCGCTCCTATTTCTTATCTTTTAGGAATGCTGTGACACATATGTGGAAAATTCAACTTAAAAACATCCAGAAATAGTTCTTTGGTATGGAATTCTATGCCATGTATAACTATTACGAAATATGCTATCGATAAACACGCACACTCGGAGATGCACAAGAAGGCCATGTCATTTAATAGAAGTGGGAAGCAAAGAAAATCACGGCGTTCTCAAAAGCTGCAGATCACTGGGCTTCCATGAAAGTCCGAAGAATCAACATTACATAGAAATCACACAGCAGCAGATTCATTTAATCTTCTACATAAATTTGTTAAAAAATAAAGACACATTTTCATCCATGCAAGCCTGTCATTATTGTTTTCTTTATCTTCAGACAAATGCTAATAATATGTAAATTATATGCAAATTAGCCGCCACTCTGATACATTTTTCTGGGGAGAACACTGCGTCCACTTGAGCAGATTCACAGAAAAAACTTAACCAAATCACCACCACGACTACAGCGAATGTTACTACGCTTACAACCATATGATTTTGACATCAGATATAAACCCGGAAAACAAATGCTTCTGGCTGATGCACTATCGCGTTTGTCACCCCAGGAAACAATTGAAATCCCAGATATGGAGGTGAAGATTCACCACCTGGTAAGCATCACACCAATAAAGCTATCAATGATCCGAGAAGAAACAAGCAAAGACCCAACCCTTCAGTTATTGATACAACAAATCATACAAGGTTGGCCAGACAGCATCAAGAAAGTACAATCAGTTCTACGACCATACTGGTCAGTACGTGACGACATATCCATTGAGGATGGCACAGTTCTGACAGGTAGCAGAATACTCATTCCCACAGCATTGAGAGATGACATCTTACAACAAATACACAAAGGTCATCTTGGAATGGAGAAATGCAAACTGAGAGCAAAATCCAGCGTCTACTGGCCAGGTACCTACAAGGACATAGACAATCTTGTCGCAAATTGCACCTCGTGTCAGAAATTTCACAACTCGCAGCAGAAAGAGCCAATAATTCCTACAGAAGCCCCACCAAGGCCATGGCACACTGTTGGAGCTGATTTATTCTACACCAATAACACTTGGTATCTCATTATCGCAGACTATTACTCAAAATTCCCATTCATACGAAAACTAGAAGACCTTCGAGCAAGTACAATAATCCGACTAACTAAGGTATTATTTGCAGAACAAGGCATACCAGAATCCTTTATCTGTGACAACGGTTCACAATTCACGTCAAGAGACTTTAGAAATCTAGCTAATCAGTATGGTTTTGAAATTATAACCTCTTCACCATACTACCCAAAGGGCCATGGATTCATTGAGCGCCACATCCAAACAGTGGAGAAAATACTCAACAAATGTAAAGAATCGGGAGATGATCCAAACTTAGCTTTATTATCACTACGCACTACACCACTAAAATCCAACGTACCCTCACCTGCAGAATTACTGAACGGCAGAGTCTACAAAACTACATTACCAAGTAAAATCCATCCACCACGAAATCAGGAAGATATACGCCACTATCTCACCTCACAACAAGAAATACAAACCCACCACTACAATCAGCATGCCAGACAACTGCCTGAGCTGTTTGTCGGACAACAAGTTCATGTCCAGAGTCCCATCAATAAAACATGGTCTCCAGCAAAGATAATAAACACAGCTAACACACCAAGGTCATATGAAGTAGAGACAGAGACGGGAAGCCAGTTTCGCAGAAACAGAGTCCACATACGCCCACAGCAGCCAAATATTCACCTAACGCCTAAGAAACAAATATCAACATCATCAGACTGTAAACAAGCATTGCTTGCAGACAAAACCACTCAACAGTCAATGCCTAATATGGAACCATCTAAATCAACAAGATCTAGGAGTAACATACAGATGCCATCACGATTCAAAGACTTTGTTTCTAAATAATGTTCGAACTGAACCTTGTTAACTTTTACAGTTTCGCTTGAGTGTTAATATTAATTAGTTACTTATTGAAGTTCATTGAATTCATTGTTAAAATTGTGATTACTTAGTCGAATAAAACATATTAAGGACATATATTACCATATCGTCGAGTTGAACTTTTCATTATTTTCAAATACCATTGATATTAACATTCGTCAGAGATATCTTCGATACATTGTAAGAACCATTTGAATGATACTTTTGCTTAAAACAAGAAGGGATGTTATATCCTGGCCTTATTATGTATACAGCGCCCTCAATGGGCTAGTCTACAAATATACCCATGATGCATTGTTCTTCTCATCATGGCTGCCTACATGAAATAAATACTGTCCAGGTTAGTTAATCACAATCAAGCCATCCTGTCTTCTATATAATATTGGTGAACATATAACAGTGGGCCAGGATTGTTTTCCAATTAGTGACGGCACGACCTACCTGTGAAGTATGAACAAAACCAGCCGAGCCGAAAAAATCACAGAGGAATTAAAAGCCGTTGCTGGTGAAAAGTTACCCCAACTTTAGGGTCAAATTTCTCGGTAATGAAAACAGATATCAAAAATTTAAATAGTAACTTTGTGCCCACACTCAAGCTGAGTAGAATGAGCTATGTCTGAAGTGTTTTATCCCAAATTTGTAGGAGGAGATACATTTGGCGCAAAGCTATCCAAAAATCAGTTTTTTGGCTGTTGCTATGGCAACGGTGAGCCAACATTTTTTTCAGATTTTTCCTAATGACTAGGGTGAAGGTGTGACCTACCTGCCAAGTTTGAACGAAATCGGCCAAGCCAAAAAAATCACAGAAGAAATCATACGTGAAAACACTGGAAATGTACACACACACACACACACACACACAAAACGACAAGCCGGTAGGCTGGTTGGCAATCCGCTCCGCTCAAAAACAAGCACCATGTTTTTGGCTGTTTCCATGGTGTGACATAAACGTGAAGCTAACGTCGGTTTATAACTAATACGAAGTTCGCAAACACCATTCAGTTTTTGGAAGTCACTTAGTTTATTACTAGGACCACAATCACTCTCCTAGTCGAGTGACTGAGCTAGGACGTATTCTGCTGTTACATTTATTATTTCCAACAGTTTTGAGATAGCATTTTCTAGAATGAAGCGTTTCCTGTAAATGCTGGAAAGCGAAATAATGAAATAACGAGATGGTAAATATTTACCTAAAGTACAGTGTGTTGACCTTCATAAAAATATACTTCATAATGCAAAACATTAGTCACGGTGAGTTATTTAAATATACGACTCCTAATCGGAAAATATGACCACAGTCCAGAATTTCAGACGGATATTAAGAAACCTAAGAGCATATCAAAAGCATTTACTCTAAAATATAAAAAAGAACTGCAGTCAAAAATGCCAGCAAATAAAGGACTCTGTCCCACAATCCTTTGTGCGCGTTATTACGGACACGCGCAAAAAACTGTACCACGCTTGTCAAATCTGGGTCAAATATACAGTACGCTACTATCTTGCCACAGTGGAGTGTTCGGTGACCATTGAATTAGCCCGTGATTCATATTTTATGTGTATTAATTTATTCATCAATTTTCGTGACTGACAGTACTGCCCAAATTTTAGCCAAAAAACGCAACTGGTGAAACGGAAGAGCATTGCCAGGCGATGGACGCGGGGCTCTTTGGCGACGACCGCATAGAGGTCAAAATACGCGTTCTATTTTTACGCGTTGAATATGGCTCTTCCATTTCGCCCCTCCGGAATGTTCTACTTTCACAGCCTAATCGCAGGTTTTTTGAAAAACGTCGAAAAAACACAAGAATTAGTAGAAATGTTCCTGGTGGATTATTGATGGGGAATAATGTCTTTATTACAAAAATGCTGAAAAACCGTGAGTTGTTGCCTTAGTTATTTTTTTATTGGCGAAAAACTGCGAACTCGGCAAATTTGGTTGCACAACTTCCCTTTATCATATACACCCAGCGACACCGATAAAACTGGTAGGAGGTAATACATTTGGGGCGAAAGTATTCAAAAATCAGTTTTTGGATGTTGCAATGGCAATGGTGGGCCAGGATTGTTTTCCAATTAGTGACGGCACGACCTACCTGTGAAGTATGAACAAAACCGGCCGAGCCGAAACAATCACAGAGGAGTTAAAAGCCGTTGCTGGTGAAAAGTTACCCCAAATTTAGGGTCAAATTTCTCGGTAATGAAAAAAGATATCAAAAATTCAAATGGTAACTTTGTGCCCACACTCAAGCTGAGTAGAATGAGCTATGTCTGAAGTGTTTTATCCCAAATTTGTAGGAGGAGATACATTTGGCGTGAAGCTATCCAAAAATCAGTTTTTTTGATGTTGCTATGGCAACGGTGGGCCAAAAAAAATTTTCAGATTTTTCCTTATAACTAGGGTTAAGGTGTGACCTACCTGCCAAGTTTGAACGAAATCGGCCAAGCCAAAAAAATCACAGAAGAAATAATAGTGAACACTGGAAATGTACACACACAGACACACACACACACACAAAACGACAAAAGTGATTATAAGGGCAATCCTAGCGGAGCGGATCGCCAACAATGTCTGTCCAGTTTGTGCGAACTTGCACCTCTATACTTAGTCTTTTGATATATATAACCTAAATTACTGTTCTGAACAAGACAACAGACAGAGAATGTTTTATTTAAAAACGTTACAAAACTCTTCTCGCTACCTTAACTCAATAGAAATAATATACAATTATTCGGAATGCTTGACCCTTAAAACAGTTGATCAATTACAATATGCTGTCATACAAATTCATAAGAATTGAAACCTGGTATAAATACAATTAGTTCAGTGCGTGAAAATGGTCAGTTCCATAAGAAATACCTTCGACCATGGTAACATGGCAATGTACAATAACGCGGGAACGGCGGCGTAGAAACACGTACTTGAGACGATGACGTTCACGCACCTTTCAGTTCTCTCGCCATAGCGTTGAGGTAGTCAGTCAGCGATGTTCACGCACCTTGCAAGTTGCAGCTGGAAACCTAAAGTAGTCAGCCGACGAACACGCACTTGAAGTAATTGCTGAACTCAGCAGAGAACGACATAGCAGACCTTCAGCATTGATAGCGTACGACCAAACGTGACGGTGTTGAAATACATGCAATGAATGGGCACACAATTGTCTCACACGCCACGTGCTGACACTACAACCCCGACACACCTGCTGACCACGCGAGGTATTGTAATTAATAACCACGAATTCAAGTCTGACGACCCCTTTATAAACAACGCATGGATGTCTCCCATGCCCAATGGTAAATGTGTCCGCATTCATAAAAACCAAGACAAAACAGCACTCAAAAAACACAGACATACTCAACAGTCACATATGTAATATTTCCAGTACACCAATAAAAGTAATGAACGGACACATGATAACCTGACACGCAATTGTGTTTCTTGGGCAACATAAATAAATGTTTCGTAAATATAAAGTTGCAATGAAAGTAAATGCAGTTCGAACATTTGATAGTAAAACCGTATTATTTGATTAGAGATTCCTGGGTAACCAATATTAATGATGTACATTATTTTGTAATTTACTCTGGCGAGGTAACAGACGGCAAAGGACAATACCTGTGTTATGCTAATCACACATTTGCCATGAGCAGTCGTTGAAAGTAATTTGAAGGAATCCCACAAAACGCAATTTATGGCACGTGACTAAAAACGCAATGTAATGCACGAGAATACCATGACGGACATTTCAAATGTTATAGTTATCTGAATTACCACGGCGATAGCTTGGGGGGAATTGCGACCAAATAGTTATCCAAAAGATAACAGGGACGGCAGATACGACCACACAAAACGCCATTTAAGGCAACACTTGAATGTCTTTCCGAGCAAAAAGAATGAAAATTGTTAATCGTTTACCAGACAACAGGGCAAAACTTGCCTGCCATGCTAAAAAATTACCAGCCCTGCTTATGTTTTCAATATCTTATTTACTTTCAATCGTTCCACTACATTTCATTCAATCAGTGTCGCTAATCCAGTCTAAAAAGGTCGGGTCGCATATATTGTGAGAGTTCAAGTCACGCAAAGTGTGAGAGTTTGCTAAATCACGCATCGTTCATGGATTGTTGTTATACCTGTTGCATGTGTCAAAACAGTCGTATCAGACTTACAGGTACATAATTTTGACAACAATCATACATTCCTAGACATTTTGGGATTTTTGTAAAAAGTAATATTTTATTTATTTTCTCAAAAATTCTGCTCGACTTAAAGTTTCCACCAGTCCCACTAAATAGTTACCTGTGCCGGATGTACGGGCGAGCGAGCAGTAATTGATTGATTTAATCCAGATAGATTATTGATTTGGTGTGAATGTTATTCTGAGCGAGAAAAGATCGAGGTAAAAAAAAAACGATTTTCGTGCAAGCTTCCATGATTTTTCGGTGATTATATATAGGTTAGATGGGTTATTTATCAGAGGAGCCTGTGGAACTAAAATTTTTGACGTGACGAATAACCATGTAATAACCAAGTGGTGATTGCGACCCCAAACATATTCTACTTTTAGTAAGCGAGTGTGAAAACCATGTTTATGCTATGAGAAAGTGGCGACCTTGGACGTAATTTAGCGCAAATATCACTAACTTATGAGGGTGTCACAATAAGCGAGGGTGAAAGCTGTTTTTATGCTATGAAAAACTGAATTCCTTGAACGTACTTTATGTAATTTAGTACAACATCATTTTTGTTTGATTGCCTAACACGTTTAGGTTCATGTGCTGCAAGTTACAGAGCACATACCTAAGCGGGCCGTCCATCAGCAAATAATTAAGCCAAGGCATTTTCGGTGTCAAAATCGCAAAAGTACCCGTCTTTACGCAATCTGAGAAGTCCAAATTACTAAACGAAGTACAGGACGACGAAGCTGAAATACCCAAGAACCAACACAAACTAAAAATGATATCTCCAAAGTGAATATTCGTGGTATATTTAAGTCCAACCGTACCGGAAGTGGGAATTTGTTACTGCTCTAAATATCCAAACATATTTTAGTATAAGGTAGTGACGAGCTGGTCAATAGATTTAATATTTGTTTGATACACAATTTGGCTCAAATAGGTCTATCATATTTGTTCTCTTTGTGACAGAAACTTCAATACAAAATTAGTTTTATAGTCACTATGGCGACGAATACATTCTTTCTTGGAATAATTTCACATAGCGTCATACTCATCATACCTTATTCATTATCAGAGTATCAATGAACTTGATGGACACAATCGTCCAATTATGTCCTTGGTTTAGAAATAAGCACCCCAAACCGTCAATAAAATCATTTTGTGTATTTAACTATGCTCAGTCATACATACCATACTAGTCCAACATTTGAATCAATTCAAAGAGTTGTCAATCAAAAATGGTCTGTCTAACTCCCTTAATTAGAAAATGCCAGTAGTTAAAGTCATTTTGTTTTTCAATCCTTGATTAGTAAGAGATGGGGTTGCAGTGAAATAACAATTATGTATTGTGTTTACTAGAAAATAAAAACACTTTAATGCAAAAACTAAAATTTAAAAAAAATTTTAGTGTGTGTTTTTTTCAATAAAATATTATTTGAGTGTATAAATGGCGAGGGCCGGTAAGACCCCAAAACAAGCCTGACATTCACTGTTCATACACTCAAATAATATTTTATTGAAAAAAACAAAACAAGAGACATAATGTTAGAAGTCTACTTCGAATTTTTCAGAAATTTGGTCTGTTACAAACACGAATACGATATAGCCTCCGGCGTACCCGGCTGCAAATATCCACACTCCAGGAATACAACACTGAAGGTCAAAGAAAGGCACACAAGCAGAATATGTCAAATAATACTAATTTAATAACTAATAAGACAATAAGCATAAACCATTCACAGGAGTAATATAAATTACACAACAGTCTGCAATGTACATTACAATAATGATAACAGCCCAGCTCGAAATAGCCTACCCTACCTAGGTGCGAAACTCTTACCGTGTAGTGTCAGCGACAAAATCAGTTCTGCAGCTTCAAATGGCGATGTATCAAGGAATGTTAAAGGGTGGTGGTCATCGCGCCATGCATGTGCAACATTTGTGTTTATTTTCCCATAATCCAATGCGCTTTTCGAATGAAATCACGAATGAGAGTTTTGATCTGGGCGTCTCTTGCAATAATTACCGTCGGCGACTTCTTCGATATTTTCCAATCACCAAAATAAATCCCCAATTAAAGCTTGGTAACCACTCAGCTCACTGTGTGCAACAGTCAAATTTTCATGTTTATTGAAACACTTAAATTTCTCGGGAGGAATTAAAATGGTTACACTAACTACTAGAACACATTTGACGAAAATAATGTGATTTTAATTAGTGAATGGTTCGTTTTGCTAATTATAGATAATTGTTTTATGAAGTTTTATACACGACTGTAGTTATATACAGGACTGAAATGTGAATATACTGATAAAGTTTCGTCTGGCAGTTGTGAATATTGTACATGTAAGACCCTTGTTTCGCTGATTACAGATATTTGATTATCTGTAATTAGCGAAACGAACCATATACATATTAAATATTGTTATTTTAGGCAAATATGTTGTAAATATTGTGCATAGAAAACTCATTTTCTCTGATTACAGGTTAATTTTTATTATGCTTGTCACCCCATTTAGTTTTGTTTCTTCGATTATAATGAGCCCATTTTTCAAATATCGCTATTTTAGAACAGTTCCATACAATGTTAAAAAAAATTGCATTTTTGACGCTTTTTAAAACCCACATTTTTGAAATGATTAAGGACAACTAATAGTACCCCATCAGTCACGTTATACAAATTGATCAGCCTATGTCACCAGCCTACAATTTGAGATATGGCATAATATCTGTGCCATAGGAACATATGGTCAAAACAGTATAATACTGCCAGAATGGCCATAATCCACTGAAATATAACGGTCATTTTCTTGAAATTTAGACTGGTGACCCTAACTGTTTGTAAGTAAATGTATTCATTGCAGAATGAATCAATTCTGAATGTTTGTATCTATGATTAGGCAAGGAAATAGCTTCCCGCACAAAACTTATACAATCACCCCCCCCCCCCTGAAATTTCTTCAAGTTGTCAATGACATGGGATCCCCCAATTGAGGGTGGTTAGTCTTTGTCAAGTTCGAATTCATACTGTGTTCCCAGCGATGATTTGCATTGCTGGGCACGAAGTACTAACAAACGCTGCTTAGGGCACCAGCCGCTACAATAGATGTAAGTCATTCTTACAAACCTCAATAAATCTGAGTAAAGTGGTTGGCTGAGAGAATAAGACTGACAGATCTGGGTGGACCTCTCTTGCTGCTAAACTAAACCATGTGTCAAATCCATTTCCAGAAACACTAGATTTTAGGTGTGCATTGGAAAAGACATTGGTGTTTAACTACAAAACCTAAGAAGTACAGAATCTGATTTGTCTGGAGAATCTTCTGTTGTTTTTTATTATTAGTCAGGATATGGATCTACATTCATTGACCTGTTGTGCAACCACATGACTGGCACCATCAGTTGTTCTGTGAAAACTTCTGGTTCTATGTTCAGTTCTAGTGGACAGACAGTGAATCAATACCTCACTCCTTGGATGAAGTGTTGGCATGACTGCTTTCTTGTCTACAGAAACTTCTAAAAAGGTATTTCCTTCAGAAGTTCAGATGACCTAAATTTTGTGCGACTAGTTTACTTGCCAGAAAATTTCCAACTGGTCACTTGGTAGCGCTAGGGCCCCTGTAATTGCTAATTTTATTGGCATTGGGAAATACACATTTTCTAATTAAGAACAAACTTGCACTGTTGTGTCTATTGAATTCATTTGAGACATCAAAGATACCGGTATATATTATGTATTCCATATAATTTATTTTTGCTAATATAAAGTAATATTGCATACAAATTAATACTTAAGACTCTGTAAAAATGTTATCCAGATTGAGACAAGCTAGGAGACTTGCTCTCTGTGAATAGACCCTGTAAAAATGTTATCCAGATTGAGACAAGCTAGGAGACTTGCTCTCTGTGAATAGACCCTGTAAAAATGTTATCCAGATTGAGACAAGCTAGGAGACTTGCTCTCTGTGAATAGACCCTGTAAAAATGTTATCCAGATTGAGACAAGCTAGGAGACTTGCTCTCTGTGAATAGACCCTGTAAAAATGTTATCCAGATTGAGACAAGCTAGGAGACTTGCTCTCTGTGAATAGACCCTGTAAAAATGTTATCCAGATTGAGACAAGCTAGGAGACTTGCTCTCTGTGAATAGACCCTGTAAAAATGTTATCCAGATTGAGACAAGCTAGGAGACTTGCTCTCTGCGAATAGACTCTGTAAAAATGTTATCCAGATTGAGACAAGCTAGGAGACTTGCTCTCTGTGAATAGACCCTGTAAAAATGTTATCCAGATTGAGACAAGCTAGGAGACTTGCTCTCTGTGAATAGACTCTGTAAAAATGTTATCCAGATTGAGACAAGCTAGGAGACTTGCTCTCTGTGAATAGACTCTGTAAAAATGTTATCCAGATTGAGACAAGCTAGGAGACTTGCTCTCTGTGAATAGACTCTGTAAAAATGTTATCCAGATTGAGACAAGCTAGGAGACTTGCTCTCTGTGAATAGACTCTGTAAAAATGTTATCCAGATTGAGACAAGCTAGGAGACTTGCTCTCTGTGAATAGACTCTGTAAAAATGTTATCCAGATTGAGACAAGCTAGGAGACTTGCTCTCTGTGAATAGACTCTGTAAAAATGTTATCCAGATTGAGACAAGCTAGGAGACTTGCTCTCTGTGAATAGACCCTGTAAAAATGTTATCCAGATTGAGACAAGCTAGGAGACTTGCTCTCTGTGAATAGACTCTGTAAAAATGTTATCCAGATTGAGACAAGCAAGGAGACTTGCTCTCTGTGAATAGACCCTGTAAAAATGTTATCCAGATTGAGACAAGCTAGGAGACTTGCTCTCTGTGAATAGACTCTTTTAGATGCAATTTGTTACTGGACTCAACAAGAGTTGGTTTGGTGCTCCAATTTGAGGATTAACACCGAAATAAATTTCTGGCATTTTGGCATTTTCTAAAAATCATTGATCAAAAATGCCATGTACATAAAAACATGCACCACCACATATATATATATTTGTGGTAGAAAAAAAAAATTATTTCTACTCGACTTGTTGATTTATTTTTTTTCTGAATAATGTTGGTGAATAATTGTTTTCCTACACATTTTGACAGGGATGCTAAACATTTCCTGTCAGCAACTTTTCTTGAAAATCTGTGTCAAGAAAATGAGCAAAACTAAGAATAGATCACTGAATCTGTTTCTATGGCATTCATGTCTCAAATTATCATGCATGTTTTGGCAAGGATCATTACAGAAGATAATCAACAAAAGATGGAGGTGGTGAAATATATTGTTTTATTGCACATTAATTAAGTACTGTGCACAGTGAGTGCATACAATTAAAATATGTGATATAAAGATGTATATTTGATATGTATTGAATAGTTGACCCCCCCCCCCCAAAGTTAATAACTAAAAATGCACAATAACTCCCACTATTATTTCATTTTTTTTAGCATATTCACTTGGTTCTAACATAGTTTTGCTTTTTAACATTTACTTAAAACCCAGTGAATAATAAATACTTTTACAGCATTTTACCCAAATTTATTTTGTTCAGATATAAAAAAAAATGACATGTTCATTTGCTTATTCAGTGTGTGTGATATTTACATTATGTAAATCTATTTTGTGAAATTTTCATTAAATATACATAATTAGGATTCAGCATGGCAATGAATCTTAACTGTACTCCATTTCAAAAGACCTGAAATATTGCTTAAAAATGCACCCACCATTGTTTCCTTCTCATTTGATATGTTGTCTTTTGAAAATATTTATATATTAAAAAATGCCTAAAAATTATGTATGACATAAATATAAACCCGCTATTTTGTATTTTTCCCAGCTAGGCGTGTTTGAGCAGTTTTTGTCTTTAATACATAATAGCCATGTTAGGCAGTGATGTGAGACAAGTCAATCATAATAATATTCTGTAAATCGCTCTGACTGCCTGTATGAAAAGTCAACAATCATGACTTTCTTTAAACTTAAAATACAAAATATTTACAGTACATTAAAAATGGCAATGCTAACATACATTTGGAACAGACATTTTTTAATTTATTCCTTGTGACTGACTTATGAGACTCAATTGTATACTGTAAAATTATTTATTCTCCACTGGCATTTAAATTTACTATTGATGTTATGAACTTTGCAGGTAAACAATTCTATTGGTATTTATACATGTTTTCTTAATTTACCAGGGTTAATGAAAATAGCAAATTTAAAAACCAGGAAATAATGTGTACACAGTATACATTTTCAATTCAATTTTTGTCATTTATGTTATTTATTTTTTCTCAACAAAATATCAATTAAAAGGCTGTCTACATTTATATTAGTTAGCCATACACATCCTAACCAGATAAGGTTTTTTTTACTAACTGGGTTTTTGACTGATAGTTTTAGTCGCTACATCAGCAGTTATCCATAATACCTGCTTTGCTTTATATTCTAGCATAGTGTGAACACCACACATCGATTGTATTTGTACAATTGTATGACAATATGGTGAGTCAACACAAAAAGGAACATACCATATTAGGATCCTCACTGAAATGATATGCCACTGAGGGCGCACTCACAATCTTGCACAGTGAAGCTAATGCAATATTTGTTTTTATTAAACCACTTTGCAACAGTGATGGCTTTTTTACGTTAAACATCCAAACAATCCATTTGTTTTACCTTTTTATGGGCACACCAAATTCAAGTATATTTCAGAACCCTACAAGTATTTGGTTGGGTTTACAGAAGAATGTGGTTTAAGGAAGTGCTGGGTTTACAGAAGAATGTGGTTTAAGGAAGTGCTGGGTTTACAGAAGAATGTGGTTTAAGGAAGTGCTGGGTTTACACAAGAATGTGGTTTAAGGAAGTGCTGGGTTTACACAAGAATGTGGTTTAAGGAAGTGCTGGGTTTACACAAGAATGTGGTTTAAGGAAGTGCTGGGTTTACACAAGAATGTGGTTTAAGGAAGTGCTGGGTTTACACAAGAATGTGGTTTAAGGAAGTGCTGGGTTTACACAAGAATGTGGTTTAAGGAAGTGCTGGGTTTACACAAGAATGTGGTTTAAGGAAGTGCTGGGTTTACACAAGAATGTGGTTTAAGGAAGTGCTGGGTTTACACAAGAATGTGGTTTAAGGAAGTGCTGGGTTTACACAAGAATGTGGTTTAAGGAAGTGCTGGGTTTACACAAGAATGTGGATCAAGGAAGTGCTGGGTTTACACAAGAATGT
Organism: Saccoglossus kowalevskii; assembly: GCF_978046115.1. Classification (NCBI taxonomy): domain Eukaryota; kingdom Metazoa; phylum Hemichordata; class Enteropneusta; family Harrimaniidae; genus Saccoglossus; species Saccoglossus kowalevskii. The sequence goes on from NC_140653.1 coordinate 35,627,910, forward strand.
GGTTCAAGGAAGTGCTGGGTTTACACAAGAATGTGGTTCAAGGAAGTGCTGGGTTTACACAAGAATGTGGTTTAAGGAAGTGCTGGGTTTACACATGGTGTTAGTAATTTACAACATTAATGAACTAGAAAAAGATGTTTGTTATAGACATGATGCATTAAACATAGTTCAATTTGAACATTTTAAGTATCAGTTGAGAAATTTTATTCTAAATGTTGGATCCCAGTTTGTAAACCAAATACTTTTACACTAATTATGTTATTTAAAGTAATACACAAACAGCTGATTTTTTGCCATCATCCATATCCTTCAAAGGTATTTCTGATATATCAGTTTCAACAAGCTCTTGATGTAAAACTGGCTTTGTAATTTCTTCTTTGTTGGTGATTTCCAAAGTCAGAATCTGTGGGGTATCACTTGTATAATGATTAGTGTTTTCATTATTCATATAATTCAAACCATTTGACACTTTTCTTTCCTTCAAATTATTTTCTTCTTGTGACTGTTTCATCACACTTTTATTTTGCACCATGTTTTCATCACTAACTGTCAACATTCTTTCATCTTGATTTGTCCCATTTTTTAAATCTATTTGAACATCATGATTGTTTGTTTCAGTTCTTTTTCCACCTACACTATCATTCACAATACCAATTGCTACATTATTAACACCTGATTCACCAATATCTTCTTCATTGGCAGACCCACATTCTGCAATGTCATCTGTGCTCTCAAAATCATCTAATACCTCACCTGATGAAAAATCACAAAATTCTGTCTCTGATGTAAATAAAAACTCGTGACATCTCTCAACGACTTTGGACGGAACAATTTCTTTTAAATGATTGTAAAGTTCCTGTAGCTTCTTCCCTCTATAAAACAGCTCACTTTCTTCCAGTGTAAAGTCTATGTAAGGTAACTGTGTAAATGTCGTAGAAGCAGGCCCCCTAGGTGGCCAGAACATCTTCTCCATCACCAAAGGTATGATGGGTAATTTCAGTACGGTGGCAAGTGTCACTTCTCGGCAGCAATTGGTAGATTGTGCATACTGCGGTGTAAGAAGGCATATCATCACCTACATGACAAATAAATAATTTACACACAAATGGCATCAGACAAGTTTCTGCTTTTAACAACTGATATAGAATAGTATAAAATAATTTGTTTTTTGAATTACAAACTTTTAAAAATTATTTTATATTTATCAAATATTCTTGAAGTATCTCACAATTATTATCAGGTGACAGGTTAGCTATAGCAATTTTAATTATAAAAATCTGAAAACTACCATTATTTAGAATTTTGTGTCACATTATTGTTCAAATTTGTCTATTATTACCATTTCAGATTCTGTTCAAAATCGGTAAAATGATGGTTACATAAATTGTCAGATATCTGATAAAGTTTGTCCATGTTCATTTAAGGTATAATTATTATAAACTGAATATTCTTCAAAATGTCTGACTCATTAAATACTGAAAAATATCAAATGATTTTGTGATGTTAATACAGCAAAAGAGGTACTTATTACTTGGATTACAAGGTTACCTTGGCAACTCTGATAACTCTATCCACTTTATTGATGATAGGTTTAGCACCAAGATTAAGAACATCTAACCAACATGTAAAACCAAATTTAATAAGTACTGAGTATAACACCATGGCTTCTTCTATTTGGCTCCACTCATATGATATAAACACATCAGCATTACTCTGAAAACGAATAATTAAACAAATGTGTGACTGTCATAATGCATGCTCATTATTAATAATATGAAATTATTACGAGGATACTTCAAAGTATGCACAAAGACAGTACAGCGACAGTATTGACCGACTCGAGGTCAATGCGACAACATACTGTCTGAGCGCATACTTTGAGGTATCCTCATAATAACCTTATTATTATACATCTTTTCTGTCCAAGAATACATTATGAGATTGCCGAAATCCAAAAAGCTTAGAACAGAATCAGTGAACTTCTTTGTGTGTCAAAGCCTGGTGGCAGCCATGTTTGTTTTTATTATTACAGGACCCATACGTGTGTAATCATTCCATATTTGGAATTCCCATTTCCTTATAATGTAGGATGAAAATACCCCGTAAAATACTGCAAAATTTCTGCACGCTGCAACTTATGGCATTACGGTGACAGATATACTTTTTATTTTTTCAAGATAATTTATTTTTTGTGAAATTGAAGCAGGAAAAGAAATTTCCAATACTTACAGTTTTTTCACTATTTTCTGGAAAGCTTTCTATATTGTGTATCCAGTTTCTATACTCTGCAAAAACAAGTGTATAAAATGAGACTCAACCTGTACTATGGATCATTCCATTCACTGCGTGGGGCATAAATAAAAGTGCAAAGTGAGACTCAACCTGTACTATGGATCATTCCATTCACTGCGAGGGGCATAAATAAGAGTGCAAAGTGAGACTTAACCTGTACTATGGATCATTCCATTCACTGCGAGGGGCATAAATAAGAGTGCAAAGTGAGACTCAACCTGTGCTATGGATCATTCCATTCACTGCGAGGGTTGTGAATATGAGTGCAAAGTAAGACTCAATCTGTACTATGGATCATTCCATTCACTGTGAGGGTTGTGAATATGAGTGCAAAGTGGGACTCAACCTGTATTATGGATCATTCCATTTACTGTGAAGGTCGTAAATATGAGTGCAAAGTGAGACTCAACCTGTACTATGGATCATTCCATTCACTGTGAGGGGCATAAATAAGAGTGCAAAGTGAGACTCAACCTGTACTATGGAACATTCCATTCACTGTGAGGGTCATGAATATGAGTGCAAAGTGAGACTCAACCTGTACTATGGAACATTCCATTCACTGTGAGGGTCATGAATATGAGTGCAAAGTAAGACTCAACCTGTAGTATGGATCATTCCATTCACTGTGAGGGGCATAAATAAGGGTGCAAAGTGAGACTCAACCTGTACTATGGATCATTCATTCACTGTGAGGGTTGTGAATATGAGTGAAAAGTAAGACTCAACCTGTACTATGGATCATTCCATTCATGGTGAGGGGCATAAATAAGAGTGCAAAGTGAGACTCAACCTGTACTATGGATCATTCCATTCACTACGAGGGGCATAAATAAGAGTGCAAAGTGAGACTTAATCTGTACTATGGATCATTCCATTCACTGTGAGGGTTGTGAATATGAGTGCAAAGTAAAACTCAACCTGTAGTATGGATCATTCCATTTACTGTGAGGGGCATGAATATGAGTGCAAAGTGAGACTCAACCTGTAATATGGATCATTCCATTCACTGTGAGGGGCATAAATAAGAGTGTAAAGTGAAGCTGGACTTGTATTATGGGTCATTCCATTCTTTTATTCCACCATTCTTTAGTAACAGGGTCAGACACTCATGACAGACAGACATAATTATAATATCAGCTCCCAATTGGGATAACAACACCCACCTTCTTTTGTTATTTTATCCACATTTGGAGAAGTGTGATAACAAATCTTTGCTAATAAGTCCACAAAATTTGAGTGTGGCCAGTATTTTCTTCCACTTTGGTTGTTGGCACTGAACTCATATAATTGCACACAGGGAAACTGACAGTAGATGGCAGACATTGGTCCTGGTGGTGGCCATGACAACGGACCAATGATGACAGGAATGATGGGCTTGTTGAGTTGCTGAGCTAAATTGGCCTGCATATAAAAATATAATTGATTTGTATTCTAAATTATTTAGTATGTTTAGCTTGCCATAAAACTTGAAGATTGAGAATTTGTGCTTTAACCATCCTATTTTGTGGATTGTTACAAACCATTGAAAATAAATACAAGTATGTTTACCTGTTTACAACATGTCCTAGAATTGACATATACTCTGCTACACATGCACAGGACAACATCAGCTGATCTCATTGCTTCATCTACTACATGATACAATGTATCAAGATGTAAAGTTGTTCCTGTAAACATCCAACATTGAAAGCCTGCCAATTCTAGATGAAACTTCAAGACATTCGCATCAACTTGGTCGTCTGTATGGTAACTGATGCAAATATCTATGAGCTTCTCGTTTTCAGGAATGAGTGGATCTGCCAATTGAAACCAAAAACATTAGTAAATTGTTGAGTCATGATTCCTAAAAAAAATTAACTGTTTGAATGGCATCTTTTGTCAACCTTTCACACACAAAATTATGTTGAGTTATGAGTTAATCTGTTTGATTGAGTTATGAGTCAATCTGTTTGATTGAGTTATGAGTCAATCTGTTTGATTGAGTTATGAGGCAATCTGTTTGATTGAGTTATGAGGCAATCTGTTTGATTGAGTTATGAGGCAATCTGTTTGATTGAGTTATGGGGCAATCTGATTGAGTTATGGGTCAATCTGTTTGATTGAGTTATGAGTCAATCTGTTTGATTGAGTTATGAGTCAATCTGTTTGATTGAGTTATGAGTCAATCTGTTTGATTGAGTTATGAGTCAATCTGTTTGAGTAATGAGTCAATCTGTTTGATTGAGTTATGAGTCAATCTGTTTGATTGAGTTATGAGTCAATCTGTTTGATTGAGTTATGAGTCAATCTGTTTGATTGAGTTATGAGTCAATCTGTTTGATTGAGTTATGAAGGAGTCTGTTTGATTGAGTTATGAAGGAGTCTGTTTGATTGAGTTATGAAGTAGTCTGTTTGATTGAGTTATGAAGGAGTCTGTTTGATTGAGTTATGAAGGAGTCTGTTTGATTGAGTTATGAAGGAGTCTGTTTGATTGAGTTATGAAGGTGTCTGTTTGATTGAGTTATGAAGGTGTCTGTTTGATTGAGTTATGAAGGTGTCTGTTTGATTGAGTTATGAAGGAGTCTGTTTGAGTTATGAAGGAGTCTGTTTGAGTTATGAAAGAGTCTGTTTGATTGAGTTATGAAAGAGTCTGTTTGATTGAGTTATGAAGTAGTCTGTTTGAGTTATGAAGGAGTCTGTTTGATTGAGTTATGAAAGAGTCTGTTTGATTGAGTTATGAAAGAGTCTGTTTGATTGAGTTATGAAGCAGTTCGTTTGATTGAGTTATGAAGGAGTCTGTTTGATTGAGTTATGGAGTCTGTTTGATTGAGTTATGAAGGTGTCTGTTTGATTGAGTTATGAAGTAGTCTGTTTGATTGAGTTATGAAGTAGTCTGTTTGATTGAGTTATGAAGGAGTCTGTTTGATTGAGTTATGAAGGAGTCTGTTTGATTGAGTTATGAATGAGTCTGTTTGATTGAGTTATGAATGAGTCTGTTTGATTGAGTTATGAATGAGTCTGTTTGATTGAGTTATGAAGTAGTCTGTTTGAGTTATGAAGGAGTCTGTTTGATTGAGTTATGAAGGAGTCTGATTGAGTTATGAAGGAGTCTGTTTGATTGAGTTATGAAGTAGTCTGTTTGATTGAGTTATGAAAGAGTCTGTTTAATTGCTTATGAAGCAGTCTATCTAAGTTAAATTGTTAAATTGTTGGAGATAAATAAATGTTAACAATGTGATGTGTGGTTTTCCAATATATAACAAAATGGTGAAAATACAAGTTTTGATCCAAAATAAACTTACCTTTTGGTGGAATAGAGCTGTCTATTGTCTGCATGCAATCATTTCTACCTATAACCTGTAATGCTTTGTATACTGCATATGTTGCTTCCCTTCCTTTATGTGATGTGTACCAATCATTAAATAGGCACAAACTGGGATTATCCATCTCTGACAATAGTTTTATGTTATCACTGGCATAGCCCAGATACACAGCAAGAAACCGCCAGTCACTGTCACTAGGTTTATTCAGCAGACTGCTTAATTTATTGCACCATTCAGGAGCTGTTGTCACACCCTGCTGAAAATATATGGTTAAAAGCTTATATATATGGCACCCTATATGACAAAACTATGAAAAACTACTACAAAAATGTATTGCATATAAACCTTTCTCTTACCTTATTTGTTTTTTCTGGTTTATTGACTTTTGATTGTACTTTTTGAGGATTTACTGGGACAGTTTTCTTTATGATTATTGGTTTGTTATTCACTTCATGACTCTGCCGTGTTTCAGGACTTTGATGTTTTATCCTGGAAACAGCAGAGTTTGGCTGACTCCTCTCTTTGATTTTGTAAAAATCAGGTTCTGAACTGAGGGTTTGAAGAATAACACAATATTTGTAATGTCAGTAATTAAAGCTACCCCAGTAATTACTATGTAAGGAAGGTAAACACATGAGAACATATATGTTTTAGTGATATGTCTTGGTGATATGTTTTGTCCTAGTGATATGTCTTGGTGATATGTTTTGTTCTAGTGATATGTCATGGTGATATGTTTTGTTCTAGTGATATGTCATGGTGATATGTTTTGTCCTAGTGATATGTCATAATGATATGTTTTGTCCTAGTGATATGTCATGGTGATATGTTTTGTTCTAGTGATATGTCATGGTGATATGTTTTGTTCTAGTGATATGTCTTGGTGATATGTTTTGTTCTGGTGATATGTCTTGGTGATATGTTTTGTTCTAGTGATATGTCATGGTGATATGTTTTGTTCTAGTGATATGTCATGGTGATATGTTTTGTTCTAGTGATATGTCTTGGTGATATGTTTTGTCCTAGGGATATGTCATGGTGGTATGTTTTGTCTTGGTGATATGTCTTGGTGATATGTTTTGTCCTAGTGATATGTCTTGGTGATATGTTTTGTCCTAGTGATATGTCATGGTGATATGTTTTGTTCTAGTGATATGTCTTGGTGATATGTTTTGTCCTAGTGATATGTCTTGGTGATATGTTTTGTTCTAGTGATATGTCATGGTGATATGTTTTGTCCTAGTGATATGTCATGGTGATATGTTTTGTTCTGGTGATATGTCTTGGTGATATGTTTTGTCCTAGTGATATGTCATGGTGATATGTTTTGTTCTGGTGATATGTCTTGGTGATATGTTTTGTTCTAGTGATATGTCATGATGATATGTTTTGTTCTAGTGATATGTCATGGTGATATGTTTTGTCCTAGTGATATGTCTTGTTGATATGTTTTGTTCTAGTGATATGTCTTGGTGATATGTTTTGTCCTAGTGATATGTCATGGTGATATGTTTTGTTCTGGTGATATGTCTTGGTGATATGTTTTGTTCTGGTGATATGTCTTGGTGATATGTTTTGTTCTAGTGATATGTCATGGTGATATGTTTTGTCCTAGTGATATGTCATGGTGATATGTTTTGTTCTAGTGATATGTCATGGTGATATGTTTTGTTCTGGTGATATGTCATGGTGATATGTTTTGTTCTGGTGATATGTCTTGGTGATATGTTTTGTCCTAGTGATATGTCATGGTGATATGTTTTGTTCTGGTGATATGTCATGGTGATATGTTTTGTTCTAGTGATATGTCATGGTGATATGTTTTGTCTTGGTGATATGTCATGGTGATATGTTTTGTTCTAGTGATATGTCATGGTGATATGTTTTGTCTTGGTGATATGTCTTGGTCATATGTTTTGTTCTGGTGATATGTCATGGTGATATGTTTTGTTCTGGTGATATGTCTTGGTGATATGTTTTGTCCTAGTGATATGTCATGGTGATATGTTTTGTTCTGGTGATATGTCATGGTGATATGTTTTGTTCTGGTGATATGTCATGGTGATATGTTTTGTTCTAGTGATATGTCTTGGTGATATGTTTTGTTCTAGTGATATGTCATGGTGATATGTTTTGTCTTGGTGATATGTCTTGGTGATATGTTTTGTCCTAGTGATATGTCTTGGTGATATGTTTTGTTCTAGTGATATGTCTTGGTGATATGTCCTGGTGGTATATCCTGATGATATGTTTTGTTCTAGTGATATGTCATGGTGATATGTTTTGTCCTAGTGATATGTCTTGGTGATATGTTTTGTTCTAGTGATATGTCATGGTGATATGTTTTGTCTTGGTGATATGTCATGGTGATATGTTTTGTTCTAGTGATATGTCTTGGTGATATGTTTTGTTCTAGTGATATGTCTTGGTGATATGTTTTGTCCTAGTGATATGTCTTGGTGATATGTTTTGTTCTAGTGATATGTCTTGGTGATATGTCCTGGTGGTATATCCTGATGATATGTTTTGTTCTAGTGATATGTCTTGGTGATATGTCCTGGTGGTATATCCTGATGATATGTTTTGTTCTAGTGATATGTCTTGGTGATATGTCCTGGTGGTATATCCTGATGATATGTTTTGTTCTAGTGATATGTCTTGGTCATATGTTTTGTCTTGTTGATATGTCATGGTGATGTCTTGGTGATATGTTTTGTTGTGGTTATATATCCTGGTGATATGTCTTGGTGATATGTCATGGTGATATGTTTTGTCCTAGGGATATGTATTGGTGATATGTTTTGTCTTGGTGATATGTCATGGTGATATGTCTCGTTTTGGTGATTCAGTGTCACAAATGTCACAAAAGATCATTCAGTTTGGGTTAAAAAGTATGTCAAAATGCTGCCTTCAATTTAAACCCATTTTTACTTGAACTCATGGTTTAAAATGTTACCTTGTTCCATCCAAGAAATTTAACAGACATTGTACATAGTTTTGAGTTCCATTGGTGGATCCTAATGCTTGTATTGCACTACTGTAGTTGGTTAGGACCTTAGGATACTTGACACCAATTTCTTTGATACATGTGAATACAGCAGGATAATAACTCTCATCCACCGCTTTGAATTGAACCAAACAATTTGTGAGTATTCTCCGAGCTTCTTTCTGAAATACAAAATTAGAATAGTATGTTAATTCCTGTTTATGGTCAAACAATGATGTCTTACAGTTGCACCTGTAAACATGGTGCAGCAACAGCTCTTGATAATATTTTATTTGAATATTTTTTTTGTTGTCAATTCATTTGTTACCCATTTATGCATATATATTGTATTGTCAGGCCATGCTCTCATCATTTTATCATTGGCTTGTTTTATTCTGTGTTAAGTATTTATATTTCTATACTGTGCATGTACTCTTTTAAGGTAGAGATGCAGGTTCGTGGGCACTTGGGAGTGAATTTTTTTTTTCAGCTTTTTATTATCCAAACAGTCATGGCTATTAACTGTTACAAATTTGTAGAATTTTGAATAATGGAACATACTCAAAAGACGATTTTAAAGTATAGATAACAGTGCAAACATTCTCTCTTTTGAAGGCTTAGCAAGATTTAGCAAGGTTGTACATAAATAATAAAAAAGAAACATGGTGAAAAAAAGTAATGACGGGATCTCCATATTATGCACTATATTTAACTTTTAACAAAACGATAATACATTTAAATTTGGAACTGTTACAGCCATTTTAATTATGAGCATTAGCAAACTTCTTACTGTGTGAATTGTTATGCAAATTAGCAATTATCTCAGCTTCTTTTTAGTGCACATCCCAGAACTTTAAAAAAAAAGCTCCTAGACGCCGTTGGTGTTAATTTATGTATAAACTTGAATTAGTAAAATTTTAGCTGCTGCCCAGCAAAATTGACAACTGGTAGACAGTTTTCAAGATGCCACTTTCTTCATAGTAAACAGATGTACCCGTAAACCAATTTTGACAGAAAACAGAGGCATGGTTTAGAAGCTATTTTTTTTAAAATCACTTTTGACCAAAAAAGCACATTTTTGTGCATATTTCAAACTACAGTGTCCATACAAAATATTTTCAAATTCATACAATAAGCTTTCCGTAAATATATAGTGTTGTGGACAAGGGATGTCATCTTGGTTTCCTAATTAACTAATTAAAATACCTGTCAGGTAAACTGCATCTCTACTATAAATGAATAAATTAAATTTACAAATTACAGGCCTAATAATCATTAAAACTTACCTCATTGAGATTTGCTACATTTGTGAATATTTTATCAACATAATGGACATGATATGGCTGTCTCTCAACTATCATACTCAGCTTATCGATGAATTCACAAAACATGTCAGGATAGTGGTCAGATAGAATGGCAAGACATGGTAAAGATGCAGATGATACCAAGGAATCATTAAAATCTGCTACTAAGAACTTGAAATACGGCAACAATTTCTGAAAAAAAGAGGCAATGTAATTATCTTGTGTAAAACATGGTACAACATTTTATTTTCATATGCATTTTTGTTGAACATATGGAGAACATACTGATTTATTAAAGATTTGTTTTCTCACATTTGAATCTATAACAAATCAGCCACAATTATGTGAGGTTATATATGGTGTGTGATTCAACAGATGCCTTTGGAGTGTGCCCTCTAAGGTGAGTATTAAAAATATCCATGAAACTATTCTGTCATAAACATTCTTGGAATGAGTAAAAAGAAAAATTGATAAAAACAAATTGAAACAACAACCATGACAGATTTGTGTAAAACAAACAATGTTTTTTCAACCATTTTAAAACCAAAACCCTAATGCAGAAATGCAATAACATCACCTGAAAATGCATTTACGAAATGAAATTCAAGAAAGAAAATCAAGTTTAATATGTGAATCTGTACAATCTACACTCAATAATAGAATAACCACAATGCATCATGGGAATAACACAATGCATTATAGATTTACCACAGTACTCCATGAGATTACCACAGTACTCCATGGGATTACCACAGTACTCCATGGGATTACAACAGTACTCCATGGGATTGCCACAGTACTCAATGGGATTACCACGGTACTCCATGGGATTGCCACAGTACTCCATGGGATTGCCACAGTACTCCATGGGATTGCCACAGTTCTCCATGGAATTGCCACAGTACTCCATGGGATTACAACAGTACTCCATGGGATTGCCACAGTACTCCATGGGATTGCCACAGTACTCCATGGGATTGCCACAGTACTCCATGGGATTGCCACAGTACTCCATGGGATGGCCACAGTACTCCATGGGATGGCCACAGTACTCCATGGGATTGCCACAGTACTCCATGGGATTGCCACAGTACTCCATGGGATTGCCACAGTACTCCATGGGATTGCCACAGTACTCCATGGGATTACCACATTACTCCATGGAATTGCCACAGTACTCCATGGGATTACCACATTACTCCATGGAATTGCCACAGTACTCCATGGGATTGCCACAGTACTCCATGGAATTGCCACAGTACTCCATGGGATTACCACATTACTCCATGGAATTGCCACAGTACTCCATGGGATTACCACAGTACTCCATGGGATTACCACAGTTCTCCATGGGATTGCCACAGTACCCCATGGGATTGCCACAGTAAACCATGGGGTTACCACAATACATTATGGGATTACCACAATGCACCATGGGATTACCACAGGACTCCTTGGGATTACCACAATGCACCATGGGGTTACCACAATGCACCATGGGATTAATACAATTCTCCATGGGATTACCACAATACACCGTGGAATTACCACAATGTACCTTGGGATTACCACAATGCACCATGGGATTACCACAATGCACAACGGGATTACCACAATACACTCCAGGTTTACCACAGTACACCATGAGATGACCACAATACACCATGAGAGTAGCACAATACACCATGATATTACCACAATACACCATGGGATTACCACAATGCACCATGGGATTACCACAATGCACCATGGGATTACCACAATACACCATTGGATTACAATAATATACCATAGGATTACCACAATACACCATGAGATTGCTGCAATACATCATAGGTTAACTACAGTACACCATGTGATTACAACAATTAATTCATTTATTACAATAGCAATACACTTGAGATTTTGTTTACATTGATTTTAAAAATGCAAATTGATTTTTTTTTTTTGATTTTTTTAACTGCTGTTAATTTCCATTGATAGGAATCTTTATGATTTGATCATTTTATGGCATTTTGAATGTCACTGACATCGGAGAAATTCATTGCTACATTATTTTATAGTTGAACACTGTTGACATTGCATAGAGTAACATTTGTGTAGCACTCAATGCCAAGAGTTGAACACTGTTGACATTGTATAGAGTAACATTTGTGTGGCACTCAATGCCAAGAGTTGAACACTGTTGACAATGTATAGAGTAACATTTGTGTGGCACTCAATGCCAAGAGTTGAACACTGTTGACAATGTATAGAGTAACATTTGTGTGGCACTTAATGCCAAGAGTTGAACACTGTTGACATTGTATAGAGTAACATTTGTGTAGCACTCAATGCCAAGAGTTGAACACTGTTGACATTGTATAGAGTAACATTTGTGTGGCACTTAATGCCAAGAGTTGAACACTGTTGACATTGTATAGAGTAACATTTGTGTAGCACTTAATGCCAAGAGTTGAACACTGTTGACATTGTATAGAGTAACATTTGTGTAGCACTTAATGCCAAGAGTTGAACACTGTTGACATTGTATAGAGTAACATTTGTGTGGCACTTAATGCCAAGAGTTGAACACTGTTGACATTGTATAGAGTAACATTTGTGTGGCACTTAATGCCAAGAGTTGAACACTGTTGACATTGTATAGAGTAACATTTGTGTAGCACTTAATGCCAAGAGTTGAACACTGTTGACATTGTATAGAGTAACATTTGTGTGGCACTTAATGCCAAGAGTTGAACACTGTTGACATTGTATAGAGTAACATTTGTGTAGCACTTAATGCCAAGAGTTGAACACTGTTGACATTGTATAGAGTAACATTTGTGTGGCACTTAATGCCAAGAGTTGAACACTGTTGACAATGTATAGAGTAACATTTGTGTGGCACTTAATGCCAAGAGTTGAACACTGTTGACATTGTATAGAGTAACATTTGTGTGGCACTTAATGCCAAGAGTTGAACACTGTTGACATTGTATAGAGTAACATTTGTGTAGCACTTAATGCCAAGAGTTGAACACTGTTGACAATGTATAGAGTAACATTTGTGTAGCACTCAATGCCAAGAGTTGAACACTGTTGACATTGTATAGAGTAACATTTGTGTAGCACTTAATGCCAAGAGTTGAACACTGTTGACAATGTATAGAGTAACATTTGTGTGGCACTTAATGCCAAGAGTTGAACACTGTTGACATTGTATAGAGTAACATTTGTGTAGCACTTAATGCCAAGAGTTGAACACTGTTGACAATGTATAGAGTAACATTTGTGTAGCACTCAATGCCAAGAGTTGAACACTGTTGACATTGTATAGAGTAACATTTGTGTAGCACTTAATGCCAAGAGTTGAACACTGTTGACAATGTATAGAGTAACATTTGTGTAGCACTTAATGCCAAGAGTTGAACACTGTTGACATTGTATAGAGTAACATTTGTGTGGCACTCAATGCCAAGAGTTGAACACTGTTGACATTGTATAGAGTAACATTTGTGTGGCACTAAATGCCAAGAGTTGAACACTGTTGACATTGTATGGAGTAACATTTGTGTGGCACTTAATGCCAAGAGTTGAACACTGTTGACATTGTATAGAGTAACATTTGTGTAGCACTTAATGCCAAGAGTTGAACACTGTTGACATTGTATAGAGTAACATTTGTGTGGCACTTAATGCCAAGAGTTGAACACTGTTGACATTGTATAGAGTAACATTTGTGTAGCACTTAATGCCAAGAGTTGAACACTGTTGACAATGTATAGAGTAACATTTGTGTAGCACTCAATGCCAAGAGTTGAACACTGTTGACATTGTATAGAGTAACATTTGTGTGGCACTCAATGCCAAGAGTTGAACACTGTTGACAATGTATAGAGTAACATTTGTGTGGCACTCAATGCCAAGAGTTGAACACTGTTGACATTGTATAGAGTAACATTTGTGTAGCACTTAATGCCAAGAGTTGAACACTGTTGACAATGTATAGAGTAACATTTGTGTAGCACTTAATGCCAAGAGTTGAACACTGTTGACATTGTATAGAGTAACATTTGTGTGGCACTTAATGCCAAGAGTTGAACACTGTTGACAATGTATAGAGTAACATTTGTGTGGCACTTAATGCCAAGAGTTGAACACTGTTGACATTGTATAGAGTAACATTTGTGTGGCACTTAATGCCAAGAGTTGAACACTGTTGACATTGTATAGAGTAACATTTGTGTAGCACTTAATGCCAAGAGTTGAACACTGTTGACAATGTATAGAGTAACATTTGTGTAGCACTCAATGCCAAGAGTTGAACACTGTTGACATTGTATAGAGTAACATTTGTGTAGCACTTAATGCCAAGAGTTGAACACTGTTGACAATGTATAGAGTAACATTTGTGTGGCACTTAATGCCAAGAGTTGAACACTGTTGACATTGTATAGAGTAACATTTGTGTAGCACTTAATGCCAAGAGTTGAACACTGTTGACAATGTATAGAGTAACATTTGTGTAGCACTCAATGCCAAGAGTTGAACACTGTTGACATTGTATAGAGTAACATTTGTGTAGCACTTAATGCCAAGAGTTGAACACTGTTGACAATGTATAGAGTAACATTTGTGTAGCACTTAATGCCAAGAGTTGAACACTGTTGACAATGTATAGAGTAACATTTGTGTAGCACTTAATGCCAAGAGTTGAACACTGTTGACATTGTATAGAGTAACATTTGTGTGGCACTCAATGCCAAGAGTTGAACACTGTTGACATTGTATAGAGTAACATTTGTGTGGCACTAAATGCCAAGAGTTGAACACTGTTGACATTGTATAGAGTAACATTTGTGTGGCACTTAATGCCAAGAGTTGAACACTGTTGACAATGTATAGAGTAACATTTGTGTAGCACTCAATGCCAAGAGTTGAACACTGTTGACAATGTATAGAGTAACATTTGTGTAGCACTTAATGCCAAGAGTTGAACACTGTTGACAATGTATAGAGTAACATTTGTGTAGCACTTAATGCCAAGAGTTGAACACTGTTGACATTGTATAGAGTAACATTTGTGTGGCACTCAATGCCAAGAGTTGAACACTGTTGACATTGTATAGAGTAACATTTGTGTGGCACTAAATGCCAAGAGTTGAACACTGTTGACATTGTATAGAGTAACATTTGTGTGGCACTTAATGCCAAGAGTTGAACACTGTTGACATTGTATAGAGTAACATTTGTGTGGCACTTAATGCCAAGAGTTGAACACTGTTGACATTGTATAGAGTAACATTTGTGTGGCACTTAATGCCAAGAGTTGAACACTGTTGACATTGTATAGAGTAACATTTGTGTAGCACTTAATGCCAAGAGTTGAACACTGTTGACAATGTATAGAGTAACATTTGTGTAGCACTCAATGCCAAGAGTTGAACACTGTTGACATTGTATAGAGTAACATTTGTGTGGCACTCAATGCCAAGAGTTGAACACTGTTGACAATGTATAGAGTAACATTTGTGTGGCACTCAATGCCAAGAGTTGAACACTGTTGACATTGTATAGAGTAACATTTGTGTAGCACTTAATGCCAAGAGTTGAACACTGTTGACAATGTATAGAGTAACATTTGTGTAGCACTTAATGCCAAGAGTTGAACACTGTTGACATTGTATAGAGTAACATTTGTGTGGCACTTAATGCCAAGAGTTGAACACTGTTGACAATGTATAGAGTAACATTTGTGTGGCACTTAATGCCAAGAGTTGAACACTGTTGACATTGTATAGAGTAACATTTGTGTGGCACTTAATGCCAAGAGTTGAACACTGTTGACATTGTATAGAGTAACATTTGTGTAGCACTTAATGCCAAGAGTTGAACACTGTTGACAATGTATAGAGTAACATTTGTGTAGCACTCAATGCCAAGAGTTGAACACTGTTGACATTGTATAGAGTAACATTTGTGTAGCACTTAATGCCAAGAGTTGAACACTGTTGACAATGTATAGAGTAACATTTGTGTGGCACTTAATGCCAAGAGTTGAACACTGTTGACATTGTATAGAGTAACATTTGTGTAGCACTTAATGCCAAGAGTTGAACACTGTTGACAATGTATAGAGTAACATTTGTGTAGCACTCAATGCCAAGAGTTGAACACTGTTGACATTGTATAGAGTAACATTTGTGTAGCACTTAATGCCAAGAGTTGAACACTGTTGACAATGTATAGAGTAACATTTGTGTAGCACTTAATGCCAAGAGTTGAACACTGTTGACAATGTATAGAGTAACATTTGTGTAGCACTTAATGCCAAGAGTTGAACACTGTTGACATTGTATAGAGTAACATTTGTGTGGCACTCAATGCCAAGAGTTGAACACTGTTGACATTGTATAGAGTAACATTTGTGTGGCACTAAATGCCAAGAGTTGAACACTGTTGACATTGTATAGAGTAACATTTGTGTGGCACTTAATGCCAAGAGTTGAACACTGTTGACAATGTATAGAGTAACATTTGTGTAGCACTCAATGCCAAGAGTTGAACACTGTTGACATTGTATAGAGTAACATTTGTGTAGCACTTAATGCCAAGAGTTGAACACTGTTGACAATGTATAGAGTAACATTTGTGTAGCACTTAATGCCAAGAGTTGAACACTGTTGACATTGTATAGAGTAACATTTGTGTGGCACTCAATGCCAAGAGTTGAACACTGTTGACATTGTATAGAGTAACATTTGTGTGGCACTAAATGCCAAGAGTTGAACACTGTTGACATTGTATAGAGTAACATTTGTGTGGCACTTAATGCCAAGAGTTGAACACTGTTGACATTGTATAGAGTAACATTTGTGTGGCACTTAATGCCAAGAGTTGAACACTGTTGACATTGTATAGAGTAACATTTGTGTGGCACTTAATGCCAAGAGTTGAACACTGTTGACAATGTATAGAGTAACATTTGTGTAGCACTTAATGCCAAGAGTTGAACACTGTTGACATTGTATAGAGTAACATTTGTGTAGCACTTAATGCCAAGAGTTGAACACTGTTGACAATGTATAGAGTAACATTTGTGTGGCACTTAATGCCAAGAGTTGAACACTGTTGACATTGTATAGAGTAACATTTGTGTAGCACTTAATGCCAAGAGTTGAACACTGTTGACAATGTATAGAGTAACATTTGTGTAGCACTCAATGCCAAGAGTTGAACACTGTTGACATTGTATAGAGTAACATTTGTGTAGCACTTAATGCCAAGAGTTGAACACTGTTGACAATGTATAGAGTAACATTTGTGTAGCACTTAATGCCAAGAGTTGAACACTGTTGACAATGTATAGAGTAACATTTGTGTAGCACTTAATGCCAAGAGTTGAACACTGTTGACATTGTATAGAGTAACATTTGTGTGGCACTCAATGCCAAGAGTTGAACACTGTTGACATTGTATAGAGTAACATTTGTGTGGCACTAAATGCCAAGAGTTGAACACTGTTGACATTGTATAGAGTAACATTTGTGTGGCACTTAATGCCAAGAGTTGAACACTGTTGACAATGTATAGAGTAACATTTGTGTAGCACTCAATGCCAAGAGTTGAACACTGTTGACATTGTATAGAGTAACATTTGTGTAGCACTTAATGCCAAGAGTTGAACACTGTTGACAATGTATAGAGTAACATTTGTGTAGCACTTAATGCCAAGAGTTGAACACTGTTGACATTGTATAGAGTAACATTTGTGTGGCACTCAATGCCAAGAGTTGAACACTGTTGACATTGTATAGAGTAACATTTGTGTGGCACTAAATGCCAAGAGTTGAACACTGTTGACATTGTATAGAGTAACATTTGTGTGGCACTTAATGCCAAGAGTTGAACACTGTTGACATTGTATAGAGTAACATTTGTGTGGCACTTAATGCCAAGAGTTGAACACTGTTGACATTGTATAGAGTAACATTTGTGTGGCACTTAATGCCAAGAGTTGAACACTGTTGACAATGTATAGAGTAACATTTGTGTAGCACTTAATGCCAAGAGTTGAACACTGTTGACATTGTATAGAGTAACATTTGTGTGGCACTCAATGCCAAGAGTTGAACACTGTTGACAATGTATAGAGTAACATTTGTGTGGCACTCAATGCCAAGACTTGAACACTGTTGACATTGTATAGACTAACATTTGTGTGGCACTTAATGCCAAGAGTTGAACACTGTTGACAATGTATAGAGTAACATTTGTGTAGCACTCAATGCCAAGAGTTGAACACTGTTGACATTGTATAGAGTAACATTTGTGTGGCACTTAATGCCAAGAGTTGAACACTGTTGACATTGTATAGAGTAGCATTTGTGTGGCACTTAATGCCAAGAGTTGAACACTGTTGACAATGTATAGAGTAACATTTGTGTGGCACTTAATGCCAAGAGTTGAACACTGTTGACAATGTATAGAGTAACATTTGTGTGGCGCTTAATGCCAAGAGTTGAACACTGTTGACATTGTATAGAACAACATTTGTGTGGCACTCAATGCCAAGAGTTGAACACTGTTGACATTGTATAGAGTAACATTTGTGTGGCACTCAATGCCAAGAGTTGAACACTGTTGACATTGTATAGAGTAACATTTGTGTGGCACTCAATGCCAAGAGTTGAACACTGTTGACATTGTATAGAGTAACATTTGTGTGGCACTTAATGCCAAGAGTTGAACACTGTTGACATTGTATAGAGTAACATTTGTGTGGCACTCAATGCCAAGAGTTGAACACTGTTGACAATGTATAGAGCAACATTTGTGTGACACTCAATGCCAAGAATGGAACACTGTTGACATTGTATAGAGTAACATTTGTGTGGCACTTAATGCCAAGAGTTGAACACTGTTGACAATGTATAGAGTAACATTTGTGTGGCACTTAATGCCAAGAGTTGAACACTGTTGACATTGTATAGAGTAACATTTGTGTAGCACTTAATGCCAAGAGTTAAACACTGTTGACATTGTATAGAACAACATTTGTGTGGCACTCAATGCCAAGAGTTGAACACTGTTGACATTGTATAGAGTAACATTTGTGTGGCACTTAATGCCAAGAGTTGAACACTGTTGACATTGTATAGAGTAACATTTGTGTGGCACTCAATGCCAAGAGTTGAACACTGTTGACATCGTATAAAGTAACATTTGTGTGGCACTCAATGCCAAGAGTTAAACACTGTTGACATTGTATAGAGTAACATTTGTGTGGCACTTAATGCCAAGAGTTGATCACTGTTGACATCGTATAGAGTAACATTTGTGTGGCACTCAATGCCAAGAGTTAAACACTGTTGACATTGTATAGAGTAACATTTGTGTGACACTTAATGCCAAAAGTTGAACACTGTTGACAATGTATAGAGCAACATTAGTGTGGCACTTAATGCCAAGAGTTGAACACTGTTGACAATGTATAGAGTAACATTTGTGTGGCACTTGATGCCAAGAGTTGAACACTGTTGACAATGTATAGAGCAACATTAGTGTGGCACTTAATGCCAAGAGTTGAACACTGTTGACAATGTATAGAGTAACATTAGTGTGGCACTTAATGCCAAGAGTTGAACACTGTTGACATTGTATAGAGTAACATTTGTGTGGCACTTAATGCCAAGAGTTGAACACTGTTGACAATGTATAGAGTAACATTTGTGTGGCACTTAATGCCAAGAGTTGAACACTGTTGACATTGTATAGAGTAACATTTGTGTGGCACTTAATGCCAAGAGTTGAACACTGTTGACATTGTATAGAGTAACATTTGTGTGGCACTCAATGCCAAGAGTTGAACACTGTTGACAATGTATAGAGCAACATTAGTGTGGCACTTAATGCCAAGAGCTCAACACTGTTGACATTTTGTCTGGTGCTGAATATATTAGAATATTTTTTCTACCTGTGGGTATTTCTTTGCAATGGTTTCATAAAGTCTGAAGACATGATGTTTTTCCATCGGCAGTAGATCGTCAACATTACGACTTAGTTCAGCAATATTCAACAGAATCTGGTTCTCACACAAAGGAAACATGACGGCCAGGCAGGCTGTATGGAAATAAATAGAATAATATGAGTAAAAAATGTTATAAAACAAATTAATAACTGTTAATTTACAACATTTTTCTAGAGCAGCAATTTCTAGAATTTTTGACAATTTTATAAATGTCTGATATGATTCCGTAACTGACGGGGGGGGGGGGGGGGGGGCTAGAAATAAATGTATGTAAGTAAGTAAGTAAGTAAGTAATTCTTTATTGCTATCGTATCCCATTTGAGATCTTGACATAAAGTACAATAAAGTCAAAAACATGTAATAATAAAAAAAATGAAAATAAAAGGAAATACTAAAAATACTGTAAATGAATGAAATAAATACATATCTCACAATAAGAGATAAATGAATAATTGTAATATAATGTAAATAAATGTAAATCTGTGTTTTGTGGGTTTTTTTTTGAGGCAGCTGGTACTGAAGTTATTGTTTGATTTTTTGCTCACTAAGCATAAAGCAAGTATAAATGTGTTTTGAAACGTCTTTAATTATGTGATCGTTTTTATTATTTAATATGTTTATTAATGTCTCTCCATACATTTTATGTTTAGTAAAAAGGCTGGTTCTCTCTTTATCATATAGCTGACACGTGAAAAGGAAATGTTTCTCATCTTCAATTTCTCCAAGATCACAGACAGGACATATTCTATCAGAGATGGAGATGTTTTTGTATCTGCCTGATTCAATCTGTAAACGGTGGGCACTTATTCTAAGTTTAGTCACTGCAGCATGATATAGTGGATTTTTAATTATTTGGAGGTATTTCTCAAAAGAAAAATCAGTTTTTATTTCTCTGTATGTTCTCAATTTGTTTTTGTGATGCATGCCCTTATCATCATCAAACATGCATTCTTTACTTTTTTTCTGGAATTGCATTTTAAGTTTTTCTGTAATGTCTTCAATAGTAGCATTGCTGTATTTAATTTGCCCATCTTTCCAGATATTACTTAAATTTAGGTTTTTCAAAATCTTTTTCACACCAGATACCCAGTTTTTAGTACCAGAATCATGCATCTTAATACCAAGCTTGTATGCTTCACATACTTATGTATTTTCAGGCATTTCCTGAACCCTCATCCAATATTTTAACAATTGTTTTGTACCCTGTATTGCAAGAGGGTACCTCCCTAATTCAGAATATCTATATGGAAACTGTTACCTTGATTTTTTTCATTATCCATGGTTATATTGATATTATTTTGTGATGTTTGAGAATTTAAATTCTGGAAATGTTTAAACCATTTTTGGCTCTCAATGTTTTCATTTTTTGAATCATTCTCATCACATTTTAATTCTTTTATGAGGTCCCAATAATCATTTGGGTTTGATTTACTCAAATTATCTAGTTTATTTAAAATACTGTTATTGAATTCTCTCTTTTTTCTTTTGAGAGAATGTTTGTAATTCTTTTTTAGATTGTAACATTGAGATCTTAATTCTTTATTAAATGGGTCTAAACATAATTTACTGGACAGCTTTTGAATGTCTTTTTTCATAACTGAAAGATCATTGCTGTACCATTTTGGTTTTTTCTTTTTTTTATGCTTTTTTCTGATATTTTTATGGTAATTTTTGTTTAAACTTTTACCAGCTGCCTCAAGATATATGTCAGTTAATAACATGCTTGCAGTGTTAATTGACTGCTGGGTGTTGGAAAAATTTGTATTGTTGAAATTGTTAATTAACCTGTTTATATTTTCACCCTGTAATGCACAACTGAAACGATAACTTGATTCATTATCCCACATGTATGAAACATTGGTTTGTGCAGTTACATCATCATTTTTATCCTGAGGTTTTTGCAGTGTTCTATCGCATACTGCATTTGTTTCAAACTGACAAGAAATCTGACAGTGGTCGGACAGTGACAGATTTAGCTGGTGCACATTAAATAACTTATATTTGGTAAAAAAGTCATTACTGACAATTGTGTAATCAACAATACTGCTACCCTTGCGTTGATGACAGGTAAATTTACCTGTGGTGTCCCCCATACATCTACCATTCAAAATTGTCAAATCAGAGGCAATACAAAGATCCAACAGTAAATCTCCATAGTTGTTTTTCACTGTTAGATCTTGGGAAGCTCTCCTAAGAAGATTATTTGTATCTGAGGACCGGTAGTCAGAATTGTTGTAAATAATGTATTTGTGAAAGTTAAATTTTAATGTGAAAAGAATGAGACAACTCTGAAAATACAGAGCAAATGTACATCAGTAACATTTATTTATTTTGTCAATATCAGTGTAGTCATGTAATATATGATATCATTAATGTTGACAACATGTATTCTACAATTGCAATGTAACAGCAGGCATGTATAACAAAACATTAAACTCACTAATCTGACATATTGTATTTAATAACAGCACTGATGTTATAAAACTCATTACTGACACTATAATCTGATATATACTGTTTTGTAATACATCATTGCAATAATTACTATCTTAATTTCAGTGCTAATTTTAATTAATAATTAATATTTATTTACATCAACTCTGATTCCAGCAAACAAAAATGTTATCAAAAATGATGGTAATAATCTAGTAAAATGGCATTGTTATTAACTTGTCACGCTTTGATGAGTAAGTGGAAATGCATTCCATCACAGATAATTTCAACACAAATTGCTGATAGATTTATACAAGGTGAATGAAAATATATCTAAATATATCTTTGAAGTCAACTTGTTCATCAGCTGTCACTATCACTATAGCAACAACATCAGCTGATTAAACACATCAGATGTTTCATCATTTTTAGGAAGATAGAATGGATTAGGATTGATGCATATTTCTAAATTACACCTTAAATCATAATAAATTAGAATAGACATTTAAATTTGCTATTATACTGATATAGAAATATTAGCTACACTGTAAGCATTTATTTCCAATATTTAATCATTGTTTACAAATGTTTGTTTTCTTTTTCATGTAGAATTAAAAATGAATATTGTAACATTTAATAATTTTATGAATTCTATTTAAAAAGAGTACACTTTTATTAAGGTGCCATAGAGAGAATACTGTAATTGTTATTAAGTAGCTGTATTGACATTTGAGATCTCGTGATGTGCCTACATCTGATCTTTATGTGTAAACAGTCAGGATAGAGTTAGCATGTACTGAATGCTTGATATATGAGAACAGTCAGGATAGAGTTAGCATGTACTGAATGCTTGATATATGAGAACAGTCAGGATAGAGTTAGCATGTACTGAATGTTTGATATATGAGAACAGTCAGGATAGAGTTAGCATGTACTGAATGCTTGATATATGAGAACAGTCAGGATAGAGTTAGCATGTACTGAATGTTTGATATATGAGAACAGTCAGGATAGAGTTAGCATGTACTGAATGCTTGATATATGAGAACAGTCAGGATAGAGTTAGCATGTACTGAATGTTTGATATATGAGAACAGTCAGGATAGAGTTAGCATGTACTGAATGTTTGATATATGAGAACAGTCAGGATAGAGTTAGCATGTACTCAATGCTTGATATATGAGAACAGTCAGGATAGAGTTAGCATGTACTGAATGTTTGATATATGAGAACAGTCAGGATAGAGTTAGCATGTACTGAATGTTTGATATATGAGAACAGTCAGGATAGAGTTAGCATGTACTGAATGTTTGATATATGAGAACAGTCAGGATAGAGTTAGCATGTACTGAATGTTTGATATATGAGAACAGTCAGGATAGAGTTAGCATGTACTGAATGTTTGATATATGAGAACAGTCAGGATAGAGTTAGCATGTACTGAATGCTTGATATATGAGAACAGTCAGGATAGAGTTAGCATGTACTGAATGTTTGATATATGAGAACAGTCAGGATAGAGTTAGCATGTACTCAATGCTTGATATATGAGAACAGTCAGGATAGAGTTAGCATGTACTCAATGCTTGATATATGAGAACAGTCAGGATAGAGTTAGCATGTACTCAATGCTTGATATATGAGAACAGTCAGGATAGAGTTAGCATGTACTGAATGTTTGATATATGAGAACAGTCAGGATAGAGTTAGCATGTACTGAATGTTTGATATATGAGAACAGTCAGGATAGAGTTAGCATGTACTGAATGCTTGATATATGAGAACAGTCAGGATAGAGTTAGCATGTACTGAATGTTTGATATATGAGAACAGTCAGGATAGAGTTAGCATGTACTCAATGCTTGATATATGAGAACAGTCAGGATAGAGTTAGCATGTACTGAATGTTTGATATATGAGAACAGTCAGGATAGAGTTAGCATGTACTGAATGTTTGATATATGAGAACAGTCAGGATAGAGTTAGCATGTACTGAATGCTTGATATATGAGAACAGTCAGGATAGAGTTAGCATGTACTGAATGTTTGATATATGAGAACAGTCAGGATAGAGTTAGCATGTACTGAATGCTTGATATATGAGAACAGTCAGGATAGAGTTAGCATGTACTGAATGCTTGATATATGAGAACAGTCAGGATAGAGTTAGCATGTACTCAATGCTTGATATATGAGAACAAATTATACCCTTGATGATGAACAACATATATTGATTTCTTTAACAATTAATATCTGTACATTTGGACACTGTACTGCAGCTCTGGTCAACACATTTTCCTGCAATTGCTTCCATGAAACATGAAATGCTACAGCAGCATGTCAACTGTCATTAATAATAAATATCATAACAGCAAATAGCACCAATGTGCGAATATACATATCATACGTCTGCAATGTTCGGGTCTACCATTAAAAACACGATATTTGTTATATATATATATATATAATCGTTTAATAAAAAATATGAATTTCAAAATAAATAATGAAGAGATAACATCTGTTAAGGAGTTTTGTTATTTAGGAACAATTTTGACACCAAATGGTAAATTTAAAATAAATCAGTCAAACCTAAAAAATAAAGCTATGAAAGATTTATTTAGTATATGTCACACTATACTAAATCATAAAATGATCTCTACAAAACTAAGCCTTAAACTTTTTGATCAACTCATCTCTCCAATTTTGTTATATGGGTCAGAGATTTGGGCCAATGAAATTACAAATGAAAACAATTACAAGCATGCAACCACTTTTACCGGTTTATTTTAGGTGTTAGTAAAGTAACACCATTGATTGGCATAAGAGGCGAAATTGGTAGAATTCCTATAAGGATTAAGGCAACTTTATCACTAATTAAATATTGGCACAGATTGTCATTGTTACCTGAAAATCATATTCTAAAAAGTGTACTTAAAGAAACAGTGTCTTCAAACTCAAGCTCAAACTCAAACTCAATTAAAAATGTGTAGTACAACTAAACAAAATTTAATATTCACTTGCATTATAAATAGTAGTACTGCACTTGCAAGATACTTATAAAATACAATTTATAAAACCTAATTGTAATACATATTTTATATATACCCTTTGTTTTGTTTGTAATTTTAAAACTTTTGTTGTTGTTTATTTGTGTTTGTTTTTTTCTGATCTGTATCCTTACCTTACAGCACCCACCAGTGGTGCAGATGTGTAATAAAGTTATTATTATTATTATTATAATGTCACAACTTCAAAGATTAGTTCAAAACCACAAAGTCGATTGGTGGGGGGGGGGGGGGCAGTTTTTAATGAATACATACACAAAAAATGAAAGTTTAAAAGCACTAAATATATTCATTCAAGAACTAAATACAGTTTACAGCCATCTTCAAGACCTGACTGATAAATAAGGTGCACAATTTCCTCACAACCTGAAGAAGTGAGTTCTCAGTGGTTCCCAATATGGGTCCAGATGAAGATGAACACAACTGCGATGTAATCCCCTTGCAAACATGAAAGATTTTTTTGTTTTTTATGCGATATCTTGGACATGCTCTGTCAGTTTTCATTCATATTTGGCACATACATGTAAAAATGTACTTTATACATGTTAGGATGCATGTCCATGACAATTTGTTTCAAAATCTGGTCAAAGATGGCCAATTGACAGCCATCTGACTTTTTGACCTTACTACTATATTTCCACAATTTATGTACCATTTTCATTTGTATTTGGCACATACATCATACATATCAGTGTGTTTCATAATCAGATCAAAGATGGCCAAATAGCGGCTGTTTTTATTTTTGGCCATATTACTACTACACGGAACACGTGTTCTGATGTAAATAAACAATCTGTTGTATACGCCACTTGGAACTCAAGTTTCAAGGACATGCTCGCGACAACCTCTCCGCTTTAATATGACATGCACAAAGAGAACTTTCAAAAATTTAACGGGGACCATGTCATTTTCAATGACTTGTTTATATTGTGTCTGTTGCCATGGTGATCAGAAGAAGTAAGATTGGAGTAGTGAATAATAATGCAGCAATTAAAGAAGGTAATTACCACATACAAGTAATTAATATTCACAAAGATATTTTGTTTCAAATTACAATTTTATTAAATAAATATTTATGACCCCGAAAGGGTCAAACATCCTGGTACTTTTTGAGAGTTCAAATACAATATCAATGAGAGATGAGTTTAAAAGAATTCACCATGTCAATTGTGTGACCAAATGCTTTTTAGTTTATTTAGTGTACTTTTTTTTGACTCAGCAGCTTTTAAAATCTAATTACATATAAGAACGTAAATAATTAAAGTTTTCATGTTTACCTAATAAAGACGTTGTTGGCTGTTCTGTTTCTGGACTCTCGATTTTCTGTGTGTATTATCAACTCTTTTTGTATGTCCTCACAACGCTTGTCAAGCTATAAAAGGGCTACATTCAGTTGGAAGAAACAGATGCAGCCAACATTGAAAGTATCATTCTGGAGTACACCAAAGACAGAAAAAATGCTGTTTTGAATAGTGACATTTTTTAAATGACACAAAACAAAACAAAAATTGTACGCTGTTTATTTTGAACTGTTGAGCTGAATCAATTTCCATTGACGATTGATTGAAACGGCTAGACTCTGCAAGTTGATTTAAATGCTACATTCTGTTGTAGCTATGGGACTTACTGTGAGAGTTACTACATTCTGTTGTAGCTATGGGACTTACTATGAGAGTTACTACATTCTGTTGCAGCTATGGGACTTACTGTGAGAGTTACTACATTCTGTTGTAGCTATGGGACTTACTGTGAGAGTTACTACATTCTGTTGCAGCTATGGGACTTACTGTGAGAGTTACTACATTCTGTTGCAGCTATGGGACTTACTGTGAGAGTTACTACATTCTGTTGCAGCTATGGGACTTACTGTGAGAGTTACTACATTATGTTGTAGCTATGGGACTTACTGTGAGAGTTACTACATTCTGTTGCAACTATGGGACTTACTGTGAGAGTTACTACATTCTGTTGTAGCTATGGGACTTACTTGAGAGTTACTACATTCTGTTGCAGCTATGGGACTTACTGTGAGAGTTACTACATTCTGTTGTAGCTATGGGACTTACTGTGAGAGTAACTACATTCTGTTGCAACTATGGGACTTACTGTGAGAGTTACTATATTCTGTTGTAGCTATGGGACTTACTGTGAGAGTTACTACATTCTGTTGCAGCTATGGGACTTACTGTGAGAGTTACTACATTCTGTTGTAGCTATGGGACTTACTGTGAGAGTTACTACATTATGTTGCAGCTATGGGACTTACTGTGAGAGTTACTACATTCTGTTGCAGCTATGGGACTTACTGTGAGAGTTACTACATTCTGTTGTAGCTATGGGACTTACTGTGAGAGTTACTACATTCTGTTGCAGCTATGGGACTTACTGTGAGAGTTACTACATTCTGTTGCAGCTATGGGACTTACTGTGAGAGTTACTACATTCTGTTGTAGCTATGGGACTTACTTGAGAGTTACTACATTCTGTTGCAGCTATGGGACTTACTGTGAGAGTTACTACATTCTGTTGTAGCTATGGGACTTACTGTGAGAGTTACTACATTCTGTTGCAGCTATGGGACTTACTGTGAGAGTTACTACATTCTGTTGTAGCTATGGGACTTACTGTGAGAGTTACTACATTCTGTTGTAGCTATGGGACTTACTGTGAGAGTTACTACATTCTGTTGCAGCTATGGACTTACTGTGAGAGTTACTACATTCTGTTGCAGCTATGGGACTTACTGTGAGAGTTACTACATTATGTTGCAGCTATGGGACTTACTGTGAGAGTTACTACATTCTGTTGCAACTATGGGACTTACTGTGAGAGTTACTACATTCTGTTGTAGCTATGGGACTTACTGTGAGAGTTACTACATTATGTTGCAGCTATGGGACTTACTGTGAGAGTTACTACATTATGTTGCAGCTATGGGACTTACTGTGAGAGTTACTACATTCTGTTGTAGCTATGGGACTTACTGTGAGAGTTACTACATTCTGTTGTAGCTATGGGACTTACTGTGAGAGTTACTACATTCTGTTGCAGCTATGGGACTTACTGTGAGAGTTACTACATTCTGTTGTAGCTATGGGACTTACTGTGAGAGTTACTACATTCTGTTGTAGCTATGGGACTTACTGTGAGAGTTACTACATTCTGTTGCAGCTATGGGACTTACTGTGAGAGTTACTACATTCTGTTGTAGCTATGGGACTTACTGTGAGAGTTACTACATTCTGTTGCAGCTATGGGACTTACTGTGAGAGTTACTACATTCTGTTGCAGCTATGGGACTTACTGTGAGAGTTACTACATTCTGTTGCAACTGTGGGACTTACTGTGAGAGTTACTACATTCTGTTGTAGCTATGGGACTTACTGTGAGAGTTACTACATTCTGTTGCAGCTATGGGACTTACTGTGAGAGTTACTACATTCTGTTGCAGCTATGGGACTTACTGTGAGAGTTACTACATTCTGTTGTAGCTATGGGACTTACTTGAGAGTTACTACATTCTGTTGCAGCTATGGGACTTACTGTGAGAGTTACTACATTCTGTTGTAGCTATGGGACTTACTGTGAGAGTTACTACATTCTGTTGCAACTATGGGACTTACTGTGAGAGTTACTACATTATGTTGCAGCTATGGGACTTACTGTGAGAGTTACTACATTCTGTTGCAACTATGGGACTTACTGTGAGAGTTACTACATTCTGTTGTAGCTATGGGACTTACTGTGAGAGTTACTACATTCTGTTGCAACTATGGGACTTACTGTGAGAGTTACTACATTCTGTTGTAGCTATGGGACTTACTGTGAGAGTTACTACATTCTGTTGCAACTATGGGACTTACTGTGAGAGTTACTACATTATGTTGCAGCTATGGGACTTACTGTGAGAGTTACTACATTCTGTTGCAACTATGGGACTTACTGTGAGAGTTACTACATTCTGTTGTAGCTATGGGACTTACTGTGAGAGTTACTACATTCTGTTGCAACTATGGGACTTACTGTGAGAGTTACTACATTATGTTGCAGCTATGGGACTTACTGTGAGAGTTACTACATTCTGTTGCAACTATGGGACTTACTGTGAGAGTTACTACATTCTGTTGTAGCTATGGGACTTACTGTGAGAGTTACTACATTATGTTGCAGCTATGGGACTTACTGTGAGAGTTACTACATTATGTTGCAGCTATGGGACTTACTGTGAGAGTTACTACATTATGTTGTAGCTATGGGACTTACTGTGAGAGTTACTACATTATGTTGTAGCTATGGGACTTACTGTGAGAGTTACTACATTCTGTTGCAACTATGGGACTTACTGTGAGAGTTACTACATTCTGTTGTAGCTATGGGACTTACTTGAGAGTTACTACATTCTGTTGTAGCTATGGGACTTACTGTGAGAGTTACTACATTATGTTGTAGCTATGGGACTTACTGTGAGAGTTACTACATTCTGTTGCAACTATGGGACTTACTGTGAGAGTTACTACATTCTGTTGTAGCTATGGGACTTACTTGAGAGTTACTACATTCTGTTGCAGCTATGGGACTTACTGTGAGAGTTACTACATTCTGTTGTAGCTATGGGACTTACTGTGAGAGTTACTACATTCTGTTGTAGCTATGGGACTTACTGTGAGAGTTACTACATTCTGTTGTAGCTATGGGACTTACTGTGAGAGTTACTACATTCTGTTGCAACTATGGGACTTACTGTGAGAGTTACTACATTCTGTTGTAGCTATGGGACTTACTGTGAGAGTTACTACATTCTGTTGCAACTATGGGACTTACTGTGAGAGTTACTACATTATGTTGCAGCTATGGGACTTACTGTGAGAGTTACTACATTCTGTTGCAACTATGGGACTTACTGTGAGAGTTACTACATTCTGTTGTAGCTATGGGACTTACTGTGAGAGTTACTACATTATGTTGCAGCTATGGGACTTACTGTGAGAGTTACTACATTATGTTGCAGCTATGGGACTTACTGTGAGAGTTACTACATTATGTTGTAGCTATGGGACTTACTGTGAGAGTTACTACATTATGTTGTAGCTATGGGACTTACTGTGAGAGTTACTACATTCTGTTGCAACTATGGGACTTACTGTGAGAGTTACTACATTCTGTTGTAGCTATGGGACTTACTTGAGAGTTACTACATTCTGTTGCAGCTATGGGACTTACTGTGAGAGTTACTACATTCTGTTGCAACTATGGGACTTACTGTGAGAGTTACTACATTCTGTTGCAACTATGGGACTTACTGTGAGAGTTACTACATTCTGTTGTAGCTATGGGACTTACTGTGAGAGTTACTACATTCTGTTGTAGCTATGGGACTTACTGTGAGAGTTACTACATTCTGTTGCAGCTATGGGACTTACTGTGAGAGTTACTACATTCTGTTGTAGCTATGGGACTTACTGTGAGAGTTACTACATTCTGTTGCAGCTATGGGACTTACTGTGAGAGTTACTACATTCTGTTGCAGCTATGGGACTTACTTTGAGAGTTACTACATTCTGTTGCAACTATGGGACTTACTGTGAGAGTTACTACATTCTGTTGTAGCTATGGGACTTACTGTGAGAGTTACTACATTCTGTTGCAACTATGGGACTTACTGTGAGAGTTACTACATTATGTTGCAGCTATGGGACTTACTGTGAGAGTTACTACATTCTGTTGCAACTATGGGACTTACTGTGAGAGTTACTACATTCTGTTGTAGCTATGGGACTTACTGTGAGAGTTACTACATTCTGTTGCAGCTATGGGACTTACTGTGAGAGTTACTACTAAAGATAATGTACAACATATTTCAAAGTAAAAAAAACACAATTGTTATGTGAAATTCATCAGTACTATCAGGTCATCTATTTTGTCAATCAAACATTACAATCAGAATTTGCTTGAAGATTATTATTCATCAACTTTGCATATTTATCACAAAAGTTTGTTTTTTCTCAGTTTGGTAAAACCAGAATCAATTGAGTATTAATATGTTATTTTAGAATGATTTTTATTTGTGTGATAGTTGATCTAGCATTGTCATATAGCATCACAAACAGAATGTCCAAGGCATGGGTCACAGTGTACCCCTGAACACTTGTCTCGCTGTTATTGCTATCACCCACATGACGGGGGCTATGGCGATAACACTGAGATGAATGATCTAGGGTAGCAACAGTGTGGCTTGTGGGTAAGAAAGGAAAATGGATGCTAATGACATTGTGATTATTTTAAGATCTGATGATGAATCTTTACTATTGAGATGAAATTATTACGTCTAGAGGTGGATTGTTAATGAATATATAGACTGCTTTTAAAATAACATAACACTTGTTCCTCATCTTGCATACACCATATCAACAAAGGATTCCTTTTTAACTCAGATCTTCATTCAAGAAAGCAATATTAGGTATTGCTGCGTGTAAGAGAAGGTGTCAATCACTGATTTTTATAAAGCGCATGTGACTGCAGCTCACTTGTCATTTTTATACCATGCTGCTGCTGCTGCATCTACCATTCATGGTTCAGTCATCATAGCGAATCAATAAAGTTCACCATAATGAGTAGTGTTATAAAGAGTAATTTGAAATTGTTGTTTAAGTTTTTAACAGATTTTATATTCATTCAATTTATAAATGCACATTTTCATAGGCATGCAATTTTGTATCATTTTAAACCTTTCAAATAATCTGATGAACAAAAACAAATTTCCTTTATTATTTGATAATCTTTTTGATCTAGCAATACTTGATATTTGATAATCTGTTTGATCTAGCAATACTTGATATTTGATAATCTGTTTGATCTAGCAATACTTGATATTTGATAATCTGTTTGATCTTGCAATACTTGATATTTGATAATCTTTTTGATCTAGCAATACTTGATATTTGATAATCTGTTTGATCTAGCAATACTTGATATTTGATAATCCTTTTGATCTAGCAATACTTGATATTTGATAATCTGTTTGATCTAGCAATACTTGATATTTGATAATCTGTTTGATTTAGCAATACTTGATATTTGATCATCTGTTTGATCTAGCAATACTTGATATTTGATAATCTGTTTGATCTAGCAATACTTGATATTTGATAATCTGTTTGATCTAGCAATACTTGATATTTGATAATCTGTTTGATCTAGCAATACTTGATATTTGATAATCTGTTTGATCTAGCAATACTTGATATTTGATAATCTGTTTGATCTAGCAATACTTGATATTTGATAATCTGTTTGATCTAGCAATACTTGATATTTGATCATCTGTTTGATCTAGCAATACTTGATATTTGATCATCTGTTTGATCTAGCAATACTTAATATTTGATAATCTGTTTGATCTAGCAATACTTGATATTTGATAATCCTTTTGATCTAGCAATACTTGATATTTGATAATCTGTTTGATCTAGCAATACTTGATATTTGATAATCTGTTTGATCAAGCAATACTTGATATTTGATAATCTGTTTGATCTAGCAATACTTGATATTTGATAATCTGTTTGATCTAGCAATACTTGATATTTGATAATCTGTTTGATCTAGCAATACTTGATATTTGATAATCTGTTTGATCTAGCAATACTTGATATTTGATAATCTGTTTGAGCTAGCAATACTTGATATTTGATAATCTGTTTGATCTAGCAATACTTGATATTTGATAATCTGTTTGATCTAGCAATACTTGATATTTGATAATCCTTTTGATCTAGCAATACTTGATATTTGATAATCTGTTTGATCTAGCAATACTTGATATTTGATAATCTGTTTGATCAAGCAATACTTGATATTTGATAATCTGTTTGATCTAGCAATACTTGATATTTGATAATCTGTTTGATCTAGCAATACTTGATATTTGATAATCTGTTTGATCTAGCAATACTTGATATTTGATAATCTGTTTGATCTAGCAATACTTGATATTTGATAATCTGTTTGATCTAGCAATACTTGATATTTGATAATCTGTTTGATCTAGCAATACTTGATATTTGATAATCTGTTTGATCTAGCAATACTTGATATTTGATAATCTGTTTGATCTAGCAATACTTGATATTTGATAATCTGTTTGATCTAGCAATACTTGATATTTGATAATCTGTTTGATCTAGCAATACTTGATATTTGATAATCTGTTTGATCTAGCAATACTTGATATTTGATAATCTGTTTGATCTAGCAATACTTGATATTTGATAATCTGTTTGAGCTAGCAATACTTGATATTTGATAATCTGTTTGATCTAGCAATACTTGATATTTGATAATCTGTTTGATCTAGCAATACTTGATATTTGATAATCCTTTTGATCTAGCAATACTTGATATTTGATAATCTGTTTGATCTAGCAATACTTGATATTTGATAATCTGTTTGATTAAGCAATACTTGATATTTGATAATCTGTTTGATCTAGCAATACTTGATATTTGATAATCTGTTTGATCTAGCAATACTTGATATTTGATAATCTGGTTGATCTAGCAATACTTGATATTTGATAATCTGGTTGATCTAGCAATAAAATTAAATTAAATTTCAAGTAAATTACAAAAGCTTTGAAAACTGTGACCTCACATAATTAGGCTTACCTGCAAGACTGTAATGGTGATATTGAAGATAGCATTCCAGAATATCTTCAATAAACGGTATTAATAACGTGGGATGAGCATTTAATGTGTAGACAAACGAAGCCGCAGAATGGCACACATGGGGTACACCAGATTTTATTAAAATAAATACATATGATAGGAAACCAATCACGACATCCGGATTACAGTGGTTCTGAAAAAAAGAGAAATTAATTTAAACAAATTATGAATTCATCCTTGACTCCATTCCACTTTAATATAATGGTAAATCAATAAGTAATTGGCAGCCATGCATTCCCATCTAGTGAGTTGAATTTAGCATTATGTTCAGTGTTTTCATGATGAGAACAGCAAGCAACATGTTTGCTTTTAGAATTGCCTTACTTGAACACTGAAGTAAGTATTCCTATGTGTCAAGTGTGTTGATGGACGGCCACAGTGCATACATAATTTTTGCCATTCAGAAATAGCCCCAATGTACGGTTATTGTAGTGTTTTTAATAGTGTTGGTTGAAGCCAATAATTTGGTAAAAGACTAATATTTGTCAACAACTCGGTCCTCCAGTGGTTGGGGCAATGTTAAAATTCTATTATGGTTAAAGTATTTGGTAGATACCACCAGGTTTTACATGACCCAATGTGTCATCTCTTGATGTCCAATTACATATTTGGTAGATGCCATCAGGTCTTACATGACCCAATGTGTCATCTCTTGTTGTCCAATTACATATTTGGTAGATGCCATCAGGTCTTACATGACCCAATGCGTCATCTCTTGATGTCCAATTACATATTTAGTAGATGCCAACAGGTCTTACATGACCCAATGTGTCATCTCTTGATGTCCAATTACATATTTGTTGAATACCAACAGGTCTTACACGACCCAATGTGTCATCTCTTGATGTCCAATTACATATTTGGTAGATGCCATCAGGTCTTACATGACCCAATGTGTCATCTCCTGATGTCCAATTACATATTTGGTAGATGCAATCAGGTCTTACATGACCCAATGTGTCATCTCTTGATGTCCAATTACATATTTGGTAGATGCCATCAGGTCTTACATGACCCAATGTGTCATCTCTTGATGTCCAATTACATATTTGGTAGATGCCATCAGGTCTTACATGACCCAATGTGTCATCTCTTGATGTCCAATTACATATTTGGTAGATGCCATCAGGTCTTACATGACCCAATGTGTCATCTCTTGATGTCCAATTACATATTTGGTAGATGCCATCAGGTCTTACATGACCCAATGTGTCACCTCTCGATGTTCAATTACATATTTGGTAGATGCCATCAGGTCTTACATGACCCAATGTGTCATCTCTTGTTGTCCAATTACATATTTGGTAGATGCCATCAGGTCTTACATGACCCAATGTGTCATCTCTTGTTGTCCAATTACATATTTGGTAGATGCCATCAGGTCTTACATGACCCAATGTGTCATCTCTTGTTGTTCAATTACATATTTGGTAGATGCCATCAGGTCTTGCATGGCCCAATGTGTCATCTCTTGATGTTCAATTACATATTTGTTGAATACCAACAGGTCTTACATGACCCAATGTGTCATCTCTTGATGTCCAATTACCTATTTGGTCGATACCAACAGGCCTTACATGACCCAATGTGTCATCTCTTGATGTCCAATTACCTATTTGGTAGATGCCATCAGGTCTTACATGACCCAATGTGTCATCTCTTGATGTCCAATTACATATTTGGTAGATGCCATCAGGCCTTACATGACCCAATGTGTCATCTCTTGATGTCCAATTACATATTTGGTAGATGCCATCAGGCCTTACATGACCCAATGTGTCATCTCTTGATGTCCAATTACATTTTTGGTAGATACCAACAGGTCTTATATGACCCAATGTGTCATCTCTTGATGTCCAATTACATATTTGGTAGATGCCATCAGGTCTTACATGACCCAATGTGTCATCTCTTGATGTCCAATTACCTATTTGGTAGATGCCATCAGGTCTTACATGACCCAATGTGTCATCTCTTGATGTCCAATTACATATTTGGTAGATGCCATCAGGCCTTACATGACCCAATGTGTCATCTCTTGATGTCCAATTACATATTTGGTAGATGCCATCAGGCCTTACATGACCCAATGTGTCATCTCTTGATGTCCAATTACATATTTGGTAGATACCAACAGGTCTTACATGACCCAATGTGTCATCTCTTGATGTCCAATTACATATTTGGTAGATGCCATCAGGCCTTACATGACCCAATGTGTCATCTCTTGATGTCCAATTACATTTTTGGTAGATACCAACAGGCCTTACATGACCCAATGTGTCATCTCTTGATGTCCAATTACATTTTTGGTAGATGCCATCAGGTCTTACACGGCCCAATGTGTCATCTCTTGTTGTCCAATTACATATTTGGTAGATGCCATCAGGTATTACATGACCCAATGTGTCATCTCTTGTTGTCCAATTACATATTTGGTAGATGCCATCAGGTCTTACATGACCCAATGTGTCATCTCTTGATGTCCAATTACATATTTGGTAGATGCCATCAGGTCTTACATGACCCAATGTGTCATCTCTTGTTGTCCAATTACATATTTGGTAGATGCCATCAGGTCTTACATGACCCAATGTGTCATCTCTTGATGTCCAATTACATATTTGGTAGATGCCATCAGGCCTTACATGACCCAATGTGTCATCTCTTGTTGTCCAATTACATATTTGGTAGATGCCATCAGGCCTTACATGACCCAATGTGTCATCTCTTGTTGTCCAATTACATATTTGGTAGATGCCATCAGGCCTTACATGACCCAATGTGTCATCTCTTGATGTCCAATTACATATTTGGTAGATGCCATCAGGTCTTACATGACCCAATGTGTCATCTCTTGATGTCCAATTACATATTTGGTAGATGCCATCAGGTCTTACATGACCCAATGTGTCATCTCCTGATGTCCAATTACATATTTGGTAGATGCAATCAGGCCTTACATGACCCAATGTGTCATCTCTTGATGTCCAATTACATATTTGGTAGATGCCATCAGGTCTTACATGACCCAATG
Source organism: Saccoglossus kowalevskii (assembly GCF_978046115.1). Lineage (NCBI taxonomy): Eukaryota > Metazoa > Hemichordata > Enteropneusta > Harrimaniidae > Saccoglossus > Saccoglossus kowalevskii. Next base: position 35,665,068 of record NC_140653.1, read on the forward strand.
TGTCATCTCTTGATGTCCAATTACATATTTGGTAGATGCCATCAGGTCTTACATGACCCAATGTGTCATCTCTTGTTGTCCAATTACATATTTGGTAGATGCCATCAGGTCTTACATGACCCAATGCGTCATCTCTTGATGTCCAATTACATATTTAGTAGATGCCAACAGGTCTTACATGACCCAATGTGTCATCTCTTGATGTCCAATTACATATTTGGTAGATGCCATCAGGTCTTACATGACCCAATGTGTCATCTCTTGTTGTCCAATTACATATTTGGTAGATGCCATCAGGTCTTACATGACCCAATGCGTCATCTCTTGATGTCCAATTACATATTTGGTAGATGCCATCAGGTCTTACATGACCCAATGTGTCATCTCTTGTTGTCCAATTACATATTTGGTAGATGCCATCAGGTCTTACACGACCCAATGTGTCATCTCTTGATGTCCAATTACATATTTGGTAGATGCCATCAGGCCTTACATGACCCAATGTGTCATCTCTTGTTGTCCAATTACATATTTGGTAGATGCCATCAGGCCTTACATGACCCAATGTGTCATCTCTTGTTGTCCAATTACATATTTGGTAGATGCCATCAGGCCTTACATGACCCAATGTGTCATCTCTTGATGTCCAATTACATATTTGGTAGATGCCATCAGGTCTTACATGACCCAATGTGTCATCTCTTGATGTCCAATTACATATTTGGTAGATGCCATCAGGTCTTACATGACCCAATGTGTCATCTCCTGATGTCCAATTACATATTTGGTAGATGCAATCAGGTCTTACATGACCCAATGTGTCATCTCTTGATGTCCAATTACATATTTGGTAGATGCCATCAGGTCTTACATGACCCAATGTGTCATCTCTTGATGTCCAATTACATATTTGGTAGATGCCATCAGGTCTTACATGACCCAATGTGTCATCTCTTGATGTCCAATTACATATTTGGTAGATGCCATCAGGTCTTACATGACCCAATGTGTCATCTCTTGATGTCCAATTACATATTTGGTAGATGCCATCAGGTCTTACATGACCCAATGTGTCACCTCTCGATGTTCAATTACATATTTGGTAGATGCCATCAGGTCTTACATGACCCAATGTGTCATCTCTTGTTGTCCAATTACATATTTGGTAGATGCCATCAGGTCTTACATGACCCAATGTGTCATCTCTTGTTGTCCAATTACATATTTGGTAGATGCCATTAGGTGTTACATGACCCAATGTGTCATCTCTTGTTGTTCAATTACATATTTGGTAGATGCCATCAGGTCTTGCATGGCCCAATGTGTCATCTCTTGATGTTCAATTACATATTTGTTGAATACCAACAGGTCTTACATGACCCAATGTGTCATCTCTTGATGTCCAATTACCTATTTGGTCGATACCAACAGGCCTTACATGACCCAATGTGTCATCTCTTGATGTCCAATTACCTATTTGATAGATGCCATCAGGTCTTACATGACCCAATGTGTCATCTCTTGATGTCCAATTACATATTTGGTAGATGCCATCAGGCCTTACATGACCCAATGTGTCATCTCTTGATGTCCAATTACATATTTGGTAGATGCCATCAGGCCTTACATGACCCAATGTGTCATCTCTTGATGTCCAATTACATTTTTGGTAGATACCAACAGGTCTTATATGACCCAATGTGTCATCTCTTGGTGTCCAATTACATATTTGGTAGATGCCATCAGGTCTTACATGACCCAATGTGTCATCTCTTGATGTCCAATTACATATTTGGTAGATGCCATCAGGCCTTACATGACCCAATGTGTCATCTCTTGATGTCCAATTACATATTTGGTAGATGCCATCAGGCCTTACATGACCCAATGTGTCATCTCTTGATGTCCAATTACATATTTGGTAGATACCAACAGGTCTTACATGACCCAATGTGTCATCTCTTGATGTCCAATTACATATTTGGTAGATGCCATCAGGCCTTACATGACCCAATGTGTCATCTCTTGATGTCCAATTACATTTTTGGTAGATACCAACAGGCCTTACATGACCCAATGTGTCATCTCTTGATGTCCAATTACATTTTTGGTAGATGCCATCAGGTCTTACACGGCCCAATGTGTCATCTCTTGTTGTCCAATTACATATTTGGTAGATGCCATCAGGTCTTACATAACCCAATGTGTCATCTCTTGTTGTCCAATTACATATTTGGTAGATGCCATCAGGTCTTACATGACCCAATGTGTCATCTCTTGATGTCCAATTACATATTTGGTAGATGCCATCAGGTCTTACATGACCCAATGTGTCATCTCTTGTTGTCCAATTACATATTTGGTAGATGCCATCAGGTCTTACACGACCCAATGTGTCATCTCTTGATGTCCAATTACATATTTGGTAGATGCCATCAGGCCTTACATGACCCAATGTGTCATCTCTTGTTGTCCAATTACATATTTGGTAGATGCCATCAGGCCTTACATGACCCAATGTGTCATCTCTTGTTGTCCAATTACATATTTGGTAGATGCCATCAGGCCTTACATGACCCAATGTGTCATCTCTTGATGTCCAATTACATATTTGGTAGATGCCATCAGGTCTTACATGACCCAATGTGTCATCTCTTGATGTCCAATTACATATTTGGTAGATGCCATCAGGTCTTACATGACCCAATGTGTCATCTCCTGATGTCCAATTACATATTTGGTAGATGCAATCAGGCCTTACATGACCCAATGTGTCATCTCTTGATGTCCAATTACATATTTGGTAGATGCCATCAGGTCTTACATGACCCAATGTGTCATCTCTTGTTGTCCAATTACATATTTGGTAGATGCCATCAGGTCTTACATGACCCAATGCGTCATCTCTTGATGTCCAATTACATATTTAGTAGATGCCAATAGGTCTTACATGACCCAATGTGTCATCTCTTGATGTCCAATTACATATTTGGTAGATGCCATCAGGTCTTACATGACCCAATGTGTCATCTCTTGTTGTCCAATTACATATTTGGTAGATGCCATCAGGTCTTACATGACCCAATGCGTCATCTCTTGATGTCCAATTACATATTTGGTAGATGCCATCAGGTCTTACATGACCCAATGTGTCATCTCTTGTTGTCCAATTACATATTTGGTAGATGCCATCAGGTCTTACACGACCCAATGTGTCATCTCTTGATGTCCAATTACATATTTGGTAGATGCCATCAGGCCTTACATGACCCAATGTGTCATCTCTTGTTGTCCAATTACATATTTGGTAGATGCCATCAGGCCTTACATGACCCAATGTGTCATCTCTTGTTGTCCAATTACATATTTGGTAGATGCCATCAGGCCTTACATGACCCAATGTGTCATCTCTTGATGTCCAATTACATATTTGGTAGATGCCATCAGGTCTTACATGACCCAATGTGTCATCTCTTGATGTCCAATTACATATTTGGTAGATGCCATCAGGTCTTACATGACCCAATGTGTCATCTCCTGATGTCCAATTACATATTTGGTAGATGCAATCAGGCCTTACATGACCCAATGTGTCATCTCTTGATGTCCAATTACATATTTGGTAGATGCCATCAGGTCTTACATGACCCAATGTGTCATCTCTTGATGTCCAATTACATATTTGGTAGATGCCATCAGGTCTTACATGACCCAATGTGTCATCTCTTGTTGTCCAATTACATATTTGGTAGATGCCATCAGGTCTTACATGACCCAATGCGTCATCTCTTGATGTCCAATTACATATTTAGTAGATGCCAACAGGTCTTACATGACCCAATGTGTCATCTCTTGATGTCCAATTACATATTTGTTGAATACCAACAGGTCTTACATGACCCAATGTGTCATCTCTTGATGTCCAATTACATATTTGGTAGATGCCATCAGGTCTTACATGACCCAATGTGTCATCTCCTGATGTCCAATTACATATTTGGTAGATGCAATCAGGTCTTACATGACCCAAAGTGTCATCTCTTGATGTCCAATTACATATTTGGTAGATGCCATCAGGTCTTACATGACCCAATGTGTCATCTCTTGATGTCCAATTACATATTTGGTAGATGCCATCAGGTCTTACATGACCCAATGTGTCATCTCTTGATGTCCAATTACATATTTGGTAGATGCCATCAGGTCTTACATGACCCAATGTGTCACCTCTTGATGTTCATTTACATATTTGGTAGATGCCATCAGGTCTTACATGACCCAATGTGTCATCTCTTGTTGTCCAATTACATATTTGGTAGATGCCATCAGGTCTTACATGACCCAATGTGTCATCTCTTGTTGTCCAATTACATATTTGGTAGATGCCATCAGGTCTTACATGACCCAATGTGTCATCTCTTGTTGTTCAATTACATATTTGGTAGATGCCATCAGGTCTTGCATGGCCCAATGTGTCATCTCTTGATGTTCAATTACATATTTGTTGAATACCAACAGGTCTTACATGACCCAATGTGTCATCTCTTGATGTCCAATTACCTATTTGGTCGATACCAACAGGCCTTACATGACCCAATGTGTCATCTCTTGATGTCCAATTACCTATTTGGTAGATGCCATCAGGTCTTACATGACCCAATGTGTCATCTCTTGATGTCCAATTACATATTTGGTAGATGCCATCAGGCCTTACATGACCCAATGTGTCATCTCTTGATGTCCAATTACATATTTGGTAGACGCCATCAGGCCTTACATGACCCAATGTGTCATCTCTTGATGTCCAATTACATTTTTGGTAGATACCAACAGGTCTTATATGACCCAATGTGTCATCTCTTGATGTCCAATTACATATTTGGTAGATGCCATCATGTCTTACATGACCCAATGTGTCATCTCTTGATGTCCAATTACCTATTTGGTAGATGCCATCAGGTCTTACATGACCCAATGTGTCATCTCTTGATGTCCAATTACATATTTGGTAGATGCCATCAGGCCTTACATGACCCAATGTGTCATCTCTTGATGTCCAATTACATATTTGGTAGATGCCATCAGGTCTTACATGACCCAATGTGTCATCTCTTGATGTCCAATTACATATTTGGTAGATGCCATCAGGTCTTACATGACCCAATGTGTCATCTCTTGTTGTCCAATTACATATTTGGTAGATGCCATCAGGTCTTACATGACCCAATGCGTCATCTCTTGATGTCCAATTACATATTTAGTAGATGCCAACAGGTCTTACATGACCCAATGTGTCATCTCTTGATGTCCAATTACATATTTGTTGAATACCAACAGGTCTTACACGACCCAATGTGTCATCTCTTGATGTCCAATTACATATTTGGTAGATGCCATCAGGTCTTACATGACCCAATGTGTCATCTCCTGATGTCCAATTACATATTTGGTAGATGCAATCAGGTCTTACATGACCCAATGTGTCATCTCTTGATGTCCAATTACATATTTGGTAGATGCCATCAGGTCTTACATGACCCAATGTGTCATCTCTTGATGTCCAATTACATATTTGGTAGATGCCATCAGGTCTTACATGACCCAATGTGTCATCTCTTGATGTCCAATTACATATTTGGTAGATGCCATCAGGTCTTACATGACCCAATGTGTCATCTCTTGATGTTCAATTACATATTTGGTAGATGCCATCAGGTCTTACATGACCCAATGTGTCATCTCTTGTTGTCCAATTACATATTTGGTAGATGCCATCAGGTCTTACATGACCCAATGTGTCATCTCTTGTTGTCCAATTACATATTTGGTAGATGCCATCAGGTCTTACATGACCCAATGTGTCATCTCTTGTTGTTCAATTACATATTTGGTAGATGCCATCAGGTCTTGCATGGCCCAATGTGTCATCTCTTGATGTTCAATTACATATTTGTTGAATACCAACAGGTCTTACATGACCCAATGTGTCATCTCTTGATGTCCAATTACCTATTTGGTCGATACCAACAGGCCTTACATGACCCAATGTGTCATCTCTTGATGTCCAATTACCTATTTGGTAGATGCCATCAGGTCTTACATGACCCAATGTGTCATCTCTTGATGTCCAATTACATATTTGGTAGATGCCATCAGGCCTTACATGACCCAATGTGTCATCTCTTGATGTCCAATTACATATTTGGTAGACGCCATCAGGCCTTACATGACCCAATGTGTCATCTCTTGATGTCCAATTACATTTTTGGTAGATACCAACAGGTCTTATATGACCCAATGTGTCATCTCTTGATGTCCAATTACATATTTGGTAGATGCCATCATGTCTTACATGACCCAATGTGTCATCTCTTGATGTCCAATTACCTATTTGGTAGATGCCATCAGGTCTTACATGACCCAATGTGTCATCTCCTGATGTCCAATTACATATTTGGTAGATGCCATCAGGCCTTACATGACCCAATGTGTCATCTCTTGATGTCCAATTACATATTTGGTAGATACCAACAGGTCTTACATGACCCAATGTGTCATCTCTTGATGTCCAATTACATATTTGGTAGATGCCATCAGGCCTTACATGACCCAATGTGTCATCTCTTGATGTCCAATTACATATTTGGTAGATACCAACAGGCCTTACATGACCCAATGTGTCATCTCTTGATGTCCAATTACATATTTGGTAGATGCCATCAGGTCTTACATGACCCAATGTGTCATCTCTTGTTGTCCAATTACATATTTGGTAGATGCCATCAGGTCTTACATGACCCAATGTGTCATCTCTTGATGTCCAATTACATATTTGGTAGATGCCATCAGGTCTTACATGACCCAATGTGTCATCTCTTGTTGTCCAATTACATATTTGGTAGATGCCATCAGGTCTTACACGACCCAATGTGTCATCTCTTGATGTCCAATTACATATTTGGTAGATGCCATCAGGCCTTACATGACCCAATGTGTCATCTCTTGTTGTCCAATTACATATTTGGTAGATGCCATCAGGCCTTACATGACCCAATGTGTCATCTCTTGTTGTCCAATTACATATTTGGTAGATGCCATCAGGCCTTACATGACCCAATGTGTCATCTCTTGATGTCCAATTACATATTTGGTAGATGCCATCAGGTCTTACATGACCCAATGTGTCATCTCTTGATGTCCAATTACATATTTGGTAGATGCCATCAGGTCTTACATGACCCAATGTGTCATCTCCTGATGTCCAATTACATATTTGGTAGATGCAATCAGGCCTTACATGACCCAATGTGTCATCTCTTGATGTCCAATTACATATTTGGTAGATGCCATCAGGCCTTACATGACCCAATGTGTCATCTCTTGTTGTCCAATTACATATTTGGTAGATGCCATCAAGCCTTACATGACCCAATGTGTCATCTCTTGTCCAATTACATATTTGGTAGATGCCATCAGGCCTTACATGACCCAATGTGTCATCTCTTGATGTCCAATTACATATTTGGTAGATGCCATCAGGTCTTACATGACCCAATGTGTCATCTCTTGATGTCCAATTACATATTTGGTAGATGCCATCAGGTCTTACATGACCCAATGTGTCATCTCCTGATGTCCAATTACATATTTGGTAGATGCAATCAGGTCTTACATGACCCAATGTGTCATCTCTTGATGTCCAATTACATATTTGGTAGATGCCATCAGGTCTTACATGACCCAATGTGTCATCTCTTGATGTCCAATTACATATTTGGTAGATGCCATCAGGTCTTACATGACCCAATGTGTCATCTCTTGATGTCCAATTACATATTTGGTAGATGCCATCAGGTCTTACATGACCCAATGTGTCATCTCTTGATGTCCAATTACATATTTGGTAGATGCCATCAGGTCTTACATGACCCAATGTGTCATCTCTTGATGTCCAATTACATATTTGGTAGATGCCATCAGGTCTTACATGACCCAATGTGTCATCTCTTGTTGTCCAATTACATATTTGGTAGATGCCATCAGGTCTTACATGACCCAATGTGTCATCTCTTGTTGTCCAATTACATATTTGGTAGATGCCATCAGGTCTTACATGACCCAATGTGTCATCTCTTGTTGTCCAATTACATATTTGGTAGATGCCATCAGGCCTTACATGACCCAATGTGTCATCTCTTGATGTCCAATTACATATTTGGTAGATGCCATCAGGTCTTACATGACCCAATGTGTCATCTCTTGATGTCCAATTACATATTTGGTAGATGCCATCAGGTCTTACATGACCCAATGTGTCATCTCCTGATGTCCAATTACATATTTGGTAGATGCAATCAGGTCTTACATGACCCAATGTGTCATCTCTTGATGTCCAATTACATATTTGGTAGATGCCATCAGGTCTTACATGACCCAATGTGTCATCTCTTGATGTCCAATTACATATTTGGTAGATGCCATCAGGTCTTACATGACCCAATGTGTCATCTCTTGATGTCCAATTACATATTTGGTAGATGGCATCAGGTCTTACATGACCCAATGTGTCATCTCTTGTTGTTCAATTACATATTTGGTAGATGCCATCAGGTCTTGCATGGCCCAATGTGTCATCTCTTGATGTCCAATTACATATTTGGTAGATGCCATCAGGCCTTACATGACTCAATGTGACATCTCTTGATGTCCAATTACATATTTTGTAGATACCAACAGGTATTACACGACCCAATGTGTCATCTCTTGATGTCCAATTGCATATTTGGTAGATGCCATCAGGTCTTACATGACCCAATGTGTCATCTCTTGATGTCCAATTACATATTTGTTAAATACCAACAGGTCTTACACGGCCCAATGTGTCATCTCTTGATGTCCAATTGCATATTTGGTAGATGCCATCAGGTCTTACATGGCCCAATGTGTCATCTCTTGATGTCCAATTACATATTTGGTAGATGCCATCAGGTCTTACATGGCCCAATGTGTCATCTCTTGATGTCCAATTACATATTTGGTAGATGCCATCAGGTCTTGCATGGCCCAATGTGTCATCTCTTGATGTTCAATTACATATTTGTTGAATACCAACAGGTCTTACATCACCCAATGTGTCATCTCTTGATGTCCAATTACCTATTTGGTCGATACCAACAGGCCTTACATGACCCAATGTGTCATCTCTTGATGTCCTATTACCTATTTGGTAGATGCCATCAGGTCTTACATGACTCAATGTGTAATCTCTTGATGTCCAATTACATATTTGGTAGATGCCATCAGGCCTTACATGACCCAATGTGTCATCTCTTGATGTCCAATTACATATTTGGTAGATGCCATCAGGCCTTACATGACCCAATGTGTCATCTCTTGATGTCCAATTACATTTTTGGTAGATACCAACAGGTCTTATATGACCCAATGTGTCATCTCTTGATGTCCAATTACATATTTGGTAGATGCCATCAGGTCTTACATGACCCAATGTGTCATCTCTTGATGTCCAATTACCTATTTGGTAGATGCCATCAGGTCTTACATGACCCAATGTGTCATCTCTTGATGTCCAATTACATATTTGGTAGATGCCATCAGGCCTTACATGACCCAATGTGTCATCTCTTGATGTCCAATTACATATTTGGTAGATGCCATCAGGCCTTACATGACCCAATGTGTCATCTCTTGATGTCCAATTACATATTTGGTAGATACCAACAGGTCTTACATGACCCAATGTGTCATCTCTTGATGTCCAATTACATATTTGGTAGATGCCATCAGGCCTTACATGACCCAATGTGTCATCTCTTGATGTCCAATTACATTTTTGGTAGATACCAACAGGCCTTACATGACCCAATGTGTCATTTCTTGATGTCCAATTACATTTTTGGTAGATGCCATCAGGTCTTACACGGCCCAATGTGTCATCTCTTGTTGTCCAATTACATATTTGGTAGATGCCATCAGGTCTTACATGACCCAATGTGTCATCTCTTGTTGTCCAATTACATATTTGGTAGATGCCATCAGGTCTTACATGACCCAATGTGTCATCTCTTGATGTCCAATTACATATTTGGTAGATGCCATCAGGTCTTACATGACCCAATGTGTCATCTCTTGTTGTCCAATTACATATTTGGTAGATGCCATCAGGTCTTACACGACCCAATGTGTCATCTCTTGATGTCCAATTACATATTTGGTAGATGCCATCAGGCCTTACATGAACCAATGTGTCATCTCTTGTTGTCCAATTACATATTTGGTAGATGCCATCAGGCCTTACATGACCCAATGTGTCATCTCTTGTTGTCCAATTACATATTTGGTAGATGCCATCAGGCCTTACATGACCCAATGTGTCATCTCTTGATGTCCAATTACATATTTACATGACCCAATGTGTCATCTCTTGATGTCCAATTACATATTTGGTAGATGCCATCAGGTCTTACATGACCCAATGTGTCATCTCCTGATGTCCAATTACATATTTGGAAGATGCAATCAGGCCTTACATGACCCAATGTGTCATCTCTTGATGTCCAATTACATATTTGGTAGATGCCATCAGGTCTTACATGACCCAATGTGTCATCTCTTGATGTCCAATTACATATTTGGTAGATGCCATCAGGTCTTACATGACCCAATGTGTCATCTCTTGATGTCCAATTACATATTTGGTAGATGCCATCAGGTATTACATGACCCAATGTGTCATCTCTTGATGTCCAATTACATATTTGGTAGATGCCATCAGGTCTTACATGACCCAATGTGTCATCTCTTGATGTTCAATTACATATTTGGTAGATGCCATCAGGTCTTACACGACCCAATGTGTCATCTCTTGATGTCCAATTACATATTTGGTAGATGCCATCAGGCCTTACACTCTTGTTGTCCAATTACATATTTGGTAGATGCCATCAAGCCTTACATGACCCAATGTGTCATCTCTTGTTGTCCAATTACATATTTGGTAGATGCCATCAGGCCTTACATGACCCAATGTGTCATCTCTTGATGTCCAATTACATATTTGGTAGATGCCATCAGGTCTTACATGACCCCATGTGTCATCTCTTGATGTCCAATTACATATTTGGAAGATGCCATCAGGTCTTACATGACCCAATGTGTCATCTCCTGATGTCCAATTACATATTTGGTAGATGCAATCAGGTCTTACATGACCCAATGTGTCATCTCTTGTTGTCCAATTACATATTTGGTAGATGCCATCAGGTCTTACATGACCCAATGTGTCATCTCTTGATGTCCAATTACATATTTGGTAGATGCCATCAGGTCTTACATGACCCAATGTGTCATCTCTTGATGTCCAATTACATATTTGGTAGATGCCATCAGGTCTTACATGACCCAATGTGTCATCTCTTGATGTCCAATTACATATTTGGTAGATGCCATCAGGTCTTACATGACCCAATGTGTCATCTCTTGATGTCCAATTACATATTTGGTAGATACCAACAGGTCTTACATGACCCAATGTGTCATCTCTTGATGTCCAATTACATATTTGGTAGATGCCATCAGGCCTTACATGACCCAATGTGTCATCTCTTGATGTCCAATTACATTTTTGGTAGATACCAACAGGCCTTACATGACCCAATGTGTCATCTCTTGATGTCCAATTACATTTTTGGTAGATGCCATCAGGTCTTACACGGCCCAATGTGTCATCTCTTGTTGTCCAATTACATATTTGGTAGATGCCATCAGGTCTTACATGACCCAATGTGTCATCTCTTGTTGTCCAATTACATATTTGGTAGATGCCATCAGGTCTTACATGACCCAATGTGTCATCTCTTGATGTCCAATTACATATTTGGTAGATGCCATCAGGTCTTACATGACCCAATGTGTCATCTCTTGTTGTCCAATTACATATTTGGTAGATGCCATCAGGTCTTACACGACCCAATGTGTCATCTCTTGATGTCCAATTACATATTTGGTAGATGCCATCAGGCCTTACATGACCCAATGTGTCATCTCTTGTTGTCCAATTACATATTTGGTAGATGCCATCAGGCCTTACATGACCCAATGTGTCATCTCTTGTTGTCCAATTACATATTTGGTAGATGCCATCAGGCCTTACATGACCCAATGTGTTATCTCTTGATATCCAATTACATATTTGGTAGATGCCATCAGGTCTTACATGACCCAATGTGTCATCTCTTGATGTCCAATTACATATTTGGTAGATGCCATCAGGTCTTACATGACCCAATGTGTCATCTCCTGATGTCCAATTACATATTTGGTAGATGCAATCAGGCCTTACATGACCCAATGTGTCTTCTCTTGATGTCCAATTACATATTTGGTAGATGCCATCAGGTCTTACATGACCCAATGTGTCATCTCTTGTTGTCCAATTACATATTTGGTAGATGCCATCAGGTCTTACATGACCCAATGTGTCATCTCTTGTTGTCCAATTACATATTTGGTAGATGCCATCAGGTCTTACATGACCCAATGTGTCATCTCTTGATGTCCAATTACATATTTGGTAGATGCCATCAGGTCTTACATGACCCAATGTGTCATCTCTTGATGTCCAATTACATATTTGGTAGATGCCATCAGGTCTTACATGACCCAATGTGTCATCTCCTGATGTCCAATTACATATTTGGTAGATGCAATCAGGTCTTACATGACCCAATGTGTCATCTCTTGATGTCCAATTACATATTTGGTAGATGCCATCAGGTCTTACATGACCCAATGTGTCATCTCCTGATGTCCAATTACATATTTGGTAGATGCAATCAGGTCTTACATGACCCAATGTGTCATCTCTTGATGTCCAATTACATATTTGGTAGATGCCATCAGGTCTTACATGACCCAATATGTCATCTCTTGATGTCCAATTACATATTTGGTAGATGCCATCAGGTCTTACATGACCCAATGTGTCATCTCTTGATGTCCAATTACATATTTGGTAGATGCCATCAGGTCTTACATGACCCAATGTGTCATCTCTTGATGTCCAATTACATATTTGGTAGATGCCATCAGGTCTTACATGACCCAATGTGTCATCTCTTGATGTCCAATTACATATTTGGTAGATACCAACAGGTCTTACATGACCCAATGTGTCATCTCTTGATGTCCAATTACATATTTGGTAGATGCCATCAGGCCTTACATGACCCAATGTGTCATCTCTTAATGTCCAATTACATTTTTGGTAGATACCAACAGGCCTTACATGACCCAATGTGTCATCTCTTGATGACCAATTACATTTTTGGTAGATGCCATCAGGTCTTACACGGCCCAATGTGTCATCTCTTGTTGTCCAATTACATATTTGGTAGATGCCATCAGGTCTTACATGACCCAATGTGTCATCTCTTGTTGTCCAATTACATATTTGGTAGATGCCATCAGGTCTTACATGACCCAATGTGTCATCTCTTGATGTCCAATTACATATTTGGTAGATGCCATCAGGTCTTACATGACCCAATGTGTCATCTCTTGTTGTCCAATTACATATTTGGTAGATGCCATCAGGTCTTACACGACCCAATGTGTCATCTCTTGATGTCCAATTACATATTTGGTAGATGCCATCAGGCCTTACATGACCCAATGTGTCATCTCTTGTTGTCCAATTACATATTTGGTAGATGCCATCAGGCCTTACATGACCCAATGTGTCATCTCTTGTTGTCCAATTACATATTTGGTAGATGCCATCAGGCCTTACATGACCCAATGTGTCATCTCTTGATGTCCAATTACATATTTGGTAGATGCCATCAGGTCTTACATGACCCAATGTGTCATCTCTTGATGTCCAATTACATATTTGGTACATGCCATCAGGTCTTACATGACCCAATGTGTCATCTCCTGATGTCCAATTACATATTTGGTAGATGCAATCAGGCCTTACATGACCCAATGTGTCATCTCTTGATGTCCAATTACATATTTGGTAGATGCCATCAGGTCTTACATGACCCAATGTGTCATCTCTTGATGTCCAATTACATATTTGGTAGATGCCATCAGGTCTTACATGACCCAATGTGTCATCTCTTGATGTCCAATTACATATTTGGTAGATGCCATCAGGTATTACATGACCCAATGTGTCATCTCTTGATGTCCAATTACATATTTGGTAGATGCCATCAGGTCTTACATGACCCAATGTGTCATCTCTTGATGTTCAATTACATATTTGGTAGATGCCATCAGGTCTTACACGACCCAATGTGTCATCTCTTGATGTCCAATTACATATTTGGTAGATGCCATCAGGCCTTACATCACCCAATGTGTCATCTCTTGTTGTCCAATTACATATTTGGTAGATGCCATCAAGCCTTACATGACCCAATGTGTCATCTCTTGTTGTCCAATTACATATTTGGTAGATGCCATCAGGCCTTACATGACCCAATGTGTCATCTCTTGATGTCCAATTACATATTTGGTAGATGCCATCAGGTCTTACATGGCCCAATGTGTCATCTCTTGATGTCCAATTACATATTTGGTAGATGCCATCAGGTCTTACATGACCCAATGTGTCATCTCCTGATGTCCAATTACATATTTGGTAGATGCAATCAGGTCTTACATGACCCAATGTGTCATCTCTTGATGTCCAATTACATATTTTGTAGATGCCATCAGGTCTTACATGACCCAATGTGTCATCTCTTGATGTCCAATTACATATTTGGTAGATGCCATCAGGTCTTACATGACCCAATGTGTCATCTCTTGATGTCCAATTACATATTTGGTAGATGCCATCAGGTCTTACATGACCCAATGTGTCATCTCTTGATGTCCAATTACATATTTGGTAGATGCCATCAGGTATTACATGACCCAATGTGTCATCTCTTGATGTCCAATTACATATTTGGTAGATGCCATCAGGTCTTACATGACCCAATGTGTCATCTCTTGATGTTCAATTACATATTTGGTAGATGCCATCAGGTCTTACACGACCCAATGTGTCATCTCTTGATGTCCAATTACATATTTGGTAGATGCCATCAGGCCTTACATGACCCAATGTGTCATCTCTTGTTGTCCAATTACATATTTGGTAGATGCCATCAAGCCTTACATGACCCAATGTGTCATCTCTTGTTGTCCAATTACATATTTGATAGATGCCATCAGGCCTTACATGACCCAATGTGTCATCTCTTGATGTCCAATTACATATTTGGTAGATGCCATCAGGTCTTACATGACCCAATGTGTCATCTCTTGATGTCCAATTACATATTTGGTAGATGCCATCAGGTCTTACATGACCCAATGTGTCATCTCCTGATGTCCAATTACATATTTGGTAGATGCAATCAGGTCTTACATGACCCAATGTGTCATCTCTTGATGTCCAATTACATATTTGGTAGATGCCATCAGGTCTTACATGACCCAATGTGTCATCTCTTGATGCCCAATTACATATTTGGTAGATGCCATCAGGTCTTACATGACCCAATGTGTCATCTCTTGATGTCCAATTACATATTTGGTAGATGCCATCAGGTCTTACATGACCCAATGTGTCATCTCTTGATGTCCAATTACATATTTGGTAGATGCCATCAGGTCTTACATGACCCAATGTGTCATCTCTTGATGTTCAATTACATATTTGGTAGATGCCATCAGGTCTTACATGACCCAATGTGTCATCTCTTGTTGTCCAATTACATATTTGGTAGATGCCATCAGGTCTTACATGACCCAATGTGTCATCTCTTGTTGTCCAATTACATATTTGGTAGATGCCATCAGGTCTTACATGACCCAATGTGTCATCTCTTGTTGTCCAATTACATATTTGGTAGATGCCATCAGGCCTTACATGACCCAATGTGTCATCTCTTGATGTCCAATTACATATTTGGTAGATGCCATCAGGTCTTACATGACCCAATGTGTCATCTCTTGATGTCCAATTACATATTTGGTAGATGCCATCAGGTCTTACAAGACCCAATGTGTCATCTCCTGATGTCCAATTACATATTTGGTAGATGCAATCAGGTCTTACATGACCCAATGTGTCATCTCTTGATGTCCAATTACATATTTGGTAGATGCCATCAGGTCTTACATGACCCAATGTGTCATCTCTTGATGTCCAATTACATATTTGGTAGATGCCATCAGGTCTTACATGACCCAATGTGTCATCTCTTGATGTCCAATTACATATTTGGTAGATGCCATCAGGTCTTACATGACCCAATGTGTCATCTCTTGTTGTTCAATTACATATTTGGTAGATGCCATCAGGTCTTGCATGGCCCAATGTGTCATCTCTTGATGTCCAATTACATATTTGGTAGATGCCATCAGGTCTTACATGACCCAATGTGTCATCTCTTGTTGTCCAATTACATATTTGGTAGATGCCATCAGGTCTTACATGACCCAATGTGTCATCTCTTGATGTCCAATTACATATTTGGTAGATGCCATCAGGTCTTACATGACCCAATGTGTCATCTCCTGATGTCCAATTACATATTTGGTAGATGCAATCAGGTCTTACATGACCCAATGTGTCATCTCTTGATGTCCAATTACATATTTGGTAGATGCCATCAGGTCTTACATGACCCAATGTGTCATCTCTTGTTGTCCAATTACATATTTGGTAGATGCCATCAGGCCTTACATGACCCAATGTGTCATCTCTTGTTGTCCAATTACATATTTGGTAGATGCCATCAGGCCTTACATGACCCAATGTGTCATCTCTTGATGTCCAATTACATATTTGGTAGATGCCATCAGGTCTTACATGACCCAATGTGTCATCTCTTGATGTCCAATTACATATTTGGTAGATGCCATCAGGTCTTACATGACCCAATGTGTCATCTCCTGATGTCCAATTACATATTTGGTAGATGCAATCAGGCCTTACATGACCCAATGTGTCATCTCTTGATGTCCAATTACATATTTGGTAGATGCCATCAGGTCTTACATGACCCAATGTGTCATCTCTTGATGTCCAATTACATATTTGGTAGATGCCATCAGGTCTTACATGACCCAATGTGTCATCTCTTGATGTCCAATTACATATTTGGTAGATGCCATCAGGTCTTACATGACCCAATGTGTCATCTCTTGATGTCCAATTACATATTTGGTAGATGCCATCAGGACTTACATGACCCAATGTGTCATCTCTTGATGTCCAATTACATATTTGGTAGATGCCATCAGGTATTACATGACCCAATGTGTCATCTCTTGATGTCCAATTACATATTTGGTAGATGCCATCAGGTCTTACATGACCC
Source organism: Saccoglossus kowalevskii (assembly GCF_978046115.1). NCBI lineage: Eukaryota > Metazoa > Hemichordata > Enteropneusta > Harrimaniidae > Saccoglossus > Saccoglossus kowalevskii. The sequence goes on from NC_140653.1 coordinate 35,682,476, forward strand.
AATGTGTCATCTCTTGATGTCCAATTACATATTTGGTAGATGCCATCAGGCCTTACATGACGCAATGTGTCATCTCTTGTTGTCCAATTACATATTTGGTAGATGCCATCAAGCCTTACATGACCCAATGTGTCATCTCTTGTTGTCCAATTACATATTTGGTAGATGCCATCAGGTCTTACATGACCCAATGTGTCATCTCCTGATGTCCAATTACATATTTGGTAGATGCAATCAGGTCTTACATGACCCAATGTGTCATCTCTTGATGTCCAATTACATATTTGGTAGATGCCATCAGGTCTTACATGACCCAATGTGTCATCTCTTGATGTCCAATTACATATTTGGTAGATGCCATCAGGTCTTACATGACCCAATGTGTCATCTCTTGATGTCCAATTACATATTTGGTAGATGCCATCAGGTCTTACATGACCCAATGTGTCATCTCTTGATGTCCAATTACATATTTGGTAGATGCCATCAGGTCTTACATGACCCAATGTGTCATCTCTTGATGTTCAATTACATATTTGGTAGATGCCATCAGGTCTTACATGACCCAATGTGTCATCTCTTGTTGTCCAATTACATATTTGGTAGATGCCATCAGGTCTTACATGACCCAATGTGTCATCTCTTGTTGTCCAATTACATATTTGGTAGATGCCATCAGGTCTTACATGACCCAATGTGTCATCTCTTGTTGTCCAATTACATATTTGGTAGATGCCATCAGGCCTTACATGACCCAATGTGTCATCTCTTGATGTCCAATTACATATTTGGTAGATGCCATCAGGTCTTACATGACCCAATGTGTCATCTCTTGATGTCCAATTACATATTTGGTAGATGCCATCAGGTCTTACATGACCCAATGTGTCATCTCCTGATGTCCAATTACATATTTGGTAGATGCAATCAGGTCTTACATGACCCAATGTGTCATCTCTTGATGTCCAATTACATATTTGGTAGATGCCATCAGGTCTTACATGACCCAATGTGTCATCTCTTGATGTCCAATTACATATTTGGTAGATGCCATCAGGTCTTACATGACCCAATGTGTCATCTCCTGATGTCCAATTACATATTTGGTAGATGCAATCAGGCCTTACATGACCCAATGTGTCATCTCTTGATGTCCAATTACATATTTGGTAGATGCCATCAGGTCTTACATGACCCAATGTGTCATCTCTTGATGTCCAATTACATATTTGGTAGATGCCATCAGGTCTTACATGACCCAATGTGTCATCTCTTGATGTCCAATTACATATTTGGTAGATGCCATCAGGTCTTACATGACCCAATGTGTCATCTCTTGATGTCCAATTACATATTTGGTAGATGCCATCAGGTCTTACATGACCCAATGTGTCATCTCTTGATGTCCAATTACATATTTGGTAGATGCCATCAGGTATTACATGACCCAATGTGTCATCTCTTGATGTCCAATTACATATTTGGTAGATGCCATCAGGTCTTACATGACCCAATGTGTCATCTCTTGATGTCCAATTACATATTTGGTAGATGCCATCAGGCCTTACATGACGCAATGTGTCATCTCTTGTTGTCCAATTACATATTTGGTAGATGCCATCAAGCCTTACATGACCCAATGTGTCATCTCTTGTTGTCCAATTACATATTTGGTAGATGCCATCAGGTCTTACATGACCCAATGTGTCATCTCCTGATGTCCAATTACATATTTGGTAGATGCAATCAGGTCTTACATGACCCAATGTGTCATCTCTTGATGTCCAATTACATATTTGGTAGATGCCATCAGGTCTTACATGACCCAATGTGTCATCTCTTGATGTCCAATTACATATTTGGTAGATGCCATCAGGTCTTACATGACCCAATGTGTCATCTCTTGATGTCCAATTACATATTTGGTAGATGCCATCAGGTCTTACATGACCCAATGTGTCATCTCTTGATGTCCAATTACATATTTGGTAGATGCCATCAGGTCTTACATGACCCAATGTGTCATCTCTTGATGTTCAATTACATATTTGGTAGATGCCATCAGGTCTTACATGACCCAATGTGTCATCTCTTGTTGTCCAATTACATATTTGGTAGATGCCATCAGGTCTTACATGACCCAATGTGTCATCTCTTGTTGTCCAATTACATATTTGGTAGATGCCATCAGGTCTTACATGACCCAATGTGTCATCTCTTGTTGTCCAATTACATATTTGGTAGATGCCATCAGGCCTTACATGACCCAATGTGTCATCTCTTGATGTCCAATTACATATTTGGTAGATGCCATCAGGTCTTACATGACCCAATGTGTCATCTCTTGATGTCCAATTACATATTTGGTAGATGCCATCAGGTCTTACATGACCCAATGTGTCATCTCCTGATGTCCAATTACATATTTGGTAGATGCAATCAGGTCTTGCATGACCCAATGTGTCATCTCTTGATGTCCAATTACATATTTGGTAGATGCCATCAGGTCTTACATGACCCAATGTGTCATCTCTTGATGTCCAATTACATATTTGGTAGATGCCATCAGGTCTTACATGACCCAATGTGTCATCTCTTGATGTCCAATTACATATTTGGTAGATGCCATCAGGTCTTACATGACCCAATGTGTCATCTCTTGTTGTTCAATTACATATTTGGTAGATGCCATCAGGTCTTGCATGGCCCAATGTGTCATCTCTTGATGTCCAATTACATATTTGGTAGATGCCATCAGGTCTTACATGACCCAATGTGTCATCTCTTGTTGTCCAATTACATATTTGGTAGATGCCATCAGGTCTTACATGACCCAATGTGTCATCTCTTGTTGTCCAATTACATATTTGGTAGATGCCATCAGGCCTTACATGACCCAATGTGTCATCTCTTGATGTCCAATTACATATTTGGTAGATGCCATCAGGTCTTACATGACCCAATGTGTCATCTCTTGATGTCCAATTACATATTTGGTAGATGCCATCAGGTCTTACATGACCCAATGTGTCATCTCTTGATGTCCAATTACATATTTGGTAGATGCCATCAGGTCTTACATGACCCAATGTGTCATCTCTTGATGTCCAATTACATATTTGGTAGATGCCATCAGGTCTTACATGACCCAATGTGTCATCTCTTGTTGTTCAATTACATATTTGGTAGATGCCATCAGGCCTTACATGACTCAATGTGACATCTCTTGATGTCCAATTACATATTTTGTAGATACCAACAGGTATTACACGACCCAATGTGTCATCTCTTGATGTCCAATTGCATGTTTGGTAGATGCCATCAGGTCTTACATGACCCAATGTGTCATCTCTTGATGTCCAATTACATATTTGTTAAATACCAACAGGTCTTACACGGCCCAATGTGTCATCTCTTGATGTCCAATTACATATTTGGTAGATGCCATCAGGTCTTACATGGCCCAATGTGTCATCTCTTGATGTCCAATTACATATTTGATAGATGCCATAAGGTCTTACATGGCCCAATGTGTCCTCTCTTGATGTCCAATTACATATTTGGTAGATACCAACAGGCCTTACATGACCCAATGTGTCATCTCTTGATGTCCAATTACATATTTGGTAGATGCCATCAGGTCTTACATGGCCCAATGTGTCATCTCTTGATGTCCAATTACATATTTGATAGATGCCATAAGGTCTTACATGGCCCAATGTGTCATCTCTTGATGTCCAATTACATATTTGGTAGATACCAACAGGCCTTACATTACCCAATGTGTCATCTCTTGATGTCCAATTACATATTTGGTAGATGCCATCAGGTCTTACATGGCCCAATGTGTCATCTCTTGATGTCCAATTACATATTTGGTAGATACCAACAGGCCTTACATGACCCAATGTGTCATCTCTTGATGTCCAATTACATATTTGGTAGATACCAACAGGCCTTACATGACCCAATGTGTCATCTCTTGATGTCCAATTACATATTTGGTAGATGCCATCAGGCCTTACATGACCCAATGTGTCATCTCTTGATGTCCAATTACATATTTGGTAGATGCCATCAGGTCTTACATGGCCCAATCTGTCATCTCTTGATGTCCAATTACATATTTGGTAGATGCCATCAGGTCTTACATGACCCAATGTGTCATCTCTTGATGTCCAATTACATATTTGGTAGATGCCATCAGGCCTTACCTGACCCAATGTGTCATCTCTTGTTGTCCAATTACATATTTGGTAGATGCCATCAGGTATTACACGGCCCAATGTGTCATCTCTTGATGTCCAATTACATATTTGGTAGATGCCATCAGGTCTTACATGACCCAATGTGTCATCTCTTGATGTCCAATTACATATTTGGTAGATGCCATCAGGTCTTACATGACCCAATGTGTCATCTCTTGTTGTCCAATTACATATTTGGTAGATGCCATCAGGTACAAATGTATTACACGGCCCAATGTGTCATCTCTTGATGTCCAATTACATATTTGGTAGATGCCATCAGGTCTTACATGACCCAATGTGTCATCTCTTGATGTCCAATTACATATTTGGTAGATGCCATCAGGCCTTACATGACCCAATGTGTCATCTCTTGTTGTCCAATTACATATTTGGTAGATGCCATCAAGCCTTACATGACCCAATGTGTCATCTCTTGATGTCCAATTACATATTTGGTAGATGCCATCAGGTCTTACATGACCCAATGTGTCATCTCTTGTTGTCCAATTACATATTTGGTAGATGCCATCAGGCCTTACATGACCCAATGTGTCATCTCTTGATGTCCAATTACATATTTGGTAGATGCCATCAGGTCTTACATGACCCAATGTGTCATCTCTTGTTGTCCAATTACATATTTGGTAGATGCCATCAGGTCTTACATGACCCAATGTGTCATCTCTTGATGTCCAATTACATATTTGGTAGATGCCATCAGGTCTTACATGACCCAATGTGTCATCTCCTGATGTCCAATTACATATTTGGTAGATGCAATCAGGTCTTACATGACCCAATGTGTCATCTCTTGTTGTTCAATTACATATTTGGTAGATGCCATCAGGTCTTGCATGGCCCAATGTGTCATCTCTTGATGTCCAATTACATATTTGGTAGATGCCATCAGGTCTTACGTGACCCAATGTGTCATCTCTTGATGTCCAATTGCATATTTGGTAGATGCCAACAGGTCTTACACACACAATGTGTTGTCCAATTATGTTAATAACACAAAAGGAAGTGAACAATGGGGTCCACAGTGGAGGCACAAAGACACATTTTATTACCTTTTCTTCTCAGAAGAAAAAACTTAATAGAGAATAAAACATAATAGAGAATAAAAGCAAAGTACTTTTGAATGGAAGAGTAATTCAGTGTGTAGATAATACATACATATCTTTTGACAAATCACTTTCTTTATCACTCAATTTAAGTGTAGGCCAAGGTAGTATTGTAAATTGTTGTTGGGCATTTCAGTTTCAGTCCACACAATAAAATTGTTCGTCTTCCATTAAGTGATATTTTCAGCTTTTACTGTTTCCCACACTTTCCTGTCTATTGTAGTTGATTTGGAAACAGGCACAGTGAAGTTTAATTCTTAACTGATTCAATTCAAATTTGAATATTTGTTATAAGAGAATAATATTTGTTGATTACAATAGAATTACTAAATTATCGGTATTCATAATTATTTGTATCAAATCTCAGAAAATAAAATATCACATATTATTTATTTTATTTTAAAATAAGATGCATTACTTACGGGATGTAAAAAATCCAGGAGTACTTCTTTAACAACATGGCCGTGTAGAGAAAGATGATGTTTTAAGCTTTTTTTACCAACAAGCTCATGTCTCATGGAATATTCAAATATTCTAAGAAATTGAGAAGAATGCTTTAATGATGTATCAAAGGCTCTGAAAGACAAAATATTATGCAAGTGTCAAACGTAATATTAGTGTTGACTAGGTCACTGGGTTTACCATTGTTTTAGTAGTGCAGTAATGTGCGAAAAGGTGTTTTAAGCATTATTTGGGATAGGATTTATGTTGAAAATGGTTGCCATGGTGTTTGCAAGAGGTTATGGTATGTAGCATATTTTGGGTTGTTGGAAGTCACCGTGACCGGAGTAAGACATGTTTTCTCTCAATTTAAAGATTTTTTATGCTAATTGAGAGTGGAGACCCGGAGAAGTGAGTTTCTGGACTCTGAAATATACCATGTGTGATAGGTTTCATGTGTGATAGGCTGACTTTGCCATAACCATGTGTTACATCTATCATGTGACCCACTAAAACCACAGTGTTCACAATGTGACTCACTAAAACCACAGTGTTCACAATGTGACTCACTAAAACCACAGTGTTGACAATGTGACTCACTAAAACCACAGTGTTCACAATGTGACTCACTAAAACCACAGTGTTGACAATGTGACTCACTAAAACCACAGTGTTCACAATGTGACTCACTAAAACCACAGTGTTCACAATGTGACTCACTAAAACCAGTGTTGACAATGTGACTCACTAAAACTACAGTGTTCACAATGTGACTCACTAAAACCAGTGTTCACAATGTGACTCACTAAAACTACAGTGTTGACAATGTGACTCACTAAAACTACAGTGTTGACAATGTGACTCACTAAAACCAGTGTTCACAATGTGACTCACTAAAACCACAGTGTTCACAATGTGACTCACTAAAACTAGTGTTGACAATGTGACTCACTAAAACTACAGTGTTGACAATGTGACTCACTAAAACCACAGTGTTCACAATGTGACTCACTAAAACCACAGTGTTCACAATGTGACTCACTAAAACCACAGTGTTCACAATGTGACTCACTAAAACCAGTGTTCACAATGTGACTCACTAAAACCACAGTGTTCACAATGTGACTCACTAAAACCACAGTGTTCACAATGTGACTCACTAAAACCACAGTGTTGACAATGTGACTCACTAAAACTACAGTGTTGACAATGTGACTCACTAAAACTACAGTGTTGACAATGTGACTCTCTAAAACTACAGTGTTCACAATGTGACTCACTAAAACCACAGTGTTCACAATGTGACTCACTAAAACCACAGTGTTGACAATGTGACTCACTAAAACCACAGTGTTCACAATGTGACTCACTAAAACCACAGTCTTCACAATGTGACTCACTAAAACCACAGTGTTCACAATGTGACTCACTAAAACCACAGTCTTCACAATGTGACTCACTAAAACCACAGTGTTCACAATGTGACTCACTAAAACCACAGTGTTCACAATGTGACTCACTAAAACCACAGTCTTCACAATGTGACTCACTAAAACCACAGTGTTCACAATGTGACTCACTAAAACCACAGTCTTCACAATGTGACTCACTAAAACCACAGTGTTCACAATGTGACTCACTAAAACCACAGTGTTCACAATGTGACTCACTAAAACTACAGTGTTTACAATGTGACTCACTAAAACCACAGTGTTGACAATGTGACTCACTAAAACTACAGTGTTGACAATGTGACTCACTAAAACTACAGTGTTGACAATGTGACTCTCTAAAACCACAGTATTAACAATGTAACTCACTGGAACCACAGTGTTCACAATGTGACTCACTAAAACCAGTGTTCACAATGTGACTCCCTTGAACCAGTGTTCACAATGTGACTCCCTTGAACCACAGTGTTCACAATGTGACTCACTAAAACAAGTGTTTACAATATCACTCACTAAAACCAGTGTTCACAATGTCACTCACTAAAACCAGTGTTCACAATATCACTCACTAAAACCAGTGTTCACAATGTCACTCACTAAAACCGGTGTTCACAATATCACTCACTAAAACCAGTGTTCACAATGTCACTCACTAAAATCAGTGTTCACAATGTGACTCACTTCAACCAGTGTTCACAATGTGACTCCCTAGATCCAGTGTTCACAATGTGACTCCCTAGATCCAGTGTTCACAATGTGACACACTAAAACCAGTGTTCACAATATCACTCCATAGAAGCAGTGTTCACAATGTGACTCCCTAGAACCACAGTGTTCATAGTGTGACTCCCTAGAATCACAGTGTTCACAATGTGACTCCCTAAAACCAGTGTTCACAATGTGACATACTAAAAGCAGTGTTCACAATATGACTCACTAAAACCAGTGTTCACAATATCACTCCATAGAAGCAGTGTTCACAATGTGACTCCCTAAAACCAGTGTTCACAATATCACTCCATAGAAGCAGTGTTCACAATGTGACTCACTAAAACCAGTGTTCACAATGTGACATACTAAAAGCAGTGTTCACAATATGACTCACTAAAACCAGTGTTCACAATATCACTCCATCTAAAAGCAGTGTTCACAATATGACTCACTAAAACCAGTGTTCATAATATCACTCCCTAGAAGCAGTGTTCACAATGTGACTCCCTAGAACCAGAGTGTTCATAGCGTGACTCCCTATAACCAGTGTTTACAATGTGACTCCTTAGAACCACAGTGTTCACCACAGAGCCAGTGTCCACAATGTGACTCCTTAGAACAACAGTGTTCACCACAGAGCCAGTGTCCACAATGTGACTCCCTAAACCAGTGTTCACAGTGTGACTCCCTAGAACCAGTGTTCACAATGCGGCTCCTTAGAACCACAGTGTTCACCACAGAGCCAGTGTCCACAATGTGACTCCTGAGAACCACAGTGTTCACCACAGAGCCAGTGTCCACAATGTGACTCGCTGGAACCACAGTGTTCACAATGTGACTCACTAGAACCAGTGTTCACAATGTGACTCCCTAGAACCACAGTTTATTGTTGTAATGGAAAATGACAGCCCACTCCATTTAAACTATGAAAAAGGTTCTATTATTAGCTTCAGTAAAATGAATATAGAAAATTGACAATTTCAGATTTGTAATTCTTTAGCGTGAAATGTTCCTGTACACTGGATAATTGGACAATTTGCAGAAAAATAGATTTTTTTTATTTAATGGTCCTTGTGAAAAGCATTCTGAGAGACGGGAGATGTTATATTTGCTTGTACTATTTTCATTTTCACAAAAATACAAATTTTTTTCTTAAGAATGTGACATTTAGCAAGCACTAAAAAGTATTATACAAGCATTTTGAAATACATAGACACTCTGTTAAAGATCAAATCCTTGTTCAATATTTGTATTATGTATGTTGTTGTGTTTTTTATTATATATACTGTATAACTCTTAAATTACAATTACAATTTTTATTTTGCTCATCATACTTTTCATTACCATCAAAAAATAATGAGCTTAAGAAAAAAGCATTTTCAGTGATTGAATGGATAAAGGTCCAACAACTAAGGTCAACAGAAGGCATCCATCCAATTAATAGAGGTCAACAGAAGGCGTCCGTCCAATTAATAGAGGTCAACAGAAGGCGACTGTCCAATTAATAGAGGTCAACAGAAGGCGTCCGTCCAATTAATAGAGGTCAACAGAAGGCGTCCATCCAATTAATAGAGGTCAACAGAAAGCGACTGTCCAATTAATAGAGGTCAACAGAAAGCGACTGTCCAATTAATAGAGGTCAACAGAAGGCGTCCGTCCAATTAATAGAGGGGTTTGAATAATAGAATGATGGTAGTTACTTATATTTGTTGATTGTTATTTGTTGTTATGAATGTTATTTTCATGGTATTAGAAGTTATATCGCAAATTGAACCAATCTAACATGTTAAAAATAAATGAAGGGCATTCTGGGTAACATATTTACAACTTCATTGAATACAAGCATTATATTCTTAAATAGTTAAATATGTAAATTATAATTGTTTATTATCGGAATTCACCAATTAAAACAAGAAATTAGAGAAATTTAGATATAGGAATTTGTCAAACACTTTGTTGCTGTTATTCTAAACTTTGATTTGAGACAAAAGAATCCACCTAGCAACAAGAATTAACCTAGCAACAAGTATAAGTAAATAATACATAATTGGATGAAACCAGCTTGTGTTGAATTACTATTTCAAGCTCTATGTATGAATCCCCTTCAGAGCAATGAAATCTAATCTTTTGACCGTTTCACTTTATATTAGGTAATTTTACTGATCAACAAACAAACAAACAAACAATATGTGGAGATATAGCACTTCAGTTAAAGCATGCACCTCATTCGCTATAAATTCAATTTTCATTTAAACACAAACAGTGTACATGTGTTGAATGTCACATGAACAGAGAATGTGGGGCTAAACAACCTTTTGGATATGTAATGAACTGACACCTGCCCATATGTGCATCAACACCACATGCTCACAATCAAATTGAAAAATGAAAAGACAAACTAAGATTAAAAACACAATTCTAAATACATGGAGATATCTATTATATGACCAATGATATCAGATTTGTTACGAAAATAGAAAATTAAAATGCAAGTACATACACACCTTTATATGCAAAACAATTAAATTCTCCAAATTACCACTGAAGTATAGTACATAATTATGTATTAGAAAAAATTTAATATTTTCATGCTAGGAAATATATTCAGATGATATAAAACATTAATTAAGGAGTGAAGAACAGAAAACACTTTTCATTTTGATTAATTGTTGTTGTGACCCCAAGAAGTGCTTGATATATTCCAGTTAAGCTCTGTAAGGATCCAAAAAAGCAACACAATACAAACAGTATAATTGGACCTCATCAATTATTTAAATAACAATCAATTTAAGAGGGACTGTTAAAAAACCACCCAAGTGAAACTCTTTTATTAGATAAGGTTAATGTGTAAGGAGAAGGCACACAATAGATACCCCTGCCTACTAATGGAGATGACTTTCAAAAAGAAAATGGAAAATTATTTTGGTGGTATCAGAATATAATCAGTCTTTAACAGTAATCGCTATTAACCAAGGGTAACCACTATTAACCAAGGGCCAACATTTTAGAATGAAAATGCACTTACATCTACATGTGTGTCTAAGCTTTCAGTTTTTGAAGCTGGGATTTACCTCTGTTTAAATACTGTACATTTAATCCAGGGAACCAGACTGGGCTTTTCCAATCCCCTATTCATCTATTCATCTAACATTACCACCATAAGTAGTATATATATAATAAGATGATAAATAAAGAATTATTATTAATATGAAATACCAGTTTTGAAAAAAAAAAAAAAATTAAAAACCTTACTTCGTGTAATAAAAATAGGAAATCCCTGCAGTTTTTGGTCAATCATGACAATTTTTTTGCTTGAATAATGTCACAGTGCATTTCTCCACTAATCACTTTTCATGAAAAGTACAATTTTACTGACAATTTAAAATAACAATGCAGAAGAGCAATTTCAGAAAACAAGTTACCAGAAATGTTGTTATAAAATGACAGACTGGAATTTAAATAAAACTGGTACTGACCTATTTAGTGTGCATGAAGTTCTTAGGTTCAATGAATTCTTTCGATTGACCACTCATTAAGGGGTCAAGAATGGACATGTTTGTTTACTGTCATTTGTAAAACCTAGAGAACAAGACTGACCATTGTTTTGTGAAGGTATCCCTGCCATGTATGCACATTAACTGATATATTCAGAGATATTATCAAACTCTTACAATGGATTCATTTGTAAGTCAATTAAATGACAATACAATGCATCCAAGGTAGCGGGTTTGCTATTTTTTCAAGGGAAAGCAGTCAATCCCTGGGATGGTACCATTTAATTATGGGATATTATTATCCAATTGCAGTTTACCTCATAAATATGTCTTTTGTTTTGTGATTTTATTAAGCAGCTGTGCTGTGAAATTTTAAGCTTAGACCAAAATGTCCATTTAATGTTGTTGTATTGGTTGAAAGTTAAATGCCCATTTAATGTTGTTGTATTGGTTGAAAGTTAAATGCCCATTTGATGTTGTTGTATTGGTTGAAAGTTAAATGCCCATTTAATGTTGTTGTATTGGTTGAAAGTTAAATGCCCATTTAATGTTGTTGTATTGGTTGAAAGTTACATGCCCATTTAATGTTGTTGTATTGGTTGAAAGTTGCATGCCCATTTAATGTTGTTGTATTGGTTGAAAGTTAAATGCCCATTTAATGTTGTTGTATTGGTTGAAAGTTAAATGCCCATTTAATGTTGTTGTATTGGTTGAAAGTTACATGCCATTTAATGTTGTTGTATTGGTTGAAAGTTAAATGCCCATTTAATGTTGTTGTATTGGTTGAAAGTTAAATGCCCATTTAATGTTGTTGTATTGGTTGAAAGTTAAATGCCCATTTAATGTTGTTGTATTGGTTGAAAGTTACATGCCCATTTAATGTTGTTGTATTGGTTGAAAGTTAAATGCCCATTTAATGTTGTTGTATTGGTTGAAAGTTAAATGCCCATTTAATGTTGTTGTATTGGTTGAAAGTTAAATGCCCATTTAATGTTGTTGTATTGGTTGAAAGTTACATGCCCATTTAATGTTGTTGTATTGGTTGAAAGTTACATGCCCATTTAATGTTGTTGTATTGGTTGAAAGTTACATGCCCATTTAATGTTGTTGTATTGGTTGAAAGTTAAATGCCCATTTAATGTTGTTGTATTGGTTGAAAGTTAAATGCCCATTTAATGTTGTTGTATTGGTTGAAAGTTACATGCCCATTTAATGTTGTTGTATTGGTTGAAAGTTACATGCCCATTTAATGTTGTTGTATTGGTTGAAAGTTACATGCCCATTTAATGTTGTTGTATTGGTTGAAAGTTACATGCCCATTTAATGTTGTTGTATTGGTTGAAAGTTAAATGCCCATTTAATGTTGTTGTATTGGTTGAAAGTTACATGCCCATTTAATGTTGTTGTATTGGTTGAAAGTTAAATGCCCATTTAATGTTGTTGTATTGGTTGAAAGTTAAATGCCCATTTAATGTTGTTGTATTGGTTGAAAGTTACATGCCCATTTAATGTTGTTGTATTGGTTGAAAGTTAAATGCCCATTTAATGTTGTTGTATTGGTTGAAAGTTAAATGCCCATTTAATGTTGTTGTATTGGTTGAAAGTTAAATGCCCATTTAATGTTGTTGTATTGGTTGAAAGTTACATGCCCATTTAACGTTGTTGTATTGGTTGAAAGTTACATGCCCATTTAATGTTGTTGTATTGGTTGAAAGTTAAATGCCCATTTAATGTTGTTGTATTGGTTGAAAGTTACATGCCCATTTAATGTTGTTGTATTGGTTGAAAGTTACATGCCCATTTAATGTTGTTGTATTGGTTGAAAGTTACATGCCCATTTAATGTTGTTGTATTGGTTGAAAGTTACATGCCCATTTAATGTTGTTGTATTGGTTGAAAGTTAAATGCCCATTTAATGTTGTTGTATTGGTTGAAAGTTAAATGCCCATTTAATGTTGTTGTATTGGTTGAAAGTTACATGCCCATTTAATGTTGTTGTATTGGTTGAAAGTTACATGCCCATTTAATGTTGTTGTATTGGTTGAAAGTTACATGCCCATTTAATGTTGTTGTATTGGTTGAAAGTTAAATGCCCATTTAATGTTGTTGTATTGGTTGAAAGTTACATGCCCATTTAATGTTGTTGTTGTATTGGTTGAAAGTTAAATGCCCATTTAATGTTGTTGTATTGGTTGAAAGTTAAATGCCCATTTAATGTTGTTGTATTGGTTGAAAGTTACATGCCCATTTAATGTTGTTGTATTGGTTGAAAGTTAAATGCCCATTTAATGTTGTTGTATTGGTTGAAAGTTACATGCCCATTTAATGTTGTTGTATTGGTTGAAAGTTAAATGCCCATTTAATGTTGTTGTATTGGTTGAAAGTTACATGCCCATTTAATGTTGTTGTATTGGTTGAAAGTTAAATGCCCATTTAATGTTGTTGTATTGGTTGAAAGTTAAATGCCCATTTAATGTTGTTGTATTGGTTGAAAGTTAAATGCCCATTTAATGTTGTTGTATTGGTTGAAAGTTACATGCCCATTTAACGTTGTTGTATTGGTTGAAAGTTACATGCCCATTTAATGTTGTTGTATTGGTTGAAAGTTAAATGCCCATTTAATGTTGTTGTATTGGTTGAAAGTTACATGCCCATTTAATGTTGTTGTATTGGTTGAAAGTTACATGCCCATTTAATGTTGTTGTATTGGTTGAAAGTTACATGCCCATTTAATGTTGTTGTATTGGTTGAAAGTTACATGCCCATTTAATGTTGTTGTATTGGTTGAAAGTTAAATGCCCATTTAATGTTGTTGTATTGGTTGAAAGTTAAATGCCCATTTAATGTTGTTGTATTGGTTGAAAGTTAAATGCCCATTTAATGTTGTTGTATTGGTTGAAAGTTAAATGCCCATTTAATGTTGTTGTATTGGTTGAAAGTTACATGCCCATTTAATGTTGTTGTATTGGTTGAAAGTTACATGCCCATTTAATGTTGTTGTATTGGTTGAAAGTTACATGCCCATTTAATGTTGTTGTATTGGTTGAAAGTTAAATGCCCATTTAATGTTGTTGTATTGGTTGAAAGTTACATGCCCATTTAATGTTGTTGTTGTATTGGTTGAAAGTTAAATGCCCATTTAATGTTGTTGTATTGGTTGAAAGTTAAATGCCCATTTAATGTTGTTGTATTGGTTGAAAGTTACATGCCCATTTAATGTTGTTGTATTGGTTGAAAGTTAAATGCCCATTTAATGTTGTTGTATTGGTTGAAAGTTACATGCCCATTTAATGTTGTTGTATTGGTTGAAAGTTAAATGTCCATTTAATGTTGTTGTATTGGTTGAAAGTTACATGCCCATTTAATGTTGTTGTATTGGTTGAAAGTTAAATGCCCATTTAATGTTGTTGTATTGGTTGAAAGTTAAATGCCCATTTAATGTTGTTGTATTGGTTGAAAGTTAAATGCCCATTTAATGTTGTTGTATTGGTTGAAAGTTACATGCCCATTTAATGTTGTTGTATTGGTTGAAAGTTACATGCCCATTTAATGTTGTTGTATTGGTTGAAAGTTAAATGCCCATTTAATGTTGTTGTATTGGTTGAAAGTTACATGCCCATTTAATGTTGTTGTATTGGTTGAAAGTTAAATGCCCATTTAATGTTGTTGTATTGGTTGAAAGTTACATGCCATTTAATGTTGTTGTATTGGTTGAAAGTTACATGCCCATTTAATGTTGTTGTATTGGTTGAAAGTTAAATGCCCATTTAATGTTGTTGTATTGGTTGAAAGTTAAATGCCCATTTAATGTTGTTGTATTGGTTGAAAGTTACATGCCCATTTAATGTTGTTGTATTGGTTGAAAGTTAAATGCCCATTTAATGTTGTTGTATTGGTTGAAAGTTACATGCCATTTAATGTTGT
Source organism: Saccoglossus kowalevskii (assembly GCF_978046115.1). Lineage (NCBI taxonomy): Eukaryota > Metazoa > Hemichordata > Enteropneusta > Harrimaniidae > Saccoglossus > Saccoglossus kowalevskii. The sequence goes on from NC_140653.1 coordinate 35,697,871, forward strand.
TGTATTGGTTGAAAGTTACATGCCCATTTAATGTTGTTGTATTGGTTGAAAGTTAAATGCCCATTTAATGTTGTTGTATTGGTTGAAAGTTAAATGCCCATTTAATGTTGTTGTATTGGTTGAAAGTTAAATGCCCATTTAATGTTGTTGTATTGGTTGAAAGTTAAATGCCCATTTAATGTTGTTGTATTGGTTGAAAGTTAAATGCCCATTTAATGTTGTTGTATTGGTTGAAAGTTAAATGCCCATTTAATGTTGTTGTATTGGTTGAAAGTTAAATCTGTAAAACCATTTCATGGTCACTCTCTACTGAAGAGTAACTTGTGTGGTTCTAAAAAAGGGATCTCAAACAGTTAACATTTTTATTTTTAAAAAATGTTAAAACGTCATGATGATTAAAAACAATATTCAGTAATTTCAATGAATTGATTTCAATTTTGTTGGTAAAGCATGGAACATGTTTCAAATAAAAACAAACACTTAAAATTGCTGTGATATTACAGCATTCAAAAGTGTGCACAACTAAAACTTCCAAAATATGCCTATATACCATTTTGTACAGCATTGTCACCGTCTGATTCACAGGGTTTCACTGAAGCCAAAATCTATGGCTGTGTGTAATCGTATTAGGAATAGCTTTATTTATCCTCAGTTAATTTGATTAGGCGCACCAAGGAGCTGAATGTAACAACGACTGGTACCAATTTTAAATTTAAACCAACAGATTTTTGGCATTTTATATCATGCCATAGGTTCACTGACAAAAACCCAGCGTTTATTTCCCATTAAAATGCAACTTTGTATTCAAGTTACCATGGAATCGCACTAGAGTAGAATCTTTGATTGCGTCCACAGATTTATCATAGGAATTCTGCCATGGTATGACAGTGAGATGATGTTCAACTAAATAAACAAACATTGTACTATTGTTATGAAAACAACGCTGTGATCACTACATTCATCAATAGCAAGCATGTGTACATTCTGAAATCTATATATAAATTATATTCCCCATGTTTTTTTTCTGGCATGAGTTAACCTAAAACTGTGTCCTTTGATTTGGTATCAAAACAGCTCTAGTGCTGCTCCTGGGTCAAAGAATTTACAGAGGTGCATATACAGTATAATATACTCAATTTTTCATAATAAACAATTTAAAATTTTAAACAAGCAAAATATCCAAATATTTTTTTAGTGAAGTAACTTACATTATTGCCTTTGAAATAAATCTAACAGTAGACCAGACAATTTCAACAGCATCCCAGTCATCTGAGAGTATCCACTCCTGACGCAACCACATCTCAAATGCATCTAGAATGACATGAATATCATCCTCAGAAATCTACCGCCAAGAAAACAAATAATATGTTATTATTTTAAAGTTTAATTAACATCAAGTGAGGATTCTGTTTCAGGGAAATCAGGAGTGTACACTCACACTGATTATCATGTCTCCAACAATAAACTTTAAAAATTAATTATTCAAATTAACATTTGATTAAAATGTCACAATATATATATATACGTTTAGATGATATTTAATATTGAAATCACACAAAATTTAATGAATAATATCTGTTGATCAAAATGCTGAAAACACAGTTCATTGATCGATTCAACTGATAGGTGTGAAAATTCGTTGCCATGGATACACATTAGAATTTAAACATCGCCTGAATTTTTATTTTTTTAATCCGAACATTTAAAATTTCCTGTTTACCATATATGCCACAAATACATCACCATATCAATAGTGGTTACTAAGCAACCAAGCAAGTATCTTTGATACAAAATGTATCGAATTGTTGTATTGTAAAAACCCAAAAGCTAGAAATCAATTACTTTAATGCTAACACTTGTATTCAATTGAAACCATGCTGTGAACAATTTGATCAGATGCCAAATCAATACGTGCAAACGATTTGGGTTCCTTTTTTTCATTATTTCAAAAATACGTGACATCATCACGTTATCTGAAAGAATGATTTAATTGTTAACAGAAAATAAAATAACCTACCTGTCTGGGATCGCTCATGTATTTTTTCAGTAGTTTCCTTTCGTGGGCCATAATAAACATATTATTTGTACACAGAGCCACGGTGCTCTGCGGCTGCTGCTGCGGTCGGTGCAGCTGGACTTATAACAGACAGACGAGCCTACTGTAGTAAAGGCGGCTGTATTGTTGCTACGGAACTCATATTTCTCGCTTGAAATTCTCGAATAGTCATTAAAAATCACGAACTATGTCAAGCTGCGAACAAAGACGGTGTTTTTATTATTAAACATTTTCATAAAATAAAATGTAATCATCGAATATCGTTACAGTTTAACCAAAACATTTGTACACATTAGTCATACGGGTATGGTGCCCTGGTTCTTATGGTGAAAACCAATACTACTAGTTACACATGTACGTTAGATATACATTTACAAACGAGTCGTCGCGAATGGCAACCACGACGCCTTTTCACTTCAAACGGATACCCATATAAATGCAAATACAACTTGATTAATTGAGCGACTACCTGTTAGATCCTGTCCGTGTTGATGCGTTGTGGTTTATATTTCAGTCAAGTGGTAGCTACGCTGACTTTCAACGCCAGTAGACGTGTTGCCCGCAGTCCAAATACGGTTATCATGATCCGTCTTTTGTTGTATATTTTGACGAAGCATCACTCCACTGACCCGAACACTGACCTCGCAATTCAATTGAAAGAGCGCCATCTAGTGTCCCCACTAAATAACAGCTGTATGTGCCAGGTTTGCCACGTGATTGACATTTTTTTAATAGAAATGTAATTTTTTTTATATTAATTTGTTGAACAGAAAAACAATTCTTTATATATCAATATAATTAGTATGTTCCTTTGGCCAGTTTGAATCAATGACTTATCTACTTTTCTGTCGTTTTTTAAAGAGATAGTTTTTATAACTTGGATATTACATCTATAATAGGGCCAAAACAAAAACAAACTTATGTTGTCCACAAGTCGGTGAATTGAAAAATTGGGTCGGTCAGTCGTATTTTTCTTTTAAATAGTAGAGGGAATATATGGGAATCAATCAAACGCATGCTAGACATTAAACACAAAAATCAAAATGACTCTTTCAGTCGTTTGTATTTAAATATAGATCAACCCAAGGTTCAAGGTTGCCACTTATCCCCCGGGGACCATGGGGATCAAACAACGGTCCAGGATCGTTAACACATTTTTACTGCTTAAAATGGTGGGTTTTTAATATTTTGGCCTACTAAAAAAAAAAAAAAAAAAAAAACGCGACTCGATAACAATTTTTGTTTTTGGCCTATAGGGACGGCGATCTTGATAAATGCAGTAGCGTATGATTGATCGTAAAATAAAAGTGTTGTTTTACCAACATAGCAATATCAGCTAGATATGAAATAATGAGTGCACCCTGGGTTATGTCACGTTATTATCGACCATCATAATGCATGTTTATTACCCTAGAGAGTGAAGCTACCAGTTTTTGGTTATCTTTAGCACAGCTATCAAACTACCAGGTTTTGGATAGTTATTTTTAACACAGCTATCGAACTACCAGGTTTTGGATGGTTATTTTTAACACAGCTATCACACTACCAGGTTTTAGATGGTTATCTTTAGCACAGCTATCGAACTACCAGGTTTTCTTTAACACAGCTATCAAACTACCAGGTTTTGGATGGTTATCTTTAACACAGCTATCGAACCACCAGATTTTGGATGGTCATCTTTAGCACAGCTATCAATAGGAAATTTTAAGTGATCCAAGTTTTATTAGAATCAGTTATAACTGGAAATTGTCCAATTTATGCAAATTAGGTAAATAACATGCAAGGATTTCAACTAAAAACAAATGCTAATTGTCTTCGACTTCTATGTACAAAGTTTAATTGAAACTCAACTTTTGAGAGAATGGTGGAAAGCTAAAAAAATTACTAATTATGTAAATTATGTGCAACTATGCGCCAATATGCTTTGTCCTAGACCATCTATGCAAGTTTCATTGAAAACTATAGTGGATCAGGCATGCTAATTGCAGACTTCCATTGTGTACTTGAGTCAAAAATGGCAACATCCTACAAATGATTAGCAATAAAATCATCACCCCCCCCCCCCAAAAAAAAAAAAAAAAACAGATTCCTCAAAGTAGTCTTTCTAATCATGCAATGTGGCAACTGCTAGTAAGTGAAAAGCAGCTAAACAGCCCAATTGGTTGAATATTCTTTTGAAACCATTGCAGTTTCTTCCACCATGTGAAACAGAATATTTTTCAAATCAGAACAATACAGGGATAGGTTTCACAATAACACACACACACACACACACACACACACACACACACACACACAGACACACAGACACGAATGTTAGTTTCAATTGTTTATTTTTTTGTACAGTGGAGCAATTTGTATTGAAACAAATCATAGAACCCTATCTAAACAAACACAGATGAGTTCCTCTTGAATCTATTCAGTGATTGTTAATACATGCATTCAGAATGTAAATTTAGAGAAAATACACATTGTGAGAATCATGTGAAAACAAGCAGCCTCTCGGCTGAGATAGCTCCGCTGTTAGCAAGGCACATTTCAATTAAAGAACTGAAGATATCATTAGAAAATGAACAATATGTATAGTATGTATAGCAATCGGACTTGCTGTTTTCAACAAGAATTCAAAAATATCACTTTTTACCAAAAATTACAAAAATATTCACCAAAATTAGAGAATTGAAGATATCATCACGAAATGAACAAATCTGAGAGAGGTCCACATGTAGTACCTATATATGTAATATCAAAGCAATTGGACAATTTGGTTTTTAACAAGAAGTCGAAAATATCACTTTTTACCAAAAATTACAAAAATATTCACTAAAATTAGAGAATTTAAGATATCATCACGAAATAAACAAATCTGAGAAAGGTCCACATGTAGTATCTATATATGTAATATCAAAGCAATTGGACATGCGGTTTTTAACAAGAAGTCGAAAATATCACTTTTACCAAAAATTACAAAAATATTCACCAAAATTAGAGAATTGAAGATATCATCACGAAATGAACAAATCCGAGCAAGGTCCACATGTAGCATCTATATATGTAATATCAAAGCAATTGGACATGCGGTTTTTAACAAGAAGTCGAAAATATCACTTTTACCAAAAATTACAACAAGCAGCCTATCGGCTGAGATAGCTCCACTGTTAGAAATGCAATTTCAATTAAAGAACTGAAGACATCATCAGAAAATGAACAATATGTATAGTATCAAAGCAGTCGGACTTACAGTTTTTAACAAGAAGTCAAAAATATCACTTTCTACCAAAAATGACAAAAATATTCACCAAAATTAGAGAATTGAAGATATCATCACGAAATGAACAAATCTGAGAAAGGTCTACATGTAGTATCTATATATGTAATATCAAAGCAATTGAACTTTTGGTTTTTAACAAGAAGTCGAAAATATCACTTTTTACCAAATATGACAAAAATATTCACCAAAATTATAGAATCCAAGATATCATCACGAAATGAACAAATCTGAGAAAGGTCTACATGTAGTATCTAAATATGTAATATCAAAGCAATTGAACTATTGGTTTTTAACAAGAAGTCGAAAATATTACTTTTTACCAAAAATTACAAAAATATTCACAAAAATTAGAGAATTGAAGACATCACAAAATGAACAAATCTGAGAGAGGTCCACATGTAGTACCTATATATGTAATATCAAAGCAATTGCACTTGAGGTTTTTAACAAGAAGTTGAAAATATCACTTTTTACCAAAAATGACAAAAATATTCACCAAAATTAGAGAATTGAAGATATCAACATGAACTGAACAAATCTAAGATAGGTTTACCCAAGGTACATATACACCAAGTATCAAAGCATTCAGGCTTGTAGTTTTCAAGAAGAAGTCGAAAAAGTAAAACATTGACACGGACGACGGACAATCACTCATATGATAAGCTCCGCTCGACAAAGTCGACAGCGGAGCTAAAAATATTCACCAAAATTAGAGAATTGAAGATATCATCACGAAATGAACAAATCCGAGAAAGGTCCACATGTAGCATCTATATATGTAATATCAAAGCAATTGGACTTGCGGTTTTTAACAAGAAGTCAAAAATATCACTTTTTACCAAAAATTACAAAAATATTCACCAAAATTAGAGAATTGAAGATATTATCAAGAAATGAACAAATCTAAGAGAGATCTACCTCAGGTACATACACACCAAGTATCGAAGCATTCAGGCTTGTAGTTTTCAAGAAGAAGTCGAAAAAGTAAAACAATGACACGGACGCCGACGGACAATCACTCATATGATAAGCTCTACGCGACAAAGTCGACAGCGGAGCTAACAAATTCTGTCTGATCTGCAACTCAAATAATTACTAATGTTCAAAAAGTTTGACTACTACAACTACATGAGTATGGTCAGTTGTCAAGAAAATGGATAAAATGTTACATTAGATAATCCGTTCTTAATCCCTGATTTGTACACCCATACGAGAAGGTTGCTAAGTGATCTTCAACTATTTTTGTTGTCACAACTGATGTAAACGATGATGAACTTGATACAAATCGAGTATTTTGACAACTTGATCGGCATAACTGTGTATAGATTTGATATTTTAACATCACAGGTACATTTACTGCACAGTTAAGACAACATTGTCACTTTACTCTGGGCACAACCAATCACGTCAACAGTTAATGACATGACAGGAGTGTCACCAACAAACAAGACAGCTGATGACAGCTGATCTTAATGTGCAAGAAAACAAGTTTTGAAATACGGAATACATCTATTGAAAAAAACACTCAAAAGTAGTGGCATGTCAATTTAGCAAATTTGGATTCTTTCTTTTTTAACTTAAATTAACTGAGACGTTACTTTACAGAATCTAGATTAGCTAAATTTACTATAGTAAGATGCGAGATGAGTAGTATCAGTATATTAAGTACATAGACGTAGTTGCTCCAAAATTACATGTACATGAAAATAAACAACTAAAAATTGACTCTCTGATCCACAATTTGCGAGGGAGGACAATTGAAGCTTAGGTATAGTAGATAATTGGTCATAGCATTAAAGAATCAGAGAGACAATCTTTATCTATATATGCATACAATTTGAGGATAAAATCAAAATTTGATAAAAGCACCAGTCTTACACCAGTAGCCACAATTAAGTATACAAACACCCAAGATTGAACAGCTACTGTAGAATACTTTATTTTCGTTTGGAATTTATTTTCGCTATTTTCGCTGATGGGAGGATTCCGTGAAAATAAAATCCAGCGAATATACTTTTTTTCATATATTTCACATTAAACTCATCAAAAATCAGTGAAAATAAATTCCATACAAAACACTCAAAATGCCTTTTCAGCGATAATTAATTCCAGCGAAAATAAACTATTCCACAGTATTTGGTTTCAACCAAAACAGGTACTTTTATCTGTACATTGATTGCTGGTGATATATGCGCATTTACATTAAATAAGGATTGAATGTTACAAACTCTGGGAAGGAAAAACAAATTTGCACAGGGGAAAAAATCCTGTATGCCTAAATCAGAGGGGAGGGGGGGGGGCATTACAGCAAATTCATCATGGGGAAAAACAGTAGCAGTGAAGGAACAATATTTTGCAGTTTATCTACTTGCCTTATTACTGGCTAGTCATTAGGCAAAATCTCTCAAAAATGATTTGTTTTACTCTATACTTCTATGCTCAATGAAAGTTCTTCAAATTAACTATCTGCCAAGTTTAATATGAATACCACAGAGTATAGCAAATATTTGTCTATTTTCTAAAGCAGCAAAAACAATTTTTGAAGAATTTGGCAGTGATATCATATGGTTCACAAATTGGACATTTCTTATTAGTGCAATACATTGTGGATGTCAAATTACAATATATATTGAAAAGATTCTTTTAAATGAAACCACTTTTGACAACCTTGAATATGACAATACACATAAGAATGCAGAGCAAAAAAGGTGAACCAAACTATCAACAGTAACAATGGTAAATTACATGGTATAATAAGAACATAAACTCAAGGTTTCAGGAAATATTCTAAAAAGATAAAGAATTTGACAACACAATAGGTAAACAAGGTCTGCAATTAATATGAGTTGCATAATACACACAAGATTTGAATTGCATATATATCTAGCATACCTTCTACATCCAGATATAGCGAACATAGTGTTTGTGGCATCTAATTTTTTAAACAATACATCTAGTGTATCTAGAAAGTGTAACCAAGGATGAATAAAATGAATGAAAGTATTTAGCCATCCTTGCAACAAGTCTCTTGTCACATAAATGTGATAACAGAAGATGAGATTAGCAAATGACTGAACCCCAGGAATGGAGCATTGGTAAGAACATGGATCAGAAGACTTGTTTTTAAGAAATGAAAGATGTAGACAAGTAGGCTCACAAGAATTGAAATCTAGAATAAAAGTGAAATAAATTCCATCACAATAAATGAAGTGCTTTTTGTAGCATATCCAACAACAACAGATGAAGTTACACCAAATCTCATCTATGCACAACGCATTTTCATGCAGTAAGATACATGCTTATATTTAAACTTAAAAATTTAAATAATAAAGTATAATCTGATGTGACATTTCTATGTGACATTTCTAATGCAGGTTGACATCCTATCCTAAGTGAACAGGAACAGATTGTAATGGGTTAAAAACTGGCCACTGAAAGTGTTCACATTATTGCTGTAATACAGGACAAGGTAAATTGAACTTATTGTACTCAGATGTCATGTTTACAAATAATATACAACATAGTTGAACTCTGGTGACCTTGCCCTTTGTTATATAATATAATTCCCTTTATCATAGTTTGATTCAATATAAATATGCATTGTCATAATTAATTTTGAATACAAACAAGTTTTGGGGTAGAACCAACAGTGGGGAATGAGTCTACCGAATGTCCTTAAAAGATGTAAGTATCTTACAAAAACATTGGTGCCTTATTTGTTTAATTATTTTAAGGGACATAATTTCCAGCTTTATTCAAAGTAATTCAGATATTTTAGTATAAAAACAAATGTCTCATTGCAAAAAAAAAGTGCTGCATTTAGATTTGAATAGATTCATAAAACATGCAAGATAACAGAAAATTTTAGCTGGCTTTAGTCCAAGTATTTTGTAAAGGTGTCTGTCAAAAATTAATGATTTACTGAGACAAATATGAACTGCCTCATTGTGTGACTACTGTATTATACGAAAAGTAAAAAAAAACACCCTTTATGAATAGCTATCATGTTGCAAGCTCTGCTTCGTATGCAAATCAACTTAAATAGTTAGTTGGTGTCCAGTGGAGGGAGAAGTCAACAGTACTGTTGCCTCCTGAGAATCTACATCTTCAAACACTGCAAATTTTGAAGTGCGTTTTTTTAAACTAGTATTATAAAAACTCTATCATTCTGTTCTAATAGCTGAAACATATTCCTGTGAGTTTTCATTTGTCGAATGAACTGTTTGTCAAATACAGAATACATGTATTTTAGAATAATTTTCTTTTTAAAATGTGGATGAAATGTTTTGCTTTTAATGTATTTTTTATGTATTGTTTTTGATTTGACAACTTTGAACTAAACAGATTTTCTATTAGCTTCAGATCTTGATCAAAGTTAGGCACCCAGTTCATAGGAGTGCTTATATTGATTTTCTGACATATTGTTTTCTGTAAAGATTTTATTGGTAGGTTTGCAAATGTGTATCAGACTGTGCAATCTCTCCATGAGTTGGTTTTGAAACCCAGTATGGGATTCTGAGATACATTACCAAGGATATTATTACAAGATAAATCATTTGCTTCATTGAACACGTACAACAATGCATATTTCCACTGAGATCAGTGACCTTTGATGTGTATCACCAGTGATCAGTCAAGTAGAAACAGTCAAAATATTTTATCAGATTTTCTCAATTTTTGCATGATATTTTCATACAGGACATCTGTTGTTCAAACTCAGGGAAGACTTTATACTGATGAATAAGGTGACCAAGTTTGATAAAGTTTGGAATAGAATTAGTAAAGTTATTATGCACACAATAACAATTATTAACGACGACGACAACAACAACGACGGACAAAAATTTTCCCTTAATATACCTTTCCCTTCCATCTTTGATGGTACGGGCAAGGTAAAAAGAAGAATACTTTATGCAACTGCTTATAACATTTTGACAGATGTGAATTTTAAGTAATGATTGACAGGCTACAATTACAATATGCAATTATGCATCTTATTAGGACACTCAATAATTTTTAGTATTTTTAGGCATATTTTAATAAATCTCTTATTACTTAAACAGTATCATAAAATTAAAACACATACTTGAAAAAACTCAAAGTTCTTTATAATACCGCTGTAAATTATAAAACATTGCTGTTAATTTGTTGGATGAAAACTCAAAAATGGACATTAAATAAGTTCTGATATAATATTTTGTAATTTCTGTCCGACAGTTATTTGAGCTAGGCTTCACCACCAATGCAAAATCCTATCATGCACTACAATTTATATTGAGTTCTGCCAAAAATCCAGCGTACATGTCAGGAAATAAAATGATTGCTATAATGTTGGGAAGTTGAAGAATACCAGCTAAAGATAATTGGTAAACTACTCGTATTGAATAATCCAAATAAAGATTACAATCTACATTGTGAAGGCAGCATCAAGTTTAGGAAAATATTGATTACAAATTTGCAAGCAAAATATTTTTTGAACAAAAACACCAAAAACAAAGATTGCACATTCACTGGTCAATATCAATGTAAATAATAAGTGGTGGTGGCAATAAGAAATATATCACTCTAGACGTAATTATGCATTGTATGCAGCACTACAAGGAGGAATTGTTGGCACATCAGTATCACAGATCATTTGGCAAAACAAAATTTAAAACATTGACAATCATGAATCCAGATTAATCTTAATGGATATAGCTGTCGCTGTGTTAAAAGGAAGTTGTTTGACTAGCATTGCTGGAATAGCTAGTGTAAGATTCCCTTTGTAAAAAGCAGGGCATTAATACTAATACCAAATTGCATGATCTTGGACAACTACCAACTACCAAAGATTGTCTACTTCCAAAGGCTAATCCTATTTCCATTATTAAAACATCCTAATCAGAATACTTGACATTTCCTAAACAGATCCAACTCAATCCATCCCTGCCATTTCCTAAACCGACCCAACTCAATCCATCCCTGCCATTTCCTAAACCGACCCAACTCAATCCATCCCTGCCATTTCCTAAACCGACCCAACTCAATCCATCCCTGCCATTTCCTAAACCGACCCAACTCAATTCATCCCTGCCATTTTCTAAACAGACCCAACTCAATCCATCAATGCCATTTCGTAAACAGACCCAACTCGATCCATCCCTGCCATTTCCTAAACAGACCCAACTCAATCTATCCCTGCCATTTCCTAAACAGACCCAACTCAATCCATCCCTGCCATTTCCTAAACAGACCCAACTCAATCCATCCCTGCCATTTCCTAAACAGACCCAACTCAATCCATCCCTGCCATTTCGTAAACAGACCCAACTCAATTAAGCCATTCTCTGCCATTTCCTAAACAGACCCAACTCAATTAAGCCATCCTGTGACATTTCCTAAACCGACCCAACCAATTCCTACCCACCTTGCTGAACGGTTGCATCCCAATTTACCCACCATCCTAGATGGTCCCAACCCAATTTTCCCGCAATTCTAGATGGTTCCAACCCAATTTACCCACCCATCCTAAATGGTTCCAACCCAATTTACCCACCATCATTGAGTCCCAACCCAAATTACCCACCATGCACCTAGATGGTTCAACCCCAATTTAACCATCCTGCAAAACAGACCAGTTTACCCACCCACTTTACCTATAAAGTACTGTCACAAACCAATTTACCCACTGCTCAAAAAACGTTCCAAACCAATTTACCCATGTCATAAGCAGTTCTAACCCAATTTACCGACTATTCAAGACTGTCCAAACCAAATTTACCCACCCACCCACAACCCCAAACCAATCCCCCCCCCCCAATTATAGTCAGTCCCAACCCGATTCACCCCCCCCTCCCCCCCAGCTGGACAGTGCTGTCACAAACCTTGACATCGCAGTCACAACACAAACACCTCCTATACAGTACTGTCCCAACCATTATAGTCATACCCAATTAACCAACCCCTTCTGATGATCACAACCGAAATTACTCTCCCTCTTTGACAGCAAATTTCAAATTTAAACCCCTACATGACTAACAAAGTCTCCCAAACCCATTCATTGATCTATTTTACAATGAAAAGCTACAACAAACATTAAAATGGAGAAAAGCCTAATATAAACCCAATGACACCACTGACAAGCTAGTCAAAACATTTATAATCAAACAGTACAATATGTAGTCAACATTTTGTACTTAGCAGTCACATTTGTGACAGGGAGAGATTTTTTTTTACATGTGACTTGCTTGCTGTAAAATACATATATTTTCACTGAAGGAAAAACAATGTGGTATGTTGTGCATCATTTTCATTGATATCATACAAACAATGATCTGTTTTACATACCAGATTTCATTTCTGAAGTGAAGTTACAGTAAGTGCCTCACAATGGTTACACAAGTATTTACATATTTACAACACAAATCTCTGTACATATCCACACAGACCTCTATCAGTACTGTACACCATAGTTTTAAAAATCGAAAATAGGCGACGGCCACCTTGGCTTAAAAAATATATTTCTTTGCATCTTCTGTAGCACTATTTTGCAGATAGATTAACTAAGAGAAATTATTCTCTGGGTTCCAGCATGACCAAAAAAACGTGTAACCAATTTAGAGTTCAACTGATATAAACATAAGGCAAGAAAATTTATGAAAAAGATTGCAAAGATTTTAAAAAACTATTGCTAAATTAAAAACACCCTCATCAAATACAACATCCACGTTAAAATCCCTCATAAAAATAAATCCCTTTCTAATTTTAAAAATCATGATAAATATACTATCTATAGCTCTGCCCTACCACACAACTAAGCTTTTTCCATTCACATATTAATTTAAGAATGAGTTTTTCAAACTCAACAAAACTAAAGTTGACTGTTTTTACCTTATATCATGTAAGCACACACAAATGTTTTTTTTTTTAAAAAATTATTTAAGGATTTGACTTGTAAAACTTGTTTTATGCAGGTCAAATATCAGTGTGCTTAACACAAAAATCAAGTGATCATTAGGTCACAAAATTGCTGCTTTGCTAAACGTTGTGACAAATGGTCTATAATAGGAAATGAAAAATCAGGAAACCTTTCCCTTATATTTACAACCATGCAAATATCTCTATAGCAAGTAGTGTATCGTAACAATGACAATTGATACACATCATAGAAATAAGTAACCATGACAGCAGACTATTTACAATGAAGTGACTTTTAAAAAAAATTCTGTAATTTTCAATTTAGAATTAAATCTTGAATTTTCTTAAATGTTTTGTTTTCATCATTAAAAAAATGTAAATTTTCAACAAAGATGGCAACATTTTTGGATCAGGAGTCCATTAAATGGCACCCCATGCATGCAACATAAAATAGGGTCTAAACCATCAAAACAACCATTGCTTCAATTTGAATTTGGGATTAATCAATCTTAACTAATTTTGATTTAATTGCCTGCTTAAACCTCCATTGAGAGTCAAAGTGATTGGTATATAACATCAACAGACAATGTGTTAAGGTCTAAAAGTCTACATGTGAAGAATACTGTAATTATGTTAATCTATCACAACATGCTAGGAACACACTGGTCTTACTGAACATATGGCATGATTACCCCACCGCATTCCCTCTCTCCATCCAGGAAATATAACCTGTCATCTAATTAATATTTTCCAAAACATGGCAAGATATTCACACAGAGGCTGTGTCTGATATTATCTTGCGAATTGAAATGTTTTCATAGTTTCTTGTTAATTAAAAGGGCTTATTTTCGTTTCATTTATTAAGTCTATAGTTTATAGAAACAAGACTAGAATCAGTGACATGTGTATGACAACGTTGGTCCCAACAGGCACCAAGGCTAATTTGCATATGTAGATGGTTGATCCTTGGAAATTGTACCATGGCATTATGAACAGTTATTGGGAGAACACTGCATTCCAGTGTGTGTGAACAGAGTTGATCAAGACTGGGAAAATAAGCCTCTCTGATAGCAAAGTTCCTGAAACAAATTTATCCAATGGTCGAAATTAAGTGTATCCAAAGATATTCAGCTTCCATTCAATGATGGTAAACTGTATTGCACAGTACAAGGCGCAATATTTAGGGCAAGTCACAGGGCTTGAACAGTATTGTGAGGTGCCCATTTCAATTGTCTTTGCATATTGGAATAATATCAAAGGGCACCAAGCCCTGGAGTCAAAATGCGCAAACAAATACTATTATTATTAAGAATACTACAAAATTCTTGAAAATGTTTCTTTCAGAGTACTGCAACATTGCAACATACACTGGATATTACACTGCTATACTTTGTCAAGCAGTATGTAAAATTTACCACAGAATGGTGATACATACTGAATAGCAAACTCTGAGAAGACTTTCTTTGGTATACCAACATCACAGAGGTACACTGTTCCTACATTGGATGTGATTGATAGAGGTAGGCCTACAGCTAAGGTAAATCTGGTCTCTATTTGTTGTACGCAAGGTGGATCAAGACTCAGCACTGGTGCTTTGTTGTTGTTTGCCCACTCTGTCACATCTTTATACCACTGTTGATCACTCAAAAACGATTTTTCCTGACAATCTAAAGCGTTGATGATCAGGTCAACTGTACAATTGGATAAGTCTGCAAATTGAAAATGACAAGCTTTATCATCAAGATCTGTGCAACATGACAGGAACCATAGGTTTCTCAACTCTAAACAAAACCAATACAATGTGATGCAATAAAGTACCAGAATATCACCAATCTCTGAGTAGATACACAACATTGTGGTTTGAATTTACGTCCAAGCAATAGAGTCACTCAAGACATTTACACTCAATTTATATATTTGCATATCATCACAAGACTTTTTTCTAAAAAGTGGTGGTTCAAGTAATCTAGATAAATGTATCTGAATTTATTTTCCCTTGTTGTCAGAATATTTGTTGCAGGACACATCCAGGCAAAATTATTTTGGACCTTTCGCTCAGTGCTATACCTACCTTTTATGCAAGATATCATACTTCCTTCAGTGAGCTTGTATATTTCAACTTCCGTCATCAGACATTCCATCATTTTAACAAAACTTGGCAGGAAAACAATAACATCCACTCCTTGATTTGCTAGATGTCTGGCACAATTCACTCCCTGAGCCCCTTGTAAATGAGGTCCACATAACACAACAATTGTTGGTCTCTGGTGCACATTTTCAAGGCTTAGCCTGGGGAAAGCAACCAATAATAGATTACATGTAATTACACATCTTACAATGAGGGGATGAGCTTTGCCATGCTATATTCACACTAGTCTACAAGTTTTTAGTAAAATGTAGATCTTTGCAAAAAACAACTTAATTAGAGCCTACAGAATATTGAATGAAAATATTTCAAATGTCCAAAGACTTCAGTAATTACTTTTTAACTTTATTTAGTGAATTCAGAAAAAATGTCCGGTTTTCATCAGACATAACATAGCAGTGTTATTGCTTTATAGGTTTTAGTAGATAAGACAGTTTACATGTATTCTGTACAATGATATATGATGGCTGATATGTGACTTTTGCTTTTAGTGTCAACTACACTGTATTGCACAGAAATACAAGGGAAACCAAATTCAGGACTAAACAAGCTTTGTAATCAGATTCCGGAAGAATACATTGTTGTGATATATACAGTTAACTGGCACTAGATTTAATACCTGCTTGCACCACCAAGATTTGCCACTGCAACCTGACTTGCAGCTAGACCTACTAGCTCTGTCCTTTTCTCACAGCTCAGGCCACACTTTTCTGCAGCTGAGAATATTCGCGATCTCAAATCACTGGCTATAACAGGAATATGTGATCCATTGGCTGTCAAAACAAAACAGGTGCCATAAAATTACAAAAAAATTAATATAAATTTCATCCTGATTATATTAGTACAGTAGATTGTACAGGAAGTCAGAACTTGATAGCCTAACATGAACATTTAGCTTTTACCCAGAATTGGTGCAAGATGCTGAATTGTTAGATTTACGGACATCGAGTTATGAAAACATCAAGTTACAAAAATGATCACGCTCATATTTCATAAACCATGTCCACTTTTGTGATAGTCAAAATTGTAACTCGATGTCCAATTAAAAATTAACAGAACAGTCATTCGTCTATGGCAGAGGTATTACAGGGATGGAAGTAATTATTTGAGTTGATAAACAACGCACAAATATACGTAACATCCAGGTACTTTTAAAGACACTGACATGTTATCGTCTGATTATTTAAGGTTTGATTGAGAAAGCGTGTTTGTGTAGTGTTTCTGATTGGTCTGTTATGAGTATAGTGCTCGCGAAATAATTACAGTCTCTGGGGAAACACTGGTTTCTAGACAAAAAAACCACAAGTTTTCTGGAATTCGTGTTAGAACCCTACGCATTCGAGCCTGAATACCATAGGGTCTGGTTTTGGCGTCACTCTAATTTAGGAGAACAGTGAAAGGCCTTAATTTGGTATTAAAATAGGGGTCACGAAAAAAAATCTCAAGATGACTAGTTTCACAAGTGAACAAGTCATTGTCAATGACACGTCCCCGTTCCGTTCATATTTGAGTGACATATACATTCAAAGCAGATCATGACCGAAATGCACCTGCATATGTACAACACATTGTGCTAAATCTGAACAAAATCCATCCATGCATGACTGAGATCCGGTTCTGGAATTGTGAAAATACGTGATTTTGATGCATTTTCGGCCTTAAAATGGCCATCATTCCGCTATTGTTAAGCAGATCATGAAACAAATGCACATATCTATTTGTGACATGATGTACCATGTGTGTGTGAAGTTTGAACTTGATCAATCCAGACATGTCTTGGATACGAATCCAGAACTGAATTCTTTAACAAAATGGCCGCCAGTCGGCCATTTCGAACTTGATCCGAAAAAAAAAAAGACGTGCATCAAGGTCCTATTATGTTTAATGTATGTACCAAATTTGAACAAAATCCATCGATGCATAACTGAGATACGGGTCCGGAATGGTGAAAATGTGCGATTTCAATGCATTTTCGGCCTTAAAGCGGCCCCCATTTGGCTATCGTTAATGAGATCATGAAACAAATGCACATACATATTTGTGACATGATGTACCTTGTGTGTGTGAAGTTTGAACTTGATCAATCCAGACATGTCTCGGATACGGATCCAGAACTGAATTCTTTAAAACAAAATGACCGCCAGTCGGCTATTTCGAACTTGATCCGAAAAAAAAAATGACGTGCATCAAGGTCCTATTATGTTTAATGTATGTACCAAATTTGAATGAAATCCGTCCATGCATAACTGAGATCCGGGTCCGGAATGGTGAAAATGTGCGATTTCAATGCATTTTCGGCCTTAAAGCGGCCGCCATTTGGCTATCGTTAATGAGATCATGAAACAAATGCACATACATATTTGTGACATGATGTACCTTGTGTGTGTGAAGTTTGAACTCGATCAATCCAAGCATGTCTCAGATACGGATCCAGAACTGAATTCTTTAAAACAAAATGGCCGCCAGTCGGCCATTTCGAACCCGATCCAAAAAAAAAAATGACGTGCATCAAGGTCCTATTATGTTTAATGTATGTACCAAATTTGAACAAAATCCGTCCATGCATAACTGAGATCCGGGTCCGGAATAGTGAAAATGTGCGATTTTGATGCATTTTCGGCCTTAAAATGGCCGCTATTCGGCTATCGTTAATGAGATCATGAAACAAATGCACATACATATTTGTGACATAATGTACCTTGTGTGTGTGAAGTTTGAACTTGATCAATCCAGACATGTCTCGGATACGGATCCAGAACTGAATTCTTTAAAACAAAATGGCCGCCAGTCAGCTATTTCGAACTTGATCCGAAAAAAAAAATGACGTGCATCAAGGTCCTATTATGTTTAATGTATGTACCAAATTTGAACAAAATCCGTCCATGCATAACTGAGATCCGGGTCCGGAATGGTGAAAATGTGCGATTTTGATGCATTTTCGGCCTTAAAATGGCCGCTATTCGGCTATCGTTAATCGGATCATGAAAAAAATGCATGTGCATATGTCCCATATAATGTGTGATGTATGAGTGAAGTTTGAACTTAATCGGTCCATGCATGTTCGAGATACAGGTGATCACGGACGCACGGACGCACGGACGCACACAGGGCAAAACATAAGTCCCCGTTTTCGGACTGCGTCCGAACGGGGACTAATAACTCACGGTTTTCGAAGTGTCGCAATCGTTGATTATTACTCAGTAGTGATTATAATAACAAAAAATAAATTTGTTGAATTGTTATGAAATGCAAGTAAAATTCAACTGAGTTTCATCTTAAAAGCCCATGTATACTATAAATACGCTCCTAAACAATAGGAAATATTTCCTTGCTTGTTACGCTGTAGTAAACAGCTCCAGCAAAGCTCCAGTAAAGACATGTTTTCTCAAACTTACAGGTCGATTATGTTGTGCCAAAGTGGATGCATGGGACCATGAATACCACAGCAGTGACTGTGTGTAGTATTTATGACAATAAAAAGTGTACACGCTGTGATTTTGGCGAACAAAAGTAAAAAATATGAACCGGGGAAAGGGACGTGCTACTAATCTCGAATAATTAACTACTGTCATCAAAGTCACGTGATGCTGGACCACTGAAACAGGATACGTCATAGGTTATGCAAGTGATTAACACCATGCATTAGAATAGCCACACCTCCAATTCACACTTGCCCAGGGCAAGTGAATTGTGCCCTTAAGTGAATGATTTCGGTCGCGTGTGGACACCCGATGTGGTACAATATCCGCCATGTTTTTCCATACACGAGATAAAACAAGATGTTTTTTGACCTGGTAAGTCAAGTGGCTAATTAACCAATCAAAATGATGCATTGTTGCCAACATGTTCAAATTATAATAGCTCATTTAAATATTTTAACGACAATTCAGCAACTTCATGGCAAACGCAACACGGAAGAGATTTACTGATGTTGTAGTACGATCTTTTGGCTTTGATTTTGGTGGGAAAACGGCAAAATTTAAATCAAAAAAATTTGTTGTTTTCAAAAGTTAAACTGAGCATTGAAGAATTTTTTTTTTTATTTTTTCACCAGCACATTGTCAAAACAAATTAGCCATAGCCCTGAGACTGTATCAGTTAAACAAACTTCGAATTACAGGAAATATACAACATTCAACAAAAATATAAGTTGCCAGTAAAGCCATACTGACTTAAATTTATGGATGACATCAGCGCGCGCATCAGTTTTTGCCTGTTTTCAAAAACAAAACAAAAACAAAAAAAAATCTTCGACAACAAGTCTCCACAGATCGGTTTTCTGTCCGGAACTTTGCGACTCATATTGTCGCAAAGCGCCGGCTTGTCGTAAAACTTGTTTTGGACTACTTCAAAACGTGCCAATTTTGTCGTAAATGATCTTCTGCATATGCGTATTGCGTTGCCGGGAATTCCAACATGGCAACCACGCCACCAAAATACGTGTGCATAAAAGTTCAGAGGAAAAACGGAGTAATTGTTGTAGACTGGTACGCAATTGACTTCGGCCAGGGAGATGTGACATTTACACAGCTCTACGAGAGATTGATAGCGGCAAGCGAGTTTCGCCTTGACAACTTTAAGGACATATTGTCCAGAGTGGCTGTCCTGCATTTCTTCTGCAACGATGAGAAATGGGAGAGGAGTGGAGGTGTATGGTGGCCTAAAAGTCCAGCCCAGGATGGACGCGACCACGAGTCGGCGCCAACAAGATTCGAAAGCCAACTGTTCAGTCAAAATCAAAGCAGTTAGCCAATTCGCTAGCGAGTTTGCAAATTGGCTGCCCCAATACTTCTGAGACTTGCTGTAACTCAGATCCTAGTTTTGTAAAAATGAAGAAAAGAAAATAACCCATGATATTTTTCATAATTTGTGTTATATATTGTAGAAGAAAAATATTCTCTGGGTTTAATTTCAGCGGATTTGATGTTACAGGTTCTAAATTCACAGGAAACAAAACATTCTATTGTTAAATTTGAATAGCCACTAGGTTTTTATTTCAAAATTAAAACCAAGTAATAATTAAGCTGACTGCTCTATACAATAATTATACTAGGGAGTGACTCAAAATATGTGAATAATCAAAACTAACCTGTCTTATAATAATGCTGTCCAGTACTAGGTGGTACTATAATATCTTTCAAAGCACATGGATCTGGTTGCAAAATATTTTCATCAAATCGATAATTCTTCTTTTTCTTATTCAGCTTTTCCAGTGTTATATCATCATGAGATGTGGTTTTATTGATTTCTTCAAAAACAGCAGCCTTGTCAAAAAGGCCTAAATTGTACTCAAAATCAAACTCTGCCAAGTAGGAATCATCTATTGGTGCACTAAAACAAGCCATGTCTTTGACCTTCATTTTGTGACCATTTCTTGGATCTATCACCCGAGGTGAACTTGGCTTTCTCCTGACATCACTAGACCCTACTACAAGAAACAACATATTTCAAGGATTATGCATGAAAATAATAATGTCTATTTTACGAATTTAAAACTTTTTCACCAATTTGTGTTTTAGGAAATTCAAAATGATAAAATTGCATACAATTATTTCATTTCATCTTTTTTATTTAAAAAATTCAAGTGTTAACATGTGGTCAAATTGAAATAGCTCTGATAGCTTTTTTGATACTTGTTACAAAGGGGAAATGGAATGTGCCCATCTAAAAACAATATCGGAATAAAAGACAGTCAGTAGCCACATAATTTTAGTCTCTTGTTTGGTGATTATTTTATTGTTATTTTGTAAATTACGAGTGGACAGGTTTGTTGAAATTCAGATGAAATTTTGTACCTGTGTAAAACATGAAGTCCTGTCTGAAAATGACAGGTGGCAAGCTTAAAAGCCAGAATACGACTTTGTGTACAACTCTTAGTAAGTCTTTCATAACTAGATTTGCCATTTGGATTTGCTCTGCTACATTTAATATGTGGTAATATATTTTCATTTTGAAATTTCCAAAAAATTACCATGTACCGGTAATACTAGATATTAACATTTTGCCAGCAACATGTGAATATAAGTACCTGAATTAATCCTCTGTCTGACATAAGCTTGAGTTGGACTCTCATCACCTTTCAGTGTTTGTGGTCTGCCTCCAGTCAGTTCAAAACTATCTCCTAGAACCAGACCATTACTCAAATCATCTTTCTTTGGTGTCATTTTCACACAAGAAATATCACTACTACCTAGTTTGTGGCTACTGCTACTACCATTCTGACGTACACCATTCTCCACACAACCTTTATAAGAGTCAGACAGTTTGCTTGGGGCAGTGTCTGATCTCCGGAGAAAGTCTGACTTTTTAGACTTTCCTCCATTTTGGCTTTTATCTCCATAACTATGTGACTTCTCTCCATGCAGTTTAATGTTACTACAACTCTGCTGAAAGGTACCGTTGGAGACCTTTTTAGGTAAAATACTGACTCCATTATGGAATGCTGCATTGTTATTCTCCGATATGATCTCACTTTTTCCTTTCTTGATATCTGCAGAGTCTAAACTACATCCTTTCTTTGGTGTTCTCACACTGTAGTTCTTTTTTTTCCTCTCCCGCTCCTTTTCTTCCTCAACAACAGCTTCAGCTGTTTTCAATAGTTTAAGATCTTTGATATCAATTGCACTGAAAGCAAACAGAGAAGAAATTGAATGTCAAAATGCAAATAAACAAAAATGTGGCTAAACAGTAGAATATGCAAGTAAATATTTATGTTTAAAATATTAAATTACAAATACATTCATTAATTTTCAGTGACCTTTCCCATCAGCATTCAAAATTAGTCTGAGCACTTCAGCTACTGTGTGTCTCTATAAATTGTGAGTTTTGTAGTGTTAATTTAAGAGTCCATGCCATTTGTCCTCACATTTAACAGTACACACTGCCAGTAATTAATTCAGATAACATTTTGAAAGTATGCTATGACCAAACTCTGGTTTAATCTATGGGTACATAAAAATACAAAGTGAGAAACTACTTTCATGTTAAAATTATATTATTAGATGGAAGTAGTGTTAGAAATGTGCTTAACCCAAGTAAAGAACAAGTTCGCGAAATAATTACTCAAAGCGATATACAGTCAAACCTGTGTTAACAGCCAAATGGATACAGCGGCCACCTGCCTATAGCGGGCGCAACCAAACAGTCCCTACGAAATTTACATGTAAAACACCCTGTATAAAGCAGCCACCTGTCTAACGCGGCCAACGGCAGTGATCAGTTGTTCAGATGAACCAGTGTTCTCCCAAGGCCTTTCAAGCACTGCGGGCCCGCGTCGCTTAGACAAACAGCCGCGTCGCTTTTGTTTCGCCCGTGATCCTTGAAATCCTGCCCACGATGCTTATTCACGTTGTATTGTTTACAAGTGTCTGCCTCGTCTAGCACATCTTTAAAACAATAACATGTATTGATCGAAAGGTAATCCCGCCTTTGTACATAGTTAGCCTTACAAAAATAAAGAAGTTACCAAGTCTATCAAGGGTGCGGAGCAGGCAAACCCAAAATACTAGGGTAGTAATAATTTCCCCATTGCGTCGGGATGGTCTATCCCGAGTTGCTGCACTGCGATTAATTGCGTTTTTACTACTTCATCGCCAGTGACACTAATTACCAAGAATTAAAAAAACAAGTGAAATTAAGTCGCAAATAAATCGAAGTAAAAATTATTCAACTGCAGACGAGACGGACAAGGAAAAAACGAACCCTGACCTCTAGAAATACCTCATTCATAGTACGTCATTACCGAGGAACGCCACCCTAAGGCGACGTAACGCATGTAGTGACATCACAACCGATGCATGCTGGGTTACAACGAAGATTAGCTTCGGCAATTATGTTTTATTCAGTTTACCACGTACGGCCAACACACCGTACCGATGGCCATGGAACGCCAACAACATAATTAAGAATTAATGTTTTGTTGAAATATGTATACCATGTAAATAACAGAAGTGCTTTTCACCTGAGGTTTTGTTCAATGAATCAAGCAGCCACAACGATGATGACCCACAAACGTTTTGTGAATCGCTGGGGCACAGTCCGCCAGGGTGAATTGGGATGCAGACGGTAAATCCTTGATCGAATTGATTACCAACAAAAAAACGTAACAACTCACTTGTTATTTAGTATCAATATTTATTCACTTTGAACTCCTATAAATATCGACAAATGTGCATGTATCTGGAACTGATAGCAAAAAGAAAAAAGTCAACGCAACGGCCATGCCTGTTATCCATCCAAATAAATAATGCTAATTAGTTTTGCGCATGTGCGTTCTTGTTCTTCCGGGGTTATGATAACTCAGGTCAAAAAGTAGAGTCGCTTCCTTTACTGTGTATCGATCACTGTGAGGGAATGTGTGTGCAGTATCGTCTTGTTGTCCAACTAAATTCGTTCAACAATTTTTGTTTTGGTCGCTACTGTCTTGGTACATGTAACAATAGATGCTTTTAACAATGATGTTGAATTGACGTCAGTTCGCCGGCCAAAGTCACCAGGCATATTTCACACGTTTCTATTGTTGCAGCAGTACGATGACATGGAAGTTGCCCAGATTTTGATTGTGCAAAGTAATGTTTGATTTTGCAAGTGAGGTAGGTCAGGAAGATTTTTGAAAAAAATAAAGAATTTGCTATAGCCCAGAGACATTCCGAGACAGTTACGAGACACAATAAATATTAAAAGAAACATACAAATTCAGAATAGCTAAGCAAAGCAAGCTGAGTGATTTCTTAGTAGGAAATGATACTAAAACTGCTGCTGAACATGAACTTTATTGTACAAATCTTCGAACATTTAACTTTCGATACTACTCAATATTGTTCGATGATTTTAATTTACATAATACAATTTAAAATTGAACAAGTCATTGAAAATGACACAGTCCCGAGC
Source organism: Saccoglossus kowalevskii (assembly GCF_978046115.1). Lineage (NCBI taxonomy): Eukaryota > Metazoa > Hemichordata > Enteropneusta > Harrimaniidae > Saccoglossus > Saccoglossus kowalevskii. Next base: position 35,722,129 of record NC_140653.1, read on the forward strand.
TCCTCGTTAAATTTTTGAAAGTTCTCTGTGCTTGTCATATTAAAGCGAAGGGGTTGTCGCGAGAGTGTCCTTGAAACTTGTCGTATACAACAGATTGTTTATTTACATCAAAACACGTGCCAAAAATAAAAACAGCTGTTATTCGGCCATCTTTGATCTGATTATGAAACACACTGATATGTATGATGTATGTGCCAAATACGAATGAAAATGGTACATAAATTGTGGAAATATAGAGTAAGGCCAAAAAGTCAGATGGCTGTCAATCGGCCATCCTTGACCAGATTTTGAAACAAATTGTCATGGACATGCATCCTAACATGTATAAAGTATGTGCCAAATTTGAATGAAAACTGACAGAGCACGTCCAAGATACCGCATAAAAAACAAAAACAAGATGCCTGCCAGTCGACCATCATTGATCCAATTGCGAAATAAATCGTCATGGACATGTATCCTAACATGTATAAACTATGTACCAAGTTTGAATGAAAACTGACAAAGAATGTCCAAAATACAACATTTTCAAAAAACAAGACAGGGTTCTCCACGAGGGGTTTTTACAGGGCGCCGCGCCCTGTTATCTGAAATTGGCGCCCTCTTTAAATTGTCAGCGCCCTGTTATATTTCCTGTGCGCCCTGCATGGTCCCAGACAAAGAATTGTTTACAAAACAGGCCATCACTCATTGTCTTCCGAAGATGATTCATCGTGCTCAGGGTAACTGGTTCATTGTTTTAAGGTGCAACTGTGAAAATTCCAGTTTGTTATCGTAGCAGGTCACCGTGAGGTGATAACACCACTAAACAAAAAGTTACAAGTTTATTCAACACGATTAAAAATGAACATGTGGCCTAGAAAAGTGCATCACTGTACCCATATTTTTACTGCCAGGGTGACGTCAAATATATAAAATCATTATCGGTAAAACCATTCGTTAAACATAAGGTCTATGGTTAAAACTAAGTTCACGCCGTGACTAGGTAGCGACAACATCGTCACCGCCGAGTGGAACAAAGACAGCAACCGGGCAGCTATGTACTTGCATGGTCGGTAAACGACCAGCGCAGCCGACGTACCATCACAGACATTGCTGATCACCAAGAAGTCCACACGAATGCTTGTTTGAACATGTAAATGTTTATATTTAAATGTCACTATTTAAAGTTGAATTTTCTTTAAATCACGATTTAAAAACCCCGGTAAAACGGCCATGCTTTCAACTCGCATCATAAGTGGAGGAAATAAATTTACTTGTGTTCTTTTATAACAAATATTCTGATTGGTTGTTTTTCGCGTCAATGCTTTGGCCAATCAAAAGCATCGTTACATAGTATCAGGGTGCACACAGTAAAATGAACTGTTTCCGGGTCATAGCTGTTTTCAACGAAGCAGAAATCAACAAACTTTCGATTCTAATGAAAATTATTCTTTTAAGTATGTATTTGTTTTTTTATACCTAATTCTATTATTTTTGATAGTAACTTAACTGCAGATCGAAAATCTTCTATTGTGTACATTTTATTTCGTTTGATCACCTTGGTTTTTTAATGAACCAATTACGAATGTTTGTGCGACATACATTTTATTTTGCTTCGTCCAAATATAAATCATAAATATAAATTTTTGATAAAAATTAAATAAAGCATGTATGTATCTATTTGGGAAAATAAATTAACAAACTTGTTACGTCTTTTTCTGGACACGATCATTACTTGTAAACAACTGAAGTCGCCGCTTGAGGAATCGTGCAGCTAAAATCAGCTGATTGTACGTGCTGACGTTTAATTAATAATAGCTCTTCAAAATTCCTAATCATTTTGTAATAATAAATATATATTATGCATATGTAATAATATGTAGATTAATAGATTTTTTGGTTTCCATTTTTCAACATCCTTGCCAATGATGCTCGTTACAAATGTGCCACGCCCACTTCACATTGGCGCGCCCTGTTTAATTTTCAAACCGTGGAGAACCCTGCAAGATGGCTGCCAGTCGGCCATTTTGAATCGAATCGCTAAACCACTGCATGTGCATATGTCTCACATAAAGTACTAGGTCCAAGGGATTCTGAGATATGACTCTGGATGGACGCAACGAACGGACGAAGACCGAATTATAAGTCCCCGTTTTCGGACTTTGTCCGAACGGGGACTAATAAAAAATCAACATTTTTTATTTGTAATAAAGTGTTCGAATACTGTGTACAGTAGTGTGATGGTGTGTGTCAAATGGAGTTATGAGATCTGTTTTAATACATTAATTCAATGCCTAATTAATATTCATGCATAAATTAGTAAACCTGTATAGAAAGGCCACCTGTCTATAAAGGCCAAAATCTTGAAGTCCCATGGGTGGCCACTATAACAGGTTTGACTGTAATTGAAACCAATATTGATCATTGTCAAAGACTAAATAACAGGTTGAACACAGCATATATGTATCCCTAAGTTACTAAGCAGACCAATGTTTGAAGTATACCTGATAGTCAGTTCTGGAACAGTACATTTCACTCCATTACGAAATGCTTTTTGGAGAGATATCGTTTGCTGGGTCTTATCCACCATAGAAACATGGCCTTGATATGTGCCTAAAATATCTCCACAGTGTAGAGATACAACACAGCCAACAAATGCTTCGGACATCTTTGCAAATTGCCCCAAACTGAAATAACAAAATTGCATAAGTTAAGTTTACATGAAGATCAACAAACAATACAGACAAACCATGTGACGCATGCCAAAATTGGAAATTCATCTAATAACAATGAATTTAGTTTGAAAACCAAATCTACTGCAAATTCTTTGTTATTAATGTTCTTATTTTGGGGAAAACTGACATCTTTAGATACTAATAAACAATGTTTTAACAAGCATGGCCAGCACATGATCAAATTGACCTCATACACTATACCTGTCAGAGTTCTCCCCAGACTCCATGCAAAGCATTGTTGCTAATTTGCATAACAATACATCAAATTTGCATAATAGCTAGTTTCCCCAACACTGTGATGCAATAGCTACAATAAAGAAAAGATATTGTATATCTCATTTATTTTATATCATTTTACTTCATTGTATTTTATGTGTGCATCAAGTCAAATAAAGTTAGAAATAGAACAACCAAAAATTGGAAATACTAGCCAGTCAGTGAATATATCGTTATCCATGGAGGTAACTGGTTCATCATGATTTTGTGCCATGTCACTTGTCAGTTCATATGACATGGGGAACAACGTTTTTTGGTTAAATTTGTAAAGTCTGCCAGATTGCGGGTTATCAAAATATGAAGCAGTGTTCTCCACAAATAAAATTTAAAGAGGGGCACTAATTTGCATATAATTAGCATGTATATAATTTGCATATAATTAGCATACCAATCAATCAAACCTTTCGAAGAAAATCCTTAGAACATTTATATTTACATCAACCTCAAATACTGTGTACAAGTACTATATCAATGTTCTTGAATTATTTTGACCAATAAATTAAACCACTTGATGTAAAAAAAAATATCAATTTTGACAGATGTTACTAAATAAAATGAAACAAAATAATTGTATTTGGCGCACAAGGGTCATTAATGTGATTTTTTTGGAGAAAGATGCACGGTCTACTTTTTAATCCAGCTAGAAAAAAATGTATACAATTTTAGATTAGCTACTGCAATAGTTTCTTTCGTTTTGAGTGGTCCAACTGATGGCGTTGAAAGTCGGTGTAGGTGGAAAATATAAGCCCCCTCAAAGTATTTGATGATAATTTTTTGAAAAATTTGAACCCCAAATGAGGGCCTACCTGCTGTGAAACTGCCCAGGGCGATTTTTCGGATGGGCGAATTTACGATAGAATTTGGTAATAGACAGTTTGTGTCTGTGGATGGACTCTGTAGATTTGTCATTTAAGGTCATGGAGGTAAAACAAAATAAAAGATCTTTTTTACCTCCACGGGTAGATACATACCTTAGCCATAAAAAATTAGTTACCGTTCATTTTGATAATTTTTCCTATACTTACACTTACAACTGTTTCCTAACATATAAATAAACATGAATGCATCCTTAAAACATAAGCAAAACGCAATAAAATTGTTTTTACATTCCAGTAAGCTACATGTAACCATAAACCCGATATGTGTTTCTTTTGAAATAAATAAACGTCAAGTTTTCAAATAAGCTCCAAAAAAATTATTCTAATTTATTAAGCATTGATTCATGCTTATTCAAGCAATTTTCAAGAAAATTTCTTTACGTAATCTTGGCAAGTGCCATCATAGACAATACTAGCCTGTCACTAATACAAGCTTTTTGCAAGCTTTGCTTCAAGTATTTCCCCTTTCCTTGCATATTTATACATAGTATTATTTTTTTTCTGTGAGTGTGTATTTAAAAAAATATTCAAAGAAATAAACAAATTGTCATAATGTCTAATGTGAAATCATGCTAATCTTAGGGGTAACACCAACAGCCAAGAGGCTGAACACAAAACACGACTATCTGGGATGACGTCAGTAACGTATCGATGTACCTTAAGGTAGCGAGAAGGTTTTGTGACGTTTTTAAATAAAACATTCTCTGTCTGTTGTCTCCTTCAGAACAGTAATTTAGGTTATATATATCAAAAGACTAAGTATAGAGGTGCAAGTTCGCACAAACTGGACAGACATTGTTTACATAATTATCACGTGACATCAAAAATGGCGAACCTTGTAAAAATGACTAAGTACGCGATTGCGAGAGCACACTGCGGAATTTCCTGGTGAAATTTAAGTTATGCATTGTTCGTAATCAAGTCCATTGAAATGCGTCTCCGATAATCAAAAGACCTATTATTCCGATTTCTATGCAGGTTTGTTTTTTTGTCCCCAAGTTATTTCATACTTGGCACCTTTAACAGACTATTATTCTGTGACAAAGCATTTTCTTTAAAAACCCAGACATATTTCGCACCATCATTATCTTTTGAACGATAACTGCGAGTTTGAATGTCCTAGTCCGAACGCACTTGATTTGGCGGCGGTCCCAATGAGTCGTTCTCGATCAAAACTTCAACTCGAGAAAAACGCGAAAAACAGTTTTGGTTAATAAAACACTGTAGATTTGCTGCATTATTATAAATATACACTAAAAATGGCCAAACATATTAACCACTGATATCATAGAACTCATAAAGAGTGTCAGATAATGAATAATTTCAAGCTCGAGCACGAAAAATGAAGAAAACTGCTGGCATTTGAGTCCGTACTCCAGGAACGTTCGGGTTTTCCATTGTTATGCAAACGAACAACGAGGGATAATCCTCTGACAAACATTACTGTCTCACTGTACACGCTGACAGTTTACAAACAAGCTAATCCTTCAAGTGTCTCAGATAAGACATCTAATAAAACGGTTTTCATTGTGAAACAAAATGGCCGATGTTTGAAAAAAATTGCTGTGTCAGAGTGCGACACTGAGTGGCAGATTTTTCTTTGCCTCGTCTGTCAACGCTTTCTTTCTTTTCTTCGCCATTGCGTTAGAAAAAAAATGTATTAGTAAAATAGAATATTGACTTGGAAAATAAAACGATTTAAAAGAAAGTTGTGCAAAGTTACAGTACTCCTTTCGCACAACCTCCCGCCCGCTTCCGCTTTCCAATCACCTTTTCTCTCGCTTTTGCGGCCGCTTGTTGAATTCGACCGGACAATTTCCGTTTTATTTTCGACCGCGCAAACCCCGAAATATCACCGCCCACCTGCTCGCTCGCGCGCATTTAAAATTCGGACTAACAGAATAATTTCCGAGGTTCACATTGTCTTATAATTGTCTTTCTGGTTTTTATAGATGTTGAACAGCTGACAAAAGTTCAAATACTTTTTGTTTTAACTATATATAACTATATGCACGCAACCTGACCCTTTGACCTCGATTTGGCTTGGACTGAATATTTTATTTTAAACAATATTCTGACGTGAAATACAAAATGTATTTCAACACAAGTACGACAGGGTTGTCTGGGGTTTCTTTCCTGATTGTTGAGTCTTCGCAATGTGTTTTGTATAATTATTGTTGTTTTCCCCCGATGCTGAAGGACCGTAAAGCTAAATGGCAGTTACATGCATGAGCTGAGTGAAAGAAAATATTTCTAAGCCTAAAATAAAACCTAATATTACACCTCTTTGTGTATTTGTTAATTTTACATATGTTTGTCATGACAGTATGTTTGTAAATATCTAGAAAAATCTTGTCTTTCATTGATAATTTCGATTGTTTGTTTGGAATGTCGATCCCCGTTGGTTTCTCCATACTGAGTTTAGGAAGGGCGTCGATCAACACCGTGACAATCAGCCGAGAGAAGACAAACATTGACCGTAATTCATGGAGATCATGTCCGTAATTTGTGGGCTGAAACCCCAAATAATTAATCAACTTCAGCTAGCCATTTCTTACCTTGAAATAAAAAAATAAAAATTCGAAGAGCATCGGGGAAAATATTAATAATCATCCTTATCAATCGCTTGCTTTATTTTATTCGAATTCATGAAGTTCACGATTTTTTTAACATTTGTTGGCAACTTCCGCGCTAAAAATGATTGAAAATGTGGGTGTGGTTATTTTGCAAAGTCCTGTTGATAATACGGACAAATATGGTTCTGTGACCCAGTTCGTGCTCCGATCAGGTGACCCTCAGCCAATCAATGATGTTGTAACAAAGCATATTTGACGATAATTGAAGGGTCGTCGTACAATCCAATCACCGGCGTCGATTCACATAGTTGTTTGTGCTGTGACAGGCTTCAAAATTATTTGCTGAAAAACATATATTTTGACGAACTGATGGAATTTGACCTTAGTTCAAAAAGAAAATACTAGGCTATGATACATTAGAGCTCACGCGAATCAGTTTTCTCTGCAAGTTGTGAAATAAAGTAAACCAGAGTAGCGTCGATGATTTTCAGTCCTGAAGGACTTTGAATTGTTCATCGACTGGCCACCAAATAGTTATGGCTATAACTAAATTTGACACGTTTTTCATTTAAGCCCAATAAATTATTCATACATGTCAAGCTCTGTTTGATTTTTTCAGGGCATGTGGCCGTTTTTAGTCGAAAATATTTTTTGTGGGAACACTTTTGCGGTACGTATACGGTATAGACCGAGCTCATTCAATGATCGTGACTTAATTTTAAAAATTGAATGTCAAATTTTACCAGACGTGGACCGATGTGGATTCGATATCGTTATTTTTGGAATTAATCACTAACATTTCCTCGTTTCTCTGCTCTGTCAAAAGGAGTTACCTAGGCTTTTTTTCACGTAACTGTCTCAGGGTTCTCCACGGTTTGAAAATTAAACAGGGCGCGCCAATGTGAAGTGGGCGTGGCACATTTGTAACGTGCATCATTGGCAAGGATGTTGAAAAATAGAAACCAAAAAATCTATTAATCTACATATTATTACATATGCATAATATATATTTATTATTACAAAATGAATAGGAATTTTGAAGAGCTATTATTAAGTAAACGTCAGCACGTACAATCAGCTGATTTTAGCTGCACGATTCCTCAAGCAGCGACATCAGTTGTTTACAAGTAATGATCGCGTCCAGAAAAAGACGTAACAAGTTTGTTAATTTATTTTCCCAAATAGATACATACATGCTTTATTTAATTATTAGCAAAAATTTATATTGATGATTTATATTTATTTGGACGAAGCAAAATAAAATATATGTCGCACAAACGTTCGTAATTGGTTCATTAAAAAACTTGCATGAATGGCATCAAAAACCAAGGTGATCAAACAACATAAAATATACACAATAGAAGATTTTCGATCTGCAGTTAACAGTTACTATCAAAAATAATAGAATTAGGTATAAAAAAACAAAATACATATTTAAAAGAATAATTTTCATTCGAATCGAAAGTTTGTTGATGTCTGCTTCGTTGAAAACAGCTATGACCCGGAAACAGTTCATTTTACTGTGTGCACCCGGATACTATGTAACGATGCTTTTGATTGGCCAAAGCCACGCATTGACGCGAAAAACAACCAATCAGAATATTTGTTCCAAAAGAACACAAGTAAATTTATTTCTTCCACTTATGATGCGAGTTGAAAGCATGGCCGCTTTACCGGGGTTTTTAAATCGTGATTTAAAGAAAATTCAACTTTAAATAGTGACATTTAAATGTAAACATTTACATGTTCAAGCAAGCATTCGTGTGGACTTCTTGGTGATCAGCAATGTCTGTGATGGTACGTCGGCTGCGCTGGTCGTTTACCGATCATGCAAGTGCATAGCTGCCCGGTTGCTGCCTTTGTTCCACTCGGCGGTGACTATGTTGCCGCTACCTAGTCACGGCGTGAACTTGGTTTTAACCATGGACCTTATGTTTAACGAATGGTTTTACCGATAACGATTTTATATATTTGACGTCACCCTGGCAGTAAAAATATGGGTACGGTAATGCACTTTTCTGGGCCACATGTTCATTTTTAATCGTGTTGAAAAAACTTGTAACTTTTTGTTTGGTGGTGTTATCACCTCACGGTGACCTGCTACGATAACAGACCGGAATTTTCACAGTTGCACCTTAAAACAATGAACCAGTTACCATGAGCACGATGAATCATCTTCGGAAGACAATGAGTGTTGGCCTGTTTTGTAAACAATTCTTTGTATGGGACCATGCAGGGCGCACAGGAAATATAACAGGGCGCTGACAATTTAAACAGGGCGCCAATTTCAGATAACAGGGCGCGGCGCCCTGTAAAAACCCCTCGTGGAGAACCCTGTGTCTCATTAAAATAAAAATATTACATCTAGAACAAGCACCCAAAACACGTAACAAGAAGTCCCAGTTCAGTTGCTTTCACGATACAAGTGTAATACAGCTATTAGATTTGAAGTGTCGTTCAGAATGTAATAATAGTTAATACTAGTTGTATGTTCACACTTTACTATCAAAACCACCATTTCGACCACCCATGTGCCAGTTTTCAGTGTTTGGGCGAGCGGTCAATGTTTTCAATGAGCGAGCGAGCGAAAAAAAAACGCGATTAAAATGCGGTCGGTTTCCGGTCGGACAAGACCGCGTGGTCGGAAATTAAGCGATAAGCGGTCGATGTAAAAGCGGAAGGTTGGACGAAATGAGTACTGTATGACCATGTTTCTCCGACGAAGTCTCGACTGACAATAATGCTGACAATGGACGTTAGATAAACACGCATTGTTTGCAACTGGAAGCTTATCACCCGTTATATCAGAATCGTCAACAACAGAGTATACAGATAAGATGTTATCATTTAATTCCTTCCAAAGATAAACACTATGCAAATATCCACGAAACGGCAGTTGTAGTCTTTTCTGCTAGTGTTTTAAAACACTAATTTGAGCAACGTTATTTCGCAATTTCGATCTTTTGTAAACCTGGGGTGATGTATCAAGGTCTAAAGTAACTGTTTTATCAATTTTTGAAAAATCAAGAAAAAAGTGAAAATTTCCCTTCTCGCTACCTTAAGGTTTCACTCACAAACTAAAAGTTCCCTAAACAAATTAAATGCCAGGAACATAATAGCATTAGCATTCATCGGCGAAATAGACAAATATTTTCCCGGCAGGACGGAAAGCTATCAGTATCCATTTGTTGAGCGCTGCACATTTTAAAGAGTCAAACTTAACATGTAGATAGGATCGGCTATACAAAGTTTATGTGGCGAACAAAGCGTTCCTTCGCTTCGGCAAAACATACACACACTGACGCACGAACTTCGCGCTAGAACACTCGTTTCAACTATGAAAAATCGAAATTACTATTAATTGTTAAATGCCCTATTTTCTATAAATGTTACCGAAACACTCCCTCTACGCAATTAGCACCGGTAAAGATATCGGTATTCTGAATCTATCATTGCGAGATATCAGAGAAGATGAGATCGCGAAATTCAAAACAAAGACATAGATTCAAAAATAGAAACATAACAGTGATGTCTGACGGCAGACAATTTACAGCCAACAATTTCATTTACAAATGCTATCAATTGTTCTTAACTTCGATTGTTATTTTCTTGAATCCATAATCAAAACACTCTTACCTTCAAAATGTTGGATGATGTGAATAGACTGTTTAAATGAAGAAATTTGTTTAACTACAAAACTACCTGGCAAAAACAAAATGGCTTCTTGTATGGTTCTGAAAAGCATGCTGGGTAAATCCATGTGGGAGGACAGATTATTTGAAGGTATCACGCCTCTACGTAATTTACCGGACAATCACAAGTGCTAATAAAAATCCGTTCATTGCCAATCCTCACTCACTGAAAATAAATATAATAAAAAACAATGTTTCCAGTCTTTTCAGGAGTCTCAAAAAACATTTATTGTACCATGTGGAGGGTCCGACTGAGTGACATAATTGAAATGCGCCCTCGTGAGTTACGTTTTTCAGTGGAAATACAATCATAACTTCTGGATTGACATTCATTTTTTGAACGATATAGTGAAAGTAAATATATGAGAAAAAAGGTCATTGGTAGGACCATGTTCAGAGAAGGGCACAATGTTCAGGAAAAGCACAACATTCGGGGGGGGGGCTAAATCAAAGACAATAGAAACTTGTGTACAAAACCTTGGGGAAACCATCAAGCGTTTTTTTTTGTCGACAAGCCAAACAAGCAGCCTGTCAGCTGAGATAGCTCTGCTGTTAGCAATGCACATAGCCTGTCAGCTGAGATAGCTCTGCTGTTAGCAATGCACATAGCCTGTCAGCTGAGATAGCTCTGCTGTTAGCAATGCACATAGCCTGTCAGCTGAGATAGCTCTGCTGTTAGCAATGCACATAGCCTGTCAGCTGAGATAGCTCTGCTGTTAGCAATGCACATAGCCTGTCAGCTGAGATAGCTCTGCTGTTAGCAAAGCACATACAATGTAGCCTGTCAGCTGAGATAGCTCTGCTGTTAATTAGCAATGCACATAGCCTGTCAGCTGAGATAGCTCTGCTGTTAGCAATGCACATAGCCTGTCAGCTGAGATAGCTCTGCTGTTAGCAATGCACATAGCCTGTCAGCTGAGATAGCTCTGCTGTTAGCAATGCACATAGCCTGTCAGCTGAGATAGCTCTGCTGTTAGCAATGCACATAGCCTGTCAGCTGAGATAGCTCTGCTGTTAGCAATGCACATAGCCTGTCAGCTGAGATAGCTCTGCTGTTAGCAATGCACATAGCCTGTCAGCTGAGATAGCTCTGCTGTTAGCAATGCACATAGCCTGTCAGCTGAGATAGCTCCGCTGTTAGCAATGCACATAGCCTGTCAGCTGAGATAGCTCCGCTGTTAGCAATGCACATAGCCTGTCAGCTGAGATAGCTCTGCTGTTAGCAATGCAAATTTCAATTAAAGAACTGAAGATATCATTAGAAAATGAACAATATGTATGCTATCAAAGCAATCAGACTTGCTGTTTTCAACAAGAATTTGAAAATATCACTTTTTATCAAAAATGACAAAAATATTCACCAACATTAGAGAATTGAAGATATTGTGACATAAATTGTAAGTGAAAAGTACAGAGCCCTGGCTGTGTGAAATAAAAGCGCACATGTTTGGATACTTTGCAACAACCCATTGCACATGTTTATTTTTAAGACTGCTGATACAGTCACTGGATTGTGTTGTCAGCAGAAGTTGAGATACATACATCCTGTCTCTCCCTGTGGCATAATGGTATGGCTCAGATAGTGACATGGTGATTGTGAAATACCTTGAAATGTGCTGAGCCCAGTGTTGTTGGCAATGAAAATAGATATGACATCATTACCCCAGACCATTCGTCCCGGTGTTATCGCTCATTGACCCGAGTCTCCTACTTTAAATTGGTAGAGCTTGGTTTATTCCACTACCAAAATTGGCATCCTCTGTACACTGATTTGTCGGCTATTTCGCGATAACCAATCATTTCGTTATATACATTTTATTATTTGCATGGCCATATAAATTAGCTAGGGTATTTAAGTTGAGCCATAAGGGGAAATCTTTAGTCAGGAAGGTGACCTGACTTGATCCTGTAACATCTCGTGATGCTGATTCCTGACTCCAGTGAGCTGTACCCTATACAGGGGTACATATGCAGACGTGCTGTGCAGTAATCCCTGCTGATCAACAGGAACCACTGAAGCTCACTGCCTGAACTACTCCCGTTGTACCAGTGCTACCAGTAGCAGCAGATAGCAGTGCAGTTGCCGATACTCCCTGGACACAGAGCACGAGTTTAAATTGTAGTGCAGCTGCTTCGACAGTGTGCCAGATACGAAGGAACGCAACATTGCACATTGTGTTCCCTGCAGCATCGATCAAGTCTCTAATTTATTTTATTTTACAGTGTATCCCCCTCCCCTTGCTGGTTCCAGTGACCAGCATCCCTGTTATTTGTTTATTAAAGTACAGGAAACCGTATATATTGTGTTGTGTTGATTTGTTATAATCGTTACTGGTATATTTCTTTCTCTGCACAGTCTCAGTTGTGGTGATATACATTCACCAAACGATCCCCACCCTGTGACAGCGGACGAGCTGAGAGGGAGGAGACTTATAAGATAAGCACGCTACCAAAGACAAAGACTATTAGACCGGTATTAAAGACAAGCTCCCCGATCCTGAATACGGTGTAGCCCCATAAAGGCCCCCACGCATTTAACGTCACAATATCATCATGAAATGAACACATTTAAGGTACTAGTACATACACACCAAGCACCAAAGCATTCAGGCTTATAGTTTTCAAGAAGAAGTCGAAAAAGTAAAAAGTTGACACGGACGACGGACAATCACTCGTATGATAAAGCTCCGCTCATTTTTACCTCCATGCTCCGCTCCATGACTAAATCGACAACAGAGCTAAAAAAAACAACAAAAAACAGGAAGCCCAGGAACTATAATCAACAGCACCCTGGCCTGAGCAGGGGCTGGGATGTCGCCACGCTGGTCGCCCGATCGGCACTCAAAATTAGCGACCACCACGGAAACGCTTTCGACCAGAACTATTGTCCGATTGTTATTATAATCATTTACCGACCGACCCGCGTCCTGTCAATCGTGGATTATAATTTGTAAACAATAGACCTAGTCGCACGATATGGTAGCGGCTAGTCAATTTTGTAAAATTAGCACCTCTGTTTGTAAGTAAATAATTTCTGGAATAGAGGGACTGTGGATAGACACAGTCTTTAAATTGAAAGCTAAAATTATTTCAAAATCAATTGCACCTCGATATAACATGGTTGAAGCATGGACGTCCATGGTTGAAGCGGAGTTCACGGTCAGTTTACGCTACTCAAGAAAAAAACAACGAGTTTATTGCGTGATTGGGTAAAATAAATTTGAACTGTTATCATCGCGAATCATGTAAAAACTCTTCTTTCAAGACCTATTTTACCATTTAAAAAAATTCCTAATGACCTCTTTCGAAAACAATCATGCAGTTTTCAACTGAAATCGATGCCAACACATCGCTTTACTTCCGCAATGTAATTTTTATGATCACTACCATTCGGAAAACTTCGGGTTCATGGCATTATTAAGGACACATGCCGGTCAACTAATGCGTCACAACATCAAAGCGGGTCTGTGTTATTTTATTTCATATCCAAAACAAAATTAGTAACATTTTTTGCATTGCATCATGACTGAGTAAGAGGAATTATTGGTATAACCGGTGTATAACATCCCCGGGGGATCACTCTATATGCTGTTACACCGTCCCTCAACAGGGACGGTGGCTGTTACTACCCCATGTGCGTTCCAAATTTAGCGGGAAAGCGGGGTGTATTTCACCTTCTAAAGCGGGCCCGCGCGGGCAGCAAATAGGCCCCCTTTTAGTGCTAATGTCTGCAATAGGCCCCCAGAAATACATTCACAGGGTTGCTGAGCCCGCTGTAGGTCCCTTCTTGCAACAACCACTCCAATACACCGTCCTAGGCCCCGAATTGGCGGACCCATAGCCCCGACCAGGCCGCAAACGTCCACCTGAACTTTCCCACCGGGACTTTCCCGCCACTTCCAACAGGAGCATACGGAGGCTTATTGTAATCGAAGAAACGAAACGGAACGAAACGAAACGAAACGGGATAACACACATAATACAAATTAAACTGTATTCAATGAAAATGGGTTTTATACGCACAATATTTCTAAAATATTTGCTGAAAATATTTAAGCAATAAACCACCGTCGGAGACGAAACTTGACCAGTATTTTTTATTTATTTATTTATTTATTTATTTATTTATTTATTTATTTATTTATTTATTTATTTATTTATTTATTTATTTATTTATTTATTTATTTATTTATTTATTTATTTGTTGCTACCCTTTTACATCAGAGGTTCACTGATTAGTAATTAGGAGCTGCAATAAAATTATTGGAAAAAGCACATACTATATAAATGAAAAAAGAAACAGACAATTTAGAACTTGAAGGAAGTACAAAAAATTGAACTTTTTAAAACTTAAAGAAAATACAAAAAAAAAAGAAATCTTTTAAACTTAAAGTAAATACAGGAAATAAATGTAATCTACATAATCTCTTCTATAATCCACGGCATCAATAAGAAATCTTTTCACAATTCTATCAATATATTTACCTTTCAGTCGTGTATTTAACACCCTAAAACATTTGCCGAAAACAACGGGATTTTAATTAGTAAACGGTTCGTTTCGCTAATTAAAGATAATTGGAAATCTGCAATCACGCGGCGAAACAAGGGTCTTACAGGTACAACTAGACTGGCAAAGTCGGGACTTCTTTTTTGTTTTACAAAAAAAATATATATAATTAACTGTCAATTTAGCCTTTTCAACGTGATCGCGAAAACTAGCGTGACTGCGGGTTAGTTTTCACGACCACGCTAACAGGAATAAAAGAACAATTAATTATTTCTTTTTGTAAAACAAAAAAGAAGTCCTGACTTTGCCAGTCTAAGGTACAATAATCACAACTATCGAACGAAACATGAGCAGTATGTATTTTTACCTTTCAGTCGTGTATAAAACTTTATAAAACAATTATCTATAATTAGCGAAACGAACCATTTACTAATTAAAATCCCGTTATTTTCGGCAAATGTTTTTTGTCGTTATATACACTACTGAAAGGTGAATATACTGGTCAAGTTTTGTCCGACAGTTGTGAATATTGTACGTGTCAGACCCTTGTTTCGCTGATTACAGATTTTCGATTATCTGTAATTGGCGAGACGAGCCATGTGCGTATTAAATCGTATTTTTTTTCGGCAAATATTTTGTAAATATTGTGCGTATAAAACCTATTTTCACTGATTACAGTTTAATTTTCATTATGTGTGTTATCCCGTTTCGTTTCGTTTCGTCGATTACAATAAACCGCATACAGAAAGTCATCCCGGAGTCATCCACACTTCTTTCGCGCCTCGTCCTCATTCGCATTCAGCTCCTGCTTTTTTCTGGGTTTTCTGCCCTGTATTCATGCCAAAGTCACTCGGAGCTGAACATCAAAATTGCGTAATGGTATCTGATGGAATAAGAATCCTGGCAAAGTTGTGTGCATTGTGTTTTAAAGTATCAAATAAATGATCATATTCACACTCGTGCCAATAGTTCTCACCTTTCTCCATCAAACAACGAATGACACTAACAGGAGTTGCATACATAGTAACTTGTTTGAGTTGATCACACTCCACTTGAGTGCAAAACATGGCAGAGAATCCTCGCAATAGGGGTAGGATGTTCTCAATATATGTCTGAAATAGGTTTTTTTTTTTTCTTCAATATGTCTGCTCTAGGGGGTACTAAATTTACATTGCGTCCGCAATAGGGGGTATGGTTTGGCAATGTGCTGCCAGCCCTAGGAGCCTCTTATTTTTTTTAGCAAGAACGCACATGGTGTAAGGTTTTAATATTGAGTGACCCCCCCCCCCCGGGATAACATCGCAGAGTAATTTATGTCACGTCGCAACTTTGATGATCGTTTAGAAGTTATATTTGTTCGTTCATACTGTGAATACATACGTTTTAGAAGTTGATGGTACGATTAATAAATTACAACAATACGCCAAATAATTACGTGGTCGATTTTTTGATGGAGAATGTTTTTGGAGTAAATAATAGTAATAATAATTTTATTCAACACGAAAAACATACTACAGAAGTTGTTTTTATGGTTGTATAAACAAAAGAAAAAAAAAATATAAGATTTTAATACTACGTATAAACAAAAATGTATTACTTAAAAGACGAATAAAAGCTAGTATAAAGCACTAATACTTAGGTTGGTGGCGCTGTTACATGTATAATTCATCTCTGATTTTCATACCTGACTGGATAAATTGTGCAACATCATAGAGCACTTCTTCATAATTTCAATAAATTGAACTTCAGAGGGCAATGTGTCGAAATCTTTAATTTTGTTTTATACTCTGTAATACAAGTCTTTTACGACATTCAATATA
This sequence comes from Saccoglossus kowalevskii, assembly GCF_978046115.1. Taxonomy (NCBI): domain Eukaryota; kingdom Metazoa; phylum Hemichordata; class Enteropneusta; family Harrimaniidae; genus Saccoglossus; species Saccoglossus kowalevskii. Next base: position 35,738,592 of record NC_140653.1, read on the forward strand.
ATTTCTACATTCCATCATGAAATGATATTCACTCTCAATTACATTACAGGTTTTGCATTTACGCATTCTCCGTCGCAGAGACTGAGTTTTTTTATCACTAAGCTAGGTAGTTCTCTGTGGCTCCCTAGGTCAAGAAGACTCTGCAAGGGAGAGTGGAATTTACGTTTTGCCCTTGGTATCCGTCTATGTCTACCAGTCTCTATTAGCAACTTATGATCGGAGATCCTGAATTTGCATAAAAGTTGTCTCGGTTTAATATTGCTGATCTCTGTTAAATAATTTTCTATTTTAAATTCAATTTTAAATTTTCTGCATGTGGCTAATTTATTTGTCTCACCATTTATTCTTACGTCATTAAATAGTTCACATTTCCACTGTTCTGTGTATTTTTTCTTTAAGTAAGACATTAACTTTTTTATTCAATAGATCTTTATAAAACTTTTCTTGTTGTCTGATGTAACTACTTAATTATCTGCAATGATTTTTGTTACTTTATTAATCCAACCAAGTTTGAGTACTTCCATCTCCTTTAATGCCATTACTATAATTTGTGGTGTGTTGGGAATGTTTTGTCTATAAACCAATATTTAACCATCATTTGACCATGAATTTTAATGAATACTTAATGGGTATCTCCCAAGCTCTACTAAAATTGCCAATTTAGTTGCGCTTTTACTGATGCCTAATAAGAAACTACAGAAGGAAAAATTTCAATAATACTATATTCAATAATTATTTTTGGTAATCTCTTCCCCCCAAACCTGGCACTCCTAATTTAAAATCAGAGTGATTAATTTATCAAAAAAGGTTTAAGGTAGAGATGCAGGTTCATGGGCACTTGAGAGTGACATTTTTGTTTTTTTGCAACAGTGTTACAACAATCTGACAGACAACTAGCCTGGATGTTAAGTAGTGAAATTTGGGCTGCTGCCCTGCAAAATTGACAACTGGTAGACAGTTTTCAAGACGGCACTTTCTTCATAGTAAACAGATGTACCCATAAACCAATTTTGACAGGAAACAGAAGCATGTTTTAGGAGCTATTTTTTTTAATCACTTTTGACCAAAAAAGCACATTTTTGTGCATATTTAAAACTACAGTGTCCATAAAAAAAAATACTAACAAAATTTTAAAATTCATACAATAAGCTTTCCGAAAATATATAGTTTTGTGGACAAGGGAGGTCATCTTGGTTTCCTAATTAACTAATTAAAATACCTGTCAGGTAAACTGCATCTCTACCTTAAGGCCGTTTTAAATGTGTAACTTGACTCCGAAACCAGCATTTTCTTGAGTGCAAACAACACTTTCAATGCCTTTTATTTAAGTGTATTGCATGCCGCCTTAAACTTTCCATTAGGAGTAAAAATAATCCCAAGATAGTTGAACTTGAAATTGCCAACTATTTCAACTTCTGAACCACCATAATAAATATTCTCATTAATAATGCGGTTTCTCTTATTAAAAATCATTATTTTGGTTTTATCTAAACTAACTGAGTGTTGCCACTTATTGCTGTAATCTTCCAGGTCACCTAGGTAACCCTGCATTCCTTCCAGAGTTCGAGATAAAATGAGTAGATCATCAGCAAATAAGAATTTACTTTCTGATCATTTCTGGTGGACTACCATTTTTATTTTAGTTTTACTCCTGTGAATGACTGGAATTCTGTAGTTAGTCCCCTACTTGTTTTACTCCTGTGAGTGACTGGAATTCTGTAGTTAGTCCCCTACTTGTTTTACTCCTGTGAATGACTGGAATTCTGTAGTTAGTCCCCTACTTGTTTTACTCCTGTGAGTGACTGGAATTCTGTAGTTAGTCCCCTACTTGTTTTACTCCTGTGAGTGACTGGAATTCTGTAGTTAGTCCCCTACTTGTTTTACTCCTGTGAATGACTGGAATTCTGTAGTTAGTCCCCTACTTGTTTTACTCCTGTGAGTGACTGGAATTCTGTAGTTAGTCCCCTACTTGTTTTACTCCTGTGAATGACAGGAATTCTTTAATTAGTCCCCTACTTGTTTTACTCCTGTGAATGACTGGAATTCTGTAGTTAGTCCCCTACTTGTTTTACTCCTGTGAGTGACTGGAATTCTGTAGTTAGTCCCCTACTTGTTTTACTCCTGTGAATGACTGGAATTCTGTAGTTAGTCCCCTACTTGTTTTACTCCTGTGAGTGACTGGAATTCTGTAGTTAGTCCCCTACTTGTTTTACTCCTGTGAATGACTGGAATTCTTTAATTAGTCCCCTACTTGTTTTACTCCTGTGAGTGACTGGAATTTTCCAGTTAGTCCCCTACTTGTTTTACTCCTGTGAGTGACTGGAATTCTGTAGTTAGTCCCCTACTTGTTTTACTCCTGTGAGTGACTGGAATTCTGTAGTTAGTCCCCTACTTGTTTTACACCTGTGAATGACTGGAATTCTGTAGTTAGTCCCCTACTTGTTTTACTCCTGTGAATGACTGGAATTCTGTAGTTAGTCCCCTACTTGTTTTACTCCTGTGAATGACTGAAATTCTGTAGTTAGTCCCCTACTTGTTTTACTCCTGTGAGTGACTGGAATTCTGTAGTTAGTCCCCTACTTGTTTTACTCCTGTGAATGACTGGAATTTTGTAGTTAGTCCCCTACTTGTTTTACTCCTGTGAATGACTGGAATTCTGTAATTAGTCCCCTACTTGTTTTACTCCTGTGAGTGACTGGAATTCTGTAGTTAGTCCCCTACTTGTTTTACTCCTGTGAGTGACTGGAATTCTGTAGTTAGTCCCCTACTTGTTTTACTCCTGTGAGTGACTGGAATTCTGTAGTTAGTCCCCTACTTGTTTTACTCCTGTGAATGACTGGAATTCTGTAGTTAGTCCCCTACTTGTTTTACTCCTGTGAGTGACTGGAATTCTGTAGTTAGTCCCCTACTTGTTTTACTCCTGTGAGTGACTGGAATTCTGGAGTTAGTCCCCTACTTGTTTTACTCCTGTGAGTGACTGGAATTCTGTAGTTAGTCCCCTACTTGTTTTACTCCTGTGAATGACTGGAATTCTGTAGTTAGTCCCCTACTTGTTTTACTCCTGTGAATGACTGGAATTCTGTAGTTAGTCCCCTACTTGTTTTACTCCTGTGAATGACTGAAATTCTGTAGTTAGTCCCCTACTTGTTTTACTCCTGTGAGTGACTGGAATTCTGTAGTTAGTCCCCTACTTGTTTTACTCCTGTGAATGACTGGAATTTTGTAGTTAGTCCCCTACTTGTTTTACTCCTGTGAATGACTGGAATTCTGTAATTAGTCCCCTACTTGTTTTACTCCTGTGAGTGACTGGAATTCTGTAGTTAGTCCCCTACTTGTTTTACTCCTGTGAGTGACTGGAATTCTGTAGTTAGTCCCCTACTTGTTTTACTCCTGTGAGTGACTGGAATTCTGTAGTTAGTCCCCTACTTGTTTTACTCCTGTGAATGACTGGAATTCTGTAGTTAGTCCCCTACTTGTTTTACTCCTGTGAGTGACTGGAATTCTGTAGTTAGTCCCCTACTTGTTTTACTCCTGTGAATGACAGGAATTCTTTAATTAGTCCCCTACTTGTTTTACTCCTGTGAATGACTGGAATTCTGTAGTTAGTCCCCTACTTGTTTTACTCCTGTGAGTGACTGGAATTCTTTAATTAGTCCCCTACTTGTTTTACTCCTGTGAATGACTGGAATTCTGTAGTTAGTCCCCTACTTGTTTTACTCCTGTAAATGACTGGAATTCTGTAGTTAGTCCCCTACTTGTTTTACTCCTGTGATTGACTGGAATACTTTAATTAGTCCCCTACTTGTTTTACCCCTGTGAATGACTGGAATTCTGTAGTTAGTCCCCTACTTGTTTTACTCCTGTGAATGACTGGAATTCTGTAGTTAGTCCCCTACTTGTTTTACTCCTGTGAATGACTGGAATTCTGTAGTTAGTACCCTACTTGTTTTACTCCTGTGAGTGACTGGAATTCTGTTGTTAGTCCCCTACTTGTTTTAATCCTGTGAATGACTGGAATTCTTTAATTAGTCCCCTACTTCTTTTACTCCTGTGAATGACTGGAATTCTGTAGTTAGTCCCCTACTTGTTTTACTCCTGTGAGTGACTGGAATTCTGTAGTTAGTCCCCTACTTGTTTTACTCCTGTGAGTGACTGGAATTCTGTAGTTAGTCCCCTACTTGTTTTACTCCTGTGAATGACTGGAATTCTGTAGTTAGTCCCCTACTTGTTTTACTCCTGTGAATGACTGGAATTCTGTAGTTAGTCCCCTACTTGTTTTACTCCTGTGAATGACTGGAATTCTGTAGTTAGTCCCCTACTTGTTTTGCTCCTGTGAGTGACTGGAATTCTGTAGTTAGTCCCCTACTTGTTTTACTCCTGTGAATGACTGGAATTTTGTAGTTAGTCCCCTACTTGTTTTACTCCTGTGAATGACTGGAATTCTGTAGTTAGTCCCCTACTTGTTTTACTCCTGTGAGTGACTGGAATTCTGTAGTTAGTCCCCTACTTGTTTTACTCCTGTGAGTGACTGGAATTCTGTAGTTAGTCCCCTACTTGTTTTACTCCTGTGAGTGACTGGAATTCTGTAGTTAGTCCCCTACTTGTTTTACTCCTGTGAATGACTGGAATTCTGTAGTTAGTCCCCTACTTGTTTTACTCCTGTGAGTGACTGGAATTCTGTAGTTAGTCCCCTACTTGTTTTACTCCTGTGAATGACTGGAATTCTTTAATTAGTCCCCTACTTGTTTTACTCCTGTGAATGACTGGAATTCTGTAGTTAGTCCCCTACTTGTTTTACTCCTGTGAATGACTGGAATTCTTTAATTAGTCCCCTACTTGTTTTACTCCTGTGAGTGACTGGAATTCTGTAGTTAGTACCCTACTTGTTTTACTCCTGTGAATGACTGGAATTCTGTAGTTAGTCCCCTACTTGTTTTACTCCTGTGAGTGACTGGAATTCTTTAATTAGTCCCCTACTTGTTTTACTCCTGTGAGTGACTGGAATTCTGTAGTTAGTCCCCTACTTGTTTTACTCCTGTGAGTGACTGGAATTCTTTAATTAGTCCCCTACTTGTTTTACTCCTGTGAATGACTGGAATTCTTTAATTAGTCCCGTACTTGTTTTACTCCTGTGAATGACTGGAATTCTTTAATTAGTCCCCTACTTGTTTTACTCCTGTGAATGACTGGAATTCTGTAGTTAGTCCCCTACTTGTTTTACTCCTGTGAGTGACTGGAATTCTTTAATTAGTCCCCTACTTGTTTTACTCCTGTGAATGACTGGATTTCTTTAATTAGTCCCCTACTTGTTTTACTCCTGTGAATGACTGGAATTCTTTAATTAGAGTCCTACTTGTTTTACCCCTGTGAGTGACTGGAATTCTGTAGTTGCTCCCCTACTTGTTTTACTCCTGTGAATGACTGGAATTCTTTAATTAGTCCCTTACTTGTTTTACTCCTGTGAATGACTGGAATTCTGTAGTTAGTCCCCTACTTGTTTTACTCCTGTGAAGGACTGGAATTCTGTAGTTAGTCCCCTACTTGTTTTACTCCTGTGAGTGACTGGAATTCTTTAATTAGTCCCCTACTTGTTTTACTCCTATGAATGACTGGAATTCTGTAGTTAGTCCCCTACTTGTTTTACTCCTGTGAATGACTGGAATTCTGTAGTTAGTCCCCTACTTGTTTTACTCCTGTGAATGACTGGAATTCTGTAGTTAGTTCCCTACTTGTTTTACTCCTGTGAATGACTGGAATTCTGTAGTTTGTCCCCCACTTGTTTTACTCCTGTGAGTGACTGGAATTCTGTAGTTAGTCCCCTACTTGTTTTACTCCTGTGAATGACTGGAATTCTTTAATTAGTCCCCTACTTGTTTTACTCCTGTGAATGACTGGAATTCCGTAGTTAGTCCCCTACTTGTTTTACTCCTGTGAGTGACTGGAATTCTGTAGTTAGTCCCCTACTTGTTTTACTCCTGTGAATGACTGGAATTCTGTAGTTAGTCCCCTACTTGTTTTACTCCTGTGAATGACTGGAATTCTGTAGTTAGTCTCCTACTTGTTTTACTCCTGTGAATGACTGGAATTCTTTAATTAGTCGCCTACTTGTTTTACTCCTGTGAATGACTGGAATTCTGTAGTTAGTCCCCTACTTGTGTTACTCCTGTGAGTGACTGGAATTCTGTAGTTAGTCCCCTACTTGTTTTACTCCTGTGAATGACTGGAATTCTGTAGTTAGTCCCCTACTTGTTTTACTCCTGTGAGTGACTGGAATTCTGTAGTTAGTCCCCTACTTGTTTTACTCCTGTGAATGACTGGAATTCTGTAGTTAGTCCCCTACTTGTTTTACTCCTGTGAGTGACTGGAATTCTGTAGTTAGTCCCCTACTTGTTTTACTCCTGTGAATGACTGGAATTCTGTAGTTAAGTCCCCTACTTGTTTTACTCCTGTGAATGACTGGAATTCTGTAGTTAGTCCCCTACTTGTTTTACTCCTGTGAGTGACTGGAATTCTGTAGTTAGTCCCCTACTTGTTTTACTCCTGTGAATGACTGGAATTCTGTAGTTAGTCCCCTACTTGTTTTACTCCTGTGAGTGACTGGAATTCTGTAGTTAGTCCCCTACTTGTTTTACTCCTGTGAATGACTGGAATTCTGTAGTTAGTCCCCTACTTGTTTTACTCCTGTGAGTGACTGGAATTCTGTAGTTAGTCCCCTACTTGTTTTACTCCTGTGAATGACTGGAATTCTGTAGTTAAGTCCCCTACTTGTTTTACTCCTGTGAATGACTGGAATTCTGTAGTTAGTCCCCTACTTGTTTTACTCCTGTGAGTGACTGGAATTCTGTAGTTAGTCCCCTACTTGTTTTACTCCTGTGAGTGACTGGAATTCTGTAGTTAGTCCCCTACTTGTTTTACTCCTGTGAGTGACTGGAATTCTGTAGTTAGTCCCCTACTTGTTTTACTCCTGTGAATGACTGGAATTCTGTAGTTAGTCCCCTACTTGTTTTACTCCTGTGAGTGACTGGAATTCTGTAGTTAGTCCCCTACTTGTTTTACTCCTGTGAATGACTGGAATTTTGTAGTTAGTCCCCTACTTGTTTTACTCCTGTGAATGACTGGAATTCTGTAGTTAGTCCCCTACTTGTTTTACTCCTGTGAGTGACTGGAATTCTGTAGATAGTCCCCTACTTGTTTTACTCCTGTGAGTGACTGGAATTCTGTAGTTAGTCCCCTACTTGTTTTACTCCTGTGAATGACTGGAATTTTGTAGTTAGTCCCCTACTTGTTTTACTCCTGTGAATGACTGGAATTCTGTAGTTAGTCCCCTACTTGTTTTACTCCTGTGAGTGACTGGAATTCTGTAGTTAGTCCCCTACTTGTTTTACTCCTGTGAGTGACTGGAATTCTGTAGTTAGTCCCCTACTTGTTTTACTCCTGTGAGTGACTGGAATTCTGTAGTTAGTCCCCTACTTGTTTTACTCCTGTGAATGACTGGAATTCTGTAGTTAGTCCCCTACTTGTTTTACTCCTGTGAGTGACTGGAATTCTGTAGTTAGTCCCCTACTTGTTTTACTCCTGTGAATGACAGGAATTCTTTAATTAGTCCCCTACTTGTTTTACTCCTGTGAATGACTGGAATTCTGTAGTTAGTCCCCTACTTGTTTTACTCCTGTGAGTGACTGGAATTCTTTAATTAGTCCCCTACTTGTTTTACTCCTGTGAATGACTGGAATTCTGTAGTTAGTCCCCTACTTGTTTTACTCCTGTAAATGACTGGAATTCTGTAGTTAGTCCCCTACTTGTTTTACTCCTGTGATTGACTGGAATTCTTTAATTAGTCCCCTACTTGTTTTACCCCTGTGAATGACTGGAATTCTGTAGTTAGTCCCCTACTTGTTTTACCCCTGTGAATGACTGGAATTCTGTAGTTAGTCCCCTACTTGTTTTACTCCTGTGAATGACTGGAATTCTATAGTTAGTCCCCTACTTGTTTTACTCCTGTGAATGACTGGAATTCTGTAGTTAGTCCCCTACTTGTTTTACTCCTGTGAGTGACTGGAATTCTGTTGTTAGTCCCCTACTTGTTTTACTCCTGTGAATGACTGGAATTCTTTAGTCCCCTACTTCTTTTACTCCTGTGAATGACTGGAATTCTGTAGTTAGTCTCCTACTTGTTTTACTCCTGTGAGTGACTGGAATTCTGTAGTTAGTCCCCTACTTGTTTTACTCCTGTGAGTGACTGGAATTCTGTAGTTAGTCCCCTACTTGTTTTACTCCTGTGAATGACTGGAATTCTGTAGTTAGTCCCCTACTTGTTTTACTCCTGTGAATGACTGGAATTCTGTAGTTAGTCCCCTACTTGTTTTACTCCTGTGAATGACTGGAATTCTGTAGTTAGTCCCCTACTTGTTTTGCTCCTGTGAGTGACTGGAATTCTGTAGTTAGTCCCCTACTTGTTTTACTCCTGTGAATGACTGGAATTTTGTAGTTAGTCCCCTACTTGTTTTACTCCTGTGAATGACTGGAATTCTGTAGTTAGTCCCCTACTTGTTTTACTCCTGTGAGTGACTGGAATTCTGTAGTTAGTCCCCTACTTGTTTTACTCCTGTGAGTGACTGGAATTCTGTAGTTAGTCCCCTACTTGTTTTACTCCTGTGAGTGACTGGAATTCTGTAGTTAGTCCCCTACTTGTTTTACTCCTGTGAATGACTGGAATTCTGTAGTTAGTCCCCTACTTGTTTTACTCCTGTGAGTGACTGGAATTCTGTAGTTAGTCCCCTACTTGTTTTACTCCTGTGAATGACTGGAATTCTTTAATTAGTCCCCTACTTGTTTTACTCCTGTGAATGACTGGAATTCTGTAGTTAGTCCCCTACTTGTTTTACTCCTGTGAATGACTGGAATTCGTTAATTAGTCCCCTACTTGTTTTACTCCTGTGAGTGACTGGAATTCTGTAGTTAGTACCCTACTTGTTTTACTCCTGTGAATGACTGGAATTCTGTAGTTAGTCCCCTACTTGTTTTACTCCTGTGAGTGACTGGAATTCTTTAATTAGTCCCCTACTTGTTTTACTCCTGTGAGTGACTGGAATTCTGTAGTTAGTCCCCTACTTGTTTTACTCCTGTGAGTGACTGGAATTCTTTAATTAGTCCCCTACTTGTTTTACTCCTGTGAATGACTGGAATTCTTTAATTAGTCCCGTACTTGTTTTACTCCTGTGAATGACTGGAATTCTTTAATTAGTCCCCTACTTGTTTTACTCCTGTGAATGACTGGAATTCTGTAGTTAGTCCCCTACTTGTTTTACTCCTGTGAGTGACTGGAATTCTTTAATTAGTCCCCTACTTGTTTTACTCCTGTGAATGACTGGATTTCTTTAATTAGTCCCCTACTTGTTTTACTCCTGTGAATGACTGGAATTCTTTAATTAGAGTCCTACTTGTTTTACCCCTGTGAGTGACTGGAATTCTGTAGTTACTCCCCTACTTGTTTTACTCCTGTGAATGACTGGAATTCTTTAATTAGTCCCTTACTTGTTTTACTCCTGTGAATGACTGGAATTCTGTAGTTAGTCCCCTACTTGTTTTACTCCTGTGAATGACTGGAATTCTGTAGTTAGTCCCCTACTTGTTTTACTCCTGTGAATGACTGGAATTCTGTAGTTAGTCCCCTACTTGTTTTACTCCTGTGAGTGACTGGAATTCTGTAGTTAGTCCCCTACTTGTTTTACTCCTGTGAGTGACTGGAATTCTGTAGTTAGTCCCCTACTTGTTTTACTCCTGTGAGTGACTGGAATTCTGTAGTTAGTCCCCTACTTGTTTTACTCCTGTGAGTGACTGGAATTCTGTAGTTAGTCCCCTACTTGTTTTACTCCTGTGAATGACTGGAATTCTGTAGTTAGTCCCCTACTTGTTTTACTCCTGTGAGTGACTGGAATTCTGTAGTTAGTCCCCTACTTGTTTTACTCCTGTGAATGACAGGAATTCTTTAATTAGTCCCCTACTTGTTTTACTCCTGTGAATGACTGGAATTCTGTAGTTAGTCCCCTACTTGTTTTACTCCTGTGAGTGACTGGAATTCTTTAATTAGTCCCCTACTTGTTTTACTCCTGTGAATGACTGGAATTCTGTAGTTAGTCCCCTACTTGTTTTACTCCTGTAAATGACTGGAATTCTGTAGTTAGTCCCCTACTTGTTTTACTCCTGTGATTGACTGGAATTCTTTAATTAGTCCCCTACTTGTTTTACCCCTGTGAATGACTGGAATTCTGTAGTTAGTCCCCTACTTGTTTTACTCCTGTGAATGACTGGAATTCTATAGTTAGTCCCCTACTTGTTTTACTCCTGTGAATGACTGGAATTCTGTAGTTAGTCCCCTACTTGTTTTACTCCTGTGAGTGACTGGAATTCTGTTGTTAGTCCCCTACTTGTTTTACTCCTGTGAATGACTGGAATTCTTTAGTCCCCTACTTCTTTTACTCCTGTGAATGACTGGAATTCTGTAGTTAGTCTCCTACTTGTTTTACTCCTGTGAGTGACTGGAATTCTGTAGTTAGTCCCCTACTTGTTTTACTCCTGTGAGTGACTGGAATTCTGTAGTTAGTCCCCTACTTGTTTTACTCCTGTGAATGACTGGAATTCTGTAGTTAGTCCCCTACTTGTTATACTCCTGTGAATGACTGGAATTCTGTAGTTAGTCCCCTACTTGTTTTACTCCTGTGAATGACTGGAATTCTGTAGTTAGTCCCCTACTTGTTTTGCTCCTGTGAGTGACTGGAATTCTGTAGTTAGTCCCCTACTTGTTTTACTCCTGTGAATGACTGGAATTTTGTAGTTAGTCCCCTACTTGTTTTACTCCTGTGAATGACTGGAATTCTGTAGTTAGTCCCCTACTTGTTTTACTCCTGTGAGTGACTGGAATTCTGTAGTTAGTCCCCTACTTGTTTTACTCCTGTGAGTGACTGGAATTCTGTAGTTAGTCCCCTACTTGTTTTACTCCTGTGAGTGACTGGAATTCTGTAGTTAGTCCCCTACTTGTTTTACTCCTGTGAATGACTGGAATTCTGTAGTTAGTCCCCTACTTGTTTTACTCCTGTGAGTGACTGGAATTCTGTAGTTAGTCCCCTACTTGTTTTACTCCTGTGAATGACTGGAATTCTTTAATTAGTCCCCTACTTGTTTTACTCCTGTGAATGACTGGAATTCTGTAGTTAGTCCCCTACTTGTTTTACTCCTGTGAATGACTGGAATTCGTTAATTAGTCCCCTACTTGTTTTACTCCTGTGAGTGACTGGAATTCTGTAGTTAGTACCCTACTTGTTTTACTCCTGTGAATGACTGGAATTCTGTAGTTAGTCCCCTACTTGTTTTACTCCTGTGAGTGACTGGAATTCTTTAATTAGTCCCCTACTTGTTTTACTCCTGTGAGTGACTGGAATTCTGTAGTTAGTCCCCTACTTGTTTTACTCCTGTGAGTGACTGGAATTCTTTAATTAGTCCCCTACTTGTTTTACTCCTGTGAATGACTGGAATTCTTTAATTAGTCCCGTACTTGTTTTACTCCTGTGAATGACTGGAATTCTTTAATTAGTCCCCTACTTGTTTTACTCCTGTGAATGACTGGAATTCTGTAGTTACTCCCCTACTTGTTTTACTCCTGTGAATGACTGGAATTCTTTAATTAGTCCCTTACTTGTTTTACTCCTGTGAATGACTGGAATTCTGTAGTTAGTCCCCTACTTGTTTTACTCCTGTGAGTGACTGGAATTCTGTAGTTAGTCCCCTACTTGTTTTACTCCTGTGAATGGCTGGAATTCTTTAATTAGTCCCCTACTTGTTTTACTCCTGTGAATGACTGGAATTCTGTAGTTAGTCCCCTACTTGTTTTACTCCTGTGAATGACTGGAATTCGTTAATTAGTCCCCTACTTGTTTTACTCCTGTGAGTGACTGGAATTCTGTAGTTAGTACCCTACTTGTTTTACTCCTGTGAATGACTGGAATTCTGTAGTTAGTCCCCTACTTGTTTTACTCCTGTGAGTGACTGGAATTCTTTAATTAGTCCCCTACTTGTTTTACTCCTGTGAGTGACTGGAATTCTGTAGTTAGTCCCCTACTTGTTTTACTCCTGTGAGTGACTGGAATTCTTTAATTAGTCCCCTACTTGTTTTACTCCTGTGAATGACTGGAATTCTTTAATTAGTCCCGTACTTGTTTTACTCCTGTGAATGACTGGAATTCTTTAATTAGTCCCCTACTTGTTTTACTCCTGTGAATGACTGGAATTCTGTAGTTAGTCCCCTACTTGTTTTACTCCTGTGAGTGACTGGAATTCTTTAATTAGTCCCCTACTTGTTTTACTCCTGTGAATGACTGGATTTCTTTAATTAGTCCCCTACTTGTTTTACTCCTGTGAATGACTGGAATTCTTTAATTAGAGTCCTACTTGTTTTACCCCTGTGAGTGACTGGAATTCTGTAGTTACTCCCCTACTTGTTTTACTCCTGTGAATGACTGGAATTCTTTAATTAGTCCCTTACTTGTTTTACTCCTGTGAATGACTGGAACTCTGTAGTTAGTCCCCTACTTGTTTTACTCCTGTGAAGGACTGGAATTCTGTAGTTAGTCCCCTACTTGTTTTACTCCTGTGAGTGACTGGAATTCTTTAATTAGTCCCCTACTTGTTTTACTCCTATGAATGACTGGAATTCTGTAGTTAGTCCCCTACTTGTTTTACTCCTGTGAATGACTGGAATTCTGTAGTTAGTCCCCTACTTGTTTTACTCCTGTGAATGACTGGAATTCTGTAGTTAGTTCCCTACTTGTTTTACTCCTGTGAATGACTGGAATTCTGTAGTTTGTCCCCCACTTGTTTTACTCCTGTGAGTGACTGGAATTCTGTAGTTAGTCCCCTACTTGTTTTACTCCTGTGAATGACTGGAATTCTTTAATTAGTCCCCTACTTGTTTTACTCCTGTGAATGACTGGAATTCTGTAGTTAGTCCCCTACTTGTGTTACTCCTGTGAGTGACTGGAATTCTGTAGTTAGTCCCCTACTTGTTTTATTCCTGTGAGTGACTGGAATTCTGTAGTTAGTCCCCTACTTGTTTTACTTCTATGAATGACTGGAATTCTGTAGTTAGTCCCCTACTTGTTTTACTCCTGTGAATGACTGGAATTCTGTAGTTAAGTCCCCTACTTGTTTTACTCCTGTGAATGACTGGAATTCTGTAGTTAGTCCCCTACTTGTTTTACTCCTGTGAGTGACTGGAATTCTGTAGTTAGTCCCCTACTTGTTTTACTCCTGTGAATGACTGGAATTCTGTAGTTAGTCCCCTACTTGTTTTACTCCTGTGAGTGACTGGAATTCTGTAGTTAGTCCCCTACTTGTTTTACTCCTGTGAATGACTGGAATTCTGTAGTTAGTCCCCTACTTGTTTTACTCCTGTGAGTGACTGGAATTCTGTAGTTAGTCCCCTACTTGTTTTACTCCTGTGAGTGACTGGAATTCTGTAGTTAGTCCCCTACTTGTTTTACTCCTGTGAATGACTGGAATTCTGTAGTTAGTCCCCTACTTGTTTTACTCCTGTGAGTGACTGGAATTCTGTAGTTAGTCCCCTACTTGTTTTACTCCTGTGAATGACTGGAATTCTGTAGTTAGTCCCCTACTTGTTTTACTCCTGTGAGTGACTGGAATTCTGTAGTTAGTCCCCTACTTGTTTTACTCCTGTGAATGACTGGAATTCTGTAGTTAGTCCCCTACTTGTTTTACTCCTGTGAGTGACTGGAATTCTGTAGTTAGTCCCCTACTTGTTTTACTCCTGTGAATGACTGGAATTCTTTAATTAGTCCCCTACTTGTTTTACTCCTGTGAGTAACTGGAATTTTCCAGTTAGTCCCCTACTTGTTTTACTCCTGTGAGTGACTGGAATTCTGTAGTTAGTCCCCTACTTGTTTTACTCCTGTGAATGACTGGAATTCTGTAGTTAGTCCCCTACTTGTTTTACTCCTGTGAATGACTGGAATTCTGTAGTTAGTCCCCTACTTGTTTTACTCCTGTGAGTGACTGGACTTCTGTAGTTAGTCCCCTACTTGTTTTACTTCTGTGAGTGACTGGAATTCTGTAGTTAGTCCCCTACTTGTTTTACTCCTGTGAGTGACTGGAATTCTGTAGTTAGTCCCCTACTTGTTTTACTCCTGTGAGTGACTGGAATTGTGTAGTTAGTCCCCTACTTGTTTTACTCCTGTGAGTGACTGGAATTCTGTAGTTAGTCCCCTACTTGTTTTACACCTGTGAATGACTGGAATTCTGTAGTTAGTCCCCTACTTGTTTTACTCCTGTGAATGACTGGAATTCTGTAGTTAGTCCCCTACTTGTTTTACTCCTGTGAATGACTGAAATTCTGTAGTTAGTCCCCTACTTGTTTTACTCCTGTGAGTGACTGGAATTCTGTAGTTAGTCCCCTACTTGTTTTACTCCTGTGAATGACTGGAATTTTGTAGTTAGTCCCCTACTTGTTTTACTCCTGTGAATGACTGGAATTCTGTAGTTAGTCCCCTACTTGTTTTACTCCTGTGAGTGACTGGAATTCTGTAGTTAGTCCCCTACTTGTTTTACTCCTGTGAGTGACTGGAATTCTGTAGTTAGTCCCCTACTTGTTTTACTCCTGTGAATGACTGGAATTCTGTAGTTAGTCCCCTACTTGTTTTACTCCTGTGATTGACTGGAATTCTTTAATTAGTCCCCTACTTGTTTTACCCCTGTGAATGACTGGAATTCTGTAGTTAGTCCCCTACTTGTTTTACTCCTGTGAATGACTGGAATTCTGTAGTTAGTCCCCTACTTGTTTTACTCCTGTGAATGACTGGAATTCTGTAGTTAGTCCCCTACTTGTTTTACTCCTGTGAGTGACTGGAATTCTGTTGTTAGTCCCCTACTTGTTTTACTCCTGTGAATGACTGGAATTCTTTAATTAGTCCCCTACTTCTTTTACTCCTGTGAATGACTGGAATTCTGTAGTTAGTCCCCTACTTGTTTTACTCCTGTGAGTGACTGGAATTCTGTAGTTAGTCCCCTACTTGTTTTACTCCTGTGAGTGACTGGAATTCTGTAGTTAGTCCCCTACTTGTTTTACTCCTGTGAATGACTGGAATTCTGTAGTTAGTCCCCTACTTGTTTTACTCCTGTGAATGACTGGAATTCTGTAGTTAGTCCCCTACTTGTTTTACTCCTGTGAATGACTGGAATTTTGTAGTTAGTCCCCTACTTGTTTTACTCCTGTGAATGACTGGAATTCTGTAGTTAGTCCCCTACTTGTTTTACTCCTGTGAGTGACTGGAATTCTGTAGTTAGTCCCCTACTTGTTTTACTCCTGTGAGTGACTGGAATTCTGTAGTTAGTCCCCTACTTGTTTTACTCCTGTGAGTGACTGGAATTCTGTAGTTAGTCCCCTACTTGTTTTACTCCTGTGAATGACTGGAATTCTGTAGTTAGTCCCCTACTTGTTTTACTCCTGTGAGTGACTGGAATTCTGTAGTTAGTCCCCTACTTGTTTTACTCCTGTGAATGACTGGAATTCTTTAATTAGTCCCCTACTTGTTTTACTCCTGTGAATGACTGGAATTCTGTAGTTAGTCCCCTACTTGTTTTACTCCTGTGAATGACTGGAATTCTTTAATTAGTCCCCTACTTGTTTTACTCCTGTGAGTGACTGGAATTCTGTAGTTAGTACCCTACTTGTTTTACTCCTGTGAATGACTGGAATTCTGTAGTTAGTCCCCTACTTGTTTTACTCCTGTGAGTGACTGGAATTCTTTAATTAGTCCCCTACTTGTTTTACTCCTGTGAGTGACTGGAATTCTGTAGTTAGTCCCCTACTTGTTTTACTCCTGTGAGTGACTGGAATTCTTTAATTAGTCCCCTACTTGTTTTACTCCTGTGAATGACTGGAATTCTTTAATTAGTCCCGTACTTGTTTTACTCCTGTGAATGACTGGAATTCTTTAATTAGTCCCCTACTTGTTTTACTCCTGTGAATGACTGGAATTCTGTAGTTAGTCCCCTACTTGTTTTACTCCTGTGAGTGACTGGAATTCTTTAATTAGTCCCCTACTTGTTTTACTCCTGTGAATGACTGGATTTCTTTAATTAGTCCCCTACTTGTTTTACTCCTGTGAATGACTGGAATTCTTTAATTAGAGTCCTACTTGTTTTACCCCTGTGAGTGACTGGAATTCTGTAGTTACTCCCCTACTTGTTTTACTCCTGTGAATGACTGGAATTCTTTAATTAGTCCCTTACTTGTTTTACTCCTGTGAATGACTGGAATTCTGTAGTTAGTCCCCTACTTGTTTTACTCCTGTGAAGGACTGGAATTCTGTAGTTAGTCCCCTACTTGTTTTACTCCTGTGAGTGACTGGAATTCTTTAATTAGTCCCCTACTTGTTTTACTCCTATGAATGACTGGAATTCTGTAGTTAGTCCCCTACTTGTTTTACTCCTGTGAATGACTGGAATTCTGTAGTTAGTCCCCTACTTGTTTTACTCCTGTGAATGACTGGAATTCTGTAGTTAGTTCCCTACTTGTTTTACTCCTGTGAATGACTGGAATTCTTTAATTAGTCCCCTACTTGTTTTACTCCTGTGAATGACTGGAATTCCGTAGTTAGTCCCCTACTTGTTTTACTCCTGTGAGTGACTGGAATTCTGTAGTTAGTCCCCTACTTGTTTTACTCCTGTGAATGACTGGAATTCTGTAGTTAGTCCCCTACTTGTTTTACTCCTGTGAATGACTGGAATTCTGTAGTTAGTCTCCTACTTGTTTTACTCCTGTGAATGACTGGAATTCTTTAATTAGTCCCCTACTTGTTTTACTCCTGTGAATGACTGGAATTCTGTAGTTAGTCCCCTACTTGTGTTACTCCTGTGAGTGACTGGAATTCTGTAGTTAGTCCCCTACTTGTTTTACTCCTGTGAATGACTGGAATTCTGTAGTTAGTCCCCTACTTGTTTTACTCCTGTGAGTGACTGGAATTCTGTAGTTAGTCCCCTACTTGTTTTACTCCTGTGAATGACTGGAATTCTGTAGTTAGTCCCCTACTTGTTTTACTCCTGTGAGTGACTGGAATTCTGTAGTTAGTCCCCTACTTGTTTTACTTCTGTGAATGACTGGAATTCTGTAGTTAGTCCCCTACTTGTTTTACTCCTGTGAATGACTGGAATTCTGTAGTTAAGTCCCCTACTTGTTTTACTCCTGTGAATGATTGGAATTCTGTAGTTAGTCCCCTACTTGTTTTACTCCTGTGAGTGACTGGAATTCTGTAGTTAGTCCCCTACTTGTTTTACTCCTGTGAATGACTGGAATTCTGTAGTTAGTCCCCTACTTGTTTTACTCCTGTGAGTGACTGAAATTCTGTAGTTAGTCCCCTACTTGTTTTACTCCTGTGAATGACTGGAATTCTGTAGTTAGTCCCCTACTTGTTTTACTCCTGTGAGTGACTGGAATTCTGTAGTTAGTCCCCTACTTGTTTTACTCCTGTGAATGACTGGAATTCTGTAGTTAAGTCCCCTACTTGTTTTACTCCTGTGAATGACTGGAATTCTGTAGTTAGTCCCCTACTTGTTTTACTCCTGTGAATGACTGGAATTCTGTAGTTAGTCCCCTACTTGTTTTACTCCTGTGAATGACTGGAATTCTGTAGTTAGTCCCCTACTTGTTTTACTCCTGTGAGTGACTGGAATTCTGTAGCTAGTCCCCTACTTGTTTTACTCCTGTGAATGACTGGAATTCTGTAGTTAGTCCCCTACTTGTTTTACTCCTGTGAGTGACTGGAATTCTGTAGTTAGTCCCCTACTTGTTTTACTCCTGTGAATGACTGGAATTTTGTAGTTAGTCCCCTACTTGTTTTACTCCTGTGAATGACTGGAATTCTGTAGTTAGTCCCCTACTTGTTTTACTCCTGTGAGTGACTGGAATTCTGTAGATAGTCCCCTACTTGTTTTACTCCTGTGAGTGACTGGAATTCAGTAGTTAGTCCCCTACTTGTTTTACTCCTGTGAATGACTGGAATTTTGTAGTTAGTCCCCTACTTGTTTTACTCCTGTGAATGACTGGAATTCTGTAGTTAGTCCCCTACTTGTTTTACTCCTGTGAGTGACTGGAATTCTGCTGTAGTTAGTCCCCTACTTGTTTTACTCCTGTGAGTGACTGGAATTCTGTAGTTAGTCCCCTACTTGTTTTACTCCTGTGAGTGACTGGAATTCTGTAGTTAGTCCCCTACTTGTTTTACTCCTGTGAATGACTGGAATTCTGTAGTTAGTCCCCTACTTGTTTTACTCCTGTGAGTGACTGGAATTCTGTAGTTAGTCCCCTACTTGTTTTACTCCTGTGAATGACAGGAATTCTTTAATTAGTCCCCTACTTGTTTTACTCCTGTGAATGACTGGAAATTCTGTAGTTAGTCCCCTACTTGTTTTACTCCTGTGAGTGACTGGAATTCTTTAATTAGTCCCCTACTTGTTTTACTCCTGTGAATGACTGGAATTCTGTAGTTAGTCCCCTACTTGTTTTACTCCTGTAAATGACTGGAATTCTGTAGTTAGTCCCCTACTTGTTTTACTCCTGTGATTGACTGGAATTCTTTAATTAGTCCCCTACTTGTTTTACCCCTGTGAATGACTGGAATTCTGTAGTTAGTCCCCTACTTGTTTTACTCCTGTGAATGACTGGAATTCTATAGTTAGTCCCCTACTTGTTTTACTCCTGTGAATGACTGGAATTCTGTAGTTAGTCCCCAACTTGTTTTACTCCTGTGAGTGACTGGAATTCTGTTGTTAGTCCCCTACTTGTTTTACTCCTGTGAATGACTGGAATTCTTTAATTAGTCCCCTACTTCTTTTACTCCTGTGAATGACTGGAATTCTGTAGTTAGTCCCCTACTTGTTTTACTCCTGTGAGTGACTGGAATTCTGTAGTTAGTCCCCTACTTGTTTTACTCCTGTGAGTGACTGGAATTCTGTAGTTAGTCCCCTACTTGTTTTACTCCTGTGAATGACTGGAATTCTGTAGTTAGTCCCCTACTTGTTTTACTCCTGTGAATGACTGGAATTCTGTAGTTAGTCCCCTACTTGTTTTACTCCTGTGAATGACTGGAATTCTGTAGTTAGTCCCCTACTTGTTTTGCTCCTGTGAGTGACTGGAATTCTGTAGTTAGTCCCCTACTTGTTTTACTCCTGTGAATGACTGGAATTTTGTAGTTAGTCCCCTACTTGTTTTACTCCTGTGAATGACTGGAATTCTGTAGTTAGTCCCCTACTTGTTTTACTCCTGTGAGTGACTGGAATTCTGTAGTTAGTCCCCTACTTGTTTTACTCCTGTGAGTGACTGGAATTCTGTAGTTAGTCCCCTACTTGTTTTACTCCTGTGAGTGACTGGAATTCTGTAGTTAGTACCCTACTTGTTTTACTCCTGTGAATGACTGGAATTCTGTAGTTAGTCCCCTACTTGTTTTACTCCTGTGAGTGACTGGAATTCTGTAGTTAGTCCCCTACTTGTTTTACTCCTGTGAATGACTGGAATTCTTTAATTAGTCCCCTACTTGTTTTACTCCTGTGAATGACTGGAATTCTGTAGTTAGTCCCCTACTTGTTTTACTCCTGTGAATGACTGGAATTCTTTAATTAGTCCCCTACTTGTTTTACTCCTGTGAGTGACTGGAATTCTGTAGTTAGTACCCTACTTGTTTTACTCCTGTGAATGACTGGAATTCTGTAGTTAGTCCCCTACTTGTTTTACTCCTGTGAGTGACTGGAATTCTTTAATTAGTCCCCTACTTGTTTTACTCCTGTGAGTGACTGGAATTCTGTAGTTAGTCCCCTACTTGTTTTACTCCTGTGAGTGACTGGAATTCTTTAATTAGTCCCCTACTTGTTTTACTCCTGTGAATGACTGGAATTCTTTAATTAGTCCCCTACTTGTTTTACTCCTGTGAATGACTGGAATTCTTTAATTAGTCCCCTACTTGTTTTACTCCTGTGAATGACTGGAATTCTGTAGTTAGTCCCCTACTTGTTTTACTCCTGTGAGTGACTGGAATTCTTTAATTAGTCCCCTACTTGTTTTACTCCTGTGAATGACTGGATTTCTTTAATTAGTCCCCTACTTGTTTTACTCCTGTGAATGACTGGAATTCTTTAATTAGAGTCCTACTTGTTTTACCCCTGTGAGTGACTGGAATTCTGTAGTTACTCCCCTACTTGTTTTACTCCTGTGAATGACTGGAATTCTTTAATTAGTCCCTTACTTGTTTTACTCCTGTGAATGACTGGAATTCTGTAGTTAGTCCCCTACTTGTTTTACTCCTGTGAAGGACTGGAATTCTGTAGTTAGTCCCCTACTTGTTTTACTCCTGTGAGTGACTGGAATTCTTTAATTAGTCCCCTACTTGTTTTACTCCTATGAATGACTGGAATTCTGTAGTTAGTCCCCTACTTGTTTTACTCCTGTGAATGACTGGAATTCTGTAGTTAGTCCCCTACTTGTTTTACTCCTGTGAATGACTGGAATTCTGTAGTTAGTTCCCTACTTGTTTTACTCCTGTGAATGACTGGAATTCTGTAGTTTGTCCCCCACTTGTTTTACTCCTGTGAGTGACTGGAATTCTGTAGTTAGTCCCCTACTTGTTTTACTCCTGTGAATGACTGGAATTCTTTAATTAGTCCCCTACTTGTTTTACTCCTGTGAATGACTGGAATTCTGTAGTTAGTCCCCTACTTGTGTTACTCCTGTGAGTGACTGGAATTCTGTAGTTAGTCCCCTACTTGTTTTATTCCTGTGAGTGACTGGAATTCTGTAGTTAGTCCCCTACTTGTTTTACTTCTGTGAATGACTGGAATTCTGTAGTTAGTCCCCTACTTGTTTTACTCCTGTGAATGACTGGAATTCTGTAGTTAAGTCCCCTACTTGTTTTACTCCTGTGAATGACTGGAATTCTGTAGTTAGTCCCCTACTTGTTTTACTCCTGTGAGTGACTGGAATTCTGTAGTTAGTCCCCTACTTGTTTTACTCCTGTGAATGACTGGAATTCTGTAGTTAGTCCCCTACTTGTTTTACTCCTGTGAGTGACTGGAATTCTGTAGTTAGTCCCCTACTTGTTTTACTCCTGTGAATGACTGGAATTCTGTAGTTAGTCCCCTACTTGTTTTACTATTGTGAGTGACTGGAATTCTGTAGTTAGTCCCCTACTTGTTTTACTCCTGTGAATGACTGGAATTTTGTAGTTAGTCCCCTACTTGTTTTACTCCTGTGAATGACTGGAATTTTGTAGTTAGTCCCCTACTTGTTTTACTCCTGTGAATGACTGGAATTCTGTAGTTAGTCCCCTACTTGTTTTACTCCTGTGAGTGACTGGAATTCTGTAGATAGTCCCCTACTTGTTTTACTCCTGTGAGTGACTGGAATTCTGTAGTTAGTCCCCTACTTGTTTTACTCCTGTGAATGACTGGAATTTTGTAGTTAGTCCCCTACTTGTTTTACTCCTGTGAATGACTGGAATTCTGTAGTTAGTCCCCTACTTGTTTTACTCCTGTGAGTGACTGGAATTCTGTAGTTAGTCCCCTACTTGTTTTACTCCTGTGAGTGACTGGAATTCTGTAGTTAGTCCCCTACTTGTTTTACTCCTGTGAGTGACTGGAATTCTGTAGTTAGTCCCCTACTTGTTTTACTCCTGTGAATGACTGGAATTCTGTAGTTAGTCCCCTACTTGTTTTACTCCTGTGAGTGACTGGAATTCTGTAGTTAGTCCCCTACTTGTTTTACTCCTGTGAATGACAGGAATTCTTTAATTAGTCCCCTACTTGTTTTACTCCTGTGAATGACTGGAAATTCTGTAGTTAGTCCCCTACTTGTTTTACTCCTGTGAGTGACTGGAATTCTTTAATTAGTCCCCTACTTGTTTTACTCCTGTGAATGACTGGAATTCTGTAGTTAGTCCCCTACTTGTTTTACTCCTGTAAATGACTGGAATTCTGTAGTTAGTCCCCTACTTGTTTTACTCCTGTGATTGACTGGAATTCTTTAATTAGTCCCCTACTTGTTTTACCCCTGTGAATGACTGGAATTCTGTAGTTAGTCCCCTACTTGTTTTACTCCTGTGAATGACTGGAATTCTATAGTTAGTCCCCTACTTGTTTTACTCCTGTGAATGACTGGAATTCTGTAGTTAGTCCCCAACTTGTTTTACTCCTGTGAGTGACTGGAATTCTGTTGTTAGTCCCCTACTTGTTTTACTCCTGTGAATGACTGGAATTCTTTAATTAGTCCCCTACTTCTTTTACTCCTGTGAATGACTGGAATTCTGTAGTTAGTCCCCTACTTGTTTTACTCCTGTGAGTGACTGGAATTCTGTAGTTAGTCCCCTACTTGTTTTACTCCTGTGAGTGACTGGAATTCTGTAGTTAGTCCCCTACTTGTTTTACTCCTGTGAATGACTGGAATTCTGTAGTTAGTCCCCTACTTGTTTTACTCCTGTGAATGACTGGAATTCTGTAGTTAGTCCCCTACTTGTTTTACTCCTGTGAATGACTGGAATTCTGTAGTTAGTCCCCTACTTGTTTTGCTCCTGTGAGTGACTGGAATTCTGTAGTTAGTCCCCTACTTGTTTTACTCCTGTGAATGACTGGAATTTTGTAGTTAGTCCCCTACTTGTTTTACTCCTGTGAATGACTGGAATTCTGTAGTTAGTCCCCTACTTGTTTTACTCCTGTGAGTAACTGGAATTCTGTAGTTAGTCCCCTACTTGTTTTACTCCTGTGAATGACTGGAATTCTTTAATTAGTCCCCTACTTGTTTTACTCCTGTGAATGACTGGAATTCTGTAGTTAGTCCCCTACTTGTTTTACTCCTGTGAATGACTGGAATTCTTTAATTAGTCCCCTACTTGTTTTACTCCTGTGAGTGACTGGAATTCTGTAGTTAGTACCCTACTTGTTTTACTCCTGTGAATGACTGGAATTCTGTAGTTAGTCCCCTACTTGTTTTACTCCTGTGAGTGACTGGAATTCTTTAATTAGTCCCCTACTTGTTTTACTCCTGTGAGTGACTGGAATTCTGTAGTTAGTCCCCTACTTGTTTTACTCCTGTGAGTGACTGGAATTCTTTAATTAGTCCCCTACTTGTTTTACTCCTGTGAATGACTGGAATTCTTTAATTAGTCCCGTACTTGTTTTACTCCTGTGAATGACTGGAATTCTTTAATTAGTCCCCTACTTGTTTTACTCCTGTGAATGACTGGAATTCTGTAGTTAGTCCCCTACTTGTTTTACTCCTGTGAGTGACTGGAATTCTTTAATTAGTCCCCTACTTGTTTTACTCCTGTGAATGACTGGATTTCTTTAATTAGTCCCCTACTTGTTTTACTCCTGTGAATGACTGGAATTCTTTAATTAGAGTCCTACTTGTTTTACCCCTGTGAGTGACTGGAATTCTGTAGTTACTCCCCTACTTGTTTTACTCCTGTGAATGACTGGAATTCTTTAATTAGTCCCTTACTTGTTTTACTCCTGTGAATGACTGGAATTCTGTTGTTAGTCCCCTACTTGTTTTACTCCTGTGAAGGACTGGAATTCTGTAGTTAGTCCCCTACTTGTTTTACTCCTGTGAGTGACTGGAATTCTTTAATTAGTCCCCTACTTGTTTTACTCCTATGAATGACTGGAATTCTGTAGTTAGTCCCCTACTTGTTTTACTCCTGTGAATGACTGGAATTCTGTAGTTAGTCCCCTACTTGTTTTACTCCTGTGAATGACTGGAATTCTGTAGTTAGTTCCCTACTTGTTTTACTCCTGTGAATGACTGGAATTCTGTAGTTTGTCCCCCACTTGTTTTACTCCTGTGAGTGACTGGAATTCTGTAGTTAGTCCCCTACTTGTTTTACTCCTGTGAATGACTGGAATTCTTTAATTAGTCCCCTACTTGTTTTACTCCTGTGAATGACTGGAATTCTGTAGTTAGTCCCCTACTTGTGTTACTCCTGTGAGTGACTGGAATTCTGTAGTTAGTCCCCTACTTGTTTTATTCCTGTGAGTGACTGGAATTCTGTAGTTAGTCCCCTACTTGTTTTACTTCTGTGAATGACTGGAATTCTGTAGTTAGTCCCCTACTTGTTTTACTCCTGTGAATGACTGGAATTCTGTAGTTAAGTCCCCTACTTGTTTTACTCCTGTGAATGACTGGAATTCTGTAGTTAGTCCCCTACTTGTTTTACTCCTGTGAGTGACTGGAATTCTGTAGTTAGTCCCCTACTTGTTTTACTCCTGTGAATGACTGGAATTCTGTAGTTAGTCCCCTACTTGTTTTACTCCTGTGAGTGACTGGAATTCTGTAGTTAGTCCCCTACTTGTTTTACTCCTGTGAATGACTGGAATTCTGTAGTTAGTCCCCTACTTGTTTTACTCCTGTGAGTGACTGGAATTCTGTAGTTAGTCCCCTACTTGTTTTACTCCTGTGAATGACTGGAATTTTGTAGTTAGTCCCCTACTTGTTTTACTCCTGTGAATGACTGGAATTCTGTAGTTAGTCCCCTACTTGTTTTACTCCTGTGAGTGACTGGAATTCTGTAGATAGTCCCCTACTTGTTTTACTCCTGTGAGTGACTGGAATTCAGTAGTTAGTCCCCTACTTGATTTAATCCTGTGAATGACTGGAATCCTTTAATTAGTCCCCTACTTGTTTTACTCCTGTGAGTGACTGGACTTTTCCAGTTAGTCTCCTACTTGTTTTACTCCTGTGAGTGACTGGAATTCTGTAGTTAGTCCCCTACTTGTTTTACTCCTGTGAATGACTGGAATTCTGTAGTTAGTCACCTACTTGTTTTACTTCTGTGAGTGACTGGAATTCTGTAGTTAGTCCCCTACTTGTTTTACTCCTGTGAGTGACTGGAATTCTGTAGTTAGTCCCCTACTTGTTTTACTCCTGTGAATGACTGGAATTCTGTAGTTAGTCCCCTACTTGTTTTACTCCTGTGAATGACTGGAATTCTGTAGTTAGTCCCCTACTTGTTTTACTCCTGTGAGTGACTGGAATTCTGTAGTTAGTCCCCTACTTGTTTTACTCCTGTGAATGACTGGAATTCTTTAATTAGTCCCCTACTTGTTTTACTCCTGTGAATGACTGGAATTCTGTAGTTAGTCCCCTACTTGTTTTACTCCTGTGAATGACTGGAATTCTGTAGTTAGTCCTCTACTTATTTTACTCCTGTGAATGACTGGAATTCTTTAATTAGTCCCCTACTTGTTTTACTCCTGTGAGTGACTGAAATTTTCCAGTTAGTCTCCTACTTGTTTTACTCCTGTGAGTGACTGGAATTCTGTAGTTAGTCCCCTACTTGTTTTACTCCTGTGAATGACTGGAATTCTGTAGTTAGTCCCCTACTTGTTTTACTTCTGTGAGTGACTGGAATTCTGTAGTTAGTCCCCTACTTGTTTTACTCCTGTGAGTGACTGGAATTCTGTAGTTAGTCCCCTACTTGTTTTACTCCTGTGAATGACTGGAATTCTGTAGTTAGTCCCCTACTTGTTTTACACCTGTGAATGACTAGAATTCTGTAGTTAGTCCCCTACTTGTTTTACTCCTGTGAATGACTGGAATTCTGTAGTTAGTCCCCTACTTGTTTTACTCCTGTGAGTGACTGGAATTCTTTAATTAGTCCCCTACTTGTTTTACTCCTGTGAATGACTGGAATTCTGTAGTTAGTCCCCTACTTGTTTTACTCCTGTGAATGACTGGAATTCTGTAGTTAGTCCCCTACTTGTTTTACTCCTGTGAATGACTGGAATTTTGTAGTTAGTCCCCTACTTGTTTTACTCCTGTGAATGACTGGAATTCTGTAGTTAGTCCCCTACTTGTTTTACTCCTGTGAGTGACTGGAATTCTGTAGATAGTCCCCTACTTGTTTTACTCCTGTGAGTGACTGGAATTCTGTAGTTAGTCCCCTACTTGATTTAATCCTGTGAATGACTGGAATCCTTCAATTAGTCCCCTACTTGTTTTACTCCTGTGAGTGACTGGACTTTTCCAGTTAGTCTCCTACTTGTTTTACTCCTGTGAGTGACTGGAATTCTGTAGTTAGTCCCCTACTTGTTTTACTCCTGTGAATGACTGGAATTCTGTAGTTAGTCCCCTACTCGTTTTACTTCTGTGAGTGACTGGAATTCTGTAGTTAGTCCCCTACTTGTTTTACTCCTGTGAGTGACTGGAATTCTGTAGTTAGTCCCCTACTTGTTTTACTCCTGTGAATGACTGGAATTCTGTAGTTAGTCCCCTACTTGTTTTACTCCTGTGAATGACTGGAATTCTGTAGTTAGTCCCCTACTTGTTTTACTCCTGTGAGTGACTGGAATTCTGTAGTTAGTCCCCTACTTGTTTTACTCCTTTGAATGACTGGAATTCTTTAATTAGTCCCCTAATTGTTTTACTCCTGTGAATGACTGGAATTCTGTAGTTAGTCCCCTACTTGTTTTACTCCTGTGAATGACTGGAATTCTGTAGTTAGTCCTCTACTTATTTTACTCCTGTGAATGACTGGAATTCTTTAATTAGTCCCCTACTTGTTTTACTCCTGTGAGTGACTGGAATTTTCCAGTTAGTCTCCTACTTGTTTTACTCCTGTGAGTGACTGGAATTCTGTAGTTAGTCCCCTACTTGTTTTACTCCTGTGAATGACTGGAATTATGTAGTTAGTCCCCTACTTGTTTTACTTCTGTGAGTGACTGGAATTCTGTAGTTAGTCCCCTACTTGTTTTACTCCTGTGAGTGACTGGAATTCTGTAGTTAGTCCCCTACTTGTTTTACTCCTGTGAATGACTGGAATTCTGTAGTTAGTCCCCTACTTGTTTTACTCCTGTGAATGACTAGAATTCTGTAGTTAGTCCCCTACTTGTTTTACTCCTGTGAGTGACTGGAATTCTTTAATTAGTCCCCTACTTGTTTTACTCCTGTGAATGACTGGAATTCTGTAGTTAGTCCCCTACTTGTTTTACTCCTGTGAATGACTGGAATTCTGTAGTTAGTCCCCTACTTGTTTTACTCCTGCGAGTGACTGGAATTCTGTAGTTAGTCCCCTACTTGTTTTACTTCTGTGAGTGACTGTAATTCTGTAGTTAGTCCCCTACTTGTTTTACTCCTGTGAGTGACTGGAATTCTGTAGTTAGTCCCCTACTTGTTTTACTGCTGTGAATGACTGGAATTCTGTAGTTAGTCCCCTACTTGTTTTACTCCTGTGAATGACTGGAATTCTTTAATTAGTCCCCTACTTGTTTTACTCCTGTGAGTGACTGGAATTTTCCAGTTAGTCTCCTACTTGTTTTACTCCTGTGAGTGACTGGAATTTTGTAGTTAGTCCCCTACTTGTTTTACTCCTGTGAATGACTGGAATTCTGTAGTTAGTCCCCTACTTGTTTTACTTCTGTGAGTGACTGGAATTCTTTAATTAGTCCCCTACTTGTTTTACTCCTGTGAGTGACTGGAATTCTGTAGTTAGTACCCTACTTGTTTTACTCCTGTGAATGACTGGAATTCTGTAGTTAGTCCCCTACTTGTTTTACTCCTGTGAGTGACTGGAATTCTTTAATTAGTCCCCTACTTGTTTTACTCCTGTGAGTGACTGGAATTCTGTAGTTAGTCCCCTACTTGTTTTACTCCTGTGAGTGACTGGAATTCTTTAATTAGTCCCCTACTTGTTTTACTCCTGTGAATGACTGGAATTCTTTAATTAGTCCCGTACTTGTTTTACTCCTGTGAATGACTGGAATTCTTTAATTAGTCCCCTACTTGTTTTACTCCTGTGAATGACTGGAATTCTGTAGTTAGTCCCCTACTTGTTTTACTCCTGTGAGTGACTGGAATTCTTTAATTAGTCCCCTACTTGTTTTACTCCTGTGAATGACTGGATTTCTTTAATTAGTCCCCTACTTGTTTTACTCCTGTGAATGACTGGAATTCTTTAATTAGAGTCCTACTTGTTTTACCCCTGTGAGTGACTGGAATTCTGTAGTTACTCCCCT
Source organism: Saccoglossus kowalevskii (assembly GCF_978046115.1). NCBI lineage: Eukaryota > Metazoa > Hemichordata > Enteropneusta > Harrimaniidae > Saccoglossus > Saccoglossus kowalevskii. The sequence goes on from NC_140653.1 coordinate 35,766,648, forward strand.
ACTTGTTTTACTCCTGTGAATGACTGGAATTCTTTAATTAGTCCCTTACTTGTTTTACTCCTGTGAATGACTGGAATTCTGTAGTTAGTCCCCTACTTGTTTTACTCCTGTGAAGGACTGGAATTCTGTAGTTAGTCCCCTACTTGTTTTACTCCTGTGAGTGACTGGAATTCTTTAATTAGTCCCCTACTTGTTTTACTCCTATGAATGACTGGAATTCTGTAGTTAGTCCCCTACTTGTTTTACTCCTGTGAATGACTGGAATTCTGTAGTTAGTCCCCTACTTGTTTTACTCCTGTGAATGACTGGAATTCTGTAGTTAGTTCCCTACTTGTTTTACTCCTGTGAATGACTGGAATTCTGTAGTTTGTCCCCCACTTGTTTTACTCCTGTGAGTGACTGGAATTCTGTAGTTAGTCCCCTACTTGTTTTACTCCTGTGAATGACTGGAATTCTTTAATTAGTCCCCTACTTGTTTTACTCCTGTGAATGACTGGAATTCTGTAGTTAGTCCCCTACTTGTGTTACTCCTGTGAGTGACTGGAATTCTGTAGTTAGTCCCCTACTTGTTTTATTCCTGTGAGTGACTGGAATTCTGTAGTTAGTCCCCTACTTGTTTTACTTCTGTGAATGACTGGAATTCTGTAGTTAGTCCCCTACTTGTTTTACTCCTGTGAATGACTGGAATTCTGTAGTTAAGTCCCCTACTTGTTTTACTCCTGTGAATGACTGGAATTCTGTAGTTAAGTCCCCTACTTGTTTTACTCCTGTGAGTGACTGGAATTCTGTAGTTAGTCCCCTACTTGTTTTACTCCTGTGAATGACTGGAATTCTGTAGTTAGTCCCCTACTTGTTTTACTCCTGTGAGTGACTGGAATTCTGTAGTTAGTCCCCTACTTGTTTTACTCCTGTGAATGACTGGAATTCTGTAGTTAGTCCCCTACTTGTTTTACTCCTGTGAGTGACTGGAATTCTGTAGTTAGTCCCCTACTTGTTTTACTCCTGTGAATGACTGGAATTTTGTAGTTAGTCCCCTACTTGTTTTACTCCTGTGAATGACTGGAATTCTGTAGTTAGTCCCCTACTTGTTTTACTCCTGTGAGTGACTGGAATTCTGTAGATAGTCCCCTACTTGTTTTACTCCTGTGAGTGACTGGAATTCAGTAGTTAGTCCCCTACTTGATTTAATCCTGTGAATGACTGGAATCCTTTAATTAGTCCCCTACTTGTTTTACTCCTGTGAGTGACTGGACTTTTCCAGTTAGTCTCCTACTTGTTTTACTCCTGTGAGTGACTGGAATTCTGTAGTTAGTCCCCTACTTGTTTTACTCCTGTGAATGACTGGAATTCTGTAGTTAGTCACCTACTTGTTTTACTTCTGTGAGTGACTGGAATTCTGTAGTTAGTCCCCTACTTGTTTTACTCCTGTGAGTGACTGGAATTCTGTAGTTAGTCCCCTACTTGTTTTACTCCTGTGAATGACTGGAATTCTGTAGTTAGTCCCCTACTTGTTTTACTCCTGTGAATGACTGGAATTCTGTAGTTAGTCCCCTACTTGTTTTACTCCTGTGAGTGACTGGAATTCTGTAGTTAGTCCCCTACTTGTTTTACTCCTGTGAATGACTGGAATTCTTTAATTAGTCCCCTACTTGTTTTACTCCTGTGAATGACTGGAATTCTGTAGTTAGTCCCCTACTTGTTTTACTCCTGTGAATGACTGGAATTCTGTAGTTAGTCCTCTACTTATTTTACTCCTGTGAATGACTGGAATTCTTTAATTAGTCCCCTACTTGTTTTACTCCTGTGAGTGACTGGAATTTTCCAGTTAGTCTCCTACTTGTTTTACTCCTGTGAGTGACTGGAATTCTGTAGTTAGTCCCCTACTTGTTTTACTCCTGTGAATGACTGGAATTCTGTAGTTAGTCCCCTACTTGTTTTACTTCTGTGAGTGACTGGAATTCTGTAGTTAGTCCCCTACTTGTTTTACTCCTGTGAGTGACTGGAATTCTGTAGTTAGTCCCCTACTTGTTTTACTCCTGTGAATGACTGGAATTCTGTAGTTAGTCCCCTACTTGTTTTACACCTGTGAATGACTAGAATTCTGTAGTTAGTCCCCTACTTGTTTTACTCCTGTGAATGACTGGAATTCTGTAGTTAGTCCCCTACTTGTTTTACTCCTGTGAGTGACTGGAATTCTTTAATTAGTCCCCTACTTGTTTTACTCCTGTGAATGACTGGAATTCTGTAGTTAGTCCCCTACTTGTTTTACTCCTGTGAATGACTGGAATTCTGTAGTTAGTCCCCTACTTGTTTTACTCCTGTGAATGACTGGAATTTTGTAGTTAGTCCCCTACTTGTTTTACTCCTGTGAATGACTGGAATTCTGTAGTTAGTCCCCTACTTGTTTTACTCCTGTGAGTGACTGGAATTCTGTAGATAGTCCCCTACTTGTTTTACTCCTGTGAGTGACTGGAATTCTGTAGTTAGTCCCCTACTTGATTTAATCCTGTGAATGACTGGAATCCTTCAATTAGTCCCCTACTTGTTTTACTCCTGTGAGTGACTGGACTTTTCCAGTTAGTCTCCTACTTGTTTTACTCCTGTGAGTGACTGGAATTCTGTAGTTAGTCCCCTACTTGTTTTACTCCTGTGAATGACTGGAATTCTGTAGTTAGTCCCCTACTCGTTTTACTTCTGTGAGTGACTGGAATTCTGTAGTTAGTCCCCTACTTGTTTTACTCCTGTGAGTGACTGGAATTCTGTAGTTAGTCCCCTACTTGTTTTACTCCTGTGAATGACTGGAATTCTGTAGTTAGTCCCCTACTTGTTTTACTCCTGTGAATGACTGGAATTCTGTAGTTAGTCCCCTACTTGTTTTACTCCTGTGAGTGACTGGAATTCTGTAGTTAGTCCCCTACTTGTTTTACTCCTGTGAATGACTGGAATTCTTTAATTAGTCCCCTAATTGTTTTACTCCTGTGAGTGACTGGAATTCTGTAGTTAGTCCCCTACTTGTTTTACTCCTGTGAATGACTGGAATTCTGTAGTTAGTCCCCTACTCGTTTTACTTCTGTGAGTGACTGGAATTCTGTAGTTAGTCCCCTACTTGTTTTACTCCTGTGAGTGACTGGAATTCTGTAGTTAGTCCCCTACTTGTTTTACTCCTGTGAATGACTGGAATTCTGTAGTTAGTCCCCTACTTGTTTTACTCCTGTGAATGACTGGAATTCTGTAGTTAGTCCCCTACTTGTTTTACTCCTGTGAGTGACTGGAATTCTGTAGTTAGTCCCCTACTTGTTTTACTCCTGTGAATGACTGGAATTCTTTAATTAGTCCCATAATTGTTTTACTCCTGTGAATGACTGGAATTATGTAGTTAGTCCCCTACTTGTTTTACTTCTGTGAGTGACTGGAATTCTGTAGTTAGTCCCCTACTTGTTTTACTCCTGTGAGTGACTGGAATTCTGTAGTTAGTCCCCTACTTGTTTTACTCCTGTGAATGACTGGAATTCTGTAGTTAGTCCCCTACTTGTTTTACTGCTGTGAATGACTGGAATTCTGTAGTTAGTCCCCTACTTGTTTTACTCCTGTGAATGACTGGAATTCTTTAATTAGTCCCCTACTTGTTTTACTCCTGTGAGTGACTGGAATTTTCCAGTTAGTCTCCTACTTGTTTTACTCCTGTGAGTGACTGGAATTTTGTAGTTAGTCCCCTACTTGTTTTACTCCTGTGAATGACTGGAATTCTGTAGTTAGTCCCCTACTTGTTTTACTTCTGTGAGTGACTGGAATTCTGTAGTTAGTCCCCTACTTGTTTTACTTCTGTGAGTGACTGGAATTCTGTAGTTAGTCCCCTACTTGTTTTACTCCTGTGAATGACTGGAATTCTGTAGTTAGTCCCCCACTTGTTTTACTCCTGTGAATCACTGGAATTCTGTAGTTAGTCCCCTACTTGTTTTACTCCTGTGAATGACTGGAATTCTTTAATTAGTCCCCTACTTGTTTTACTCCTGTGAGTGACTGGAATTTTCCAGTTAGTCTCCTACTTGTTTTACTCCTGTGAGTGACTGGAATTCTGTACTTAGTCCCCTACTTGTTTTACTCCTGTGAATGACTGGAATTCTGTAGTTAGTCCCCTACTTGTTTTACTTCTGTGAGTGACTGGAATTCTGTAGTTAGTCCCCTACTTGTTTTACTCCTGTGAGTGACTGGAATTCTGTAGTTAGTCCCCTACTTGTTTTACTCCTGTGAATGACTGGAATTCTGTAGTTAGTCCCCTACTTGTTTTACTCCTGTGAATGACTGGAATTCTGTAGTTAGTCCCCTACTTGTTTTACTCCTGTGAATGACTGGAATTCTTTAATTAGTCCCCTACTTGTTTTACTCCTGTGAATGACTGGAATTCTGTAGTTAGTCCCCTACTTGTTTTACTCCTGTGAATGACTGGAATTCTTTAATTAGTCCCCTACTTGTTTTACTCCTGTGAGTGACTGGAATTCTGTAGTTAGTACCCTACTTGTTTTACTCCTGTGAATGACTGGAATTCTGTAGATAGTCCCCTACTTGTTTTACTCCTGTGAGTGACTGGAATTCTTTAATTAGTCCCCTACTTGTTTTACTCCTGTGAGTGACTGGAATTCTGTAGTTAGTCCCCTACTTGTTTTACTCCTGTGAGTGACTGGAATTCTGTAGTTAGTCCCCTACTTGTTTTACTCCTGTGAGTGACAGGAATTCTTTAATTAGTCCCCTACTTGTTTTACTCCTGTGAATGACTAGAATTCTTTAATTAGTCCCCTACTTGTTTTACTCCTTTGAATGACTGGAATTCTGTAGTTAGTCCCCTACTTGTTTTACTCCTGTGAATGACTGGAATTCTGTAGTTAGTCCCCCACTTGTTTTATTCCTTTGAATGACTGGAATTCTGTAGTTAGTCCCCTACTTGTTTTACTCCTGTGAATGACTGGAATTCTGTAGTTAGTACCCTACTTGTTTTACTCCTGTGAATGACTGGAATTCTGTAGATAGTCCCCTACTTGTTTTACTCCTGTGAATGACTGGAATTCTGTAGTTAGTCCCCTACTTGTTTTACTCCTGTGAATGACTAGAATTCTGTAGTTAGTCCCCTACTTGTTTTACTCCTGTGAGTGACTGGAATTCTTTAATTAGTCCCCTACTTGTTTTACTCCTGTGAATGACTGGAATTCTGTAGTTAGTCCCCTACTTGTTTTACTCCTGTGAATGACTGGAATTCTGTAGTTAGTCCCCTACTTGTTTTACTCCTGCGAGTGACTGGAATTCTGTAGTTAGTCCCCTACTTGTTTTACTTCTGTGAGTGACTGTAATTCTGTAGTTAGTCCCCTACTTGTTTTACTCCTGTGAGTGACTGGAATTCTGTAGTTAGTCCCCTACTTGTTTTACTGCTGTGAATGACTGGAATTCTGTAGTTAGTCCCCTACTTGTTTTACTCCTGTGAATGACTGGAATTCTTTAATTAGTCCCCTACTTGTTTTACTCCTGTGAGTGACTGGAATTTTCCAGTTAGTCTCCTACTTGTTTTACTCCTGTGAGTGACTGGAATTTTGTAGTTAGTCCCCTACTTGTTTTACTCCTGTGAATGACTGGAATTCTGTAGTTAGTCCCCTACTTGTTTTACTTCTGTGAGTGACTGGAATTCTGTAGTTAGTCCCCTACTTGTTTTACTTCTGTGAGTGACTGGAATTCTGTAGTTAGTCCCCTACTTGTTTTACTCCTGTGAATGACTGGAATTCTGTAGTTAGTCCCCCACTTGTTTTACTCCTGTGAATCACTGGAATTCTGTAGTTAGTCCCCTACTTGTTTTACTCCTGTGAATGACTGGAATTCTTTAATTAGTCCCCTACTTGTTTTACTCCTGTGAGTGACTGGAATTTTCCAGTTAGTCTCCTACTTGTTTTACTCCTGTGAGTGACTGGAATTCTGTAGTTAGTCCCCTACTTGTTTTACTCCTGTGAATGACTGGAATTCTGTAGTTAGTCCCCTACTTGTTTTACTTCTGTGAGTGACTGGAATTCTGTAGTTAGTCCCCTACTTGTTTTACTCCTGTGAGTGACTGGAATTCTGTAGTTAGTCCCCTACTTGTTTTACTCCTGTGAATGACTGGAATTCTGTAGTTAGTCCCCTACTTGTTTTACTCCTGTGAATGACTGGAATTCTGTAGTTAGTCCCCTACTTGTTTTACTCCTGTGAATGACTGGAATTCTTTAATTAGTCCCCTACTTGTTTTACTCCTGTGAATGACTGGAATTCTGTAGTTAGTCCCCTACTTGTTTTACTCCTGTGAATGACTGGAATTCTTTAATTAGTCCCCTACTTGTTTTACTCCTGTGAGTGACTGGAATTCTGTAGTTAGTACCCTACTTGTTTTACTCCTGTGAATGACTGGAATTCTGTAGTTAGTCCCCTACTTGTTTTACTCCTGTGAGTGACTGGAATTTTTTAATTAGTCCCCTACTTGTTTTACTCCTGTGAGTGACTGGAATTCTGTAGTTAGTCCCCTACTTGTTTTACTCCTGTGAGTGACTGGAATTCTGTAGTTAGTCGCCTACTTGTTTTACTCCTGTGAGTGACAGGAATTCTTTAATTAGTCCCCTACTTGTTTTACTCCTGTGAATGACTGGAATTCTTTAATTAGTCCCCTACTTGTTTTACTCCTGTGAATGACTGGAATTCTTTAATTAGTCCCCTACTTGTTTTACTCCTGTGAATGACTGGAATTCTGTAGTTAGTCCCCTACTTGTTTTACTCCTGTGAGTGACTGGAATTCCTTAATTAGTCCCCTACTTGTTTTACTCCTGTGAATGACTGGATTTCTTTAATTAGTCCCCTACTTGTTTTACTCCTGTGAATGACTGGAATTCTGTAGTTAGTCCCCTACTTGTTTTACTTCTGTGAGTGACTGGAATTCTGTAGTTAGTCCCCTACTTGTTTTACTCCTGTGAGTGACTGGAATTCTGTAGCTAGTCCCCTACTTGTTTTACTCCTGTGAATGACTGGGATTCTGTAGTTAGTCCCCTACTTGTTTTACTTCTGTGAGTGACTGGAATTCTGTAGTTAGTCCCCTACTTGTTTTACTCCTGTGAGTGACTGGAATTCTGTAGTTAGTCCCCTACTTGTTTTACTCCTGTGAATGACTGGAATTCTGTAGTTAGTCCCCTACTTGTTTTACTCCTGTGAATGACTGGAATTCTGTAGTTAGTCCCCTACTTGTTTTACTCCTGTGAATGACTGGAATTCTGTAGTTAGTCCCCTACTTGTTTTACTCCTGTGAGTGACTGGAATTCTGTAGTTAGTCCCCTACTTGTTTTACTCCTGTGAATGACTGGAATTCTTTAATTAGTCCCCTACTTGTTTTACTCCTGTGAATGACTGGAATTCTGTAGTTAGTCCCCTACTTGTTTTACTCCTGTGAATGACTGGAATTCTTTAATTAGTCCCCTACTTGTTTTACTCCTGTCAGTGACTGGAATTCTGTAGTTAGTACCCTACTTGTTTTACTCCTGTGAATGACTGGAATTCTTTAATTAGTCCCCTACTTGTTTTACTCCTGTGAGTGACTGGAATTCTGTAGTTAGTACCCTACTTGTTTTACTCCTGTGAATGACTGGAATTCTGTAGATAGTCCCCTACTTGTTTTACTCCTGTGAGTGACTGGAATTCTTTAATTAGTCCCCTACTTGTTTTACTCCTGTGAGTGACTGGAATTCTGTAGTTAGTCCCCTACTTGTTTTACTCCTGTGAGTGACTGGAATTCTGTAGTTAGTCCCCTACTTGTTTTACTCCTGTGAGTGACAGGAATTCTTTAATTAGTCCCCTACTTGTTTTACTCCTGTGAATGACTGGAATTCTTTAATTAGTCCCCTACTTGTTTTACTCCTTTGAATGACTGGAATTCTGTAGTTAGTCCCCTACTTGTTTTACTCCTGTGAATGACTGGAATTCTGTAGTTAGTCCCCCACTTGTTTTATTCCTTTGAATGACTGGAATTCTGTAGTTAGTCCCCTACTTGTTTTACTCCTGTGAATGACTGGAATTCTGTAGTTAGTCCCCCACTTGTTTTACTCCTGTGAGTGACTGGAATTCTGTTGTTAGTCTCCTACTTGTTTTACTCCTGTGAATGGCTGGAATTCTTTAATTAGTCCCCTACTTGTTTTACTCCTGTGAATGACTGGAATTCTGTAGTTAGTCCCCTAATTGTTTTACTCCTGTGAGTGACTGGAATTCTGTAGTTAGTCGCCTACTTGTTTTACTCCTGTGAGTAACTGGAATTCTGTAGTTAGTCCCCTACTTGTTTTACTCCTGTGAGTGACTGGAATTCTGTAGTTAGTCCCCTACTTGTTTTACTCCTGTGAATGACTGGAATTCTGTAGTTAGTCCCCTACTTGTTTTACTCCTGTGAATGACTGGAATTCTTTAATTAGTCCCCTACTTGTTTTACTCCTGTGAGTGACTGGAATTCTGTAGTTAGTCCCCTACTTGTTTTACTTCTGTGAGTGACTGGAATTCTGTAGTTAGTCCCCTACTTGTTTTACTCCTGTGAGTGACTGGAATTCTTTAATTAGTCCCCTACTTGTTTTACTCCTGTGAGTGACTGGAATTCTTTAATTAGTCCCCTACTTGTTTTACTCCTGTGAGTGACTGGAATTCTGTAGTTAGTCCCCTACTTGTTTTACTCCTGTGAGTGACTGGAATTCTGTAGTTAGTACCCTACTTGTTTTACACCTGTGAATGACTGGAATTCTGTAGTTAGTCCCCTACTTGTTTTACTCCTGTGAGTGACTGGAATTCTTTAATTAGTCCCCTACTTGTTTTACTCCTGTGAGTGACTGGAATTCTGTAGTTAGTCCCGTACTTGTTTTACTCCTGTGAGTGACTGGAATTCTGTAGTTAGTCCCCTACTTGTTTTACTCCTGTGAGTGACAGGAATTCTTTAATTAGTCCCCTACTTGTTTTACTTTTGTGAATGACTGGAATTCTTTAATTAGTCCCCTACTTGTTTTACTCCTTTGAATGACTGGAATTCTGTAGTTAGTCCCCTACTTGTTTTACTCCTGTGAATGACTGGAATTCTGTAGTTAGTCCCCCACTTGTTTTACTCCTTTGAATGACTGGAATTCTGTAGTTAGTCCCCTACTTGTTTTACTCCTGTGAATGACTGGAATTCTGTAGTTAGTCCCCCACTTGTTTTACTCCTGTGAGTGACTGCAATTCTGTTGTTAGTCTCCTACTTGTTTTACTCCTGTGAATGGCTGGAATTCTTTAATTAGTCCCCTACTTGTTTTACTCCTGTGAATGACTGGAATTCTGTAGTTAGTCCCCTACTTGTTTTACTCCTGTGAGTGACTGGAATTCTGTAGTTAGTCGCCTACTTGTTTTACTCCTGTGAGTAACTGGAATTCTGTAGTTAGTCCCCTACTTGTTTTACTTCTGTGAATGACTGGAATTCTGTAGTTAGTCCCCTACTTGTTTTACTCCTGTGAATGACTGGAATTCTGTAGTTAAGTCCCCTACTTGTTTTACTCCTGTGAATGACTGGAATTCTGTAGTTAGTCCCCTACTTGTTTTACTCCTGTGAATGACTGGAATTCTGTAGTAAGTCCCCTACTTGTTTTACTCCTGTGAGTGACTGGAATTCTGTAGTTAGTCCCCTACTTGTTTTACTCCTGTGAATGACTGGAATTCTGTAGTTAGTCCCCTACTTGTTTTACTCCTGTGAGTGACTGGAATTCTGTAGTTAGTCCCCTACTTGTTTTACTCCTGTGAGTGACTGGAATTCTGTAGTTAGTCCCCTACTTGTTTTACTCCTGTGAATAACTGGAATTCTTTAATTAGTCCCCTACTTGTTTTACTCCTGTGAGTGAATTGAATTTTCCAGTTAGTCTCCTACTTGTTTTACTCCTGTGAGTGACTGGAATTCTGTAGTTAGTCCCCTACTTGTTTTACTCCTGTGAATGACTGGAATTCTGTAGTTAGTCCCCTACTTGTTTAACTTCTGTGAGTGACTGGAATTCTGTAGTTAGTCCCCTACTTGTTTTACTCCTGTGAGTGACTGGAATTCTGTAGTTAGTCGCCTACTTGTTTTACTCCTGTGAATGACTGGAATTCTGTAGTTAGTCCCCTACTTGTTTTACTCCTGTGAATGACTGGAATTCTGTTGTTAGTCCCCTACTTGTTTTACTCCTGTGAATTACTGGAATTCTGTAGTTAGTCCCCTACTTATTTTACTCCTGTGAATGACTGGAATTCTTTAATTAGTCCTCTACTTGTTTTACTCCTGTGAGTGACTGGAATTTTCGAGTTTGTCTCCTACTTGTTTTACTCCTGTGAGTGACTGGAATTCTGTAGTTAGTCCCCTACTTGTTTTACTCCTGTGAATGACTGGAATTCTGTAGTTAGTCCCCTACTTGTTTAACTTCTGTGAGTGACTGGAATTCTGTAGTTAGTCCCCTACTTGTTTACTCCTGTGAGTGACTGGAATTCTGTAGTTAGTCCCCTACTTGTTTTTCTCCTGTGAGTGACTGGAATTCTGTAGTTAGTCCCCTACTTGTTTTACTCCTGTGAATGACTGGAATTTTGTAGTTAGTCCCCTACTTGTTTTACTCCTGTGAATGACTGGAATTCTGTAGTTAGTCCCCTACTTGTTTTACTCCTGTGAGTGACTGGAATTCTTTAATTAGTCCCCTACTTGTTTTACTCCTGTGAATGACTGGAATTCTGTAGTTAGTCCCCTACTTGTTTTACTCCTGTGAATGACTGGAATTCTGTAGTTAGTCCCCTACTTGTTTTACTCCTGTGAGTGACTGGAATTCTGTAGTTAGTCCCCTACCTGTTTTACTTCTGTGAGTGACTGGAATTCTGTAGTTAGTCCCCTACTTGTTTTACTCCTGTGAGTGACTGGAATTCTGTAGTTAGTCCCCTACTTGTTTTACTCCTGTGAATGACTGGAATTCTGTAGTTAGTCCCCTACTTGTTTTACTCCTGTGAATGACTGGAATTCTATAGTTAGTCCCCTACTTGTTTTACTCCTGTGAGTGACTGGAATTCTGTAGTTAGTCCCCTACTTGTTTTACTTCTGTTAGTGACTGGAATTCTGTAGTTAGTCCCCTACTTGTTTTACTCCTGTGAATGACTGGAATTCTGTAGTTAGTCCCCTACTTGTTTTACTCCTGTGAGTGACTGGAATTCTGTAGTTAGTCCCCTACTTGTTTTACTTCTGTGAGTGACTGGAATTCTGTAGTTAGTCCCCTACTTGTTTCACTCCTGTGAATGACTGGAATTCTGTAGTTAGTCCCCTACTTGTTTTACTCCTGTGAATGACTGGAATTCTTTAATTAGTCCCCTACTTGTTTTACTCCTGTGAGTGACTGGAATTTTCCAGTTAGTCTCCTACTTGTTTTACTCCTGTGAGTGACTGGAATTCTGTAGTTAGTCTCCTACTTGTTTTACTCCTGTGAATGACTGGAATTCTGTAGTTAGTCCCTACTTGTTTTACTTCTGTGAGTGACTGGAATTCTGTAGTTAGTCCCCTACTTGTTTTACTCCTGTGAATGACTGGAATTCTGTAGTTAGTCCCCTACTTGTTTTACTCCTGTGAATGACTGGAATTCTTTAATTAGTCCCCTACTTGTTTTACTCCTGTGAGTGACTGGAATTTTCCAGTTAGTCTCCTACTTGTTTTACTCCTGTGAGTGACTGGAATTCTGTAGTTAGTCTCCTACTTGTTTTACTCCTGTGAATGACTGGAATTCTGTAGTTAGTCCCTACTTGTTTTACTTCTGTGAGTGACTGGAATTCTGTAGTTAGTCCCCTACTTGTTTTACTCCTGTGAGTGACTGGAATTCTGTAGTTAGTCCCCTACTTGTTTTACTCCTGTGAATGACTGGAATTCTGTAGTTAGTCCCCTACTTGTTTTACTCCTGTGAATGACTGGAATTCTGTAGTTAGTCCCCTACTTGTTTTACTCCTGTGAATGACTGGAATTCTGTAGTTAGTCCCCTACTTGTTTTACTCCTGTGAGTGACTGGAATTCTTTAATTTGTCCCCTACTTGTTTTACTCCAGTGAATGACTGGAATTCTGTAGTTAGTCCCCTACTTGTTTTACTCCTGTGAATGACTGGAATTCTGTAGTTAGTCCCCTACTTGTTTTACTCCTGTGAGTGACTGGAATTCTGTAGTTAGTCCCCTACTTGTTTTACTTCTGTGAGTGACTGGAATTCTGTAGTTACTCCCCTACTTGTTTTACTCCTGTGAGTGACTGGAATTCTGTAGTTAGTCCTCTACTTGTTTTACTCCTGTGAATGACTGGAATTCTGTAGTTAGTCCCCTACTTGTTTTACTTCTGTGAATGACTGGAATTCTTTAATTAGTCCCCTACTTGTTTTACTCCTGTGAGTGACTGGAATTTTCCAGTTAGTCTCCTACTTGTTTTACTCCTGTGAGTGACTGGAATTTTGTAGTTAGTCCCCTACTTGTTTTACTCCTGTGAATGACTGGAATTCTTTAATTAGTCCCCTACTTGTTTTACTCCTGTGAGTGACTGGAATTTTCCAGTTAGTCTCCTACGTGTTTTACTCCTGTGAGTGACTGGAATTCTGTAGTTAGTCCCCTACTTGTTTTACTCCTGTGAATGACTGGAATTCTGTAGTTAGTCCCCTACTTGTTTTACTACTGTGAATGACTGGAATTCTGTAGTTAGTCCCCTACTTGTTTTACTCCTGTGAGTGACTGGAATTCTGTGGTTAGTCCCCTACTTGTTTTACTCCTGTGAGTGACTGGAATTCTGTAGTTAGTCCCCTACTTGTTTTACTCCTGTGAATGACTGGAATTCTGTAGTTAGTCCCCTACTTGTTTTACTCCTGTGAATGACTGGAATTCTGTAGTTAGTCCCCTACTTGTTTTACTCCTGTGAATGACTGGAATTCTGTAGTTAGTCTCCTACGTGTTTTACTCCTGTGAGTGACTGGAATTCTGTAGTTAGTCCCCTACTTGTTTTACTCCTGTGAATGACTGGAATTCTGTAGTTAGTCCCCTACTTGTTTTACTACTGTGAATGACTGGAATTCTGTAGTTAGTCCCCTACTTGTTTTACTTCTGTGAGTGACTGGAATTCTGTGGTTAGTCCCCTACTTGTTTTACTCCTGTGAGTGACTGGAATTCTGTAGTTAGTCCCCTACTTGTTTTACTCCTGTGAATGACTGGAATTCTGTAGTTAGTCCCCTACTTGTTTTACTCCTGTGAATGACTGGAATTCTGTAGTTAGTCCCCTACTTGTTTTACTCCTGTGAATGACTGGAATTCTGTTGTTAGTCCCCTACTTGTTTTACTCCTGTGAATTACTGGAATTCTGTAGTTAGTCCCCTACTTATTTTACTCCTGTGAATGACTGGAATTCTTTAATTAGTCCCCTACTTGTTTTACTCCTGTGAGTGACTGGAATTTTCCAGTTTGTCTCCTACTTGTTTTACTCCTGTGAGTGACTGGAATTCTGTAGTTAGTCCCCTACTTGTTTTACTCCTGTGAATGACTGGAATTCTGTAGTTAGTCCCCTACTTGTTTTACTTCTGTGAGTGACTGGAATTCTGTAGTTAGTCCCCTACTTGTTTACTCCTGTGAGTGACTGGAATTCTGTAGTTAGTCCCCTACTTGTTTTTCTCCTGTGAGTGACTGGAATTCTGTAGTTAGTCCTCTACTTGTTTTACTCCTGTGAATGACTGGAATTCTGTAGTTAGTCCCCTACTTGTTTTACTCCTGTGAATGAGTGGAATTCTGTAGTTAGTCCCCTACTTGTTTTACTCCTGTGAGTGACTGGAATTCTTTAATTAGTCCCCTACTTGTTTTACTCCTGTGAATGACTGGAATTCTGTAGTTAGTCCCCTACTTGTTTTACTCCTGTGAATGACTGGAATTCTGTAGTTAGTCCCCTACTTGTTTTACTCCTGTGAGTGACTGGAATTCTGTAGTTAGTCCCCTACCTGTTTTACTTCTGTGAGTGACTGGAATTCTGTAGTTAGTCCCCTACTTGTTTTACTCCTGTGAGTGACTGGAATTCTGTAGTTAGTCCCCTACTTGTTTTACTCCTGTGAATGACTGGAATTCTGTAGTTAGTCCCCTACTTGTTTTACTCCTGTGAATGACTGGAATTCTGTAGTTAGTCCCCTACTTGTTTTACTCCTGTGAGTGACTGGAATTCTGTAGTTAGTCCCCTACTTGTTTTACTTCTGTTAGTGACTGGAATTCTGTAGTTAGTCTCCTACTTGTTTTACTCCTGTGAATGACTGGAATTCTGTAGTTAGTCCCCTACTTGTTTTACTCCTGTGAGTGACTGGAATTCTGTAGTTAGTCCCCTACTTGTTTTACTTCTGTGAGTGACTGGAATTCTGTAGTTAGTCCCCTACTTGTTTTACTCCTGTGAATGACTGGAATTCTGTAGTTAGTCCCCTACTTGTTTTACTCCTGTGAATGACTGGAATTCTTTAATTAGTCCCCTACTTGTTTTACTCCTGTGAATGACTGGAATTCTGTAGTTAGTCCCCTACTTGTTTTACTCCTGTGAGTGACTGGAATTCTGTAGTTAGTCCCCTACTTGTTTTACTCCTGTGAATGACTGGAATTCTGTAGCTAGTCCCCTACTTGTTTTACTCCTGTGAGTGACTGGAATTCTTTAATTTGTCCCCTACTTGTTTTACTCCAGTGAATGACTGGAATTCTGTAGTTAGTCCCCTACTTGTTTTACTCGTGTGAATGACTGGAATTCTGTAGTTAGTCCCCTACTTGTTTTACTCCTGTGAGTGACTGGAATTCTGTAGTTAGTCCCCTACTTGTTTTACTTCTGTGAGTGACGGGAATTCTGTAGTTAGTCCCCTACTTGTTTTACTCCTGTGAGTGACTGGAATTCTGTAGTTAGTCCTCTACTTGTTTTACTCCTGTGAATGACTGGAATTCTGTAGTTAGTCCCCTAATTGTTTTACTTCTGTGAATGACTGGAATTCTTTAATTAGTCCCCTACTTGTTTTACTCCTGTGAGTGACTGGAATTTTCCAGTTAGTCTCCTACTTGTTTTACTCCTGTGAGTGACTGGAATTTTGTAGTTAGTCCCCTACTTGTTTTACTTCTGTGAATGACTGGAATTCTTTAATTAGTCCCCTACTTGTTTTACTCCTGTGAGTGACTGGAATTTTCCAGTTAGTCTCCTACGTGTTTTACTCCTGTGAGTGACTGGAATTCTGTAGTTAGTCCCCTACTTGTTTTACTCCTGTGAATGACTGGAATTCTGTAGTTAGTCCCCTACTTGTTTTACTCCTGTGAATGACTGGAATTCTGTAGTTAGTCCCCTACTTGTTTTACTCCTGTGAGTGACTGGAATTCTGTAGTTAGTCCCCTACTTGTTTTACTTCTGTGAGTGACTGGAATTCTGTGGTTAGTCCCCTACTTGTTTTACTCCTGTGAGTGACTGGAATTCTGTAGTTAGTCCCCTACTTGTTTTACTCCTGTGAATGACTGGAATTCTGTAGTTAGTCCCCTACTTGTTTTACTCCTGTGAATGACTGGAATTCTGTAGTTAGTCCCCTACTTGTTTTACTCCTGTGAATGACTGGAATTCTGTAGTTAGTCCCCTACTTGTTTTACTCCTGTGAATGACTGGAATTCTTTAATTAGTCCCCTACTTGTTTTACTCCTGTGAATGACTGGAATTCTGTAGTTAGTCCCCTACTTGTTTTACTCCTGTGAATGACTGGAATTCTTTAATTAGTCCCCTACTTGTTTTACTCCTGTGAGTGACTGGAATTCTGTAGTTAGTCCCCTACTTGTTTTACTCCTGTGAGTGACTGGAATTTTCCAGTTAGTCTCCTACTTGTTTTACTCCTGTGAGTGACTGGAATTCTGTAGTTAGTCCCCTACTTGTTTTACTCCTGTGAATGACTGGAATTCTGTAGTTAGTCCCCTACTTGTTTTACTTCTGTGAGTGACTGGAATTCTGTAGTTAGTCCCCTACTTGTTTTACTCCTGTGAATGACTGGAATTCTGTAGTTAGTCCCCTACTTGTTTTACTCCTGTGAATGACTGGAATTCTGTAGTTAGTCCCCTACTTGTTTTACTCCTGTGAATGACTGGAATTCTGTAGTTAGTCCCCTACTTGTTTTACTCCTGTGAGTGACTGGAATTCTTTAATTAGTCCCCTACTTGTTTTACTCCTGTGAGTGACTGGAATTCTTTAATTAGTCCCCTACTTGTTTTACTGCTGTGAATGACTGGAATTCTGTAGTTAGTCCCGTACTTGTTTTACTCCTGTGAGTGACTGGAATTCTGTAGTTAGTCCCCTACTTGTTTTACTCCTGTGAGTGACTGGAATTCTGTAGTTAATCCCCTACTTGTTTTACTCCTGTGAATGACTGGAATTCTGTAGTTAGTCCCCTACTTGTTTTACTCCTGTGAATGACTGGAATTCTGTAGTTAGTCCCCTACTTGTTTTACTCCTGTGAATGACTGGAATTCTGTAGTTAGTCCCCTACTTGTTTTACTCCTGTGAGTGACTGGAATTCTGTAGTTAGTCCCCTACTTGTTTTACTCCTGTGAGTGACTGGAATTCTGTAGTTAGTCCCCTACTTGTTTTACTCCTGTGAATGACTGGAATTCTGTAGTTAGTCCCCTACTTGTTTTACTCCTGTGAGTGACTGGAATTCTGTAGTTAGTCCCCTACTTGTTTTACTCCTGTGAATGACTGGAATTCTTTAATTAGTCCCCTACTTGTTTTACTCCTGTGAATGACTGGAATTCTGTAGTTAGTCCCCTACTTGTTTTACTCCTGTGAATGACTGGAATTCTGTAGTTAGTCCCCTACTTGTTTTACTCCTGTGAATGACTGGAATTCTTTAATTAGTCCCCTACTTGTTTTACTCCTGTGAGTGACTGGAATTCTGTAGTTAGTACCCTACTTGTTTTACTCCTGTGAATGACTGGAATTCTGTAGTTAGTCCCCTACTTGTTTTACTCCTGTGAGTGACTGGAATTCTTTAATTAGTTCCCTACTTGTTTTACTCCTGTGAGTGACTGGAATTCTGTAGTTAGTACCCTACTTGTTTTACTCCTGTGAATGACTGGAATTCTTTAATTAGTCCCCTACTTGTTTTACTCCTGTGAATGACTGGAATTCTGTAGTTAGTCCCCTACTTGTTTTACTCCTGTGAAGGACTGGAATTCTGTAGTTAGTCCCCTACTTGTTTTACTCCTGTGAATGACTGGAATTCTTTAATTAGAGCCCTACTTGTTTTACCCCTGTGAATGACTGGAATTCTGTAGTTACTCCCCTACATGTTTTACTCCTGTGAATGATTGGAATTCTTTAATTAGTCCCCTACTTGTTTTACTCCTGTGAATGACTGGAATTCTGTAGTTAGTCCCCTACTTGTTTTACTCCTGTGAAGGACTGGAATTCTGTAGTTAGTCCCCTATTTTTTTACTCCTGTGAGTGACTGGAATTCTTTAATTAGTCCCCTACTTGTTTTACTCCTGTGAATGACTGGAATTCTGTAGTTAGTCCCCTACTTGTTTTACTCCTGTGAGTGACTGGAATTCTTTAATTAGTCCCCTACTTGTTTTACTCCTGTGAGTGACTGGAATTCTGTTGTTAGTCTCCTACTTGTTTTACTCCTGTGAATGACTGGAATTCTTTAATTAGTCCCCTACTTGTTTTACTCCTGTGAATGACTGGAATTCTGTAGTTAGTCCCCTACTTGTTTTACTCCTGTTAGTGACTGGAATTCTGTAGTTAGTCCCCTACTTGTTTTACTTCTGTGAATGACTGGAATTCTGTAGTTAGTCCCCTACTTGTTTTACTCCTGTGAATGACTGGAATTCTGTAATTAGTCCCCTACTTGTTTTACTCCTGTGAGTGACTGGAATTCTGTAGTTAGTCCCCTACTTGTTTTACCCCTGTGAATGACTGGAATTCTGTAGTTAGTCTCCTACTTGTTTTACTCCTGTGAATGACTGGAATTCTGTAGTTAGTCCCCTACTTGTTTTACTCCTGTGAGTGACTGGAATTCTGTAGTTAGTCTCCTACTTGTTTTACTCCTGTGAATGACTGGAATTCTGTAGTTAGTCTCCTACTTGTTTTACTCATGTGAATGACTGGAATTCTGTAGTTAGTCCCCTACTTGTTTTACTCCTGTGAGTGACTGGAATTCTTTAATTAGTCCCCTACTTGTTTTACTCCTGTGAGTGACTGGAATTCTGTAGTTAGTCCCCTACTTGTTTTACTCCTGTGAATGACTGGAATTCTGTAGTTAGTCCCCTACTTGTTTTACTCCTGTGAGTGACTGGAATTCTGTAGTTAGTCCCCTACTTGTTTTACTCCTGTGAATGACTGGAATTCTGTAGTTAGTCCCCTATTTGTTTTACTCCTGTGAGTGACTGGAATTCTGTAGTTAGTCCCCTACTTGTTTTACTCCCGTGAATGACTGGAATTCTGTAGTTAGTCCCCTACTTGTTTTACTCCTGTGAGTGACTGGAATTCTGTAGTTAGTCCCCTACTTGTTTTACTCCTGGGAATGACTGGAATTTTGTAGTTAATCCCCTACTTGTTTTACTCCTGTGAATGACTGGAATTCTGTAGTTAGTCCCCTACTTGTTTTACTCCTGTGAGTGACTGGAATTCGGTAGATAGTCCCCTACTTGTTTTACTCCTGTGAGTGACTGGAATTCTGTAGTTAGTCCCCTACTTGTTTTACTCCTGTGAATGACTGGAATTCTTTAATTAGTCCCCTACTTGTTTTACTCCTGTGAGTGACTGGAATTTTCCAGTTAGTCTCCTACTTGTTTTACTCCTGTGAGTGACTGGAATTCTGCAGTTAGTCCCCTACTTGTTTTACTCCTGTGAGTGACTGGAATTCTGTAGTTAGTCCCCTACTTGTTTTACTTCTGTGAGTGACTGGAATTCTGTAGTTAGTCCCCTACTTGTTTTACTCCTGTGAGTGACTGGAATTCTGTAGTTAGTCCCCTACTTGTTTTACTCCTGTGAATGACTGGAATTCTGTAGTTAGTCCCCTACTTGTTTTACTCCTGTGAATGACTGGAATTCTGTAGTTAGTCCCCTACTTGTTTTACTCCTGTGAATGACTGGAATTCTGTAGTTAGTCCCCTACTTGTTTTACTTCTGTGAGTGACTGGAATTCTGTAGTTAGTCCCCTACTTGTTTTACTCCTGTGAGTGACTGGAATTCTGTAGTTAGTCCCCTACTTGTTTTACTCCTGTGAATGACTGGAATTCTGTAGTTAGTCCCCTACTTGTTTTACTCCTGTGAATGACTGGAATTCTGTAGTTAGTCCCCTACTTGTTTTACTCCTGTGAATGACTGGAATTCTGTAGTTAGTCCCCTACTTGTTTTACTCCTGTGAATGACTGGAATTCTGTAGTTAGTCCCCTACTTGTTTTACTCCTGTGAATGACTGGAATTCTGTAGTTAGTCCCCTACTTGTTTTACTCCTGTGAATGACTGGAATTCTGTAGTTAGTCCCCTACTTGTTTTACTCCTGTGAGTGACAGGAACTCTTTAATTAGTCCCCTACTTGTTTTACTCCTGTGAATGACTGGAATTCTGTAGTTAGTCCCCTACTTGTTTTACTCCTGTGAAGGACTGGAATTCTGTAGTTAGTCCCCTATTTGTTTTACTCCTGTGAGTGACTGGAATTCTTTAATTAGTCCCCTACTTGTTTTACTCCTGTGAATGACTGGAATTCTGTAGTTAGTCCCCTACTTGTTTTACTCCTGTGAGTGACTGGAATTCTTTAATTAGTCCCCTACTTGTTTTACCCCTGTGAATGACTGGAATTCTGTAGTTAGTCCCCTACTTGTTTTACTCCGGTGAGTGACTGGAATTCTGTAGTTAGTCCCCTACTTGTTTTACTCCTGTGAATGACTGGAATTCTGTAGTTAGTCCCCTACTTGTTTTACTCCTGTGAGTGACTGGAATTCTGTTGTTAGTCTCCTACTTGTTTTACTCCTGTGAATGACTGGAATTCTTTAATTAGTCCCCTACTTGTTTTACTCCTGTGAATGACTGGAATTCTGTAGTTAGTCCCCTACTTGTTTTACTCCTGTGAGTGACTGGAATTCTGTAGTTAGTCCCCTACTTGTTTTACTCCTGTGAGTGACTGGAATTCTGTAGTTAGTCCCCTACTTGTTTTACTTCTGTGAATGACTGGAATTCTGTAGTTAGTCCCCTACTTGTTTTACTCCTGTGAATGACTGGAATTCTGTAGTTAGTCCCCTACTTGTTTTACTCCTGTGAGTGACTGGAATTCTGTAGTTAGTCCCCTACTTGTTTTACCCCTGTGAATGACTGGAATTCTGTAGTTAGTCTCCTACTTGTTTTACTCCTGTGAATGACTGGAATTCTGTAGTTAGTCCCCTACTTGTTTTACTCCTGTGAGTGACTGGAATTCTGTAGTTAGTCTCCTACTTGTTTTACTCCTGTGAATGACTGGAATTCTGTAGTTAGTCTCCTACTTGTTTTATTCCTGTGAATGACTGGAATTCTGTAGTTAGTCCCCTACTTGTTTTACTCCTGTGAGTGACTGGAATTCTTTAATTAGTCCCCTACTTGTTTTACTCCTGTGAATGACTGGAATTCTGTAGTTAGTCCCCTACTTGTTTTACTCCTGTGAATGACTGGAATTCTGTAGTTAGTCCCCTACTTGTTTTACTCCTGTGAGGGACTGGAATTCTTTAATTAGTCCCCTACTTGTTTTACCCCTGTGAATGACTGGAATTCTGTAGTTAGTCCCCTACTTGTTTTACTCCTGTGAATGACTGGAATTCTGTAGTTAGTCCCCTACTTGTTTTACTCCTGTGAATGACTGGAATTCTGTAGTTAGTCCCCTACTTGTTTTACTCCTGTGAGTGACTGGAATTCTGTTGTTAGTCCCCTACTTGTTTTACTCCTGTGAATGACTGGAATTCTTTAATTAGTCCCTTACTTGTTTTACTCCTGTGAATGACTAGAATTCTGTAGTTAGTCCCCTACTTGTTTTACTCCTGTGAGTGACTGGAATTCTGTAGTTAGTCCCCTACTTGTTTCACTCCTGTGAGTGACTGGAATTCTGTTGTTAGTCCCCTACTTGTTTTACTCCTGTGAATGACTGGAATTCTTTAATTAGTCCCCTACTTGTTTTACTCCTGTGAATGACTGGAATTCTGTAGTTAGTCCCCTACTTGTTTTACTCCTGTGAGTGACTGGAATTCTGTAGTTAGTCCCCTACTTGTTTTACTCCTGTGAGTGACTGGAATTCTGTAGTTAGTCCCCTACTTGTTTTACTCCTGTGAATGACTGGAATTCTGTAGTTAGTCCCCTACTTGTTTTACTCCTGTGAATGACTGGAATTCTGTAGTTAGTCCCCTACTTGTTTTACTCCTGTGAATGACTGGAATTCCGCAGTTAGTCCCCTACTTGTTTTACTCCTGTGAGTGACTGGAATTCTTTAATTAGTCCCCTACTTGTTTTACTCCTGTGAATGACTGGAATTCTGTAGTTAGTCCCGTACTTGTTTTACTCCTGTGAGTGACTGGAATTCTGTAGTTAGTCCCCTACTTGTTTTACTCCTGTGAGTGACTGGAATTCTGTAGTTAGTCCCCTACTTGTTTTACTCCTGTGAATGACTGGAATTCTGTAGTTAGTCCCCTACTTGTTTTACTCCTGTGAATGACTGGAATTCTGTAGTTAGTCCCATACTTGTTTTACTCCTGTGAATGACTGGAATTCTGTAGTTAGTCCTCTACTTGTTTTACTCCTGTGAGTGACTGGAATTCTGTAGTTAGTCCCCTACTTGTTTTACTCCTGTGAATGACTGGAATTTTGTAGTTAGTCCCCTACTTGTTTTACTCCTGTGAATGACTGGAATTCTGTAGTTAGTCCCCTACTTGTTTTACTCCTGTGAGTGACTGGAATTCTGTAGTTAGTCCCCTACTTGTTTTACTCCTGTGAGTGACTGGAATTCTGTAGTTAGTCCCCTACTTGTTTTACTCCTGTGAGTGACTGGAATTCTGTAGTTAGTCCCCTACTTGTTTTACTCCTGTGAATGACTGGAATTCTGTAGTTAGTCCCCTACTTGTTTTACTCCTGTGAGTGACTGGAATTCTGTAGTTAGTCCCCTACTTGTTTTACTCCTGTGAATGACTGGAATTCTTTAATTAGTCCCCTACTTGTTTTACTCCTGTGAATGACTGGAATTCTGTAGTTAGTCCCCTACTTGTTTTACTCCTTTTAATGACTGGAATTCTGTAGTTAGTCCCCTACTTGTTTTACTACTGTGAATGACTGGAATTCTTTAATTAGTCCCCTACTTGTTTTACTCCTGTGAGTGACTGGAATTCTGTAGTTAGTACCCTACTTGTTTTACTCCTGTGAATGACTGGAATTCTGTAGTTAGTCCCCTACTTGTTTTACTCCTGTGAGTGACTGGAATTCTTTAATTAGTCCCCTACTTGTTTTACTCCTGTGAGTGACTGGAATTCTGTAATTAGTCCCCTACTTGTTTTACTCCTGTGAGTGACTGGAATTCTTTAATTAGTCCCCTACTTGTTTTACTCCTGTGAATGACTGGAATTCTGTAGTTAGTCCCTTACTTGTTTTACTCCTGTGAGTGACTGGAATTATTTAATTAGCCCCCTACTTGTTTTACTCCTGTGAATGACTGGAATTCTTTAATTAGTCCCCTACTTGTTTTACTCATGTGAATGACTGGAATTCTTTAATTAGAGTCCTACTTGTTTTACCCCTGTGAATGACTGGAATTCTGTAGTTACTCCCCTACTTGTTTTACTCCTGTGAATGATTGGAATTCTTTAATTAGTCCCCTACTTGTTTTACTCCTGTGAATGACTGGAATTCTGTAGTTAGTCCCCTACTTGTTTTACTCCTGTGAAGGACTGGAATTCTGTAGTTAGTCCCCTATTTGTTTTACTCCTGTGAGTGACTGGAATTCTTTAATTAGTCCCCTACTTGTTTTACTCCTGTGAATGACTGGAATTCTGTAGTTAGTCCCCTACTTGTTTTACTCCTGTGAATGACTGGAATTCTGTAGTTAGTCCCCTACTTGTTTTACTCCTGTGAATGACTGGAATTCTGTAGTTAGTCCCCTACTTGTTTTACTCCTGTGAATGACTGGAATTCTGTAGTTAGTCCCCTACTTGTTTTACTCCTGTGAGTGACTGGAATTCTGTTGTTAGTCTCCTACTTGTTTTACTCCTGTGAATGACTGGAATTCTTTAATTAGTCCCCTACTTGTTTTACTCCTGTGAATGACTGGAATTCTGTAGTTAGTCCCCTACTTGTTTTACTCCTGTGAGTGACTGGAATTCTGTAGTTAGTCCCCTACTTGTTTTACTCCTGTGAGTGACTGGAATTCTGTAGTTAGTCCCCTACTTGTTTTACTTCTGTGAATGACTGGAATTCTGTAGTTAGTCCCCTACTAGTTTTACTCCTGTGAATGACTGGAATTCTGTAGTTAAGTCCCCTACTTATTTTACTCCTGTGAATGACTGGAATTCTGTAGTTAGTCCTCTACTTGTTTTACTCCTGTGAATGACGGGAATTCTGTAGTTAGTCCCCTACTTGTTTTACTCCTGTGAGTGACTGGAATTCTGTAGTTAGTCCCCTACTTGTTTTACTCCTGTGAATGACTGGAATTCTGTAGTTAGTCCCCTACTTGTTTTACTCCTGTGAGTGACTGGAATTCTGTAGTTAGTCCCCTACTTGTTTTACTCCCGTGAATGACTGGAATTCTGTAGTTAGTCCCCTACTTGTTTTACTCCTGTGAATGATTGGAATTCTTTAATTAGTCCCCTACTTGTTTTACTCCTGTGAATGACTGGAATTCTGCAGTTAGTCCCCTACTTGTTTTACTCCTGTGAAGGACTGGAATTCTGTAGTTAGTCCCCTATTTGTTTTACTCCTGTGAGTGACTGGAATTCTTTAATTAGTCCCCTACTTGTTTTACTCCTGTGAATGACTGGAATTCTGTAGTTAGTCCCCTACTTGTTTTACTCCTGTGAATGACTGGAATTCTGTAGTTAGTCCCCTACATGTTTTACTCCTGTGAATGACTGGAATTCTGTAGTTAGTCCCCTACTTGTTTTACTCCTGTGAATGACTGGAATTCTGTAGTTAGTCCCCTACTTGTTTTACTCCTGTGAGTGACTGGAATTCTGTTGTTAGTCTCCTACTTGTTTTACTCCTGTGAATGACTGGAATTCTTTAATTAGTCCCCTACTTGTTTTACTCCTGTGAATGACTGGAATTCTGTAGTTAGTCCCCTACTTGTTTTACTCCTGTGAGTGACTGGAATTCTGTAGTTAGTCCCCTACTTGTTTTACTCCTGTGAGTGACTGGAATTCTGTAGTTAGTCCCCTACTTGTTTTACTTCTGTGAATGACTGGAATTCTGTAGTTAGTCCCCTACTAGTTTTACTCCTGTGAATGACTGGAATTCTGTAGTTAAGTCCCCTACTTGTTTTACTCCTGTGAATGACTGGAATTCTGTAGTTAGTCCCCTACTTGTTTTACTCCTGTGAATGACTGGAATTCTGTAGTTAGTCCCCTACTTGTTTTACTCCTGTGAGTGACTGGAATTCTGTAGTTAGTCCCCTACTTGTTTTACTCCTGTGAATGACTGGAATTCTGTAGTTAGTCCCCTACTTGTTTTACTCCTGTGAGTGACTGGAATTCTGTAGTTAGTCCCCTACTTGTTTTACTCCCGTGAATGACTGGAATTCTGTAGTTAGTCCCCTACTTGTTTTACTCCAGTGAGTGACTGGAATTCTGTAGTTAGTCCCCTACTTGTTTTACTCCTGTGAATGACTGGAATTTTGTAGTTAGTCCCCTACTTGTTTTACTCCTGTGAATGACTGGAATTCTGTAGTTAGTCCCCTACTTGTTTTACTCCTGTGAGTGACTGGAATTCTGTAGATAGTCCCCTACTTGTTTTACTCCTGTGAGTGACTGGAATTCTGTAGTTAGTCCCCTACTGGTTTTACTCCTGTGAATGACTGGAATTCTTTAATTAGTCCCCTACTTGTTTTACTCCTGTGAGTGACTGGAATTTTCCAGTTAGTCTCCTACTTGTTTTACTCCTGTGAGTGACTGGAATTCTGCAGTTAGTCCCCTACTTGTTTTACTCCTGTGAGTGACTGGAATTCTGTAGTTAGTCCCCTACTTGTTTTACTTCTGTGAGTGACTGGAATTCTGTAGTTAGTCCCCTACTTGTTTTACTCCTGTGAGTGACTGGAATTCTGTAGTTAGTCCCCTACTTGTTTTACTCCTGTGAATGACTGGAATTTTGTAGTTAGTCCCCTACTTGTTTTACTCCTGTGAATGACTGGAATTCTGTAGTTAGTCTCCTACTTGTTTTACTCCTGTGAGTGACTGGAATTCTGTAGTTAGTCCCCTACTTGTTTTACTCCTGTGAGTGACTGGAATTCTGTAGTTAGTCCCCTACTTGTTTTACTCCTGTGAGTGACTGGAATTCTGTAGTTAGTCCCCTACTTGTTTTACTCCTGTGAATGACTGGAATTCTGTAGTTAGTCCCCTACTTGTTTTACTCCTGTGAGTGACTGGAATTCTGTAGTTAGTCCCCTACTTGTTTTACTCCTGTGAATGACTGGAATTCTTTAATTAGTCCCCTACTTGTTTTACTCCTGTGAATGACTGGAATTCTGTAGTTAGTCCCCTACTTGTTTTACTCCTGTGAATGACTGGAATTCTGTAGTTAGTCCCCTACTTGTTTTACTACTGTGAATGACTGGAATTCTTTAATTAGTCCCCTACTTGTTTTACTCCTGTGAGTGACAGGAATTCTGTAGTTAGTACCCTACTTGTTTTACTCCTGTGAATGACTGGAATTCTGTAGTTAGTCCCCTACTTGTTTTACTCCTGTGAGTGACTGGAATTCTTTAATTAGTCCCCTACTTGTTTTACTCCTGTGAGTGACTGGAATTCTGTAATTAGTCCCCTACTTGTTTTACTCCTGTGAGTGACTGGAATTCTTTAATTAGTCCCCTACTTGTTTTACTCCTGTGAATGACTGGAATTCTGTAGTTAGTCCCCTACTTGTTTTACTCCTGTGAGTGACTGGAATTCTTTAATTAGTCCCCTACTTGTTTTACTCCTGTGAATGACTGGAATTCTTTAATTAGTCCCCTACTTGTTTTACTCATGTGAATGACTGGAATTCTTTAATTAGAGTCCTACTTGTTTTACCCCTGTGAATGACTGGAATTCTGTAGTTACTCCCCTACTTGTTTTACTCCTGTGAATGATTGGAATTCTTTAATTAGTCCCCTACTTGTTTTACTCCTGTGAATGACTGGAATTCTGTAGTTAGTCCCCTACTTGTTTTACTCCTGTGAATGACTGGAATTCTTTAATTAGTCCCCTACTTGTTTTACTCCTGTGAGTGACTGGAATTCTGTAGTTAGTCCCCTACTTGTTTTACTCCTGTGAATGACTGGAATTCTGTAGTTAGTCCCCTACTTGTTTTACTCCTGTGAGTGACTGGAATTCTGTAGTTAGTCCCCTACTTGTTTTACTCCCGTGAATGACTGGAATTCTGTAGTTAGTCCCCTACTTGTTTTACTCCAGTGAGTGACTGGAATTCTGTAGTTAGTCCCCTACTTGTTTTACTCCTGTGAATGACTGGAATTTTGTAGTTAGTCTCCTACTTGTTTTACTCCTGTGAATGACTGGAATTCTGTAGTTAGTCCCCTACTTGTTTTACTCCTGTGAGTGACTGGAATTCTGTAGATAGTCCCCTACTTGTTTTACTCCTGTGAGTGACTGGAATTCTGTAGTTAGTCCCCTACTTGTTTTACTCCTGTGAATGACTGGAATTCTTTAATTAGTCCCCTACTTGTTTTACTCCTGTGAGTGACTGGAATTTTCCAGTTAGTCTCCTACTTGTTTTACTCCTGTGAGTGACTGGAATTCTGCAGTTAGTCCCCTACTTGTTTTACTCCTGTGAGTGACTGGAATTCTGTAGTTAGTCCCCTACTTGTTTTACTTCTGTGAGTGACTGGAATTCTGTAGTTAGTCCCCTACTTGTTTTACTCCTGTGAGTGACTGGAATTCTGTAGTTAGTCCCCTACTTGTTTTACTCCTGTGAATGACTGGAATTTTGTAGTTAGTCCCCTACTTGTTTTACTCCTGTGAGTGACTGGAATTCTTTATTTAGTCCCCTACTTGTTTTACTCCTGTGAGTGACTGGAATTCTGTAATTAGTCCCCTACTTGTTTTACTCCTGTGAGTGACTGGAATTCTTTAATTAGTCCCCTACTTGTTTTACTCCTGTGAATGACTGGAATTCTGTAGTTAGTCCCCTACTTGTTATACTCCTGTGAGTGACTGGAATTCTTTAATTAGTCCCCTACTTGTTTTACTCCTGTGAATGACTGGAATTCTTTAATTAGTCCCCTACTTGTTTTACTCATGTGAATGACTGGAATTCTTTAATTAGAGTCCTACTTGTTTTACCCCTGTGAATGACTGGAATTCTGTAGTTACTCCCCTACTTGTTTTACTCCTGTGAATGATTGGAATTCTTTAATTAGTCCCCTACTTGTTTTACTCCTGTGAATGACTGGAATTCTGTAGTTAGTCCCCTACTTGTTTTACTCCTGTGAATGACTGGAATTCTTTAATTAGTCCCCTACTTGTTTTACTCCTGTGAGTGACTGGAATTCTGTAGTTAGTCCCCTACTTGTTTTACTCCTGTGAATGACTGGAATTCTGTAGTTAGTCCCCTACTTGTTTTACTCCTGTGAGTGACTGGAATTCTGTAGTTAGTCCCCTACTTGTTTTACTCCCGTGAATGACTGGAATTCTGTAGTTAGTCCCCTACTTGTTTTACTCCAGTGAGTGACTGGAATTCTGTAGTTAGTCCCCTACTTGTTTTACTCCTGTGAATGACTGGAATTTTGTAGTTAGTCTCCTACTTGTTTTACTCCTGTGAATGACTGGAATTCTGTAGTTAGTCCCCTACTTGTTTTACTCCTGTGAGTGACTGGAATTCTGTAGATAGTCCCCTACTTGTTTTACTCCTGTGAGTGACTGGAATTCTGTAGTTAGTCCCCTACTTGTTTTACTCCTGTGAATGACTGGAATTCTTTAATTAGTCCCCTACTTGTTTTACTCCTGTGAGTGACTGGAATTTTCCAGTTAGTCTCCTACTTGTTTTACTCCTGTGAGTGACTGGAATTCTGCAGTTAGTCCCCTACTTGTTTTACTCCTGTGAGTGACTGGAATTCTGTAGTTAGTCCCCTACTTGTTTTACTTCTGTGAGTGACTGGAATTCTGTAGTTAGTCCCCTACTTGTTTTACTCCTGTGAGTGACTGGAATTCTGTAGTTAGTCCCCTACTTGTTTTACTCCTGTGAATGACTGGAATTTTGTAGTTAGTCCCCTACTTGTTTTACTCCTGTGAATGACTGGAATTCTGTAGTTAGTCCCCTACTTGTTTTACTCCTGTGAGTGACTGGAATTCTGTAGTTAGTCCCCTACTTGTTTTACTCCTGTGAGTGACTGGAATTCTGTAGTTAGTCCCCTACTTGTTTTACTCCTGTGAGTGACTGGAATTCTGTAGTTAGTCCCCTACTTGTTTTACTCCTGTGAATGACTGGAATTCTGTAGTTAGTCCCCTACTTGTTTTACTCCTGTGAGTGACTGGAATTCTGTAGTTAGTCCCCTACTTGTTTTACTCCTGTGAATGACTGGAATTCTTTAATTAGTCCCCTACTTGTTTTACTCCTGTGAATGACTGGAATTCTGTAGTTAGTCCCCTACTTGTTTTACTCCTGTGAATGACTGGAATTCTGTAGTTAGTCCCCTACTTGTTTTACTACTGTGAATGACTGGAATTCTTTAATTAGTCCCCTACTTGTTTTACTCCTGTGAGTGACTGGAATTCTGTAGTTAGTACCCTACTTGTTTTACTCCTGTGAATGACTGGAATTCTGTAGTTAGTCCCCTACTTGTTTTACTCCTGTGAGTGACTGGAATTCTTTAATTAGTCCCCTACTTGTTTTACTCCTGTGAGTGACTGGAATTCTGTAATTAGTCCCCTACTTGTTTTACTCGTGTGAGTGACTGGAATTCTTTAATTAGTCCCCTACTTGTTTTACTCCTGTGAATGACTGGAATTCTGTAGTTAGTCCCCTACTTGTTTTACTCCTGTGAGTGACTGGAATTCTTTAATTAGTCCCCTACTTGTTTTACTCCTGTGAATGACTGGAATTCTTTAATTAGTCCCCTACTTGTTTTACTCATGTGAATGACTGGAATTCTTTAATTAGAGTCCTACTTGTTTTACCCCTGTGAATGACTGGAATTCTGTAGTTACTCCCCTACTTGTTTTACTCCTGTGAATGATTGGAATTCTTTAATTAGTCCCCTACTTGTTTTACTCCTGTGAATGACTGGAATTCTGTAGTTAGTCCCTACTTGTTTTACTCCTGTGAAGGACTGGAATTCTGTAGTTAGTCCCCTATTTGTTTTACTCCTGTGAGTGACTGGAATTCTTTAATTAGTCCCCTACTTGTTTTACTCCTGTGAATGACTGGAATTCTGTAGTTAGTCCCCTACTTGTTTTACTCCTGTGAATGACTGGAATTCTGTAGTTAGTCCCCTACTTGTTTTACTCCTGTGAATGACTGGAATTCTGTAGTTAGTCCCCTACTTGTTTTACTCCTGTGAATGACTGGAATTCTGTAGTTAGTCCCCTACTTGTTTTACTCCTGTGAGTGACTGGAATTCTGTTGTTAGTCTCCTACTTGTTTTACTCCTGTGAATGACTGGAATTCTTTAATTAGTCCCCTACTTGTTTTACTCCTGTGAATGACTGGAATTCTGTAGTTAGTCCCCTACTTGTTTTACTCCTGTGAGTGACTGGAATTCTGTAGTTAGTCCCCTACTTGTTTTACTCCTGTGAGTGACTGGAATTCTGTAGTTAGTCCCCTACTTGTTTTACTTCTGTGAATGACTGGAATTCTGTAGTTAGTCCCCTACTAGTTTTACTCCTGTGAATGAGTGGAATTCTGTAGTTAAGTCCCCTACTTGTTTTACTCCTGTGAATGACTGGAATTCTGTAGTTAGTCCCCTACTTGTTTTACTCCTGTGAATGACTGGAATTCTGTAGTTAGTCCCCTACTTGTTTTACTCCTGTGAGTGACTGGAATTCTGTAGTTAGTCCCCTACTTGTTTTACTCCTGTGAATGACTGGAATTCTGTAGTTAGTCCCCTACTTGTTTTACTCCTGTGAGTGACTGGAATTCTGTAGTTAGTCCCCTACTTGTTTTACTCCCGTGAATGACTGGAATTCTGTAGTTAGTCCCCTACTTGTTTTACTCCAGTGAGTGACTGGAATTCTGTAGTTAGTCCCCTACTTGTTTTACTCCTGAGAATGACTGGAATTTTGTAGTTAGTCCCCTACTTGTTTTACTCCTGTGAATGACTGGAATTCTGTTGTTAGTCCCCTACTTGTTTTACTCCTGTGAGTGACTGGAATTCTGTAGATAGTCCCCTACTTGTTTTACTCCTGTGAGTGACTGGAATTCTGTAGTTAGTCCCCTACTTGTTTTACTCCTGTGAATGACTGGAATTCTTTAATTAGTCCCCTACTTGTTTTACTCCTGTGAGTGACTGGAATTTTCCAGTTAGTCTCCTACTTGTTTTACTCCTGTGAGTGACTGGAATTCTGCAGTTAGTCCCCTACTTGTTTTACTCCTGTGAGTGACTGGAATTCTGTAGTTAGTCCCCTACTTGTTTTACTTCTGTGAGTGACTGGAATTCTGTAGTTAGTCCCCTACTTGTTTTACTCCTGTGAATGACTGGAATTCTGTAGTTAGTCCCCTACTTGTTTTACTCCTGTGAATGACTGGAATTCTGTAGTTAGTCCCCTACTTGTTTTACTCCTGTGAATGACTGGAATTCTGTACTTAGTCCCCTACTTGTTTTACTTCTGTGAGTGACTGGAATTCTGTAGTTAGTCCCCTACTTGTTTTACTCCTGTGAGTGACTGGAATTCTGTAGTTAGTCCCCTACTTGTTTTACTCCTGTGAATGACTGGAATTCTGTAGTTAGTCCCCTACTTGTTTTACTCCTGTGAATGACTGGAATTCTGTAGTTAGTCCCCTACTTGTTTTACTCCTGTGAATGACTGGAATTCTGTAGTTAGTCCCCTACTTCTTTTACACCTGTGAGTGACTGGAATTCTTTAATTAGTCCCCTACTTGTTTTACTCCTGTGAATAACTGGAATTCTGTAGTTAGTCCCCTACTTGTTTTACTCCTGTGAATGACTGGAATTCTGTAGTTAGTCCCCTACTTGTTTTACTCCTGTGAGTGACTGGAATTCTGTAGTTAGTCCCCTGCTTGTTTTACTTCTGTGAGTGACTGGAATTCTGTAGTTAGTCCCCTACTTGTTTTACTCCTGTGAGTGACTGGAATTCTGTAGTTAGTCCCCTACTTGTTTTACTCCTGTGAATGACTGGAATTCTGTAGTTAGTCCCCTACTTGTTTTACTCCTGTGAATGACTGGAATTCCTTAATTAGTCCCCTACTTGTTTTATTCCTGTGAGTGACTGGAATTTTCCAGTTAGTCTCCTACTTGTTTTACTACTGTGAGTGACTGGAATTCTGTAGTTAGTCCCCTCCATGTTTTACTCCTGTGAATGACTGGAATTCTGTAGTTAGTCCCCTACTTGTTTTACTTCTGTGAGTGACTGGAATTCTGTAGTTAGTCCCCTACTTGTTTTACTCCTGTGAATGACTGGAATTCTGTAGTTAGTCCCCTACTTGTTTTACTCCTGTGAATGACTGGAATTCTTTAATTAGTCCCCTACTTGTTTTACTCCTGTGAATGACTGGAATTCTGTAGTTAGTCCCCTACTTGTTTTACTCCTGTGAGTGACTGGAATTCTGTAGTTAGTCCCCTACTTGTTTTACTTCTGTGAGTGACTGGAATTCTGTAGTTAGTCCCCTACTTGTTTTACTCCTGTGAGTGACTGGAATTCTGTAGTTAGTCCCCTACTTGTTTTACTCCTGTGAATGACTGGAATTTTGTAGTTAGTCCCCTACTTGTTTTACTCCTGTGAATGACTGGAATTCTGTAGTTAGTCCCCTACTTGTTTTACTCCTGTGAGTGACTGGAATTCTGTAGTTAGTCCCCTACTTGTTTTACTCCTGTGAGTGACTGGAATTCTGTAGTTAGTCCCCTACTTGTTTTACTCCTGTGAGTGACTGGAATTCTGTAGTTAGTCCCCTACTTGTTTTACTCCTGTGAATGACTGGAATTCTGTAGTTAGTCCCCTACTTGTTTTACTCCTGTGAGTGACTGGAATTCTGTAGTTAGTCCCCTACTTGTTTTACTCCTGTGAATGACTGGAATTCTTTAATTAGTCCCCTACTTGTTTTACTCCTGTGAATGACTGGAATTCTGTAGTTAGTCCCCTACTTGTTTTACTCCTGTGAATGACTGGAATTCTGTAGTTAGTCCCCTACTTGTTTTACTACTGTGAATGACTGGAATTCTTTAATTAGTCCCCTACTTTTTTTACTCCTGTGAGTGACTGGAATTCTGTAGTTAGTACCCTACTTGTTTTACTCCTGTGAATGACTGGAATTCTGTAGTTAGTCCCCTACTTGTTTTACTCCTGTGAGTGACTGGAATTCTTTAATTAGTCCCCTACTTGTTTTACTCCTGTGAGTGACTGGAATTCTGTAATTAGTCCCCTACTTGTTTTACTCGTGTGAGTGACTGGAATTCTTTAATTAGTCCCCTACTTGTTTTACTCCTGTGAATGACTGGAATTCTGTAGTTAATCCCCTACTTGTTTTACTCCTGTGAGTGACTGGAATTCTTTAATTAGTCCCCTACTTGTTTTACTCCTGTGAATGACTGGAATTCTTTAATTAGTCCCCTACTTGTTTTACTCATGTGAATGACTGGAATTCTTTAATTAGAGTCCTACTTGTTTTACCCCTGTGAATGACTGGAATTCTGTAGTTACTCCCCTACTTGTTTTACTCCTGTGAATGATTGGAATTCTTTAATTAGTCCCCTACTTGTTTTACTCCTGTGAATGACTGGAATTCTGTAGTTAGTCCCTACTTGTTTTACTCCTGTGAAGGACTGGAATTCTGTAGTTAGTCCCCTATTTGTTTTACTCCTGTGAGTGACTGGAATTCTTTAATTAGTCCCCTACTTGTTTTACTCCTGTGAATGACTGGAATTCTGTAGTTAGTCCCCTACTTGTTTTACTCCTGTGAATGACTGGAATTCTGTAGTTAGTCCCCTACTTGTTTTACTCCTGTGAATGACTGGAATTCTGTAGTTAGTCCCCTACTTGTTTTACTCCTGTGAATGACTGGAATTCTGTAGTTAGTCCCCTACTTGTTTTACTCCTGTGAGTGACTGGAATTCTGTTGTTAGTCTCCTACTTGTTTTACTCCTGTGAATGACTGGAATTCTTTAATTAGTCCCCTACTTGTTTTACTCCTGTGAATGACTGGAATTCTGTAGTTAGTCCCCTACTTGTTTTACTCCTGTGAGTGACTGGAATTCTGTAGTTAGTCCCCTACTTGTTTTACTCCTGTGAGTGACTGGAATTCTGTAGTTAGTCCCCTACTTGTTTTACTTCTGTGAATGACTGGAATTCTGTAGTTAGTCCCCTACTAGTTTTACTCCTGTGAATGAGTGGAATTCTGTAGTTAAGTCCCCTACTTGTTTTACTCCTGTGAATGACTGGAATTCTGTAGTTAGTCCCCTACTTGTTTTACTCCTGTGAATGACTGGAATTCTGTAGTTAGTCCCCTACTTGTTTTACTCCTGTGAGTGACTGGAATTCTGTAGTTAGTCCCCTACTTGTTTTACTCCTGTGAATGACTGGAATTCTGTAGTTAGTCCCCTACTTGTTTTACTCCTGTGAGTGACTGGAATTCTGTAGTTAGTCCCCTACTTGTTTTACTCCCGTGAATGACTGGAATTCTGTAGTTAGTCCCCTACTTGTTTTACTCCAGTGAGTGACTGGAATTCTGTAGTTAGTCCCCTACTTGTTTTACTCCTGAGAATGACTGGAATTTTGTAGTTAGTCCCCTACTTGTTTTACTCCTGTGAATGACTGGAATTCTGTTGTTAGTCCCCTACTTGTTTTACTCCTGTGAGTGACTGGAATTCTGTAGATAGTCCCCTACTTGTTTTACTCCTGTGAGTGACTGGAATTCTGTAGTTAGTCCCCTACTTGTTTTACTCCTGTGAATGACTGGAATTCTTTAATTAGTCCCCTACTTGTTTTACTCCTGTGAGTGACTGGAATTTTCCAGTTAGTCTCCTACTTGTTTTACTCCTGTGAGTGACTGGAATTCTGCAGTTAGTCCCCTACTTGTTTTACTCCTGTGAGTGACTGGAATTCTGTAGTTAGTCCCCTACTTGTTTTACTTCTGTGAGTGACTGGAATTCTGTAGTTAGTCCCCTACTTGTTTTACTCCTGTGAATGACTGGAATTCTGTAGTTAGTCCCCTACTTGTTTTACTCCTGTGAATGACTGGAATTCTGTAGTTAGTCCCCTACTTGTTTTACTCCTGTGAATGACTGGAATTCTGTACTTAGTCCCCTACTTGTTTTACTTCTGTGAGTGACTGGAATTCTGTAGTTAGTCCCCTACTTGTTTTACTCCTGTGAGTGACTGGAATTCTGTAGTTAGTCCCCTACTTGTTTTACTCCTGTGAATGACTGGAATTCTGTAGTTAGTCCCCTACTTGTTTTACTCCTGTGAATGACTGGAATTCTGTAGTTAGTCCCCTACTTGTTTTACTCCTGTGAATGACTGGAATTCTGTAGTTAGTCCCCTACTTCTTTTACACCTGTGAGTGACTGGAATTCTTTAATTAGTCCCCTACTTGTTTTACTCCTGTGAATAACTGGAATTCTGTAGTTAGTCCCCTACTTGTTTTACTCCTGTGAATGACTGGAATTCTGTAGTTAGTCCCCTACTTGTTTTACTCCTGTGAGTGACTGGAATTCTGTAGTTAGTCCCCTGCTTGTTTTACTTCTGTGAGTGACTGGAATTCTGTAGTTAGTCCCCTACTTGTTTTACTCCTGTGAGTGACTGGAATTCTGTAGTTAGTCCCCTACTTGTTTTACTCCTGTGAATGACTGGAATTCTGTAGTTAGTCCCCTACTTGTTTTACTCCTGTGAATGACTGGAATTCCTTAATTAGTCCCCTACTTGTTTTATTCCTGTGAGTGACTGGAATTTTCCAGTTAGTCTCCTACTTGTTTTACTACTGTGAGTGACTGGAATTCTGTAGTTAGTCCCCTCCATGTTTTACTCCTGTGAATGACTGGAATTCTGTAGTTAGTCCCCTACTTGTTTTACTTCTGTGAGTGACTGGAATTCTGTAGTTAGTCCCCTACTTGTTTTACTCCTGTGAGTGACTGGAATTCTGTAGTTAGTCCCCTACTTGTTTTACTCCTGTGAATGACTGGAATTCTGTAGTTAGTCCCCTACTTGTTTTACTCCTGTGAATGACTGGAATTCTGTAGTTAGTCCCCTACTTGTTTTACTCCTGTGAATGACTGAAATTCTGTAGTTAGTCCCCTACTTGTTTTACTCCTGTGAATGACTGGAATTCTGTAGTTAGTCCCCTACTTGTTTTACTCCTGTGAGTGACTGGAATTCAGTTGTTAGTCCCCTACTTGTTTTACTCCTGTGAATGACTGGAATTCTTTAATTAGTCCCCTACTTGTTTTACTCCTGTGAATGACTGGAATTCTGTAGTTAGTCCCCTACTTGTTTTACTCCTGTGAGTGACTGGAATTCTGTAGTTAGTCCCCTACTTGTTTTACTCCTGTGAGTGACTGGAATTCTGTAGTTAGTCCCCTACTTGTTTTACTCCTGTGAATGACTGGTATTCTGTAGTTAGTCCCCTACTTGTTTTACTCCTGTGAATGACTGGAATTCTGTAGTTAGTCCCCTACTTGTTTGACTCCTGTGAATGATTGGAATTCTGTAGTTAGTCCCCTACTTGTTTTACTCCTGTGAGTGACTGGAATTCTTTAATTAGTCCCCTACTTGTTTTACTCCTGTGAATGACTGGAATTCTGTAGTTAGTCCCCTACTTGTTTTACTCCTGTGAGTGACTGGAATTCTGTAGTTAGTCCCCTATTTGTTTTACTCCTGTGAGTGACTGGAATTCTGTAGTTAGTCTCCTACTTGTTTTACTCCTGTGAATGACTGGAATTCTGTAGTTAGTCCCCTACTTGTTTTACTCCTGTGAATGACTGGAATTCTGTAGTTAGTCCCCTACTTGTTTTACTCCTGTGAATGACTGGAATTCTGTAGTTAGTCCCCTACTTGTTTTACTCCTGTGAGAGACTGGAATTCTGTAGTTAGTCCCCTACTTGTTTTACTCCTGTGAATGACTGGAATTTTGTAGTTAGTCCCCTACTTGTTTTACTCCTGTGAATGACTGGAATTCTGTAGATAGTCCCCTACTTGTTTTACTCCTGTGAGTGACTGGAATTCTGTAGTTAGTCCCCTACTTGTTTTACTCCTGTGAGTGACTGGAATTCTGTAGTTAGTCCCCTACTTGTTTTACTCCTGTGAGTGACTGGAATTCTGTAGTTAGTCCCCTACTTGTTTTACTCCTGTAAATGACTGGAATTCTGTAGTTAGTCCCCTACTTGTTTTACTCCTGTGAGTGACTGGAATTCTGTAGTTAGTCCCCTACTAGTTTTACTCCTGTGAATGACTGGAATTCTTTAATTAGTCCCCTACTTGTTTTACTCCTGTGAATGACTGGAATTCTTTAATTAGTCCCCTACTTGTTTTACTCCTGTGAATGACTGGAATTCTGTAGTTAGTCCCCTACTTGTTTTACTCCTGTGAATGACTGGAATTCTGTAGTTAGTCCCCTACTTGTTTTACTCCTGTGAATGACTGGAATTCTTTAATTAGTCCCCTACTTGTTTTACTCCTGTGAATGACTGGAATTCTTTAATTAGTCCCCTACTTGTTTTACTCCTGTGAATGACTGGAATTCTTTAATTAGTCCCCTACTTGTTTTACTCCTGTGAATGACTGGAATTCTTTAATTAGTCCCCTACTTGTTTTACTCCTGTGAATGACTGGAATTCTTTAATTAGTCCCCTACTTGTTTTACTCCTGTGAATGACTGGAATTCTGTAGTTAGTCCCCTACTTGTTTTACTCCTGTGAATGACTGGAATTCTGTAGTTAGTCCCCTACTTGTTTTACTCCTGTGAATGACTGGAATTCTTTAATTAGTCCCCTACTTGTTTTACTCCTGTGAGTGACTGGAATTCTGTAGTTAGTACCCTACTTGTTTTACTCCTGTGAATGACTGGAATTCTGTAGTTAGTCCCCTACTTGTTTTACTCCTGTGAGTGACTGGAATTCTTTAATTAGTCCCCTACTTGTTTTACTCCTGTGAGTGACTGGAATTCTATAGTTAGTCCCCTACTTGTTTTACTCCTGTGAGTGACTGGAATTCTGTAGTTAGTCCCCTACTTGTTTTACTCCTGTGAGTGACTGGAATTCTTTAATTAGTCCCCTACTTGTTTTACTCCTGTGAATGACTGGAATTCTTTAATTAGTCCCCTACTTGTTTTACTCCTGTGAGTGACTGGAATTCTGTAGTTAGTACCCTACTGGTTTTACTCCTGTGAATGACTGGAATTCTGTAGTTAGTCCCCTACTTGTTTTACTCCTGTGAGTGACTGGAATTCTTTACTTAGTCCCCTACTTGTTTTACTCCTGTGAGTGACTGGAATTCTATAGTTAGTCCCCTACTTGTTTTACTCCTGTGAGTGACTGGAATTCTGTAGTTAGTCCCCTACTTGTTTTACTCCTGTGAGTGACTGGAATTCTTTAATTAGTCCCCTACTTGTTTTACCCCTGTGAATGACTGGAATTCTGTAGTTAGTCCCCTACTTGTTTTACTCCTGTGAATGACTGGAATTCTGTAGTTAGTCCCCTACTTGTTTTACTCCTGTGAATGACTGGAATTCTGTAGTTAGTCCCCTACTTGTTTTACTCCTGTGAGTGACTGGAATTCTGTTGTTAGTCCCCTACTTGTTTTACTCCTGTGAATGACTGGAATTCTTTAATTAGTCCCTTACTTGTTTTACTCCTGTGAATGACTGGAATTCTGTAGTTAGTCCCCTACTTGTTTTACTCCTGTGAGTGACTGGAATTCTGTAGTTAGTCCCCTACTTGTTTTACTCCTGTGAGTGACTGGAATTCTGTAGTTAGTCCCCTACTTGTTTTACTCTTGTGAATGACTGGAATTCTGTAGTTAGTCCCCTACTTGTTTTACTCCTGTGAATGACTGGAATTCTGTAGTTAGTCCCCTACTTGTTTTACTCCTGTGAATGACTGGAATTCTGTAGTTAGTCCCCTACTTGTTTTACTCCTGTGAATGACTGGAATTCTGTAGTTAGTCCCCTACTTGTTTTACTTCTGTGAATGACTGGAATTTTGTAGTTAGTCCCCTACTTGTTTCACTCCTGTGAATGACTGGAATTCTGTAGTTAGTCCCCTACTTGTTTTACTCCTGTGAGTGACTGGAATTCTGTAGTTAGTCCCCTACTTGTTTTACTCCTGTGAGTGACTGGAATTCTGTAGTTAGTCCCCTACTTGTTTTACTCCTGTGAATGACTGGAATTCTGTAGTTAGTCCCCTACTTGTTTTACTCCTGTGAATGACTGGAATTCTGTAGTTAGTCCCCTACTTGTTTTACTCCTGTGAGTGACTGGAATTCTGTAGTTAGTCCCCTACTTGTTTTACTCCTGTGAATGACTGGAATTCTTTAATTAGTCCCCTACTTGTTTTACTCCTGTGAATGACTGGAATTCTGTAGTTAGTCCCCTACTTGTTTTACTCCTGTGAATGACTGGAATTCTGTAGTTAGTCCCCTACTTGTTTTACTCCTGTGAGTGACTGGAATTCTGTAGTTAGTACCCTACTTGTTTCACTCCTGTGAATGACTGGAATTCTGTAGTTAGTCCCCTACTTGTTTTACTCCTGTGAATGACTGGAATTCTTTAATTAGTCCCCTACTTGTTTTACTCCTGTGAGTGACTGGAATTCTGTAGTTAGTCCCCTACTTGTTTTACTCCTGTGAATGACTGGAATTCTGTAGTTAGTCCCCTACTTGTTTTACCCCTGTGAATGACTGGAATTCTGTAGTTAGTCCCCTACTTGTTTTACTCCTGTGAGTGACTGGAATTCTTTAATTAGTCCCCTACTTGTTTTACCCCTGTGAATGACTGGAATTCTGTAGTTAGTCCTCTACTTGTTTTACTCCTGTGAATGACTGGAATTCTGTAGTTAGTCCCCTACTTGTTTTACTCCTGTGAATGACTGGAATTCTGTAGTTAGTCCCCTACTTGTTTTACTCCTGTGAGTGACTGGAATTCTGTTGTTAGTCCCCTACTTGTTTTACTCCTGTGAATGACTGGAATTCTTTAATTAGTCCCTTACTTGTTTTACTCCTGTGAATGACTGGAATTCTGTAGTTAGTCCCCTACTTGTTTTACTCCTGTGAGTGACTGGAATTCTGTAGTTAGTCCCCTACTTGTTTTACTCTTGTGAATGACTGGAATTCTGTAGTTAGTCCCCTACTTGTTTTACTCCTGTGAATGACTGGAATTCTGTAGTTAGTCCCCTACTTGTTTTACTCCTGTGAATGACTGGAATTCTGTAGTTAGTCCCCTACTTGTTTTACTCCTGTGAATGACTGGAATTCTGTAGTTAGTCCCCTACTTGTTTTACTCCTGTGAATGACTGGAATTTTGTAGTTAGTCCCCTACTTGTTTTACTCCTGTGAATGACTGGAATTCTGTAGTTAGTCCCCTACTTGTTTTACTCCTGTGAGTGACTGGAATTCTGTAGTTAGTCCCCTACTTGTTTTACTCCTGTGAGTGACTGGAATTCTGTAGTTAGTCCCCTACTTGTTTTACTCCTGTGAGTGACTGGAATTCTGTAGTTAGTCCCCTACTTGTTTTACTCCTGTGAATGACTGGAATTTTGTAGTTAGTCCCCTACTTGTTTTACTCCTGTGAATGACTGGAATTCTGTAGTTAGTCCCCTACTTGTTTTACCCCTGTGAATGACTGGAATTCTGTAGTTAGTCCCCTACTTGTTTTACTCCTGTGAGTGACTGGAATTCTTTAATTAGTCCCCTACTTGTTTTACCCCTGTGAATGACTGGAATTCTGTAGTTAGTCCCCTACTTGTTTTACTCCTGTGAATGACTGGAATTCTGTAGTTAGTCCCCTACTTGTTTTACTCCTGTGAATGACTGGAATTCTGTAGTTAGTCCCCTACTTGTTTTACTCCTGTGAGTGACTGGAATTCTGTTGTTAGTCCCCTACTTGTTTTACTCCTGTGAATGACTGGAATTCTTTAATTAGTCCCTTACTTGTTTTACTCCTGTGAATGAC
This sequence comes from Saccoglossus kowalevskii, assembly GCF_978046115.1. Lineage (NCBI taxonomy): Eukaryota > Metazoa > Hemichordata > Enteropneusta > Harrimaniidae > Saccoglossus > Saccoglossus kowalevskii. The sequence goes on from NC_140653.1 coordinate 35,807,186, forward strand.
TGGAATTCTGTAGTTAGTCCCCTACTTGTTTTACTCCTGTGAGTGACTGGAATTCTGTAGTTAGTCCCCTACTTGTTTTACTCTTGTGAATGACTGGAATTCTGTAGTTAGTCCCCTACTTGTTTTACTCCTGTGAATGACTGGAATTCTGTAGTTAGTCCCCTACTTGTTTTACTCCTGTGAATGACTGGAATTCTGTAGTTAGTCCCCTACTTGTTTTACTCCTGTGAATGACTGGAATTTTGTAGTTAGTCCCCTACTTGTTTTACTCCTGTGAATGACTGGAATTCTGTAGTTAGTCCCCTACTTGTTTTACTCCTGTGAATGACTGGAATTCTGTAGTTAGTCCCCTACTTGTTTTACTCCTGTGAGTGACTGGAATTCTGTAGTTAGTCCCCTACTTGTTTTACTCCTGTGAGTGACTGGAATTCTGTAGTTAGTCCCCTACTTGTTTTACTCCTGTGAATGACTGGAATTTTGTAGTTAGTCCCCTACTTGTTTTACTCCTGTGAATGACTGGAATTCTGTAGTTAGTCCCCTACTTGTTTTACTCCTGTGAGTGACTGGAATTCTGTAGTTAGTCCCCTACTTGTTTTACTCCTGTGAGTGACTGGAATTCTGTAGTTAGTCCCCTACTTGTTTTACTCTTGTGAATGACTGGAATTCTGTATTTAGTCCCCTACTTGTTTTACTCCTGTGAGTGACTGGAATTCTGTAGTTAGTCCCCTACTTGTTTTACTCCTGTGAGTGACTGGAATTCTGTAGTTAGTCCCCTACTTGTTTTACTCCTGTGAGTGACTGGAATTCTGTAGTTAGTCCCCTACTTGTTTTACTCCTGTAAATGACTGGAATTCTGTAGTTAGTCCCCTACTTGTTTTACTCCTGTGAGTGACTGGAATTCTGTAGTTAGTCCCCTACTAGTTTTACTCCTGTGAATGACTGGAATTCTTTAATTAGTCCCCTACTTGTTTTACTCCTGTGAATGACTGGAATTCTTTAATTAGTCCCCTACTTGTTTTACTCCTGTGAATGACTGGAATTCTTTAATTAGTCCCCTACTTGTTTTACTCCTGTGAATGACTGGAATTCTGTAGTTAGTCCCCTACTTGTTTTACTCCTGTGAATGACTGGAATTCTGTAGTTAGTCCCCTACTTGTTTTACTCCTGTGAATGACTGGAATTCTTTAATTAGTCCCCTACTTGTTTTACTCCTGTGAATGACTGGAATTCTTTAATTAGTCCCCTACTTGTTTTACTCCTGTGAATGACTGGAATTCTTTAATTAGTCCCCTACTTGTTTTACTCCTGTGAATGACTGGAATTCTTTAATTAGTCCCCTACTTGTTTTACTCCTGTGAATGACTGGAATTCTTTAATTAGTCCCCTACTTGTTTTACTCCTGTGAATGACTGGAATTCTGTAGTTAGTCCCCTACTTGTTTTACTCCTGTGAATGACTGGAATTCTGTAGTTAGTCCCCTACTTGTTTTACTCCTGTGAATGACTGGAATTCTTTAATTAGTCCCCTACTTGTTTTACTCCTGTGAGTGACTGGAATTCTGTAGTTAGTACCCTACTTGTTTTACTCCTGTGAATGACTGGAATTCTGTAGTTAGTCCCCTACTTGTTTTACTCCTGTGAGTGACTGGAATTCTTTAATTAGTCCCCTACTTGTTTTACTCCTGTGAGTGACTGGAATTCTATAGTTAGTCCCCTACTTGTTTTACTCCTGTGAGTGACTGGAATTCTGTAGTTAGTCCCCTACTTGTTTTACTCCTGTGAGTGACTGGAATTCTTTAATTAGTCCCCTACTTGTTTTACTCCTGTGAATGACTGGAATTCTTTAATTAGTCCCCTACTTGTTTTACTCCTGTGAGTGACTGGAATTCTGTAGTTAGTACCCTACTGGTTTTACTCCTGTGAATGACTGGAATTCTGTAGTTAGTCCCCTACTTGTTTTACTCCTGTGAGTGACTGGAATTCTTTACTTAGTCCCCTACTTGTTTTACTCCTGTGAGTGACTGGAATTCTATAGTTAGTCCCCTACTTGTTTTACTCCTGTGAGTGACTGGAATTCTGTAGTTAGTCCCCTACTTGTTTTACTCCTGTGAGTGACTGGAATTCTTTAATTAGTCCCCTACTTGTTTTACCCCTGTGAATGACTGGAATTCTGTAGTTAGTCCCCTACTTGTTTTACTCCTGTGAATGACTGGAATTCTGTAGTTAGTCCCCTACTTGTTTTACTCCTGTGAATGACTGGAATTCTGTAGTTAGTCCCCTACTTGTTTTACTCCTGTGAGTGACTGGAATTCTGTTGTTAGTCCCCTACTTGTTTTACTCCTGTGAATGACTGGAATTCTTTAATTAGTCCCTTACTTGTTTTACTCCTGTGAATGACTGGAATTCTGTAGTTAGTCCCCTACTTGTTTTACTCCTGTGAGTGACTGGAATTCTGTAGTTAGTCCCCTACTTGTTTTACTCCTGTGAGTGACTGGAATTCTGTAGTTAGTCCCCTACTTGTTTTACTCTTGTGAATGACTGGAATTCTGTAGTTAGTCCCCTACTTGTTTTACTCCTGTGAATGACTGGAATTCTGTAGTTAGTCCCCTACTTGTTTTACTCCTGTGAATGACTGGAATTCTGTAGTTAGTCCCCTACTTGTTTTACTCCTGTGAATGACTGGAATTCTGTAGTTAGTCCCCTACTTGTTTTACTTCTGTGAATGACTGGAATTTTGTAGTTAGTCCCCTACTTGTTTCACTCCTGTGAATGACTGGAATTCTGTAGTTAGTCCCCTACTTGTTTTACTCCTGTGAGTGACTGGAATTCTGTAGTTAGTCCCCTACTTGTTTTACTCCTGTGAGTGACTGGAATTCTGTAGTTAGTCCCCTACTTGTTTTACTCCTGTGAATGACTGGAATTCTGTAGTTAGTCCCCTACTTGTTTTACTCCTGTGAATGACTGGAATTCTGTAGTTAGTCCCCTACTTGTTTTACTCCTGTGAGTGACTGGAATTCTGTAGTTAGTCCCCTACTTGTTTTACTCCTGTGAATGACTGGAATTCTTTAATTAGTCCCCTACTTGTTTTACTCCTGTGAATGACTGGAATTCTGTAGTTAGTCCCCTACTTGTTTTACTCCTGTGAATGACTGGAATTCTGTAGTTAGTCCCCTACTTGTTTTACTCCTGTGAGTGACTGGAATTCTGTAGTTAGTACCCTACTTGTTTCACTCCTGTGAATGACTGGAATTCTGTAGTTAGTCCCCTACTTGTTTTACTCCTGTGAATGACTGGAATTCTTTAATTAGTCCCCTACTTGTTTTACTCCTGTGAGTGACTGGAATTCTGTAGTTAGTCCCCTACTTGTTTTACTCCTGTGAATGACTGGAATTCTGTAGTTAGTCCCCTACTTGTTTTACCCCTGTGAATGACTGGAATTCTGTAGTTAGTCCCCTACTTGTTTTACTCCTGTGAGTGACTGGAATTCTTTAATTAGTCCCCTACTTGTTTTACCCCTGTGAATGACTGGAATTCTGTAGTTAGTCCCCTACTTGTTTTACTCCTGTGAATGACTGGAATTCTGTAGTTAGTCCCCTACTTGTTTTACTCCTGTGAATGACTGGAATTCTGTAGTTAGTCCCCTACTTGTTTTACTCCTGTGAGTGACTGGAATTCTGTTGTTAGTCCCCTACTTGTTTTACTCCTGTGAATGACTGGAATTCTTTAATTAGTCCCTTACTTGTTTTACTCCTGTGAATGACTGGAATTCTGTAGTTAGTCCCCTACTTGTTTTACTCCTGTGAGTGACTGGAATTCTGTAGTTAGTCCCCTACTTGTTTTACTCCTGTGAGTGACTGGAATTCTGTAGTTAGTCCCCTACTTGTTTTACTCCTGTGAGTGACTGGAATTCTGTAGTTAGTGCCCTACTTGTTTTACTCCTGTGAATGACTGGAATTTTGTAGTTAGTCCCCTACTTGTTTTACTCCTGTGAATGACTGGAATTCTGTAGTTAGTCCCCTACTTGTTTTACTCCTGTGAGTGACTGGAATTCTGTAGTTAGTCCCCTACTTGTTTTACTCCTGTGAGTGACTGGAATTCTGTAGTTAGTCCCCTACTTGTTTTACTCTTGTGAATGACTGGAATTCTGTATTTAGTCCCCTACTTGTTTTACTCCTGTGAATGACTGGAATTCTGTAGTTAGTCCCCTACTTGTTTCACTCCTGTGAATGACTGGAATTCTGTAGTTAGTCCCCTACTTGTTTTACTCCTGTGAATGACTGGAATTCTGTAGTTAGTCCCCTACTTGTTTTACTCCTGTGAATGACTGGAATTTTGTAGTTAGTCCCCTACTTGTTTTACTCCTGTGAATGACTGGAATTCTGAAGTTAGTCCCCTACTTGTTTTACTCCTGTGAGTGACTGGAATTCTGTAGTTAGTCCCCTACTTGTTTTACTCCTGTGAGTGACTGGAATTCTGTAGTTAGTCCCCTACTTGTTTTACTCCTGTGAGTGACTGGAATTCTGTAGTTAGTCCCCTACTTGTTTTACTCCTGTGAATGACTGGAATTCTGTAGTTAGTCCCCTACTTGTTTTACTCCTGTGAGTGACTGAAATTCTGTAGTTAGTCCCCTACTTGTTTTACTCCTGTGAATGACTGGAATTCTTTAATTAGTCCCCTACTTGTTTTACTCCTGTGAATGACTGGAATTCTGTAGTTAGTCCCCTACTTGTTTTACTCCTGTGAATGACTGGAATTCTGTAGTTAGTCCCCTACTTGTTTTACTCCTGTGAATGACTGGAATTCTGTAGTTAGTCCCCTACTTGTTTTACTCCTGTGAATGACTGGAATTCTTTAATTAGTCCCCTACTTGTTTTACTCCTGTGAATGACTGGAATTCTGTTGTTAGTCCCCTACTTGTTTTACTCCTGTGAGTGACTGGAATTCTTTAATTAGTCCCCTACTTGTTTTACTCCTGTGAGTGACTGGAATTCTGTAGTTAGTTCCCTACTTGTTTTACTCCTGTGAATGACTGGAATTCTGTAGTTAGTCCCCTACTTGTTTTACTCCTGTGAGTGACTGGAATTCTGTAGTTAGTCCCCTACTTGTTTTACTCCTGTGAATGACTGGAATTTTGAAGTTAGTCCCCTACTTGTTTTACTCCTGTGAATGACTGGAATTCTGTAGTTAGTCCCCTACTTGTTTTACTCCTGTGAGTGACTGGAATTCTGTAGTTAGTCCCCTACTTGTTTTACTCCTGTGAGTGACTAGAATTCTGTAGTTAGTCCCCTACTTGTTTTACTCCTGTGAGTGACTGGAATTCTGTAGTTCGTCCCCTACTTGTTTTACTCCTGTGAATGACTGGAATTCTGTAGTTAGTCCCCTACTTGTTTTACTCCTGTGAGTGACTGGAATTCTGTAGTTACTCCCCTACTTGTTTTACTCCTGTGAGTGACTGGAATTCTTTAATTAGTCCCCTACTTGTTTTACTCCTGTGAATGACTGGAATTCTGTAGTTAGTCCCCTACTTGTTTTACTCCTGTGAAGGATTGGAATTCTGTAGTTAGTCCCCTACTTGTTTTACTCCTGTGAGTGACTGGAATTCTTTAATTAGTCCCCTACTTGTTTTACTCCTGTGAATGACTGGAATTCTGTAGTTAGTCCCCTACTTGTTTTACTCCTGTGAAGGACTGGAATTCTGTAGTTAGTCCCCTACTTGTTTTACTCCTGTGAGTGACTGGAATTCTTTAATTAATCCCCTACTTGTTTTACTCCTGTGAATGACTGGAATTCTGTAGTTAGTCCCCTACTTGTTTTACTCCTGTGAATGACTGGAATTCTGTAGTTAGTCCCCTACTTGTTTTACTCCTGTGAATGACTGGAATTTTGTAGTTAGTCCCCTACTTGTTTTACTCCTGTGAGTGACTGGAATTCTGTAGTTAGTCCCCTACTTGTTTTACTCCTGTGAATGACTGGAATTCTGTAGTTAGTCCCCTACTTGTTTTACTCCTGTGAATGACTGGAATTCTGTAGTTAGTCCCCTACTTGTTTTACTCCTGTGAGTGACTGGAATTCTGTAGTTAGTCCCCTAATTGTTTTACTCCTGTGAATGACTGGAATTCTGTAGTTAGTCCCCTACTTGTTTTACTCCTGTGAGTGACTGGAATTCTGTAGTTACTCCCCTACTTGTTTTACTCCTGTGAGTGACTGGAATTCTTTAATTAGTCCCCTACTTGTTTTACTCCTGTGAATGACTGGAATTCTGTAGTTAGTCCCCTACTTGTTTTACTCCTGTGAAGGACTGGAATTCTGTAGTTAGTCCCCTACTTGTTTTACTCCTGTGAGTGACTGGAATTCTTTAATTAGTCCCCTACTTGTTTTACTCCTGTGAATGACTGGAATTCTGTAGTTAGTCCCCTACTTGTTTTACTCCTGTGAATGACTGGAATTCTGTAGTTAGTCCCCTACTTGTTTTACTCCTGTGAATGACTGGAATTTTGTAGTTAGTCCCCTACTTGTTTTACTCCTGTGAATGACTGGAATTCTGTAGTTAGTCCCCTACTTGTTTTACTCCTGTGAGTGACTGGAATTCTTTAATTAGTCCCCTACTTGTTTTACTCCTGTGAATGACTGGAATTCTGTAGTTAGTCCCCTACTTGTTTTACTCCTGTGAATGACAGGAATTCTGTAGTTAGTCCCCTACTTGTTTTACTCCTGTGAGTGACTGGAATTCTTTAATTAGTCCCCTACTTGTTTTACCCCTGTGAATGACTGGAATTCTGTAGTTAGTCCCCTACTTGTTTTACTCCTGTGAATGACTGGAATTCTGTAGTTAGTCCCCTACTTGTTTTACTCCTGTGAATGACTGGAATTCTGTAGTTAGTCCCCTACTTGTTTTACTCCTGTGAGTGACTGGAATTCTGTTGTTAGTCCCCTACTTGTTTTACTCCTGTGAATGACTGGAATTCTTTAATTAGTCCCCTACTTGTTTTACTCCTGTGAATGACTGGAATTCTGTAGTTAGTCCCCTACTTGTTTTACTCCTGTGAATGACTGGAATTCTGTAGTTAGTCCCCTACTTGTTTTACTCCTGTGAATGACTGGAATTCTGTAGTTAGTCCCCTACTTGTTTTACTCCTGTGAGTGACTGGAATTCTGTAGTTAGTCCCCTACTTGTTTTACTCCTGTGAGTGACTGGAATTTTGTAGTTAGTCCCCTACTAGTTTTACTCCTGTGAATGACTGCAATTCTGTAGTTAGTCCCCTACTTGTTTTACTCCTGTGAGTGACTGGAATTTTGTAGTTAGTCCCCTACTTGTTTTACTCCTGTGAGTGACTGGAATTCTGTAGTTAGTCCCCCTACTTGTTTTACTCCTGTGAATGACTGGAATTCTGTAGTTAGTCCCCTACTTGTTTTACTCCTGTGAGTGACTGGAATTCTGTAGTTAGTCCCCTACTTGTTTTACTCCTGTGAATGACTGGAATTCTTTAATTAGTCCCCTACTTGTTTTACTCCTGTGAATGACTGGAATTCTGTAGTTAGTCCCCTACTTGTTTTACTCCTGTAAATGACTGGAATTCTGTAGTTAGTCCCCTACTTGTTTTACTCCTGTGAGTGACTGGAATTCTTTAATTAGTCCCCTACTTGTTTTACTCTTGTGAATGACTGGAATTCTGTAGTTAGTCCCCTACTTGTTTTACTCCTGTGAAGGACTGGAATTCTGCAGTTAGTCCCCTACTTGTTATACTCCTGTGAGTGACTGGAATTCTTTAATTAGTCCCCTACTTGTTTTACTCCTGTGAGTGACTGGAATTCTGTAGTTAGTACCCTACTTGTTTTACTCCTGTGAATGACTGGAATTCTGTAGTTAGTCCCCTACTTGTTTTACTCCTGTGAGTGACTGGAATTCTTTAATTAGTCCCCTACTTGTTTTACTCCTGTGAATGACTGGGATTCTGTAGTTAGTCCCCTACTTGTTTTACTCCTGTGAATGACTGGAATTCTGTAGTTAGTCCCCTACTTGTTTTACTCCTGTGAGTGACTGGAATTCTTTAATTAGTCCCCTACTTGTTTTACCCCTGTGAATGACTGGAATTCTGTAGTTAGTCTCCTACTTGTTTTACTCCTGTGAATGACTGGAATTCTGTAGTTAGTCCCCTACTTGTTTTACTCCTGTGAATGACTGGAATTCTGTAGTTAGTCCCCTACTTGTTTTACTCCTGTGAGTGACTGGAATTCTTTAATTAGTCCCCTACTTGTTTTACTCCTGTGAATGACTGGAATTCTGTAGTTAGTCCCCTACTTGTTTCACTCCTGTGAATGACCGGAATTCTGTAGTTAGTCCCCTACTTGTTTTACTCCTGTGAGTGACTGGAATTCTTTAATTAGTCCCCTACTTGTTTTACCCCTGTGAATGACTGGAATTCTGTAGTTAGTCCCCTACTTGTTTTACTCCTGTGAATGACTGGAATTCTGTAGTTAGTCCCCTACTTGTTTTACTCCTGTGAATGACTGGAATTCTGTAGTTAGTCCCCTACTTGTTTTACTCCTGTGAGTGACTGGAATTCTGTAGTTAGTCTCCTACTTGTTTTACTCCTGTGAATGACTGGAATTCTGTAGTTAGTCCCCTACTTGTTTTACTCCTGTGAGTGACTGGAATTCTGTTGTTAGTCCCCTACTTGTTTTACTCCTGTGAATGACTGGAATTCTTTAATTAGTCCCCTACTTGTTTTACTCCTGTGAATGACTGGAATTCTGTAGTTAGTCCCCTACTTGTTTTACTCCTGTGAATGACTGGAATTCTGTAGTTAGTCCCCTACTTGTTTTACTCCTGTGAATGACTGGAATTCTGTAGTTAGTCCCCTACTTGTTTTACTCCTGTGAGTGACTGGAATTCTGTAGTTAGTCCCCTACTTGTTTTACTCCTGTGAGTGACTGGAATTTTGTAGTTAGTCCCCTACTAGTTTTACTCCTGTGAATGACTGCAATTCTGTAGTTAGTCCCCTACTTGTTTTACTCCTGTGAGTGACTGGAATTTTGTAGTTAGTCCCCTACTTGTTTTACTCCTGTGAGTGACTGGAATTCTGTAGTTAGTCCCCCTACTTGTTTTACTCCTGTGAATGACTGGAATTCTGTAGTTAGTCCCCTACTTGTTTTACTCCTGTGAGTGACTGGAATTCTGTAGTTAGTCCCCTACTTGTTTTACTCCTGTGAATGACTGGAATTCTTTAATTAGTCCCCTACTTGTTTTACTCCTGTGAATGACTGGAATTCTGTAGTTAGTCCCCTACTTGTTTTACTCCTGTAAATGACTGGAATTCTGTAGTTAGTCCCCTACTTGTTTTACTCCTGTGAGTGACTGGAATTCTTTAATTAGTCCCCTACTTGTTTTACTCTTGTGAATGACTGGAATTCTGTAGTTAGTCCCCTACTTGTTTTACTCCTGTGAAGGACTGGAATTCTGCAGTTAGTCCCCTACTTGTTATACTCCTGTGAGTGACTGGAATTCTTTAATTAGTCCCCTACTTGTTTTACTCCTGTGAGTGACTGGAATTCTGTAGTTAGTACCCTACTTGTTTTACTCCTGTGAGTGACTGGAATTCTTTAATTAGTCCCCTACTTGTTTTACTACTGTGAATGACTGGAATTCTGTAGTTAGTCCCCTACTTGTTTTACTCCTGTGAATGACTGGAATTCTGTAGTTAGTCCCCTACTTGTTTTACTCCTGTGAGTGACTGGAATTCTTTAATTAGTCCCCTACTTGTTTTACCCCTGTGAATGACTGGAATTCTGTAGTTAGTCTCCTACTTGTTTTACTCCTGTGAATGACTGGAATTCTGTAGTTAGTCCCCTACTTGTTTTACTCCTGTGAATGACTGGAATTCTGTAGTTAGTCCCCTACTTGTTTTACTCCTGTGAGTGACTGGAATTCTTTAATTAGTCCCCTACTTGTTTTACTCCTGTGAATGACTGGAATTCTGTAGTTAGTCCCCTACTTGTTTTACTCCTGTGAGTGACTGGAATTCTTTAATTAGTCCCCTACTTGTTTTACTCCTGTGAATGACTGGAATTCTGTAGTTAGTCCCCTACTTGTTTTACTCCTGTGAATGACTGGAATTCTGTAGTTAGTCCCCTACTTGTTTTACTCCTGTGAATGACTGGAATTCTGTAGTTAGTCCCCTACTTGTTTTACTCCTGTGAGTGACTGGAATTCTGTTGTTAGTCCCCTACTTGTTTTACTCCTGTGAATGACTGGAATTCTGTAGTTAGTCCCCTACTTGTTTTACTCCTGTGAAGGACTGGAATTCTGCAGTTAGTCCCCAACTTGTTTTACTCCTGTGAGTGACTGGAATTCTTTAATTAGTCCCCTACTTGTTTTACTCCTGTGAGTGACTGGAATTCTTTAATTAATCCCCTACTTGTTTTACCCCTGTGAATGACTGGAATTCTGTAGTTAGTCCCCTACTTGTTTTACTCCTGTGAATGACTGGAATTCTGTAGTTAGTCCCCTACTTGTTTTACTCCTGTGAATGACTGGAATTCTGTAGTTAGTCCCCTACTTGTTTTAATCCTGTGAGTGACTGGAATTCTGTTGTTAGTCCCCTACTTGTTTTACTCCTGTGAATGACTGGAATTCTGTAGTTAGTCCCCTACTTGTTTTACTCCTGTGAAGGACTGGAATTCTGCAGTTAGTCCCCTACTTGTTTTACTCCTGTGAGTGACTGGAATTCTTTAATTAGTCCCCTACTTGTTTTACTCCTGTGAGTGACTGGAATTCTGTAGTTAGTACCCTACTTGTTTTACTCCTGTGAATGACTGGAATTCTGTAGTTAGTCCCCTACTTGTTTTACTCCTGTGAGTGACTGGAATTCTTTAATTAGTCCCCTACTTGTTTTACTCCTGTGAGTGACTGGAATTCTGTAGTTAGTCCCCTACTTGTTTTACTCCTGTGACTGACTGGAATTCTGTAGTTAGTCCCCTACTTGTTTTACTCCTGTGAGTGACTGGAATTCTTTAATTAGTCCCCTACTTGTTTTACTCCTGTGAATGACTGGAATTCTTTAATTAGTCCCCTACTTGTTTTACTCCTGTGAATGACTGGAATTCTTTAATTAGTCCCCTACTTGTTTTACTCCTGTGAATGACTAGAATTCTGTAGTTAGTCCCCTACTTGTTTTACTCCTGTGAGTGACTGGAATTCTTTAATTAGTCCCCTACTTGTTTTACTCCTGTGAGTGACTGGAATTCTTTAATTAGTCCCCTACTTGTTTTACTCCTGTGAATGACTGGAATTCTTTAATTAGAGTCCTACTTGTTTAACCCCTGTGAATGACTGGAATTCTGTAGTTACTCCCCTACTTGTTTTACTCCTGTGAATGACTGGAATTCTGTAGTTAGTCCCCTACTTGTTTTACTCCTGTGAATGACTGGAATTCTGTAGTTAGTCCCCTACTTGTTTTACTCCTGTGAGTGACTGAAATTCTTTAATTAGTCCCCTACTTGTTTTACTCCTGTGAATGACTGGAATTCTGTAGTTAGTCCCCTACTTGTTTTACTCCTGTGAATGACTGGAATTCTGTAGTTAGTCCCCTACTTGTTTTACTCCTGTGAATGACTGGAATTCTGTAGTTAGTCTCCTACTTGTTTTACTCCTGTGAATGACTGGAATTCTGTAGTTAGTCCCCTACTTGTTTTACTCCTGTGAGTGACTGGAATTCTGTTGTTAGTCCCCTACTTGTTTTACTTCTGTGAATGACTGGAATTCTGTAGTTAGTCCCCTACTTGTTTTACTCCTGTGAATGACTGGAATTCTGTAGTTAGTCCCCTACTTGTTTTACTCCTGTGAATGACTGGAATTCTGTAGTTAGTCCCCTACTTGTTTTACTCCTGTGAATGACTGGAATTCTGTAGTTAGTCCCCTACATGTTTTACTCCTGTGAGTGACTGGAATTCTGTAGTTAGTCCCCTACTTGTTTTACTCCTGTGAATGACTGGAATTCTGTAGTTAGTCCCCTACTTGTTTTACTCCTGTGAGTGACTGGAATTCTGTAGTTAGTCCCCTACTTGTTTTACTCCTGTGAATGACTGGAATTCTGTAGTTAGTCCCCTACTTGTTTTACTCCTGTGAGTGACTGGAATTCTGTAGTTAGTCCCCTACTTGTTTTACTCCTGCGAATGACTGGAATTTTGTAGTTAGTCCCCTACTTGTTTTACTCCTGTGAATGACTGGAATTCTGTAGTTAGTCCCCTACTTGTTTTACTCCTGTGAGTGACTGGAATTCTGTAGTTAGTCCCCTACTTGTTTTACTCCTGTGAGTGACTGGAATTCTGTAGTTAGTCCCCTACTTGTTTTACTCTTGTGAATGACTGGAATTCTTTAATTAGTCCCCTACTTGTTTTACTCCTGTGAGTGACTGGAATTCTGTAGTTAGTACCCTACTTGTTTTACTCCTGTGAATGACTGGAATTCTGTAGTTAGTCCCCTACTTGTTTTACTCCTGTGAGTGACTGGAATTCTTTAATTAGTCCCCTACTTGTTTTACTCCTGTGAGTGACTGGAATTCTGTAGTTAGTCCCCTACTTGTTTTACTCCTGTGAGTGACTGGAATTCTGTAGTTAGTCCCCTACTTGTTTTACTCCTGTGAATGACTGGAATTCTGTAGTTAGTCCCCTACTTGTTTTACTCCTGTGAATGACTGGAATTCTTTAATTAGTCCCCTACTTGTTTTACTCCTGTGAGTGACTGGAATTCTGTAGTTAGTCCCCTACTTGTTTTACTCCTGTGAGTGACTGGAATTCTGTAGTTAGTCCCCTACTTGTTTTACTCCTGTGAATGACTGGAATTCTTTAATTAGTCCCCTACTTGTTTTACTCCTGTGAATGACTGGAATTCTGTAGTTAGTCCCCTACTTGTTTTACTCCTGTGAATGACTGGAATTCTTTAATTAGTCCCCTACTTGTTTTACTCCTGTGAATGACTGGAATTCTGTAGTTAGTCCCCTACTTGTTTTACTCCTGTGAAGGACTGGAATTCTGTAGTTAGTCTCCTACTTGTTTTACTCCTGTGAGTGACTGGAATTCTGTAGTTAGTCCCTACTTGTTTTACTCCTGTGAAGGACTGGAATTCTGTAGTTAGTCCCCTACTTGTTTTACTCCTGTGAAGGACTGGAATTCTGTAGTTAGTCTCCTACTTGTTTTACTCCTGTGAATGACTGGAATTCTGTAGTTAGTCCCCTACTTGTTTTACTCCTGTGAAGGACTGGAATTCTGTAGTTAGTCCCCTACTTGTTTTACTCCTGTGAGTGACTGGAATTCTGTAGTTAGTCCCCTACTTGTTTTACTCCTGTGAATGACTGGAATTCTTTAATTAGTCCCCTACTTGTTTTACTCCTGTGAATGACTGGAATTCTGTAGTTAGTCCCCTACTTGTTTTACTCCTGTGAGTGACTGGAATTCTGTAGTTAGTCCCCTACTTGTTTTACCCCTGTGAATGACTGGAATTCTGTAGTTAGTCTCCTACTTGTTTTACTCCTGTGAATGACTGGAATTCTGTAGTTAGTCCCCTACTTGTTTTACTCCTGTGAGTGACTGGAATTCTGTAGTTAGTCTCCTACTTGTTTTACTCCTGTGAATGACTGGAATTCTGTAGTTAGTCTCCTACTTGTTTTACTCCTGTGAATGACTGGAATTCTGTAGTTAGTCCCCTACTTGTTTTACTCCTGTGAGTGACTGGAATTCTTTAATTAGTCCCCTACTTGTTTTACTCTTGTGAATGACTGGAATTCTGTAGTTAGTCCCCTACTTGTTTTACTCCTGTGAATGACTGGAATTCTGTAGTTAGTCCCCTACTTGTTTTACTCCTGTGAATGACTGGAATTCTGTAGTTAGTCCCCTACTTGTTTTACTCCTGTGAATGACTGGAATTCTGTAGTTAGTCCCCTACTTGTTTTACTCCTGTGAATGACTGGAATTCTGTAGTTAGTCCCCTACTTGTTTTACTCCTGTGAGTGACTGGAATTCTGTAGTTAGTCCCCTACTTGTTTTAACTTTATATGTAATTTTAGTGTACATGCTATTAATGAAATTATAAAAATTACCAGTGACGGCATATTTTTGTAGTTTCCAATATAAACCTTTACGCCAAATGCTGTCAAATGCTGTCTATAATCTATAAAAAGCATAAATTTTGTTCACGGATCCCAAACTGAGATAGCGAATAGAGGCGTTCTTTCTCCAAATATTCTACTAATCTGTTTAATACTGAAGTAAACAGCTTGCCTAAACAACTTGACAATGCAATCCCCTATAATTTCCGGGATCTAATTTTGAACCCTTCTTATGTAATGGGATAAGAATACTACTCTTCCATGCTGATGGAAATAAGATCATACATGAATGTAGTATGTCCATAGATCATGTACAATAGATCGTGAAAGACGTGATCATATTCCTGGCTGAAACGTTTCAAATAACCTTTTACAATAGACAATAATATTGTAACAATAATTTATTTGTTTCTGTTTTTAATCTGCTGCATTTGCATTTCGAATATATTTAATTTTTAAATTCAAACTACTAAATTGTGAAACATAATATTTGCACTATAACTGAGCTCATTAATATTCATTGACTAATTAATATTCATATAGCTTATTAATATTGATGACCGACCGAAACTCTCCGGCTGGCGAGATCCCTGCAGGGGGTTATTTGCTGCTGTCTAGTGTAAGAATTACCCTTACCCTCACTTTCTAACTAATAATTTCTATTCTTTTCAAATACCATCTCCTTTTAATTTCCAAAAACTACATTGTATTTATATCCATGGTATGGAACCTAGGTGCAGTTTATGAAAATCAATTAGGTTGAATAATGGTCAGTGATGACATAAGATTCAATGGTATTGACAGTGTAGTCTATTATAATATATGGTACATGCTCACATCATTATCACTTTAATATATGGTACATGCTCACATCATTATCACTTTATTATATGGTACATGCTCACATCATTATCACTTTAATATATGGTACATGCTCACATCATTATCACTTTAATATATGGTACATGCTCACATCATTATCACTTTAATATATGGTACATGCTCACATCATTATCACTTTAATATATGGTACATGCTCACATCATTATCACTTTAATATATGGTACATGCTCACATCATTATCACTTTAATATATGGTACATGCTCACATCATTATCACTTTAATATATGGTACATGCTCACATCATTATCACTTTAATATATGGTACATGCTCACATCATTATCACTTTAATATATGGTACATGCTCACATCATTATCACTTTAATATATGTTACATGCTCACATCATTATCACTTTAATATATGGTACATGCTCACATCATTATCACTTTAATATATGGTACATGCTCACATCATTATCACTTTATTAAATGGTACATGCTCACATCATTATCACTTTAATATATGGTACATGCTCACATCATTATCACTTTAATATATGGTACATGCTCACATCATTATCACTTTAATATATGGTACATGCTCACATCATTATCACTTTATTATATGGTACATGCTCACATCATTATCACTTTAATATATGGTACATGCTCACATTATCACTTTATTATATGGTACATGCTCACATCATTATCACTTTATTATATGGTACATGCTCACATCATTATCACTTTAATATATGGTACATGCTCACATCATTATCACTTTAATATATGGTACATGCTCACATCATTATCACTTTAATATATGGTACATGCTCACATCATTATCACTTTATTATATGGTACATGCTCACATCATTATCACTTTAATATATGGTACATGCTCACATTATCACTTTATTATATGGTACATGCTCACATCATTATCACTTTAATATATGGTACATGCTCACATCATTATCACTTTATTATATGGTACATGCTCACATCATTATCACTTTAATATATGGTACATGCTCACATCATTATCACTTTAATATATGGTACATGCTCACATCATTATCACTTTAATATATGGTACATGCTCACATCATTATCACTTTATTATATGGTACATGCTCACATCATTATCACTTTAATATATGGTACATGCTCACATCATTATCACTTTAATATATGTTACATGCTCACATCATTATCACTTTATTATATGGTACATGCTCACATCATTATCACTTTAATATATGGTACATGCTCACATTATCACTTTATTATATGGTACATGCTCACATCATTATCACTTTAATATATGGTACATGCTCACATCATTATCACTTTAATATATGGTACATGCTCACATCATTATCACTTTATTATATGGTACATGCTCACATCATTATCACTTTAATATATGGTACATGCTCACATCATTATCACTTTAATATATGGTACATGCTCACATCATTATCACTTTAATATATGGTACATGCTCACATCATTATCACTTTAATATATGGTACATGCTCACATCATTATCACTTTAATATATGGTACATGCTCACATCATTATCACTTTAATATATGGTACATGCTCACATCATTATCACTTTAATATATGGTACATGCTCACATCATTATCACTTTAATATATGGTACATGCTCACATCATTATCACTTTAATATATGGTACATGCTCACATCATTATCACTTTAATATATGGTACATGCTCACATCATTATCACTTTAATATATGGTACATGCTCACATCATTATCACTTTAATATATGGTACATGCTCACATCATTATCACTTTATTATATGGTACATGCTCACATCATTATCACTTTAATATATGGTACATGCTCACATCATTATCACTTTAATATATGGTACATGCTCACATTATCACTTTAATATATGGTACATGCTCACATTATCACTTTAATATATGGTACATGCTCACATCATTATCACTTTAATATATGGTACATGCATTTGGCCAATTGAGCAATATTACAGTAGAAACACCTAACACACACTAATGGTATATTAACAGTAGTGAACTGCTAGCAGTGCCATATTGAATTCAGAATTGATTATATGCTAAACAGTTTGCTCACTATAAAATCATTCTTTTGGTCATTCCTTATTGTTATAACATTGTCCATGTACGGACATTGCGTTGCAGCATTGCTATAGACCATCAGTATTATTGTATTGCGATCCATCAGCCCTAAATGATAGCATGACAGAGTTCAATAGTACATGTAAACCAGTAAACAACATATAAACAGGGAAAGGCATTTTGAAACATATGATGTACAATGTAGTTGTAGTTGACTACAATCAGTCAAAGTATGTTATAAATATGGCTCTGAAACAGCATTCATTAAAACAAAGTGGATACCAATCAGCCATTTTGAATCTCATCTGAAAAACATAATGTCTTGTATTAAGTTCCCATTTTTGGAATTCATCTGAAGAAGAACTGAAAAAAATTAATCAAAATAAAATGCTTTATATGAGGAACTTTTTATGAGTTCTTCATTCAAATGAAGAATGTATCAACTTAAAACATAATTCTTTTGACCTAAACACTATTACAGTGCTGTGGCATTCAAGTTTTGCATTAGCACCACGAGTTAAACATCCAACACATACTGTATCATATTGCATTCAAAGTTAGTTCTAAAATTCTATTTTGAATATTTACATAGAATCCATTTTTTAACCAATATGTTGATGTGGGTTTTGCATTACGGCATATAACACTATAGAAAACAAGGCTTGTTTTTACAAATCTGAAATTTATGATTATAAAAATAAAGTCAAATTCAGGAAAATAAAATTCATCCTTCTTGCATGTGAAAGTCAGATCGTTCCCCTGAATTGATGGCATCAAGTAACATGTGCTGGGGAATCTCAGACCCCCTAACTTGAAGAGTATAACATGCTTTTTCAACCTTCTGTAGACTTTGTCGCATAACTGAAATCTTGCGACCCATTTCCCGAGAACCAGTTTTACCGAATGACTGATAACCTTCGTAAAGATCCCTCATGAACTCCACAAGTTGGAAAGGGACTTCAACGTCACCATTTCCAATGCTGTTTATACAATATCTCATTAGTTCACCAGATAGGTCCGCAATGCCTAGGATGTATTCCACAGGTGGTATGTATAGGGATATTGTATTTCCAGCACTGGTTTGTTTGGTAGTGGTTTCATCACTCAACTTATCATCTTGCTGTTCCTGTTAATATATAGAGATAAGTTGTGTGTTAGTGAACAAATATTAGAAAAAAATATTTGATATGTTTTTATTAAATCGACATGTATATATGTTACCTTACGTAGTATGGGACCCACATTCACAACCCTTTTAATTTACATCACCTGCTGCCTGTCTGAATATACAGCGTGTACAAGAAATGTCTGGCAGCCATTTGTAGCAAACAGTGTGGCAGCCATTTGTAGCAAACAGTGTGGCAGCCATTTGTAGCAAACAGTGTGACAGCCATTTGTAGCAAACAGTGTGGCAGCCATTTGTTGCAAACAGTGTGGCAGCCATTTGTAGCAAACAGTGTGACAGCCATTTGTAGCAAACAGTGTGACAGCCATTTGTAGCAAACAGTGTGACAGCCATTTGTAGCAAACAGTGTGGCAGCCATTTGTAGCAAACAGTGTGGCAGCCATTTGTAGCAAACAGTGTGGCAGCCATTTGTAGCAAACAGTGTGACAGCCATTTGTAGCAAACAGTGTGACAGCCATTTGTAGCAAACAGTGTGGCAGCCATTTGTAGCAAACAGTGTGGCAGCCATTTGTAGCAAACAGTGTGGCAGCCATTTGTAGCAAACAGTGTGACAACCATTTGTAGCAAACAGTGTGACAGCCATTTGTAGCAAACAGTGTGGCAGCCATTTGTAGCAAACAGTGTGACAGCCATTTGTAGCAAACAGTGTGACAACCATTTGTAGCAAACAGTGTGACAACCATTTGTAGCAAACAGTGTGACAACCATTTGTAGCAAACAGTGTGACAGCCATTTGTAGCAAACAGTGTGACAACCATTTGTAGCAAACAGTGTGACAGCCATTTGTAGCAAACAGTGTGACAACCATTTGTAGCAAACAGTGTGACAGCCATTTGTAGCAAACAGTGTGACAGCCATTTGTAGCAAACAGTGTGACAACCATTTGTAGCAAACAGTGTGACAACCATTTGTAGCAAACAGTGTGGCGGCCATTTGTAGCAAACAGTGTGGCAGCCATTTGTAGCAAACAGTGTGGCAGCCATTTGTAGCAAACAGTGTGGCAGCCATTTGTAGCAAACAGTGTGACAACCATTTGTAGCAAACAGTGTGACAGCCATTTGTAGCAAACAGTGTGGCAGCCATTTGTAGCAAACAGTGTGACAGCCATTTGTAGCAAACAGTGTGACAACCATTTGTAGCAAACAGTGTGACAACCATTTGTAGCAAACAGTGTGACAACCATTTGTAGCAAACAGTGTGACAACCATTTGTAGCAAACAGTGTGACAACCATTTGTAGCAAACAGTGTGACAGCCATTTGTAGCAAACAGTGTGACAACCATTTGTAGCAAACAGTGTGACAGCCATTTGTAGCAAACAATGTGACAGCCATTTGTAGCAAACAGTGTGACAACCATTTGTAGCAAACAGTGTGACAACCATTTGTAGCAAACAGTGTGACAACCATTTGTAGCAAACAGTGTGACAACCATTTGTAGCAAACAGTGTGACAACCATTTGTAGCAAACTGTGTGACAGCCATTTGTAGCAAACAGTGTGACAACCATTTGTAGCAAACAGTGTGACAACCATTTGTAGCAAACAGTGTGGCAGCCATTTGTAGCAAACGGTGTGGCGGCCATTTGTAGCAAACAGTGTGACAACCATTTGTAGCAAACAGTGTGGCGGCCATTTGTAGCAAACAGTGTGGCAGCCATTTGTAGCAAACGGTGTGACAGCCATTTGTAGCAAACAGTGTGGCGGCCATTTGTAGCAAACAGTGTGGCAGCCATTTGTAGCAAACAGTGTGGCAGCCATTTGTAGCAAACAGTGTGGCAGCCATTTGTAGCAAACAGTGTGACAACCATTTGTAGCAAACAGTGTGACAGCCATTTGTAGCAAACAGTGTGGCAGCCATTTGTAGCAAACAGTGTGACAGCCATTTGTAGCAAACAGTGTGACAACCATTTGTAGCAAACAGTGTGACAACCATTTGTAGCAAACAGTGTGACAACCATTTGTAGCAAACAGTGTGACAACCATTTGTAGCAAACAGTGTGACAACCATTTGTAGAAAACAGTGTGACAACCATTTGTAGCAAACAGTGTGACAACCATTTGTAGCAAACAGTGTGACAGCCATTTGTAGCAAACAATGTGACAGCCATTTGTAGCAAACAGTGTGACAACCATTTGTAGCAAACAGTGTGACAACCATTTGTAGCAAACAGTGTGGCGGCCATTTGTAGCAAGCAGTGTGACAGCCATTTGTAGCAAACAGTGTGACAACCATTTGTAGCAAACAGTGTGACAGCCATTTGTAGCAAACAGTGTGACAACCATTTGTAGCAAACAGTGTGACAACCATTTGTAGCAAACAGTGTGGCAGCCATTTGTAGCAAACGGTGTGGCGGCCATTTGTAGCAAACAGTGTGACAACCATTTGTAGCAAACAGTGTGGCGGCCATTTGTAGCAAACAGTGTGGCAGCCATTTGTAGCAAACGGTGTGACAGCCATTTGTAGCAAACAGTGTGGCAGCCATTTGTAGCAAACGGTGTGACAGCCATTTGTAGCAAACAGTGTGGCAGCCATTTGTAGCAAACAGTGTGGCGGCCATTTGTAGCAAACGGTGTGACAGCCATTTGTAGCAAACAGTGTGGCAGCCATTTGTAGCAAACGGTGTGACAGCCATTTGTAGCAAACAGTGTGGCGACCATTTGTAGCAAACGGTGTGACAGCCATTTGTAGCAAACAGTGTGGCAGCCATTTGTAGCAAATGGTGTGACAGCCATTTGTAGCAAACAGTGTGACAGCCATTTGTAGCAAACAGTGTGACAGCCATTTGTAGCAAACAGTGTGGCAGCCATTTGTAGCAAACAGTGTGACAGCCATTTGTAGCAAACAGTGTGACAGCCATTTGTAGCAAACAGTGTGACAGCCATTTGTAGCAAACAGTGTGACAGCCATTTGTAGCAAACAGTGTGGCAGCCATTTGTAGCAAACAGTGTGGCAGCCATTTGTAGCAAACAGTGTGACAGCCATTTGTAGCAAACAGTGTGACAGCCATTTGTAGCAAACAGTGTGACAGCCATTTGTAGCAAACAGTGTGGCAGCCATTTGTAGCAAACAGTGTGACAACCATTTGTTAGTAATGTGCATTTCAATTAAAGAATTGAAGATATCACCATGAAATAAACAAATCTGAGAGAGGTCCACCTGTAGTATACCTATGATATCAAATCAATCAGACTTGCAGTTTTTAACAAGTCGAAAATATCACTTTTTACCAAAAATGACAAAAAATATTTATCCAAATTAGAGAATTTAAGATATCATCATGAAATGAAAAAGTGACATTTACTCAAGGTACATATACATGTAAACCAAGCATCAAAGCAAGTAGGCTTGTAGTTTTCAAGAACAAGTAAAACGTTGATGCAAGTGGCTCCGCTCAACAAAATTGACAGCAGAGCAAAACAAAAAGTCATGTCATGACATGGTTGGTTGCCCATTGGTTGGTTAAATAGTTAAACAAGTGACCTGAAGGTCAACATATCACTGTTGAAGCAGAGCCCAATCTAGCAATAATAACTGCATGCATAGTTAAATAAATACCGAAGTGGCTTTGTTTAAATTCTATTTAAGTGTCTCAACTTCTGTGTTTAGATTTTATCACTGATAAAGATACTATTAAGTTTAAAAATACCTAAGTTGCAAATACACCAAGTATCGAATTTTTTTTCCCATAAAGAATATCGAGAATATTTGCTAAATTACAGAATTTAAGATATCGTCACAAAATACTTAAATGTAATAGAGGTCTCCCAAGGTCTTTTTATACCAAGTATCAAAGCAAAAAAATAAGATGGCTAACAACATTTTTTACCAAAAAGAACAGAAATGTATTCAGTAAAATCACGGAATTGGAAATTTGTCACAAAATGTTTAAATTTAATAGAACACATACGTACAAGGAACACATATATATACAAAGTATCAAACCAATCAGAGTAGAGGTTTTCAAAAACTCAACAATAACATTTTTGACTTAAAACACAAAAATATTCGTTAAAAATAGGCTATTGAATATATCATCACGAAATGAAAAATGATTCATGATATATTGAAATAAATGTGCAAAAGAATACCATTATGTCTTGGTTTGTAACTATACATTTGAACATAAATGGCCAAGGTACACTACTGTCCGCTCGGGAGGATAATGCTACACAAACAACACTCCAGTCTGACTGCTATCGGAACTGAGAGCGCTGTTCATAAAATAGATGTAGCACTGATTGGGTGACTCGAGTGTAAATCAAATGCCCACTCTACTTATATCACCTGACTGGCGCCATTTTCAGTTCTCGGTGTCAGTGTGCGTCTCAATTTAGACTGTTGTGTGTAACTGTTCATAAAATTTTGCCATGGTTGCTAAGGAAAAGCTGAAATTAGCCTTAAAGACTATTTTAGAAGACATTCCTGGTGTGCCATCTTTCAAAGAAGAACAGTTTACGGAAGGGATTGTGAACCGCCGTGACATTGTTGCATTTTTGCAGAATGGTTACGGCGCGATTTGACGTAATCATGTTTATTCTGTTTTGCACCATCTTATCAATTTCCTTTGACAAAATCGCCGACAATCTGTCGAAACCGTGATTTTGTGTTTCTTCAAGATTATCACAAGAGCAAATTAATAATTATAAAAGCAAAATAATATTCAATGCACGCGATTAATTACGCAACACATACACCAGGGACTAAAAAGATTACTGAATACATAATTATTTATTAATTTATTAGTCTTTATTAGACTTATTCGGTGTCTGTCCGTCCGGAGTAATATTTCAGAATCCAAATCAAATCTGGACCAAATCTGTGCCTGGTAATTTATCTGGGACACATGCACATGCAGTGGTTTACTGATTCAATCCAAGATGGCTGACTGGCAGCTACATGTATATTGTTTTTTGAAAATCTGGTACATGTACATCTATCATATTCATGCTTTGTCAGTTTTCAAATTGGGTACATGCATTAAACATGTTACGATACATGTCCATGACAATTCATTTCACTATCTGATTAAAGATAGCTGACTGGCACCATTTTATTTTTTGAAAATGTGGTATCGTATACAAGGTTTGCGCTAGTGTCTCAGCAAGACAAGTCCCACTCACAACATTTTAAGAAATTGAAATTTGACCCTGGATAACTTTATTAGAGATTGGACCCCAAAAACTGGGTTCCTCTTCAATAATTGGAGTCCCAGAAGCAAAATCTGGGGTTAACGCAATCCCTGTTAATACATACTTTGTATAATTATAGTTCAAATTTTGTACATGCATTACCGGTATACATGTTAGGATACATATCCATGATGATTCGTTTCATGATCAGATCAAAGATAGCCGATTCAGGCAGAGGGTTCTCTGAACCCCCCTATTCACATAGTTCATATCCACCATAGACTCCGGTCAGTCAAAATGACTATTTTGAACTGTAGGCATTAATCAGTGATTCTGCCAATGACAGAGAGATAAATCTAAGTCAGGGGAAGCCCCATGACCCCAAGATTTTTTCTTATGCCATTTTACCTCTATCTTCACTCTGGTTCCTTCTCTCTCCGCACCGAGGACTAGGCCAACGCTACGGAAAGAGTGGGGTGATTGGGGAGACCCGGAGTCTATGGTGGGTATGAACTATGTGAACAGGCGGGTTCGGAGAACCCTTGCCTAAATTCACTATGTTCAATTACAAACCATAGACTCTGGTCAGTCAAAATGACTATTTTGAACTGTAGGCGAGTCAGACGCAGATAGGTGTTGGGTTCCTGAGCAAACAGAAAAAGATGAAAAGTTTTTCCCAGTCTGGGATGATACTCTCCATAAATACAACTATCACCTACACATGTAGTTAAGACCCAAAAATAGGTGGTGTCTTGCCTTGCCTGTGCCATCCCCTGAGTAAAAGCCAAAATGCTGCTACGGTGATGGGGTTCGGTGTGCCCGAGAAAGCTAGACACAAAAACCAATTTAGGGGGTAGCATGCTTTCGAAGTAAAGACCCAAACAGTTCTGCATGAGGGCATAGGCCGAGAAGCAAGACCTGGAAGCTCCCGGGAGTGCTGACGGCAAAGAAATCTGTCCACAAAATTGCTGAAACTAACTCATGGCCTATGCGCAGGAACCCTTGTGGTCGTTCAGACTGGGCCGGCAACCACAGTCTGACCCACTAAGATGGGATCCAACCTAAAGAGGCCCTTCTCATTGGATTGGGTGTCTCTTAGGTAGTAGTTAATAAAGACGTTTGCGTTCTCCAGAAGCCTGTCCTTAGTATATTTCCGAGGGGGGCGCCTGACGCTAGCGCTAGTGAGTTAGCAATTGCACGAACCTCATGTGCTTGTACTTGGCATCTCTGCAAGTTCTGTGTCGAGCAACTATAGACTTCTAACACAGTCGCAGTAATCCTTCTGGCGATAGAAGTCAGGGAGGCTGGCCTGTCTTGCATGTTTTGTCTGTAACACAAAAACATGTGCTTGGCACCACGTCTCAAATCCCTAGTATCGTTTTGGTAGCAACTCAGTGCTCGAACCGGGCAGAGAAGCAATTCCTCCTGATCTTTCAGGCCAACAATATTTGACAGCCAGGGGATAACGATCAGCTGAGGATGGTGTTTTGGTGAGAAACCCAATTTGTGTCTTTAGCATAACTTGATAATCCATGAAGGCGGCACACCCGTTCGAGAAGGACAATGCCCCCAGTTCTGACCGACGCCTACCTGAGGCGAGGGCCAGTAGGAAGACTGTTTGAGTGGTGCTGATCGGGGAGGGCGGTCTGCTTAAAGCGGACAACACAACCAACAAATCCCAGTTGGGCGGTTCACTAGTTCAGGGTCTCAGCCTTTGATTATAGAAAGCAGTCCTAATAATAGGACAATCGACTAGTCTTGTTTTCAAAGCGTTCTCAATGATGGGGGACAAGGCCGACCTGTAGCCAACAAACCCACTTTGTCAAACAGGTGGACGAAGAAGTCTGCTACCTGGCCAACAGAGGGAAGGCATGAATCAATCTCCCTTCCACTACACCGATAACTGTATGCTCGCCACTTTGAGTTGTAGGCAGCATGGGTGGAATCCCTGTTCGCCCTAGCCAGGACGTTGGCAGCCCGCTCAGACACACCTTTCGTCTGTGCAAGTCTACTGAGAGCCTCTAAGCATGTGGGCTCGTTGGTAGTGCGCTGTCTGGTTGGGACAGCAGATCCTGTAAGTCTGGAAGCACTACTGGTGTTTCGACTAGCATTTCCAACAGGCCTTGGTTGGCCAATTGGGTGCCACCAGTCAAAGTTCTCCAGTACACGGTGAACTAGCGAGAAGGGAGGAAAGGCGTACGCATCTATGTGGGTCCACCAGATCGACAACGCGTCCCTGGGCCAGGCTCCTGGAGTCACCATGAGTGTTATGTACGTCGGGAGCTTGGCGTTCCAGGGTGTGGCAAACAGGTATATCTTTGGACCGTCCCAAAGCCCAAAACAGCCTGCAGGCTACCCACAGGGGTATCTGTCACTCCACGTTCTGGAGACGGAGCCACCTTAAAATGGTGTCTGCCAGACTGTTTACCCTTGGAAGGTGGTGTGCGGTTAGCTCCACATTGTATTCCAGGCACTAAAGGAGAATTTGCTCTGCTAGGACTGACAGCGATGGGGAACGCGTACCCTCCTTGTTATGTAGGAGACCACTGCTGTGTTGTCTGTGCGGAGCAGGACTCTGTGGTCTGGAACTACGGGTAGAAAGTGTGGTAGTGCTAAGTTCAGTTCGCTTGGTCCGAGGGAAACTCGCCTCTCCAGTTCCCGTAGGTGTGCTCAGCGTTGTAGCAACATGCGTTGTACATAATGCCTGGAAAACTACCCTTCGAACTGATGTCATCATTCCGATGATCCGCATTAGTTCTCGGAGGGACACTGAGGGAACGTTGACTAGGCGTTCGGCTAGATTGCTTAGCACCAGGCAACATACCTGAAATAGATGTACCAAACACCAACTGTTGTGTTGGGTAGGGATTGGACTTTGTCTGATTTACTAAAGAGCCCAACTGGTGAAGTAAATCCTGCGTTAGCCTTACTTGATCAGCTAATAACCCCTTGTTTGGGTTGTGTCGTCTAGGGCTAGGTACGGATTATGTGTACCGACGTTTGGTGAAGCAGCAGCACCATTTGTTTCATCCACTTTGGTGAAATGTAGAGAGCTGTGCATAACACAAAAAGGGAAGCACACGAGATTCAAATACTTGGCCCAGCTGGGCGAATCGAATGAGATGGCAACTCGCCGGGTGCATTGGTATGTGTAGGTAGGCCCCGCTTAAGTCTAATGAGGCTAGCCAGTCGAAAAGGTGGATGGAGAGAAGAATGCTGCTTGGAGTCTCCATGCGGAACCGATCGAGGAGCACATACTGATTCAGTCTGCCTAAGTCCAGAACTGGACGCCCGCCACTTGTAGATTTGGTACTACGAACACATTTGAGTAGAAGCCTGGACTTAATGCCGGCTGATCTACCTTGTGAATGGCGCCCTTTTCCGACGGGGATGCTTTGCCAGAAGTACCCACTATATCCAAAGTGGACGAACTGCTTCCCTTCAAAAAATGTGAGCGAGAGCGTGTTAGACTGTGCGTCTCATGACAGGGTCAGTCCACTTTGGGAACGCCTGTGGGTCGGAAGAGAGTCGGTACCCACGGGGGAGCCCAGACTCAAGGGTAAATTCCTGATTCCAGTTTTGCACAGGGAACCCAGGCTGGCTGATCGGAGGGAGGGGGCGCAACATGCGTCCTGTCCCAATTGCTCTGACCCGAAATTGGAGGCTTGGCTGCCAGCATCCCCATTGGTATTCAATGCCCAAGGTCTTGGTGGAGACCCAGTGCCACTTGCCTGAGCCTCGCCTTCATCCTAATTAACGGGAGAAACGTGGCTGGGAACGGTGGGTTCCCGGGAAGAGACATGTTTAGAATGCACCTCATGCCTTTTGCGTTTCTTCCTATTTGACGACCGAGGGGCCATAGTGGAGACAGCTTGCTCCCCCTGCATCTGATCTACATGGCCTGCCAGGGACACAATTTGTCCAAACTGTCCTTCGACCAAAGCCCTAAAAACCTCCAGGGGCACAGCCTTGCCGTTGTCGATATGATCGGGTAAACCATAGCCTTAAACAACAGACTGTGAGAATGCCCTGATCGGGGGGGGGGTGAAAAATATCGGTACCTCCACTGTCGGGTCTCCACTGTCTTGGTACGAGTGTGCTAGGACTTTCCACTCATGCCAACACACAACTCACTTTAACCGATTTTTAGTGGATGTGCGACCTTGCTGTGAAATACGAGAGACGCGGTCAGTCTCAGCGATTTTGTATGGCTCTGGAAAACATCCCAGGCCTCAGAACTCCAGTGAAAACACACGCCTTCAAGGCAAAAACCCTGAACCCTGCATGCAGTCACGGCAAAAATAGCATTTTGGATGCGGGATCCATGCTGGTAAATTCTGATTATAACCACTGCACAGTCGCTTCGAAAATTTAGGAGACAAAACCGGCAGCGAGCTTCTGGTGCTGTCATTACATCTATCCATTTCTAAACACATTGGTAAAACATAAAAATGAA
This sequence comes from Saccoglossus kowalevskii, assembly GCF_978046115.1. NCBI lineage: Eukaryota > Metazoa > Hemichordata > Enteropneusta > Harrimaniidae > Saccoglossus > Saccoglossus kowalevskii. Next base: position 35,835,049 of record NC_140653.1, read on the forward strand.
TAAGACATGCATGAGGGAAGCGAAATACAATTGGAAAAGGTGACACCGGGTCGCCGGGTTTTATTTTCTTTGTTGTACAAAAATTATACACACAAATGGGAAAACAACTTGGGGTAAAAATAATAAGAAAACATATTCTACCAGCCACATTGTCGGCTGCCGCGCGACAGCAACCCAAGCAAGAAACCCGGATAGGAACAGGCAGGTCTTCCAGGCAGAGCCGCTAGGCTTCATTCCCGTCGGTGCGGAGAAGAAGAAAGAGTGAAGATAGAGGTAAAATGGCGTCACCACATTACCTCGGTCACGTGGTTTGTGACGTAAGGGAAAATCTTGGGATCATGGGGCTTCCCGTGACCTAGATTGATCTCTCCATCATTGGCATAATCGCTGATTAATGCCTACAGTTCAAAATAGTCATTTTGACTGACCGGAGTCTACATTGTACGTACTATATCTCCAAGGCTTATGGATCATTTTCAATCATATTTGGCACATACATCATACATAAAGTAATATATTTTTATGTCAGTTTGTTCCATAATCAAATCAAAGACAGCCAACTTGCATCCATCCTGGGTTTTTTGAAAATGTGGTATATTGGACAGCATTTGTCGGTTACACCTTGTAATTTGTATTTGTAGCAACAAACTGCTGTACTCACCTCAGATTTTGAATCCACAGTAAATGTTAACGACTTTTGAAATTCGTTCAAGCTCATTAATTTACCAGTTTGCAGATAATGGAAAAATGTCACAGCCTCAATATACTCCTGAAGTCCAGCAGTGTACGCTCTCAAGAACATGTATGGATCTTCATCTTCTAACTCAATCGCAATTTTCTTCAGGCATCGCTCAGTGATGTCATTGATTTTTGTCAGGGCTTCACTTATTACATCATCCATAGCTCTCCCACTGGTCAAAAATAGAATCAAAGAAAGCTTAGAAAGAACTCCCATGTGCTGAGAGAGTATTGGGGACACATTAAAATTAATTCAAAATTGAGATTTGCTTTTCAAACGAAAAGCTTGGCAACTAATATTTGTCTGATATTTAAGATACACAACATGAAAACAATGTGATTCACATTATAAAAATTTCTAATAGTTATAGACATAGAAAATACATTTGATTTTTCATCCACGGTTTTTATTATAATTAATTCCAGAGCAACTCTGTGATGAATTTAAATCTGATTTTTTAGATATCAGAAATGGGCTAATAATAGATAATCAATATGCATGTTTATCAACATTAAACTATGATTAATCTTAACTAAATTAGTTGAAAGCTGAAAAGTAAATTATTATGCAAATTAGGTAATTATTATAGATGTATACGAGCCTAAAACTAATTTGATCATTACATTGTGTTAGAGTACATATGTACCAAGATTCATTGAATTAAGATGAGTACTGTCACAGACCATCTATGTACGAAGTCTCATTGAAATGCGATTAGAATAAAAAAATTATGAATTATTACGCAAATTAGGTAATAAATATGATCTGATTTTAACCCAAAACTGAGCAGGTCTGTGCATTGTTTAGAGCATCAATGTACCAAGTTTCATTGAAATGGGATAATTGGTACTTGCGATATCTAAAAATTAACTAATTATGCAAATTAGTTGATTAATATGCACACATTTTACCCAAAATTAATCAGGTCTCCGCATTGATCTAGATCATCTATGTACTAAGTTTCACTCAAAAGTGTAATGCAGTAATAGTACTTGAAATATCAAAAGCTGAAAATTTATTAATTATGCAAATTAGGTAATTAATATTTCACATATCTGTCTGTGCATTGTCCTATGAAATGTGATGATTAGTACCTGAGATATCAGTGGAAAAGTCGAAAACTGACGAATCATTATGCAAATTATATGAATTATATGCAAGGATTTTTACCAAAAACTGATCAAATCTGTGCATTAGTCCAGAGCATCTATGTACCAAGTTTCATCAAAATCCAAGAAATGGCTCTTTAGATATCAGTAGAACAGACAAGTAACAGCTAAATATTAGCTAATTATCATGTAAATTAGGTAATTAATATGCATGGTTTTCAACCAAAACCTAATCAAATCTGCGCATTAGCATTAAAAACCAAGATACGGTTCTTGAGATATCAGTGGAATGAACAGACACACATAAAGAGAGACTAACCGCAAAGACTGCCATTGTGAGCTTCACACGGGAGTCAAAAACGGTTTTTACATTGCTACAACCTAAACAATCATAGATTTAAGTTGTTTACAACCTAAGCAATCAGAGAATTACGGTACGATCGGGCAAACCACCACCTGCAAAAACAGAGGAAGCCTTCCGATCATTTTAAACAACCTAAGCAATATGAGATTTAAGTTGCTTACAAACTAAGCAATCAGAGATTTAAGTTGCTACAACCTAAGCAATCAGAGATTTAAGTTGCTACAACCTAAGCAATCAGAGATTTAAGTTGCTACAACCTAAGCAATCTGAGATTTAAGTTGCTACAACCTAAGCAATCAGAGATTTAAGTTGCTACAACCTAAGCAATCTGAGATTTAAGTTGCTACAACCTAAGCAATCAGAGATTTAAGTTGCTACAACCTAAGCAATCTGAGATTTAAGTTGCTACAACCTAAGCAATCTGAGATTTAAGTTGCTACAACCTAAGCAATCAGAGATTTAAGTTGCTACAACCTAAGCAATCAGAGATTTAAGTTGCTACAACCTAAGCAATCAGAGATTTAAGTTGCTACAACCTAAGCAATCAGAGTTTTAAGTTGCTACAACCTAAGCAATCAGAGATTTAAGTTGCTACAACCTAAGCAATCAGAGATTTAAGTTGCTACAACCTAAGCAATCAGAGATTTAAGTTGCTACAACCTAAGCAATCTGAGATTTAAGTTGCTACAACCTAAGCAATCAGAGATTTAAGTTCCTACAACCTAAGCAATCAGAGATTTAAATTGCCTACAACCTAAGCAATATGAGATTTAGGTTGCTTACAAACTAAGCAATCAGATTTAAATTGTTTACAACCTAAGCAATCAGAGATTTAAGTTGCTTACAAACTAAGCAATCTGAGATTTAAATTGCTACAACCTAAGTAATCAGAGATTTAAGTTGCTAACAACCTTAGCAACCGGTTGAGTCACGTGACATATGTCAAGCTTTCAGTTCAATATGTGATACTTTATTTCGGAAATCGCCATGTACTGCAGGTCAGCCACATGCCCGTTGCAATATAATTTGACATTTTTGAACGCTTTGTAGACGCTGAGCTTCTTCCGGTCATAGTAGGATTGATGACACATTAAATAACACTGTTAGCGCTAGGTCATGATAATCAACAACCACTGTTGTGACTAGCATGTTATTTGTCACATTTAAGTCCCACTGAAATAGACAGTTATTGATTTTTTTTTTTGAAAATGAAAACTCGTATCCAAGTAAATTTGAGATAATTCTCATGCTATAGCCACACCCACCTATCCTGAATCGGTCTAATTTTCTTTTTCTTTTTTGAGAGGGAGTCTTTAGAAGTTTTTTTAAATTTGAATCTATATAAAGCTGGGTTTTGAATCTATATAAAGCTGGGTTTTGAATCTATATAAAGCTGGGTTTTGAATCTATATAAAGCTGGGTTTTGAATCTATATAAAGCTGGGTTTTGAATCTATATAAAGCTGGGTTTTGAATCTATATAAAGCTGGGTTTTAAATCTATATAAAGCTGGGTTTTGAATCTATATATAGCTGGGTTTTGAATCTATATAAAGCTGGGTTTGAATCTATATAAAGCTGGGTTTTGAATCTATATAAAGCTAGGTTTTGAATCTATATATAGCTGGGTTTTGAATCTATATATAGCTGGGTATTGAATCTATATAAAGCTGGGTTTTGAATCTATATATAGCTGGGTTTTGAATCTATATAAAGCTGGGTTTGAATCTATATATAGCTGGGTTTTGAATCTATATAAAACTGGGTTTTGAATCTATATAAAGCTGGGTTTTGAATCTATATATAGCTGGGTATTGAATCTATATATAGCTGGGTTTTGAATCTATATAAAGCTGGGTTTTGAATCTATATATAGCTGGGTTTTGAATCTATATAAAGCTGGGTTTGAATCTATATAAAGCTGGGTTTTGAATCTATATATAGCTGGGTTTTGAATCTATATATAGCTGGGTTTTGAATCTATATAAAGCTGGGTTTGAATCTATGACTGGGTTTGGATCTATATCTGCGTTTTGAATCTATGGCTGGGTTTTGAATCTATAGATGGGTTTTGAATCTATAGCTGGGTTTGAATCTATAGATGGGTTTGAATCTATAGATGGGTTTTGAACCTAAAGATGGGTTTTGAGTCTATGGCTGGGTTTTGAATCTATATCTGGGTTTTGTGTGTTTGAATCTATAGATGGGTTTTGAATTTATGGCTGGGTTTTGAATCTATAGATAGGTTTTGAATCTATGGCCGGGTTTGAATCTATGGCTGGGTTTTGAATCTATAGATGGGTTTTGAATCTATGGCCGGGTTTGAATCTATAGATGGGTTTTTGAATCTATAGATGGGTTCTGAATCTATAGATGGGTTTTGAATCTATGGCTGGGTTTGAATCTATAGATAGGTTTTGAATCTATAGATTGGTTTGAATCTATGGCTGGGTTTTGAATCTATAGATGGGTTTTGAATCTATGGCCGGTTTTGAATCTATAGATAGGTTTTGAATCTATGGCCGGGTTTGAATCTATGGCTGTGTTTGAATCTATAGATGGGTTTTGAATCTATGGCTGGGCTTGAATCTATAGATGGGTTTTGAACCTATGGCTGGGTTTGAATCCTTAGATGGGCTTCGAATCTATGCCTGGGTTTGAATCTATAGATGGGGTTTGAACCTATGGCTGGGTTTGAATCTATAGATGGGTTTTGAATCTATGGCTGGGTTTTGAATCTATGGCTGGGTTTTGAATATATAGATGGGTTTTGAATCTATATCTGGATTTTGAATCTATGGCAGGGTTTTGAATCTATAGATGGGTTTTGAATCTATGGCAGGGTTTTGAATCTATAGATGGGTTTTGAATTTATAGATGGGTTTTGAATCTATGGTTGGGTTTTGAATCTATGGATGGGTTTGAATCTGTAGATGGGTTTTGAATATATGGCTGGGTTTGAATCTATAGATGGGTTTTGAATCTATGGCTGGGTTTTGGCTCTGTATATGGGTTTTGAATCTATGGCTGGGTTTTGAATCTATAGACGGGTTTTGAGTCCATGGCTGGGTTTTGAATCTATAGATGGGTTTTGGATCTATAGATGGGTTTTGAATCTATATCTGGGTTTTGAATTTATGGCTGGGTTTTGAATCCATATCTGGGTTTTGAATCTATATCTGGGTTTTGCATCTATGGCTGGGTTTGAATCTACGGCTGGGTTTGAATCTATAGATGGGTTTTGAATCTATATCTGGGTTTTGAATCTATATCTGGGTGTTGAATCTATGGCTAGGTTTTGAATCCATATCTGGGTTTTGAATCTATATCTGGGTTTTGCATCTATGGCTGGGTTTGAATTTATAGATGGGTTTTGAATCTATAGTTGGCTTTTGAATCCATGGCTGGGTTTTGCATCTATGGCTGGGTTTGAATCTATAGATGGGTTTTGAATCTATAGCTGGGTTTTGAATCTATAGATGGGTTTTGAATCTATGGCTGGTTTTGAATCTATAGATGATTTTTGAATCTATGGCTGGGTTTGAATCTATAGATGGGTTTTGAATCTATGGCTGGGTTGGAATCTATAGATGGGTTTTGAATCTATATATGAGTTTTGAATCTATATTAGGGTTTTGAATCTATGCCTGGATTTTGAATCTATGGCTGGGTTTGAATCTATAGCTGGGTTTTGCATTAGAGGCTCAATCCGAGGCTATATAGCTCAGCTATTTGAATATTAACACTAGGCAATCGCATTGTGTTTACCTAGAACAAGGAAAGCAAAACTATAGGTAACATGTGGACAAATTTTGGACGTAAATTACCAAAAACCAATGAGAGCCACCACAATGTTGACAATTTTGCGAACAAATTAAAGCAAAAATGTATAAAAGATTTATGGTCTTCCACTTTACATAAAAAAAATAATAAACTACGCACATATAACAATTTCAAATCTGAATATTTGGAACATGTAAGTAATGTCAAACACTAAGTTCAGAAATTCTGCACATAAACTACCAATAGAGAAATTAAGATGTAAGAGGTAAGGTTATGCATGCTATGTGATGATCTAGCTGTTGGCAATGAGATGCATGCTTTCTTAGATTGCAAGAACCCAGAGATGGAAACTACTAGGTGCCAGTTTTTGAGAATAATCTCAATACACAATAAAAAATTTAAAAGAACTTAAAGATCATATTTAAGAAACAGTGGAGTTCAAAATATAGTTTCATTTATTCCTAAAATCTATGCTAATTGTTAAATGTGTGTCTTGTTTTATTTATTATTGTTGATTGTGACAGAATTTGTTACTTTGTTTTTTGGCTATAAATTTTGTAATTTGTTCTTGTGTTAAATAAAATATTCTATTCTATTCTATTCTATTCTATTCTATTCTATTCTATTCTATTCTATTCTTCATAAAGCACAAGCACACCAAAAAGTTATGACTATCACAATGACCACTGACAATTGATGGATTTTACATACATAGTATATGTACATTACAATGACCACTGACAATTGATGGATTTTACATACATTGTATGTGTACATTACAATGACCACTGACAATTGATGGATTTTACATACATTGTATGTGTACATTACAATGACCACTGACAATTGATGGATTTTACATACATTGTATATGTACATCACAATGACCACTGACAATTGATGGATTTTACATACATTGTATGTGTACATCACAATGACCACTGACATTTGATGGATTTTACATACATTGTATATGTACATCACAATGACCACTGACAATTGATAGATTTTACATACATTGTATGTGTACATCACAATGACCACTGACATTTGATGGATTTTACATACATTGTATATGTACATCACAATGACCACTGACATTTGATGGATTTTACATACATTGTATGTGTACATCACAATGACCACTGACATTTGATGGATTTTACATACAATGTATATGTACATCACAATGACCACTGACAATTGATAGATTTTACATACATTGTATATGTACATCACAATGACCACTGACATTTGATGGATTTTACATACATTGTATTGTACATCACAATGACCACTGACATTTGATGGATTTTACATACTTTGTATGTGTAAATCACAATGACCACTGACATTTGATGGATTTTACATACATTGTATATGTACATCACAATGACCACTGACAATTGATAGATTTTACATACATTGTATGTGTACATCACAATGACCACTGACATTTGATGGATTTTACATACATTGTATATGCACATCACAATGACCACTGACAATTGATGGATTTTACATACATTGTATGTGTACATTACAATGACCACTGACATTTGATGGATTTTACATACATTGTATATGTACATCACAATGACCACTGACATTTGATGGATTTTACATACATTGTATTGTACATTACAATGACCACTGACATTTGATGGATTTTACATACATTGTATGTGTACATTACAATGACCACTGACAATTGATGGATTTTACATACATTGTATATGTACATTACAATGACCACTGACATTTGATGGATTTTACATACATTATATATGTACATCACAATGACCACTGACATTTGATGGATTTTACATACATTGTATATGTACATTACAATGACCACTGACAATTGATGGATTTTACATACATTGTATACGTACATTACAATGACCACTGACAATTGATGGATTTTACATACATTGTATGTGTACATTACAATGACCACTGACATTTGATGGATTTTACATACATTGTATATGTACATCACAATGACCACTGACATTTGATGGATTTTACATACATTGTATTGTACATTACAATGACCACTGACATTTGATGGATTTTACATACATTGTATATGTACATTACAATGACCACTGATATTTGATGGATTTTACATACATTGTATATGTACATCACAATGACCACTGACATTTGATGGATTTTACATACATTGTACGTGTACATTACAATGACCACTGACATTTGATGGATTTTACATACATTGTATATGTACATTACAATGACCACTGACAATTGATGGATTTTACATACATTGTAAAAGTACATTACAATGACCACTGACATTTGATGGATTTTACATACATTGTATATGTACATCATAATGACCACTGACATTTGATGGATTTTACATACATTGTATATGTACATCACAATGACCACTGACATTTGATGGATTTTACATACATTGTATTGTACATTACAATGACCACTGACATTTGATGGATTTTACATACATTGTATGTGTACATTACAATGACCACTGACAATTGATGGATTTTACATACATTGTATATGTACATTACAATGACCACTGACATTTGATGGATTTTACATACATTGTATATGTACATCACAATGACCACTGACATTTGATGGATTTTACATACATTGTATATGTACATTACAATGACCACTGACAATTGATGGATTTTACATACATTGTATATGTACATTACAATGACCACTGACATTTGATGGATTTTACATACATTGTATATGTACATCACAATGACCACTGACATTTGATGGATTTTACATACATTGTATATGTACATCACAATGACCACTGACATTTGATGGATTTTACATACATTGTATTGTACATTACAATGACCACTGACATTTGATGGATTTTACATACATTGTATGTGTACATTACAATGACCACTGACAATTGATGGATTTTACATACATTGTATATGTACATTACAATGACCACTGACATTTGATGGATTTTACATACATTATATATGTACATCACAATGACCACTGACATTTGATGGATTTTACATACATTGTATATGTACATTACAATGACCACTGACAATTGATGGATTTTACATACATTGTATACGTACATTACAATGACCACTGACAATTGATGGATTTTACATACATTGTATGTGTACATTACAATGACCACTGACATTTGATGGATTTTACATACATTGTATATGTACATCACAATGACCACTGACATTTGATGGATTTTACATACATTGTATTGTACATTACAATGACCACTGACATTTGATGGATTTTACATACATTGTATGTGTACATTACAATGACCACTGACAATTGATGGATTTTACATACATTGTATATGTACATTACAATGACCACTGACATTTGATGGATTTTACATACATTGTATATGTACATCACAATGACCACTGACATTTGATGGATTTTACATACATTGTATATGTACATTACAATGACCACTGACAATTGATGGATTTTACATACATTGTATATGTACATTACAATGACCACTGACAATTGATGGATTTTACATACATAGTATATGTACATTACAATGACCACTGACAATTGATGGATTTTACATACATTGTATGCGTACATCACAATGACCACTGACAATTGATGGATTTTACATACATTGTATATGTACATTACAATGACCACTGACAATTGATGGATTTTACATACATTGTATGCGTACATCACAATGACCACTGACAATTGATAGATTTTACATACATTGTATGTGTACATCACAATGACCACTGACATTTGATGGATTTTACATACATTGTATATGCACATCACAATGACCACTGACAATTGATGGATTTTACATACATTGTATATGTACATTACAATGACCACTGACATTTGATGGATTTTACATACATTGTATATGTACATCACAATGACCACTGACATTTGATGGATTTTACATACATTGTATATGTACATCACAATGACCACTGACATTTGATGGATTTTACATACATTGTATTGTACATTACAATGACCACTGACATTTGATGGATTTTACATACATTGTATGTGTACATTACAATGACCACTGACAATTGATGGATTTTACATACATTGTATATGTACATTACAATGACCACTGACATTTGATGGATTTTACATACATTATATATGTACATCACAATGACCACTGACATTTGATGGATTTTACATACATTGTATATGTACATTACAATGACCACTGACAATTGATGGATTTTACATACATTGTATATGTACATTACAATGACCACTGACAATTGATGGATTTTACATACATTGTATGTGTACATTACAATGACCACTGACATTTGATGGATTTTACATACATTGTATATGTACATCACAATGACCACTGACATTTGATGGATTTTACATACATTGTATTGTACATTACAATGACCACTGACATTTGATGGATTTTACATACATTGTATATGTACATTACAATGACCACTGATATTTGATGGATTTTACATACATTGTATATGTACATCACAATGACCACTGACATTTGATGGATTTTACATACATTGTATGTGTACATTACAATGACCACTGACATTTGATGGATTTTAATACATTGTATATGTACATTACAATGACCACTGACAATTGATGGATTTTACATACATTGTAAAAGTACATTACAATGACCACTGACATTTGATGGATTTTACATACATTGTATATGTACATCACAATGACCACTGACATTTGATGGATTTTACATACATTGTATATGTACATCACAATGACCACTGACATTTGATGGATTTTACATACATTGTATTGTACATTACAATGACCACTGACATTTGATGGATTTTACATACATTGTATGTGTACATTACAATGACCACTGACAATTGATGGATTTTACATACATTGTATATGTACATTACAATGACCACTGACATTTGATGGATTTTACATACATTGTATATGTACATCACAATGACCACTGACATTTGATGGATTTTACATACATTGTATATGTACATTACAATGACCACTGACAATTGATGGATTTTACATACATTGTATATGTACATTACAATGACCACTGACAATTGATGGATTTTACATACATAGTATATGTACATTACAATGACCACTGACAATTGATGGATTTTACATACATTGTATGCGTACATCACAATGACCACTGACAATTGATGGATTTTACATACATTGTATATGTACATTACAATGACCACTGACAATTGATGGATTTTACATACATTGTATGCGTACATCACAATGACCACTGACAATTGATGGATTTTACATACATTGTATATGTACATCACAATGACCACTGACATTTGATGGATTTTACATACATTGTATGTGTACAATACAATGACCACTGACATTTGATGGATTTTACATACATTATATATGTACATTACAATGACCACTGACAATTGATGGATTTTACATACATTGTATATGTACATCACAATGACCACTGACATTTGATGGATTTTACATACATTGTATATGTACATTACAATGACCACTGACAATTGATGGATTTTACATACATTGTATATGTACATTACAATGACCACTGACAATTGATGGATTTTACATACATTGTATATGTACATTACAATGACCACTGACAATTGATGGATTTTACATACATTGTATATGTACATTACAATGACCACTGACAATTGATGGATTTTACATACATTGTATGTGTACATCACAATGACCACTGACATTTGATGGATTTTACATACATTGTATGTGTACATCACAATGACCACTGACAATTGATGGATTTTACATACATTGTATATGTACATCACAATGACCACTGACATTTGATGGATTTTACATACATTGTATGCGTACATCACAATGACCACTGACATTTGATGGATTTTACATACATTGTATGTGTACATCACAATGACCACTGACATTTGATGGATTTTACATACATTGTATGTGTACATCACAATGACCACTGACAATTGATGGATTTTACATACATTGTATGTGTACATCACAATGACCACTGACATTTGATGGATTTTACATACATTGTATATGTACATTACAATGACCACTGAAAATTGATGGATTTTACATACATTGTATATGTACATCACAATGACCACTGACATTTGATGGATTTTACATACATTGTATATGTACATCACAATGACCACTGACAATTGATGGATTTTACATACATTGTATAATGTACATTACAATGACCACTGATATTTGATGGATTTTACATACATTGTATATGTACATTACAATGACCACTGACAATTGATGGATTTTACATACATTGTATATGTACATTACAATGACCACTGACAATTGATGGATTTTACATACATTGTATATGTACATCACAATGACCACTGACAATTGATGGATTTTACATACATTGTATAAGTACATTACAATGACCACTGACAATTGATGGATTTTACATACATTGTATATGTACATTACAATGACCACTGACAATTGATGGATTTTACATACATTGTATATGTACATTACAATGACCACTGACAATTGATGGATTTTACATACATTGTATGCGTACATCACAATGACCACTGACAATTGATGGATTTTACATACATTGTATATGTACATTACAATGACCACTGACAATTGATGGATTTTACATACATTGTATGCGTACATCACAATGACCACTGACAATTGATGGATTTTACATACATTGTATATGTACATCACAATGACCACTGACAATTGATGGATTTTACATACATTGTATATGTACATCACAATGACCACTGACATTTGATGGATTTTACATACATTGTATGCGTACATCACAATGACCACTGACATTTGATGGATTTTACATACATTGTATATGTACATTACAATGACCACTGACAATTGATGGATTTTACATACATTGTATGTGTACATCACAATGACCACTGACATTTGATGGATTTTACATACATTGTATGTGTACATCACAATGACCACTGACAATTGATGGATTTTACATACATTGTATGTGTACATCACAATGACCACTGACATTTGATGGATTTTACATACATTGTATATGTACATTACAATGACCACTGAAAATTGATGGATTTTACATACATTGTATATGTACATCACAATGACCACTGACATTTGATGGATTTTACATACATTGTATATGTACATCACAATGACCACTGACAATTGATGGATTTTACATACATTGTATAATGTACATTACAATGACCACTGATATTTGATGGATTTTACATACATTGTATATGTACATTACAATGACCACTGGCAATTGATGGATTTTACATACATTGTATATGTACATTACAATGACCACTGACAATTGATGGATTTTACATACATTGTATATGTACATCACAATGACCACTGACAATTGATGGATTTTACATACATTGTATAATGTACATTACAATGACCACTGACAATTGATGGATTTTACATACATTGTATGTGTACATTACAATGACCACTGACATTTGATGGATTTTACATACATTGTATATGTACATTACAAAGACCACTGACAATTGATGGATTTTACATACATTGTATATGTACATTACAATGACCACTGACAATTGATGGATTTTACATACATAGTATATGTACATTACAATGACCACTGACAATTGAAGGATTTTACATACATTGTATGCGTACATCACAATGACCACTGACATTTGATGGATTTTACATACATTGTATATGTACATCACAATGACCACTGACAATTGATAGATTTTACATACATTGTATGTGTACATCACAATGACCACTGACATTTGATGGATTTTACATACATTGTATATGCACATCACAATGACCACTGACAATTGATGGATTTTACATACATTGTATGTGTACATTACAATGACCACTGACATTTGATGGATTTTACATACATTCTATATGTACATTACAATGACCACTGACATTTGATGGATTTTACATACATTGTATATGTACATTACAATGACCACTGACATTTGATGGATTTTACATACACTGTATATGTACATTACAATGACCACTGACATTTGATGGATTTTACATACATTGTATATGTACATCACAATGACCACTGACAATTGATGGATTTTACATACATTGTATGTGTACATCACAATGACCACTGACATTTGATGGATTTTACATACATTGTATATGTACATTACAATGACCACTGAAAATTGATGGATTTTACATACATTGTATGTGTACATTACAATGACCACTGACAATTGATGGATTTTACATACATTGTATATGTACATTACAATGACCACTGACATTTGATGGATTTTACATACATTATATATGTACATCACAATGACCACTGACATTTGATGGATTTTACATACATTGTATATGTACATTACAATGACCACTGACAATTGATGGATTTTACATACATTGTATATGTACATTACAATGACCACTGACAATTGATGGATTTTACATACATAGTATGTGTACATTACAATGACCACTGACATTTGAAGGATTTTACATACATTGTATATGTACATCACAATGACCACTGACATTTGATGGATTTTACATACATTGTATTGTACATTACAATGACCACTGACATTTGATGGATTTTACATACATTGTATATGTACATTACAATGACCACTGATATTTGATGGATTTTACATACATTGTATATGTACATCACAATGACCACTGACATTTGATGGATTTTACATACATTGTATGTGTACATTACAATGACCACTGACATTTGATGGATTTTACATACATTGTATATGTACATTACAATGACCACTGACAATTGATGGATTTTACATACATTGTAAAAGTACATTACAATGACCACTGACATTTGATGGATTTTACATACATTGTATATGTACATCACAATGACCACTGACATTTGATGGATTTTACATACATTGTATATGTACATTACAATGACCACTGACAATTGATGGATTTTACATACATTGTATATGTACATTACAATGACCACTGACATTTGATGGATTTTACATACATTGTATATGTACATCACAATGACCACTGACATTTGATGGATTTTACATACATTGTATATGTACATCACAATGACCACTGACATTTGATGGATTTTACATACATTGTATTGTACATTACAATGACCACTGACATTTGATGGATTTTACATACATTGTATGTGTACATTACAATGACCACTGACAATTGATGGATTTTACATACATTGTATATGTACATTACAATGACCACTGACATTTGATGGATTTTACATACATTATATATGTACATCACAATGACCACTGACATTTGATGGATTTTACATACATTGTATATGTACATTACAATGACCACTGACAATTGATGGATTTTACATACATTGTATACGTACATTACAATGACCACTGACAATTGATGGATTTTACATACATTGTATGTGTACATTACAATGACCACTGACATTTGATGGATTTTACATACATTGTATATGTACATCACAATGACCACTGACATTTGATGGATTTTACATACATTGTATTGTACATTACAATGACCACTGACATTTGATGGATTTTACATACATTGTATATGTACATTACAATGACCACTGATATTTGATGGATTTTACATACATTGTATATGTACATCACAATGACCACTGACATTTGATGGATTTTACATACATTGTATGTGTACATTACAATGACCACTGACATTTGATGGATTTTACATACATTGTATATGTACATTACAATGACCACTGACAATTGATGGATTTTACATACATTGTAAAAGTACATTACAATGACCACTGACATTTGATGGATTTTACATACATTGTATATGTACATCATAATGACCACTGACATTTGATGGATTTTACATACATTGTATATGTACATCACAATGACCACTGACATTTGATGGATTTTACATACATTGTATTGTACATTACAATGACCACTGACATTTGATGGATTTTACATACATTGTATGTGTACATTACAATGACCACTGACAATTGATGGATTTTACATACATTGTATATGTACATTACAATGACCACTGACATTTGATGGATTTTACATACATTGTATATGTACATCACAATGACCACTGACATTTGATGGATTTTACATACATTGTATATGTACATTACAATGACCACTGACAATTGATGGATTTTACATACATTGTATATGTACATTACA
This sequence comes from Saccoglossus kowalevskii, assembly GCF_978046115.1. NCBI lineage: Eukaryota > Metazoa > Hemichordata > Enteropneusta > Harrimaniidae > Saccoglossus > Saccoglossus kowalevskii. Next base: position 35,851,349 of record NC_140653.1, read on the forward strand.
ATGACCACTGACAATTGATGGATTTTACATACATAGTATATGTACATTACAATGACCACTGACAATTGATGGATTTTACATACATTGTATGCGTACATCACAATGACCACTGACAATTGATGGATTTTACATACATTGTATATGTACATTACAATGACCACTGACAATTGATGGATTTTACATACATTGTATGCGTACATCACAATGACCACTGACAATTGATAGATTTTACATACATTGTATGTGTACATCACAATGACCACTGACATTTGATGGATTTTACATACATTGTATATGCACATCACAATGACCACTGACAATTGATGGATTTTACATACATTGTATATGTACATTACAATGACCACTGACATTTGATGGATTTTACATACATTGTATATGTACATCACAATGACCACTGACATTTGATGGATTTTACATACATTGTATATGTACATCACAATGACCACTGACATTTGATGGATTTTACATACATTGTATTGTACATTACAATGACCACTGACAATTGAAGGATTTTACATACATTGTATGCGTACATCACAATGACCACTGACATTTGATGGATTTTACATACATTGTATATGTACATCACAATGACCACTGACAATTGATAGATTTTACATACATTGTATGTGTACATCACAATGACCACTGACATTTGATGGATTTTACATACATTGTATATGCACATCACAATGACCACTGACAATTGATGGATTTTACATACATTGTATGTGTACATTACAATGACCACTGACATTTGATGGATTTTACATACATTCTATATGTACATTACAATGACCACTGACATTTGATGGATTTTACATACATTGTATATGTACATTACAATGACCACTGACATTTGATGGATTTTACATACACTGTATATGTACATTACAATGACCACTGACATTTGATGGATTTTACATACATTGTATATGTACATCACAATGACCACTGACAATTGATGGATTTTACATACATTGTATGTGTACATCACAATGACCACTGACATTTGATGGATTTTACATACATTGTATATGTACATTACAATGACCACTGAAAATTGATGGATTTTACATACATTGTATGTGTACATTACAATGACCACTGACAATTGATGGATTTTACATACATTGTATATGTACATTACAATGACCACTGACATTTGATGGATTTTACATACATTATATATGTACATCACAATGACCACTGACATTTGATGGATTTTACATACATTGTATATGTACATTACAATGACCACTGACAATTGATGGATTTTACATACATTGTATATGTACATTACAATGACCACTGACAATTGATGGATTTTACATACATAGTATGTGTACATTACAATGACCACTGACATTTGAAGGATTTTACATACATTGTATATGTACATCACAATGACCACTGACATTTGATGGATTTTACATACATTGTATTGTACATTACAATGACCACTGACATTTGATGGATTTTACATACATTGTATATGTACATTACAATGACCACTGATATTTGATGGATTTTACATACATTGTATATGTACATCACAATGACCACTGACATTTGATGGATTTTACATACATTGTATGTGTACATTACAATGACCACTGACATTTGATGGATTTTACATACATTGTATATGTACATTACAATGACCACTGACAATTGATGGATTTTACATACATTGTAAAAGTACATTACAATGACCACTGACATTTGATGGATTTTACATACATTGTATATGTACATCACAATGACCACTGACATTTGATGGATTTTACATACATTGTATATGTACATTACAATGACCACTGACAATTGATGGATTTTACATACATTGTATATGTACATTACAATGACCACTGACATTTGATGGATTTTACATACATTGTATATGTACATCACAATGACCACTGACATTTGATGGATTTTACATACATTGTATATGTACATCACAATGACCACTGACATTTGATGGATTTTACATACATTGTATTGTACATTACAATGACCACTGACATTTGATGGATTTTACATACATTGTATGTGTACATTACAATGACCACTGACAATTGATGGATTTTACATACATTGTATATGTACATTACAATGACCACTGACATTTGATGGATTTTACATACATTATATATGTACATCACAATGACCACTGACATTTGATGGATTTTACATACATTGTATATGTACATTACAATGACCACTGACAATTGATGGATTTTACATACATTGTATACGTACATTACAATGACCACTGACAATTGATGGATTTTACATACATTGTATGTGTACATTACAATGACCACTGACATTTGATGGATTTTACATACATTGTATATGTACATCACAATGACCACTGACATTTGATGGATTTTACATACATTGTATTGTACATTACAATGACCACTGACATTTGATGGATTTTACATACATTGTATATGTACATTACAATGACCACTGATATTTGATGGATTTTACATACATTGTATATGTACATCACAATGACCACTGACATTTGATGGATTTTACATACATTGTATGTGTACATTACAATGACCACTGACATTTGATGGATTTTACATACATTGTATATGTACATTACAATGACCACTGACAATTGATGGATTTTACATACATTGTAAAAGTACATTACAATGACCACTGACATTTGATGGATTTTACATACATTGTATATGTACATCATAATGACCACTGACATTTGATGGATTTTACATACATTGTATATGTACATCACAATGACCACTGACATTTGATGGATTTTACATACATTGTATTGTACATTACAATGACCACTGACATTTGATGGATTTTACATACATTGTATGTGTACATTACAATGACCACTGACAATTGATGGATTTTACATACATTGTATATGTACATTACAATGACCACTGACATTTGATGGATTTTACATACATTGTATATGTACATCACAATGACCACTGACATTTGATGGATTTTACATACATTGTATATGTACATTACAATGACCACTGACAATTGATGGATTTTACATACATTGTATATGTACATTACAATGACCACTGACAATTGATGGATTTTACATACATAGTATATGTACATTACAATGACCACTGACAATTGATGGATTTTACATACATTGTATGCGTACATCACAATGACCACTGACAATTGATGGATTTTACATACATTGTATATGTACATTACAATGACCACTGACAATTGATGGATTTTACATACATTGTATGCGTACATCACAATGACCACTGACAATTGATAGATTTTACATACATTGTATGTGTACATCACAATGACCACTGACATTTGATGGATTTTACATACATTGTATATGCACATCACAATGACCACTGACAATTGATGGATTTTACATACATTGTATATGTACATTACAATGACCACTGACATTTGATGGATTTTACATACATTGTATATGTACATCACAATGACCACTGACATTTGATGGATTTTACATACATTGTATATGTACATCACAATGACCACTGACATTTGATGGATTTTACATACATTGTATTGTACATTACAATGACCACTGACATTTGATGGATTTTACATACATTGTATGTGTACATTACAATGACCACTGACAATTGATGGATTTTACATACATTGTATATGTACATTACAATGACCACTGACATTTGATGGATTTTACATACATTATATATGTACATCACAATGACCACTGACATTTGATGGATTTTACATACATTGTATATGTACATTACAATGACCACTGACAATTGATGGATTTTACATACATTGTATATGTACATTACAATGACCACTGACAATTGATGGATTTTACATACATTGTATGTGTACATTACAATGACCACTGACATTTGATGGATTTTACATACATTGTATATGTACATCACAATGACCACTGACATTTGATGGATTTTACATACATTGTATTGTACATTACAATGACCACTGACATTTGATGGATTTTACATACATTGTATATGTACATTACAATGACCACTGATATTTGATGGATTTTACATACATTGTATATGTACATCACAATGACCACTGACATTTGATGGATTTTACATACATTGTATGTGTACATTACAATGACCACTGACATTTGATGGATTTTAATACATTGTATATGTACATTACAATGACCACTGACAATTGATGGATTTTACATACATTGTAAAAGTACATTACAATGACCACTGACATTTGATGGATTTTACATACATTGTATATGTACATCACAATGACCACTGACATTTGATGGATTTTACATACATTGTATATGTACATCACAATGACCACTGACATTTGATGGATTTTACATACATTGTATTGTACATTACAATGACCACTGACATTTGATGGATTTTACATACATTGTATGTGTACATTACAATGACCACTGACAATTGATGGATTTTACATACATTGTATATGTACATTACAATGACCACTGACATTTGATGGATTTTACATACATTGTATATGTACATCACAATGACCACTGACATTTGATGGATTTTACATACATTGTATATGTACATTACAATGACCACTGACAATTGATGGATTTTACATACATTGTATATGTACATTACAATGACCACTGACAATTGATGGATTTTACATACATAGTATATGTACATTACAATGACCACTGACAATTGATGGATTTTACATACATTGTATGCGTACATCACAATGACCACTGACAATTGATGGATTTTACATACATTGTATATGTACATTACAATGACCACTGACAATTGATGGATTTTACATACATTGTATGCGTACATCACAATGACCACTGACAATTGATGGATTTTACATACATTGTATATGTACATCACAATGACCACTGACATTTGATGGATTTTACATACATTGTATGTGTACAATACAATGACCACTGACATTTGATGGATTTTACATACATTATATATGTACATTACAATGACCACTGACAATTGATGGATTTTTCATACATTGTATATGTACATCACAATGACCACTGACATTTGATGGATTTTACATACATTGTATATGTACATTACAATGACCACTGACAATTGATGGATTTTACATACATTGTATATGTACATTACAATGACCACTGACAATTGATGGATTTTACATACATTGTATATGTACATTACAATGACCACTGACAATTGATGGATTTTACATACATTGTATGCGTACATCACAATGACCACTGACAATTGATGGATTTTACATACATTGTATATGTACATTACAATGACCACTGACAATTGATGGATTTTACATACATTGTATGTGTACATCACAATGACCACTGACATTTGATGGATTTTACATACATTGTATATGTACATCACAATGACCACTGACATTTGATGGATTTTACATACATTGTATGTGTACAATACAATGACCACTGACATTTGATGGATTTTACATACATTGTATATGTACATTACAATGACCACTGACAATTGATGGATTTTACATACATTGTATGTGTACATCACAATGACCACTGACATTTGATGGATTTTACATACATTGTATGTGTACATCACAATGACCACTGACAATTGATGGATTTTACATACATTGTATATGTACATCACAATGACCACTGACATTTGATGGATTTTACATACATTGTATGCGTACATCACAATGACCACTGACATTTGATGGATTTTACATACATTGTATATGTACATTACAATGACCACTGACAATTGATGGATTTTACATACATTGTATATGTACATTACAATGACCACTGACAATTGATGGATTTTACATACATTGTATGTGTACATCACAATGACCACTGACAATTGATGGATTTTACATACATTGTATGTGTACATCACAATGACCACTGACATTTGATGGATTTTACATACATTGTATATGTACATTACAATGACCACTGAAAATTGATGGATTTTACATACATTGTATATGTACATCACAATGACCACTGACATTTGATGGATTTTACATACATTGTATATGTACATCACAATGACCACTGACAATTGATGGATTTTACATACATTGTATAATGTACATTACAATGACCACTGATATTTGATGGATTTTACATACATTGTATATGTACATTACAATGACCACTGACAATTGATGGATTTTACATACATTGTATATGTACATTACAATGACCACTGACAATTGATGGATTTTACATACATTGTATATGTACATCACAATGACCACTGACAATTGATGGATTTTACATACATTGTATAAGTACATTACAATGACCACTGACAATTGATGGATTTTACATACATTGTATATGTACATTACAATGACCACTGACAATTGATGGATTTTACATACATTGTATATGTACATTACAATGACCACTGACAATTGATGGATTTTACATACATTGTATGCGTACATCACAATGACCACTGACAATTGATGGATTTTACATACATTGTATATGTACATTACAATGACCACTGACAATTGATGGATTTTACATACATTGTATGCGTACATCACAATGACCACTGACAATTGATGGATTTTACATACATTGTATATGTACATCACAATGACCACTGACAATTGATGGATTTTACATACATTGTATATGTACATCACAATGACCACTGACATTTGATGGATTTTACATACATTGTATGCGTACATCACAATGACCACTGACATTTGATGGATTTTACATACATTGTATATGTACATTACAATGACCACTGACAATTGATGGATTTTACATACATTGTATGTGTACATCACAATGACCACTGACATTTGATGGATTTTACATACATTGTATGTGTACATCACAATGACCACTGACAATTGATGGATTTTACATACATTGTATGTGTACATCACAATGACCACTGACATTTGATGGATTTTACATACATTGTATATGTACATTACAATGACCACTGAAAATTGATGGATTTTACATACATTGTATATGTACATCACAATGACCACTGACATTTGATGGATTTTACATACATTGTATATGTACATCACAATGACCACTGACAATTGATGGATTTTACATACATTGTATAATGTACATTACAATGACCACTGATATTTGATGGATTTTACATACATTGTATATGTACATTACAATGACCACTGGCAATTGATGGATTTTACATACATTGTATATGTACATTACAATGACCACTGACAATTGATGGATTTTACATACATTGTATATGTACATCACAATGACCACTGACAATTGATGGATTTTACATACATTGTATAATGTACATTACAATGACCACTGACAATTGATGGATTTTACATACATTGTATGTGTACATTACAATGACCACTGACATTTGATGGATTTTACATACATTGTATATGTACATTACAAAGACCACTGACAATTGATGGATTTTACATACATTGTATATGTACATTACAATGACCACTGACAATTGATGGACTTTACATACATAGTATATGTACATTACAATGACCACTGACAATTGAAGGATTTTACATACATTGTATGCGTACATCACAATGACCACTGACAATTGATGGATTTTACATACATTGTATATGTACATTACAATGACCACTGACAATTGATGGATTTTACATACATTGTATGCGTACATCACAATGACCACTGACAATTAATGGATTTTACATACATTGTATATGTACATCACAATGACCACTGACATTTGATGGATTTTACATACATTGTATGTGTACAATACAATGACCACTGACATTTGATGGATTTTACATACATTGTATATGTACATTACAATGACCACTGACAATTGATGGATTTTACATACATTGTATATGTACATCACAATGACCACTGACATTTGATGGATTTTACATACATTGTATATGTACATTACAATGACCACTGACAATTGATGGATTTTACATACATTGTATATGTACATTACAATGACCACTGACAATTGATGGATTTTACATACATTGTATATGTACATTACAATGACCACTGACAATTGATGGATTTTACATACATTGTATGCGTACATCACAATGACCACTGACAATTGATGGATTTTACATACATTGTATATGTACATTACAATGACCACTGACAATTGATGGATTTTACATACATTGTATGTGTACATCACAATGACCACTGACAATTGATGGATTTTACATACATTGTATAATGTACATTACAATGACCACTGATATTTGATGGATTTTACATACATTGTATATGTACATTACAATGACCACTGACAATTGATGGATTTTACATACATTGTATATGTACATTACAATGACCACTGACAATTGATGGATTTTACATACATTGTATATGTACATCACAATGACCACTAACAATTGATGGATTTTACATACATTGTATAAGTACATTACAATGACCACTGACAATTGATGGATTTTACATACATTGTATATGTACATTACAATGACCACTGACAATTGATGGATTTTACATACATTGTATATGTACATTACAATGACCACTGACAATTGATGGATTTTACATACATTGTATGCGTACATCACAATGACCACTGACAATTGATGGATTTTACATACATTGTATATGTACATTACAATGACCACTGACAATTGATGGATTTTACATACATTGTATGCGTACATCACAATGACCACTGACAATTGATGGATTTTACATACATTGTATATGTACATCACAATGACCACTGACAATTGATGGATTTTACATACATTGTATATGTACATCACAATGACCACTGACATTTGATGGATTTTACATACATTGTATGCGTACATCACAATGACCACTGACATTTGATGGATTTTACATACATTGTATATGTACATTACAATGACCACTGACAATTGATGGATTTTACATACATTGTATGTGTACATCACAATGACCACTGACATTTGATGGATTTTACATACATTGTATGTGTACATCACAATGACCACTGACATTTGATGGATTTTACATACATTGTATATGTACATTACAATGACCACTGACAATTGATGGATTTTACATACATTGTATGTGTACATCACAATGACCACTGACATTTGATGGATTTTACATACACGGAGGATGAAATAATTAAAATTATAAAAAAATCGTCGTCGGTTTCGTGCGATTTGGACTGTTTACCCACTAATATATTAAAAGATGAAAAGATCCTTTCTATCCTGCTTTCACCTATAACAGATATCATAAATGAATCACTTCGCACTGGAAGTGTTCCTGAGAAAATGAAATGTGCGCTGATTAAACCTCTGCTCAAGAAAGCATCGTTGGATTCAAACATGCTGAAAAATTATCGACCGATTTCTAATTTGTCTTTTATATCTAAAGTCCTTGAACGTGTCATTGCATCCAGAGTGAAACAACATTTAGAGAATTATTCGTTGTATGAAGAGTTTCAATCAGCGTATCGGACCGCACATACCACTGAAACGGCTCTTTTGCGGGTCGCTAACGATGTACTATGCAGTATTGATAATTCTAAGAATTCAGTTGCTCTCGTACTTTTGGATCTTTCAGCCGCTTTTGATACTGTGAATCACAGGATTCTCATCGATAGGTTGAGATCAAATTTTGGTTTAAATGGTCTCATCATCAAATGGTTTGAGTCGTATTTGAGTAACCGCATTCAAAAAGTGAAAATTGGAAATGTATTTTCTGATATGACGTCTATATTAGAAACCGGTGTTCCACAGGGCTCCGTCTTAGGGCCATTATTGTTCTCAATGTACATGCGTCCATTGGGCGAGTTATTGCGACGTCACGGCGTAAAATATCATTTTTACGCCGATGACACACAGATTTATTTATCGGTTTCTGAAGATGATCAAATTCGCGCCCGGGTGATACTTCAGACATGTATTCAAGACGTTAGCGATTGGATGTCTTGTAATTTCCTACTTTTGAATGTGTCGAAAACTGAATTTGTGTGCATGTCGTCTCGGAGATTCTCACAAGACTCGTGTCCTTTGTCTAGTATCGCAATTGGTGAAGAATTGGTTAGTGCTTCGTCAAGTGCTAGAAACTTAGGTGTCTTGTTTGATTCGCAGCTATCTATGGAAACACACATTTCTACTATTTGTAGATCTGGATATTCCCATCTAAGAAATATTAATCGTATTCGTAAATCATTATCCCAATCTGATACTGAAAAGTTGGTACATGCATTCATATCTTCTCGCTTAGACAGCTGTAATTCATTATTGTCTGGTCTCCCTGTAACTAAGATAAAACCTCTTATTCGTGTACAAAATGCAGCAGCCCGCCTTGTCACTCGTGCTCGAAAATATGACCACATTACAGACATTTTTATTAAACTTCATTGGTTACCAGTTGTACAAAGAATCAATTTCAAATTACTTTTACTAGTGTATAAATCTTTGTATGGTTTTGCCCCAAATTATCTATGTGAATTAATCGAATTTTATGTACCTAGTCGTAGTTTAAGATCTGAATCAAAGTTTCTTATTAAAACTCGTCAGGTGTGTAGTAAAAAGTCCAAGGTGTTATACAAAGACCGTGCTTTTGAAAATTTAGGTCCTAAACTTTTTAATGAATTACCTCTGTCTGTTCGTTCTAGTCCTTCAGTAGACATTTTTAAATCCAGACTGAAAACGCACTTATTTAAATGTGCTTTTAATATTTGACTGATTGTTTATTGTATCAGCGCCTTTGATCTTCATATGTTGGAATTGTTGCGCTTAATTAAATAAAGTTATTATTATTATTATTGTATATGTACATTACAATGACCACTGAAAATTGATGGATTTTACATACATTGTATATGTACATCACAATGACCACTGACATTTGATGGATTTTACATACATTGTATATGTACATCACAATGACCACTGACAATTGATGAATTTTACATACATTGTATAATGTACATTACAATGACCACTGATATTTGATGGATTTTACATACATTGTATATGTACATTACAATGACCACTGGCAATTGATGGATTTTACATACATTGTATATGTACATTACAATGACCACTGACAATTGATGGATTTTACATACATTGTATATGTACATCACAATGACCACTGACAATTGATGGATTTTACATACATTGTATAATGTACATTACAATGACCACTGACAATTGATGGATTTTACATACATTGTATGTGTACATTACAATGACCACTGACATTTGATGGATTTTACATACATTGTATATGTACATTACAAAGACCACTGACAATTGATGGATTTTACATACATTGTATATGTACATTACAATGACCACTGACAATTGATGGATTTTACATACATAGTATATGTACATTACAATGACCACTGACAATTGATGGATTTTACATACATTGTATGCGTACATCACAATGACCACTGACAATTGATGGATTTTACATACATTGTATATGTACATTACAATGACCACTGACAATTGATGGATTTTACATACATTGTATGCGTACATCACAATGACCACTGACAATTGATGGATTTTACATACATTGTATATGTACATCACAATGACCACTGACATTTGATGGATTTTACATACATTGTATATGTACATTACAATGACCACTGACAATTGATGGATTTTACATACATTGTATATGTACATTACAATGACCACTGACAATTGATGGATTTTACATACATTGTATATGTACATTACAATGACCACTGACAATTGATGGATTTTACATACATTGTATATGTACATTACAATGACCACTGACAATTGATGGATTTTACATACATTGTATATGTACATTACAATGACCACTGACAATTGATGGATTTTACATACATTGTATGCGTACATCACAATGACCACTGACAATTGATGGATTTTACATACATTGTATATGTACATTACAATGACCACTGACAATTGATGGATTTTACATACATTGTATGCGTACATCACAATGACCACTGACAATTGATGGATTTTACATACATTGTATATGTACATCACAATGACCACTGACATTTGATGGATTTTACATACATTGTATGTGTACAATACAATGACCACTGACATTTGATGGATTTTACATACATTGTATATGTACATCACAATGACCACTGACATTTGATGGATTTTACATACATTGTATATGTACATTACAATGACCACTGACAATTGATGGATTTTACATACATTGTATATGTACATTACAATGACCACTGACAATTGATGGATTTTACATACATTGTATATGTACATTACAATGACCACTGACAATTGATGGATTTTACATACATTGTATGCGTACATCACAATGACCACTGACAATTGATGGATTTTACATACATTGTATATGTACATTACAATGACCACTGACAATTGATGGATTTTACATACATTGTATGTGTACATCACAATGACCACTGACATTTGATGGATTTTACATACATTGTATATGTACATCACAATGACCACTGACATTTGATGGATTTTACATACATTGTATGTGTACAATACAATGACCACTGACATTTGATGGATTTTACATACATTGTATATGTACATTACAATGACCACTGACAATTGATGGATTTTACATACATTGTATGTGTACATCACAATGACCACTGACATTTGATGGATTTTACATACATTGTATGTGTACATCACAATGACCACTGACAATTGATGGATTTTACATACATTGTATATGTACATCACAATGACCACTGACATTTGATGGATTTTACATACATTGTATGTGTACATCACAATGACCACTGACATTTGATGGATTTTACATACATTGTATGTGTACATCACAATGACCACTGACATTTGATGGATTTTACATACATTGTATGTGTACATCACAATGACCACTGACAATTGATGGATTTTACATACATTGTATGTGTACATCACAATGACCACTGACATTTGATGGATTTTACATACATTGTATATGTACATTACAATGACCACTGAAAATTGATGGATTTTACATACATTGTATATGTACATCACAATGACCACTGACATTTGATGGATTTTACATACATTGTATATGTACATCACAATGACCACTGACAATTGATGGATTTTACATACATTGTATAATGTACATTACAATGACCACTGATATTTGATGGATTTTACATACATTGTATATGTACATTACAATGACCACTGACAATTGATGGATTTTACATACATTGTATATGTACATTACAATGACCACTGACAATTGATGGATTTTACATACATTGTATATGTACATCACAATGACCACTAACAATTGATGGATTTTACATACATTGTATAAGTACATTACAATGACCACTGACAATTGATGGATTTTACATACATTGTATATGTACATTACAATGACCACTGACAATTGATGGATTTTACATACATTGTATATGTACATTACAATGACCACTGACAATTGATGGATTTTACATACATTGTATGCGTACATCACAATGACCACTGACAATTGATGGATTTTACATACATTGTATATGTACATTACAATGACCACTGACAATTGATGGATTTTACATACATTGTATGCGTACATCACAATGACCACTGACAATTGATGGATTTTACATACATTGTATATGTACATCACAATGACCACTGACAATTGATGGATTTTACATACATTGTATGCGTACATCACAATGACCACTGACATTTGATGGATTTTACATACATTGTATATGTACATTACAATGACCACTGACAATTGATGGATTTTACATACATTGTATGTGTACATCACAATGACCACTGACATTTGATGGATTTTACATACATTGTATGTGTACATCACAATGACCACTGACAATTGATGGATTTTACATACATTGTATGTGTACATCACAATGACCACTGACATTTGATGGATTTTACATACACGGAGGATGAAATAATTAAAATTATAAAAAAATCGTCGTCGGTTTCGTGCGATTTGGACTGTTTACCCACTAATATATTAAAAGATGAAAAGATCCTTTCTATCCTGCTTTCACCTATAACAGATATCATAAATGAATCACTTCGCACTGGAAGTGTTCCTGAGAAAATGAAATGTGCGCTGATTAAACCTCTGCTCAAGAAAGCATCGTTGGATTCAAACATGCTGAAAAATTATCGACCGATTTCTAATTTGTCTTTTATATCTAAAGTCCTTGAACGTGTCATTGCATCCAGAGTGAAACAACATTTAGAGAATTATTCGTTGTATGAAGAGTTTCAATCAGCGTATCGGACCGCACATAGCACTGAAACGGCTCTTTTGCGGGTCGCTAACGATGTACTATGCAGTATTGATAATTCTAAGAATTCAGTTGCTCTCGTACTTTTGGATCTTTCAGCCGCTTTTGATACTGTGAATCACAGGATTCTCATCGATAGGTTGAGATCAAATTTTGGTTTAAATGGTCTCATCATCAAATGGTTTGAGTCGTATTTGAGTAACCGCATTCAAAAAGTGAAAATTGGAAATGTATTTTCTGATATGACGTCTATATTAGAAACCGGTGTTCCACAGGGCTCCGTCTTAGGGCCATTATTGTTCTCAATGTACATGCGTCCATTGGGCGAGTTATTGCGACGTCACGGCGTAAAATATCATTTTTACGCCGATGACACACAGATTTATTTATCGGTTTCTGAAGATGATCAAATTCGCGCCCGGGTGATACTTCAGACATGTATTCAAGACGTTAGCGATTGGATGTCTTGTAATTTCCTACTTTTGAATGTGTCGAAAACTGAATTTGTGTGCATGTCGTCTCGGAGATTCTCACAAGACTCGTGTCCTTTGTCTAGTATCGCAATTGGTGAAGAATTGGTTAGTGCTTCGTCAAGTGCTAGAAACTTAGGTGTCTTGTTTGATTCGCAGCTATCTATGGAAACACACATTTCTACTATTTGTAGATCTGGATATTCCCATCTAAGAAATATTAATCGTATTCGTAAATCATTATCCCAATCTGATACTGAAAAGTTGGTACATGCATTCATATCTTCTCGCTTAGACAGCTGTAATTCATTATTGTCTGGTCTCCCTGTAACTAAGATAAAACCTCTTATTCGTGTACAAAATGCAGCAGCCCGCCTTGTCACTCGTGCTCGAAAATATGACCACATTACAGACATTTTTATTAAACTTCATTGGTTACCAGTTGTACAAAGAATCAATTTCAAATTACTTTTACTAGTGTATAAATCTTTGTATGGTTTTGCCCCAAATTATCTATGTGAATTAATCGAATTTTATGTACCTAGTCGTAGTTTAAGATCTGAATCAAAGTTTCTTATTAAAACTCGTCAGGTGTGTAGTAAAAAGTCCAAGGTGTTATACAAAGACCGTGCTTTTGAAAATTTAGGTCCTAAACTTTTTAATGAATTACCTCTGTCTGTTCGTTCTAGTCCTTCAGTAGACATTTTTAAATCCAGACTGAAAACGCACTTATTTAAATGTGCTTTTAATATTTGACTGATTGTTTATTGTATCAGCGCCTTTGATCTTCATATGTTGGAATTGTTGCGCTTAATTAAATAAAGTTATTATTATTATTATTGTATACGTACATTACAATGACCACTGAAAATTGATGGATTTTACATACATTGTATATGTACATCACAATGACCACTGACATTTGATGGATTTTACATACATTGTATATGTACATCACAATGACCACTGACAATTGATGGATTTTACATACATTGTATAATGTACATTACAATGACCACTGATATTTGATGGATTTTACATACATTGTATATGTACATTACAATGACCACTGGCAATTGATGGATTTTACATACATTGTATATGTACATTACAATGACCACTGACAATTGATGGATTTTACATACATTGTATATGTACATCACAATGACCACTGACAATTGATGGATTTTACATACATTGTATAATGTACATTACAATGACCACTGACAATTGATGGATTTTACATACATTGTATGTGTACATTACAATGACCACTGACATTTGATGGATTTTACATACATTGTATATGTACATTACAAAGACCACTGACAATTGATGGATTTTACATACATTGTATATGTACATCACAATGACCACTGACATTTGATGGATTTTACATACATTGTATGTGTACATCACAATGACCACTGATATTTGATGGATTTTACATACATTCTATATGTACATTACAATGACCACTGATATTTGATGGATTTTACATACATTGTATGTGTACATCACAATGGCCACTGATATTTGATGGATTTTACATACATTGTATATGTACATCACAATGACCACTAACATTTGATGGATTTTACATACATTGTACGCGTACATCACAATGACCGCTGACATTTGATGGATTTTACATACATTGTATATGTACATTACAATGACCACAGACAATTGATGGATTTTACATACATTGTATGTGTACATCACAATGACCACTGACATTTGATGGATTTTACATACATTGTATGTGTACATCACAATGACCACTGACATTTGATGGATTTTACATACATTGTATATGTACATTACAATGACCACTGACAATTGATGGATTTTACATACATTGTATATGTACATCACAATGACCACTGACATTTGATCGATTTTACATACATTGTATATGTACATCACAATGACCACTGACAATTGATGGATTTTACATACATTGTATGTGTACATCACAATGACCACTGACATTTGATGGATTTTACATACATTGTATGTGTACACAAATTAACCAAATTTTACAAATTTGAGCATCTTGGTTTTTTCCTATATTTTTAGTGATGGTAATTTATTCCCATATTGTATTTTTCATATTTTTCATCAAACTTTCAAATATTGGGTTATAATAATAATAATAATAACTTTATTTAATTAAGCGCAACAATTCCAACATATGAAGATCAAAGGCGCTGATACAATAAACAATCAGTCAAATATTAAAAGCACATTTAAATAAGTGCGTTTTCAGTCTGGATTTAAAAATGTCTACTGAAGGACTAGAACGAACAGACAGAGGTAATTCATTAAAAAGTTTAGGACCTAAATTTTCAAAAGCACGGTCTTTGTATAACACCTTGGACTTTTTACTACACACCTGACGAGTTTTAATAAGAAACTTTGATTCAGATCTTAAACTACGACTAGGTACATAAAATTCGATTAATTCACATAGATAATTTGGGGCAAAACCATACAAAGATTTATACACTAGTAAAAGTAATTTGAAATTGATTCTTTGTACAACTGGTAACCAATGAAGTTTAATAAAAATGTCTGTAATGTGGTCATATTTTCGAGCACGAGTGACAAGGCGGGCTGCTGCATTTTGTACACGAATAAGAGGTTTTATCTTAGTCTTAGTTTTATCTTAGTTACAGGGAGACCAGACAATAATGAATTATAATAGCAATGAAGGTTCTATTCTATTCTATATCTCAAATCCTTCATACTTGTATCCCTAACCCTCTCACACCTGTACCTCTAAACTGTCATACCTGTACAAATAAACCCCTCACCTATACCTCTCATACCTAGTTTGTATACCAACAATCCCTAATACCTGTATGTATAAACCTCTCATATCTGTATCCCTAACCACATAATACCCGAACCTCAAATCCCCTAATACCTGTATGTATAAACCTCTCATATCTGTATCCCTAACCACATAATACCCGAACCTCAAATCCCCTAATACCTGTATGTATAAACCTCTCATATCTGTATCCCTAACCACATAATACCCGAACCTCAAATCCCCTAATACCTGTATGTATAAACCTCTCATATCTGTATCCCTAACCACATAATACCCGAACCTCAAATCCCCTAATACCTGTATGTATAAACCTCTCATATCTGTATCCCTAACCACATAATACCCGAACCTCAAATCCCCTAATACCTGTATCTCTAACCCCTGATACATGTATCCCTAACCCTCTTATATTTGTATATCTAACCCTTTCATACCTGTCCTCCTAAAACCCTCACACCTCTACCCAAACAAAACCCTGCAACCCTAAAACCTCATACTTCTACCCCAAACCCCTTCACCCCTTAAATGCCAAAACCCTATCCCAAATGAACCCCTTCATCCCTAAAACCCCAAAACCTCTACCCCAAACAAACCCCTTACCCCTAAAACCCTCATACCTCTACCCCAAATGAACCCCTTCATCCCTAAAACCCTCAGACCTCTACCCCAAATGAACCCCTTCATCCTTAAAACCCTCACACCTCTACCTCAAAATGAACCCCTTTATCCCTATAACCCTCATACCTCTACCCCAAATGAACCCCTTACCCCTAAAACCCTCATACCTCTACCCCAAATGAACCCTTTCATCCCTAAAACCCTCAGACCTCTACCCCAAATGAACCCCTTCATCCTTAAAACCCTCACACCTCTACCTCAAAATGAACCCCTTTATCCCTATAACCCTCAGACCTCTACCCCAAATGAACCCCTTCATCCTTAAAACCCTCACACCTCTACCTCAAAATGAACCCCTTTATCCCTATAACCCTCAGACCTCTACCCCAAATGAACCCCTTCATCCTTAAAACCCTCACACCTCTATCCCGAACAAATCCCTTCATCCTTAAAACCCTCAGACCTCTACCCCAAATGAACCCCTTCATCCTTAAAATCCTCACACCTCTACCTCAAAACGAACCCCTTACCCCTATAACCCTCATACCTCCACCCCAAATGAACTCCTTCATTCCTAAAACCCTCATACTTTGAATCACTCACTCACCTTGTGACTCTGTGTAATAAAAATATAATTCTCTTGCTCTCAATTGTCACATCTCGACTCAGTTTGACTAATCTTTCATGTTTGTCATGTTTTCCATCCAACTCCACCTGATAATAACTGAGAACAAAGTGTATAAGTGCATAAATAGCTCACATATATGCTGTAATTTTTTTTTCAATTTAATTTGTTGTTCACCTGGACACCAATAAACATAATTTCAAATTTTATGTGATCATATAATTTTCACGAAATCTCACATGACCTTGCGACATTCTAATGTCACATTGTGATCTAATGCCATAAAAAAGTAAATATAAACAAATTGGAATTATTGAATTTAGTTATCAACATAATCTACCTATAGAGGGTGTCATTTTCTGTAACACAAATTTAAGGCCAAATAGGATCTGTTGCTGATCCAATGTGTTTTTTTTTTTTGTGTGTTTTTTTTTTATGCACATCAAGAAAGTCTATCTGAGCATGTGTGAACAAAATACTGCATCACCAATCTTTTTGTTTCAAATATAAGAACATAATTGCTAGCATGGCCTTCGAACTGATGTGCTAACTGACCCCAAAAAAATTTAATTTGAAGAAACCAAATTAAAACCAAAAGGTGTTTTTTCAGGGTAACACTAACTATGTAACATAGTAGAAATAATATTTAAACATGATATGCATACATATGTATAAACATGTATCAATTCCCTTCTATATACATTCATTTCAGATTTCTATGGGGCCAAATGTTTTATAAATAAAACTAATTTGATGAGAACAATGCCATACCGAAATGTTTTGATTACAAGAGAATCTTCATCAATAGGGTCTTTGCTTTGTTGTCTTCGACCAGCATTCCGAGGTTCGCCTTTTCTATCACGCTTGACAGGACCTACAATACGACATGAATCAATGACAGTACCTACAATACGACATGAATCAATGACAAGACCTACAATACCACATGAATGAAAGACAGGATCTACAATACCACATGAATCAATGACATGACCTACAATACCACATGAATCAATGACAGAATATACAACACCACATGAATCAATGACAGGACCTACAATATCACATGAATCAATGACAGGACCTACAATACCTCATGAATCAATGACAGGACCTACAATACCACATGAATCAATGGCAGGACCTACAATACCGCATGAATCAATGGCAGGGTTTACAATACCAAATGAATCAATGACATGGCCTACAATACCACATGAATCAATGACAGGACCTACAATACCACATGAATCAATGACATGACCTACAATATCACATGAGTCAATGGCAGGGCCTACAATATCACATGAATCAATGGCAAGACCTACAATATCACATGAGTCAATGACAGGACCTACAACACCATATGAATCAATGACAGGACCTACAACACCACGTGAATCAATGACAGAACCTACAATACCACATGAATCAATTACAGGACCTACAACACCACATGAATCAATGGCAGGACCTACAATACCACATGAATCAATGGCAGGGCCTACAATACCACATGAATCAATGGCAGGGTCTACAATACCAAATGAATCAATGACATGGCCTACAATACCACATGAATCAATGACAAGACCTACAATATCACATAAATCAATGGCAAGACCTACAATATCACATGAATCAATGGCAAGACCTACAATATCACATGAGTCAATGACAGGACCTACAATACCACATGAATCAATGACAGGACCTACAATACCACATGGATCAATGACAGGACCTACAGCACCACATGAGTCAATGACAGCACCTACAATATCACATGAATCAATGACAGGACCTACAACATCACATGAATCAATGACAGGACCTACAATATCACATGAATCAATGACATGGCCTACAATACCACATGAATCAATGACAGGACCTACAATACCACATGAATCAATGACATGACCTACAATATCACATGAGTCAATGGCAGGGCCTACAATATCACATGAATCAATGGCAAGACCTACAATATCACATGAGTCAATGACAGGACCTACAACACCATATGAATCAATGACAGGACCTACAACACCACGTGAATCAATGACAGAACCTACAATACCACATGAATCAATTACAGGACCTACAACACCACATGAATCAATGGCAGGACCTACAATACCACATGAATCAATGGCAGGGCCTACAATACCACATGAATCAATGGCAGGGTCTACAATACCAAATGAATCAATGACATGGCCTACAATACCACATGAATCAATGACAAGACCTACAATATCACATAAATCAATGGCAAGACCTACAATATCACATGAATCAATGGCAAGACCTACAATATCACATGAGTCAATGACAGGACCTACAATACCACATGGATCAATGACAGGACCTACAATACCACATGGATCAATGACAGGACCTACAGCACCACATGAGTCAATGACAGCACCTACAATATCACATGAATCAATGACAGGACCTACAACATCACATGAATCAATGACAGGACCTACAATATCACATGAATCAATGACAGGACCTACAATACCACGTGAATCAATGACATGACATACAATACCACATGAATCAATGACAGGACCTACAATACCACATGAATCAATGACAGGGCCTACAATACCACATGAATCAATGACAGGGCCTACAATGCCACATGAGTCAATGCCAGAACCTACAGTATCACATGAATCAATGGCAGGGCCTACAATACCACATGAATCAATGACGGGACCTACAATACCAAGTGAATCAATGAAAATAGTCATTATCTTTTTATGACATATGATAAGTTGCTGATTGGTTTGGACTGCAGGTCTGGAGATCATTGTGTGATTGAAACAAATTGGGCTAAACTAACCTCAACTAATAGTAAGGAACATTTCAATTTATTTAATTCAATTATATAAATTTGTATATATAAATGACAAGATTATCCAATCTAAATGTTACGACATAGTCATTGATGTATCATATTGCTTGTAAATGCAACAATGTCAACCCATGAGCTCCGCTCCATCATATTCGATGACAACGAAGCTAAAAAAGTAATGATCAGACATGCTTTTCACCATTTCCCTCTTTTCATCACAAATTCATAAAATAGTCTTTTTTACAGTCTGCACTTTATTTCAGAAGATTGGCACAAAAATAGCCACATTTTTCGAGTAAAAACTGAAAATTTACTCAAACTTTGTCTGTTGACTTTAAAATTTAGGGTTCATTTCTAGAAGTATTGAAGAATATAACAAGAAATTGAAGAAAAATGTGGGCAAGAAAGTCTAGTGGTGAAAAGGTTAAAGAAAGCTTAGAAAGAAGTCTTGTGTGCTAAAGGTATTTAAAGCATGAAGAACAAATCAGGAATATTATATTTACTATATCATAGAACACATCTCCAACACTTAAAGCAAAAAGTGTATTTATTGCATGCAAAACCATTAAAATTGATTATATTTTGACCATGGACTTGCCTCTATCATTTACACTTAAGCAGATGCACTTCAAATAGAGCAAATATGACATTTAAAAATATTAATGCAAACACTGAGCAGGGTGTTTGCAAATGGCTATGATATAAAAATTATAAATATTTAATGAAATCATGACTACATATAATAATATGATATTTCAGTCATATATCTATCCTGACAACACAATTACAGTACTACCGTAGTTGTATGTCACTATCTGCAACAGTACTTAAGATATTACAGTTATACATATTATTATTACAGCATTACAAAGGCTGAATGCCACTTTAAGTACTCTTGTAGATTATAATTTTGTTGTTTGTTGTTATAAGACCAAAATATTGAAATATTTATATTTGCTAAACCATAGCTATTTGAAACCACCATTATCATTGCTTGCCATTATACTTTTAAATGCTGTATTTGCTCTATTAGAAGCACATGTGCTAATATGAAAAAATATAAATGACAAAGACAAGTCTGTGGCCAAAATAAGGCATATTTCAATGATTTTGTATGCAATAAACACAATGTTTGCTTTATGTGTATTGAAGATTAGTTTCTAATTACAGTATTCAGTAAATAACAGTATTCCTTATTTGTACGTCATCTCTCCAATACCTCAAGCGCATGGGAGTACTTTCTAAGCTTTCTTTGGTTTTACTTGAATGCCGTTTTTAGATGAACAACGGCTATTTTGACAATTAACGCTAATATTCTAAGATTCCATTTACGATGTTCTGCGGTGTGGTCACACAAATACATTTATTATATTATTCCAAATGAGGGAGATGACTTTTAGTTACACAGATTGAAACAACTGTGTCCGTTCAGCATGTATTGGAAATGAAAACGCTAAACAGAAACCCGTGAAGTTATTGGAAACATGATTATAATCAAGATAAGTACATACTAGTAGTTCACGAATACAGAGAAAACAACATCCAACAGAGAATTTATCGATCAGTAAGCGCTGACAGGCTAAACTAAGCACGTTGCTTACCTGGCTTGTTTTTATCCAACGAAGCTGCCATTTTGAGTGTTCCAAAGCAGCGCCCTCGAAGTTCAGTGCTAGCGTACTTTTGTTTCCTGACATCATGCCAAGATCCCATTCAAGTCTCATCTCGTAGATAGCGAGACTGATGCTACGACATGCTGACATGACATAGGCGGTTTGTAATAAAACAATAAACATGTATCACCACATTCATAGTGAAAACATGTAATACATAGAAAATGTACAGAAAATATAGTTATCGTAATCCGTCATAATTCAATTGTGAGCAGCTATTTTGATTCCCAGTATCCTAGTTACCTCGGGCATGCGCATTCGCATTTTTCTGAGTTGGAACGCTTATGCGAAAGCGAGATTGAAACGGGATTTTTGTATCATGTCACCGTAGTTGCAAACCCCAAGTAATGTACATGTACCTCTGATATAACTCATTAAGATACCTTTTCCTTTTTGTTTTTCTAACCGTTCCTTGTTCTCCTTGTTTTTATTTTATTATGTTTTTACTTTGTCTTCATTTGTATTTTGTCTTGCCATTTTGTATGTATCTGAAACTTTATTGTATTTTTAAAAATCCAGATTCTGAACAGGAAATGATTTCAATAAAAGCATTATAATTATTATTGTTTCCGTTATAAATTATTTCTTAGGGGGTGTACAGAGGCGGCCGCACGAAATTTAGCTTGGGACGAGATCTCGCCGAAGGTGTGACCTTACTAGGGGGCGGGGCATGCTACCCCGTAAAAAAATTGAAATTTAGACCCATTGAAACGCTATTTCCTGCATTTGAAAACACAAAGGGTTTCAGCTTGATTTTAGGGGCGAACTGAAACCGATAGTTGTTGATTGTGTTGATCGAAACTACACAACCAACACAACCGTAAATTGTTCACTGCCACTTTTCAGGCATGCGCCTCTACAGTATAAAGCTATGGTCGATATAAACATTTTATAAATATGTATGTCAATTGGGGCACCGGCGTAGAAATAACACAAAGTAGATGAAGAGATGCAGATGAAAATCAACTCTCAAATTATCAGCGCTGAGAGTATATATTGCTTTTTTGGATAAATCCTGCAGTTCATCCCCAATCTAAAATCTGGTAAAATCTTCATGAATTTAGAATTCTCATTACATTAAGGAATTTCTCTTTCAACTGGCTCAGGCTGTTAGCTTCAAACTTTAAAGCGGGTGGCCTAAAATGTGTGTGTCGTTGAAAGGTAGGCGTTATTTTAAGCAGTGTATTTTAAGCGTGGTCCTGGCTTCTGAGTGGACAATGTCAACACTGAGAATATACAATGATTTGTAGGAAATTACGTTACCCTTGCTTAGTATTTTGAGTTATATTAAATAAGTCAGTGTATATACACTTTTGAGAAATTGATTATTAAAAATGTTAACAATTTCATAAAGGTCAGATAGACGTCCCCCGCGAACAGATACTGGAAGATCTTTTAATTCTTCAGAATTGGTCATGTTATTGGAGTTTTTCTAAGCGACACCTGCATTATTACCATTTTCTAAGAACTCGCTACTGAAATGTTTGCGCTTCGAATTCTTGATTTAAGCGAATAGCCAAATATAGTACGCATCTCTTTATGGTCGACTAAGTGACTTCCAAGGATTACAATTTGCTTCTTTCATCAACTTATCCGGCCATTCATTGTTTTACGGATCTCACTAAACATCCAACGTGTCATTCAATCAAATGAGCATACAAGTCACGAATTGTATTTAAAATGTTAACCCACAATCTTATTGTCATGTGTGGATTGTTACAAACATATGTAAGGTGCAAAGGTGCCAGAGCAACATCACGCAAAAATAAATTCTCATCAAAAGATTCACATTCCGCACATTGTGCGATTCCGAAGTCAGTTCTCATAGACACTTTAGAACAAAAGTACCCTTCATCTACCAATCTTATCTTTTCTTTCCAAATTGGAAGTTTAGAATAAACATGTCGACATTCTTGCTCATTTCAGAAAAGGAAATATCATCCTCTCTAAAAGTGTCTGAATTCTGGTGTTGGATAAATGTTCGAATATTCCTGTAGCCCAAAACCCAACCATCATGATCCCGTGAGTCCGATGGTATATGTGAACGTCTTTAATATATATGTTTCCCACAGTTAGCTTACGTATATATAATTGTATGTTATGTTTAAAAACCAAAAAATTAACGTTTAATAACGAATAAAACGCCGCAAGTTCAACGTTACTCAGAACGTTTTATCCCCATTGTTGGGGCCGGAGCACTTGAATTTGAACTTGACGCGCTTTCTGCAAGACAAACACGCCTATTATCGGTGGTTTTCAAACAGTTATTAAAATAAAAAATAAGGGTATATATATATTTTTCAAAATGATAAGATAAACTTAATTTAATTTGTAAAACTCCTCGGCGGACAACCAACCAGTGAATCTGCTTGACGACGAACCCACAAGTGAATCTCCTTGATGGAGAACCCACCAGTGAATCTCCTTGATGGACAACCCACCAGTGAATCTGCTTGACGGCGAACCCATCAGTGAATCTCCTTGATGGCGAACCCGTCAGTGAAGCTCCTTGATGGCAAACCCACCAGTGAATCTCCGGAGTGAATATATATCCCATCATATATGACATTCAAAATTCCGAGAGTCATAATCGTGATTTACTAAACTAGAAATAGGCGACAAAATTGGAGAGAGCAAAGGTGGAACTAAACACCGAAAGAATGGTTGGGGAAAGGGGTACTATTACAATAGACATTAACGTCCCGGTCCATTCTGCTCTGGGAAACTACCCTACATATTAAACACGGATTCATTCTAGTGCCCTGTAAGGCTTTACAAAAAGGCCTTTTAGGTACAATGACAGCCAGTTTTGATATATTTTTATCGAATATATGAAATGTTTATCATGTGAATGGGTGTTCTACGGTCAGTGTTTTGAAATGTGGTTCAAGTAGAGATTATAAACTTCGCCGTTTTGGGTTTTTGACTTGAACCAGCGACTTAAGATGGTCTCTTCAAGTCTTTTGTAAATACGACCAAGTAAAAAAAAATGTGTTCATGCTGACGTCGACGCTGATAGATGCTTGTTGGAATTGGGAAATGATCGGTAGAGCGGTAGTTTGCTTTGTGTATTTAGTACTGTCATATTCTACATTTATTTACAGCCAGTATGTAAATAGAAATAGAGCGTGAAATCTAGTCTAGCGGCAAATTGCATATTCAATTTGCGAGAGGAAGAGTCGGGCTGTCAACGTTTAATTAATACAGGAAAATATCGGAATTCAATTTGTTAATTGTTGTGGACGGTTATTTGTTATGTTCGTGGTTGTTACGGGGACGGATCAATATGGTTGCCTATAGCTAACACAACGTTCTACAATGCTTTATTCTCGTTGACAACGGAGTTCCATTGTGCGTAGGCGATGAAATTCCTTTTATTGGCGCGACGCTTACGGATCAGATGGTATCACAAAAGTGTAACAGTACCACGGTGAAGCTTTATTACACCAAAGATGTAAAATGTCGGAGAGGTTGCCTAATAGAGCGAACTTCCAACGGGATGGAAGATATTGTAGGAGAAGTAACGCTTCGCTGTCGAATGGGAAGGCGGAGGAAAATGTCGCGTCACAGAATGGCGACGCGGACGTAAACAACACACCGAAGTCGAATTCCCCGTCCGATGGAGTTTTACGGCGAATGGCTGAAATGTGGAGAAAGAAACAACTCAACGATGTAGTGTTAGCTGTCGGTAAACACCGTTTTGGGGC
Source organism: Saccoglossus kowalevskii (assembly GCF_978046115.1). Lineage (NCBI taxonomy): Eukaryota > Metazoa > Hemichordata > Enteropneusta > Harrimaniidae > Saccoglossus > Saccoglossus kowalevskii. Next base: position 35,878,555 of record NC_140653.1, read on the forward strand.
TCATAAATTGGTTTTATCGGCATGTAGCGGATATTTTCATAAAATATTTGCCGATGGTACCGAAGAGAACGGCGATGACCAGTTTGTGTACAATCTACACGGAATAAGTCACCGATCGATAGAACTACTTTTAGAGTCTATGTACACAACGCAACTGAAAATACATGTGGATAACCTGGAGGAACTTTTAAGAGCTTCCGTCTATTTGGAAATGCCACACGCCGTGCAGATTTGTTGCCAACACATGATGCTCAATTTAACACCCAAATCTTGCATTACAATATTAACTTTAGTCAGTAACTTTGAACTAAACGAGCTACAGGAAGCGGCTGGTAAAATGGCAGCCCGGCATTTCAAGACAGTCTCAAAGTCGGAAGATTTTCGTCGCATACCACCGGAGCAGTTGAAAAAGTTTCTGTGTCGAGATGATATCGAAGTGGATTCCGAATTAGAAGTGTTTCAGTCGTTCGTTAGCTGGATACTTTACGATAAAGAAAGAAGGATATGTTACTCCGTGATGCTGCTTGAATGTATTCGCCTACCAATGATTAAACCCGTCGATCTTGTCGATCACGTCGAGACGGTGACGTTTCTGATGCGAATACCGGAATGCGAAGCGTTGGTGAAAGAAGCTCTTCACTATCACTGTCTGCCGCTCAGACAGAGTATATTGCAGTCTACGCGCACCACCCCGAGATCAACCATCAAGTTAGCTACTATTGTTGTGATAGGTGGCCATCCAAGGCTATCAAAAGACGAAGTGAACTCAGAGGTGACTTATTATAACCCACAAACCAAAGAATGGCGACTTTTGACACGAATGATACACCCTTTACACCACCATGCAGGTAGGAAGACGGTCACAGTATATACACACTATTATATCACAAACTTGAAAAAGAAAAGCGAACGCTAAGTTGAATCAATATCATGTACAGATAGCCGCTATTTCATATACTTATATTGACTGTCGACGATCAGTATAGCGAGGCGTTCATATATCCCGGTTACCCATGCTCAAAAGATCGCCTTTCCATGCACAGTTTTAATGTCGAGGTTTTATAAGCGGTGAGCAAAGTCAGATAAAGAATCCCAATTGAAACAGATTAAGTGTTGACCATTTTAAATTGAGGAGGGATCTTTTTATGTACATATATGCACACTTTTTAGCTCGGCTGTCGGCTATGCTATATGTTATAATTCCCTGGATGTAACTTCAATCAACTCCAATATTTGAACAAACAATCAACTTAAAAGTGTCATCAAACATACGTGTTGTTTTTAAGCTCTTGATCTATTTTACATATATGCATTTTCCAATTCTGTCTGGCCTAGTCCCTTTCAGCTTTATTTACCATCGATTTTTGTCCATTACATCAGACAAATGAAGACTTTTACCAACTTATTTGTTGTCAATTAAGCTACAAATAATGACTAAAATCCGTAAACACAGTTCAATAGTGCCATATATCACTGTGAATTAACGCTTGTATATTTCAGTGGCAGTACTTGGTGGTTTTCTTTATGTCGCCGGAGGACGAAAGACAACAAATCGATCGGAGATTCCCACTGATACAGCCTACAGATACGACCCAAGGACGGATTCATGGATACAGATTTCTTCGATGAAAAATAAACGGGAGAGTTTTCAGCTAGGTGTATTGGATGGAATGTTATATGCTGTAGGTATGTACAAGCATGATTATAAGAATTGTGAATTTCGTTTCACCTCCGTCGGTAGTAATATACCTATCATATCATAGAGCGCGCAAGCAATACCAAACACTTTGGGTAAATCATGATTTCCGCCTAAATACCAATATCTTGTTATTAACGTCACCAATTCGTATTCTCCCAAGTTTATATACTAGTATATCTGATATATGTGCAGATGTTAAATGCGATTTGTCACGTATGTTCTCAGGTGGCCGCGTAGATGATGACACCTCATTGGCTGACGTGGAAAGATACAACCCATTAATCGACCAATGGCAAGCCGTGGCGCCACTCAGCGATGCCAGACGAAGTGTGGCCGTTGCTGCCCATGGAGGAAGACTATATGGAATGGGCGGATCAGGTAAGAAACAAGCTGAAACTTGTATTTACGTTTCGTTTGCACATTTCATTTTTTCACCTGTAAGTGTCTTTTAAGGGGATGAGCGCAGATTGCTTAATTTTGTTGTACAGAGAGTCGTTTCAATTATAAATTAATTCGCAAAATTCGCATAAATACCGTAGATTATATTCCTGATTTCAAACACGGTTCTGCTGAACTTGGCATATAGAGTTGCAACATACCAATCTGAGCACAACATAGAAAGAGAATGCACTTACCTTAGCTCTAACATGTTCCCTAATTTCATTCAACGTTGTATTGTGCTATCATAATCCAGGTAACCGGCGCATGTCAAATAAAGTGGAACGATACAATCCTAAAACCAACAAATGGGAAACCAAACGACCCATGGCAACTCCGCGATTTTTTGCTCTTCTGGTTTCTGTGAAGGCAAAGCTATACTTTGTGGGTGGTGCCACGGTCGATTCATCTGGAAATCTACTGTGTGTGCCCTCGGTTGACCAATACGATCCTATGACTGATACATGGAGCAACCTGACACCTATGTTTGAGCCACGAGCCGAAGCTGCATGTACGGTGAACGACGGGAAGATCTTTATAGTGGGCGGGTACAGTTGGGATTACAACACCTGGCTGAACAGTGTGGAATGTTATAATGTTAGTTGTGATGAATGGACATATACTGAATCAATGCCTAAAGCATATACTGGAATGGGATGCTGTACACTAACGTTACACAAATTACCATGAATTCCACTGTCACTGGATCATGATGAAAAAAACAATATTTTGCTGCTCAGTTTAATCATCTGTGGTGTATACAGAGACGTAGATCCTTACAAATGTTGAGTGTACAATCTAGATATAACTGTACATTTTGTTTTCTTTTTTAGAAATATTTGCAATAAATTTGTATTTAATAGAATCAGCCGGTACATTTTAGTTATGTATTGTTACACTAGTTACCACTCAAATACTGGATGGTAAGGAATGGGCCATGTATAATGAAATAAACGAAATATATGTACCATTTATGTGAAAAAACCTACAAACAGGTCAAATTTTGCAGAAAGTTTTAGAATTTTTCAAAGTATTACCAAAAATCATGTTTTCTTTATAAACTGACCGAAATTACAGTAGAGTCGTCCGTTTGGATGACTGGACGAATATAAATGATTTGTATTTTCCACTGCTGTTCGTAACAATGGTGTAGTATTTCCTTCTATTCTCGCCACTTTATAATCTCATACAATGAGTATTGATGAATTATTATTAACAAGCTTTTAGGTATAATTTTCATGAATAAAATCATGCTAAATATGCTCTGTATTCATATTGCCTTTCTAAACTATCCAAGATTATTTTTAAGGGTCAGAGTCTTACCACAAAACTGTGAACTTAATTGTTGTGGTAGTCTGGAAAGGGGTAGGGGCATGTTTATTAACATCTTGAATTTTCAAGGTGAATGTTTCGGCGAAGCACCCACTATCACCTTGAAGTATTTCATTAGAACTAATAATAATAATAATAATAATAACTTTATTGCATCCTTAGAATTACAAATGTTCTATTGGTTTACAGCAATAAATATATAAGTATGTGTATGTGACAATGCCCTCACAGTTTAGAATCAGTTTAACAACAGCCAATCATATAACTTCTTTCTTCAACGCGCTTGGCCAAGCTATCAAAATCTTCGAGGCGGAGCTTAGTCACTAAACGCTCCACGTTGCTATTTAAGACGCGCACCACTGTACCATGTATTTCTATGGACTCTGCGCGAGCTGCTGTGCACTGATCAAAAAGCCGGTGAAAATAGCTAAAATCGAGAAAACAGCACAAACTTAACTTTGAAGAAATCCAACCAAATTTAAATATGTTGCATATGTAGGGGGTGACAACAACCATCCCAAAATACCGTTTTCTGAGAATTTATTGGCCTTTGTTTCACCATGATGGTTGCCAGGCGGTGAAAATGCCTGACCCGAGAATAAATGTCGCTGAGCACAGCTAAAGCTGTGTTGGCTTGGATGTCGAGGCGATACAGCGACAATATCCATACATCATGCAACTCACTGATATTAATAGTGGTAATAGTGTTGTCACCACTGTTGACTACTATAGAAGAGTAGGTGTTATACCCCAAAGCTCGTGATATCACTGCAACACATATCGGCAGTAATGAAGCCGAAAACATCAGAAATACAGAGCTCCGAGCGCTTTCTGCCAGTCTTTGTAACAAAGCTTTCTATTGGTCGGTAAACTTTCTATTGCGCAACCACGTGACATACACGATTATGAATGGTATTACCGCACGGTGTTGTAGAGGGAGGAATGTCCGAACGGAACAACACCGTGCAGGCGGACGATGGTTTATTAAATAGGCAGCACTTTACTACCAATCATTGTTTACCTAACTTGCCATCTTGAGTTATAAAGGGACATTCATATTAATACAAATAACACACCCATGTTATTATAGTCTGAGTGAATTTAATAAACATGTTTACATACTAGACAGTGTTTGTTACGACTATCCTAAACTGGAAACAAATATTTTAACCAAAACAGCAGCTGCATCCTGTTCAACTTACATTAAAGATGCAATATGTATGAGAAAATATATTTTTAAATAGACCAAATCAGCTTGTGACACACAAGGAGCGCATGCAATAGTATTCGTTTGATGAAAAACCAAAATCACTAATTTGTATTGTTCTACAAAACAACCAGTGCACATGTCAAGTACATTGTTTCAGCGTTTTCAGGTCATAATTCCTAGTCCAATGTATTTATCAACATACAGTATCAGACAACAACATTAAGATGTTCTATTCCATTTTGCATCTTAAAATAGTATTCCTAAATATATTTTCTAAATTATGAGACCAAAATTTACTGTGAATTAAAAACACATGCCCATTCTTCCTGGATAGCATATCATTCATCCAAACATACTCGTATTTATACAAATATTGTAAAAGTTAAAAATTGTGTGAAAGTAAGTAAGTAGGTAAAAATAAACATATCTTGTTGATACATATAGTTCATTGCAACATTTCAAAATTGTAATGAAATGCAGGCAATAAATCACAAATTTATTTCTCTGGCCATGTCAAACTTACATACTTCTTAACACTGACTTGAGGGAATAAATATGATGGTTCAGGTTTAGGAAAAAAGATACAAATCAAAATTTACTTTTACAAAATCACAGTAACCAGTACTATGGTATAGATATAGATAAAGATTAAAAAAAAGAAGAATTTAAATAATGCTAATTTTCCCCCTTGTCTTGAAATCAAAATGAATGCTTGAGATGGGCTCATAAAAATGTTAAGTGCACTATGTATTATATATAGACAAAAATATTATATTGGCATGTAAGCAGGATAGTCATTCGAATATGCTAGTAGAATCAGCAAGTATTTCTGTGTGTAGTTCTCTTTCCTTTTTAACGTTATGTAGGTTGCTCGATACTGTTCTTCATTCTGTGTGTCAATAAAAACTTTATGTCAGATAGATCAATTATGCTATTTATTTTATGTTGTTCACAGTTTTAAAACTGTTAAAACAATAGCAACCATGCAGGGAAATCAATAGTAATTCATTAACTATGTAAATCAAAAACCCAGTGAAAAGGCTCAGACATCAAATTAGTGATTAAATGCCAGTGAAAATTAATGATTTTACAGTACTAGGTTCTAGGGAAATTTTCATTTGAGAAACTAAAATATTTATAAGTGTGTGCCTTTTTGCACACAAAATAAAATAGTGACAAATTAAAGAAAGCCTCAAAGTACAGTTCTAAAGTAATATTATCTTTTTTTCAAAAAATAGGTTGTTGTTGTAAAGGATTGGCAAGAAAATATGCAAATCGTGATCCCCCAATCGATTTTCTTTGCAACTTTGATATAAATTGTAAGACACATTTGCAATTTCTCAAAATTTTTTACAGACACCAGGGCAGGTATCTTTCAAATTTTACCACCCTGCCAGAAAGTTACCACCATTATTTTGAAATGTTCCAAGTAAGCCCCACAAAAACTCAATATCCTACCAAAACACAAAATAGATTTAATTTAAATTGTTGCATTCTTTGTTTCATGATCTAAATGTATAAGCCATAGGAGGAGAATGGCATTCAGCTTTATCCCATAATATTATTCAGCAACATTGTATTTTCGAAATTGTTATTGAAGCAGACCATGAAAAAATATCAAAGTTAAGTTACTCATTTCAGACGTATGGAGGGGTAGTAATTTCAAACACTACATTGCAAATGAGTTTTGCTTTTGTCTGGAGTACATCATAGTGTATACTGTGCACCAAATTGCATTCCAATCCACTGAGTGGTTATTGAGATATTGGTGGAACAAGATAAGAATCTGATAAAAAAAATGGCCCAAAAACCTCTGAAAAAATGCAATGGACAGATGACCATACAGAACCTAACCTATAAAAATAATATCCAGTTGAGATACTTACATTTCTACTCTACTGCTTCTTGGCCAATTCTAGCAACTCTTGCACTGGGAGAAAGTTCTCATCCTCCATACCAGACCCACCTTCCTCCCTACTTTCTATCAAGGCTGCATTTACACCAGTGTTCTCAGACAGTTGATCAGCTGACAATGGTGCAATTTCATTAAATATCACATCACTTGGCAACAAATTATTTGCCCACTCTTCACCAGAACCTTCCTCTTGTTCCACCAAATACTGTAAGCTTGAAGAGGGAATATCTCTTCGGTTAAGTCTTCTAATACTGTAAGCGATATCTGCATCCTCCTCTTCACCACCCGAACCAATTTCATTTTCATATGAAACTGTCATGCCAGTAACAGCATCATTGATAACCAACTGTCCTATAATACCATTTGCTACCAGTTCGGAAGCACCGGATCCTTCTATAATCTCTTCAGCATTAATTGAATTTAGACTATTCGGTTCACTATCAACTAGCAAGACTGAGTTCACGGTTTCATATGGGATTATGGCAGCACACCAGACTGACGATACCAGAGTACAAATGCAAAACAGCAGTGATAATGTTTTACAATTCATCTTTCTTTCTATGATCTGTGAAGTAGAGCAAATAATTGAAATTTATATAGTACTGTTATCTTCATATTTATTTCAAATATTCACAACATTGAATCATAAAGAATGCAGTAAAATGTTATACTGCGCAATGTCTTGTAATATGACTGCAAACATTTTGATATTTATTGGAAATATAAATCTGCTCAGACAATGAAATGTCATTGATTAATAAGCGGTGACGTCACTGGGAGAAATTATGTCTTGACATCTACTAAACAATTTATCATTTAGACCAGATTAAAAGTGCAAATGACGTACAACGCATATCATACAACGCACATACTTTGTATGATTCAAAAATATTGTTAGCTTGTAATCTTGTTTGTACTTTTTAAGGAAGTAGAGTGATAACTTAGATTAAAGACTTACAGATAAAATTTTGCTTATCGAAGCAGTCTGGGTGACCATTGTTTTGGTAACCACAATAACAGCAGCTATGAATACTGAAATTGTACATTTGAGGATACTATCTGCACTATATGTCATAAACGGTCCGTAATACTTTTATGCCCAAAAGTAAAATTAGTTAATTATGCAGGATAACAAATATGAAATGTACATACATTGGGAACAGAAATTTTAACCTGCCATATCACTTTCGACTATAGGTTGCCCTGCCTGGCCAGAATTCATTGAGCGCTGGAGTTTGAAATTCGAATATCATTATTATTAGTAATAATTTTATTTCTCCTCCTCCTCCGCCGCCAGGCCTCACCTAATATACACGTTGCTCAGAATATAATTTTCAGACTCTTTTGGCAAAACAAGCCCTAATATTAACAATTAACAATAACCAACCGAATAATGTTTAGCCAGTTTTGTATTGAGCCTTGAATTTGTTTAACATTAAAATTATTATAGTATAGATATTTAAAGAGCTGAACTGCGCACCTACCTCAACGATAACCAACGATATCCAACGAAGTCCTGAACCGGGAACAGTTGATTAGTAAAGCGCTCAGCTTAACAGCAGTCACTCTACTCTGACTGATAACGCTGTAATGTCGTCTGCTGGGAGAAAGCTTATACATGTGCGCGCGGATGACACCCCGATATGCAAATGACTTACTTTTGGCCAATGATATTCAAGCTTTTAGTTTTAAGGTAGAAGCCTAGTCATAATTTTTGACAAAATTGGTCATAAATCGCATGACAATGTTCATTAGTTTATTATGTACAATCATGAAGCTAATGTCTCATGATACAATGAAATAGCATTATTTTGTGTGTTACAGTTATGCTTTTCGAGAAATGCGTCCTAATATTTCTTGAAAATTGCTATTTGTAGAACATTTCCATAGAACACAATGTTAAAGAAAAACTGCATTTTTTGACACTTTTTAAAACCCAGATTTTTTAAATAATTCAGAACAACAAAAAGTACTCCATCATTAACAATACATGATTTTTTTCAGCCTATGTCACCAGGCTAGATTTTGAGATATTGCATAATATCTCTGCCATAGAAACCTGTGGTAAAAGCGTTATAATAGTGTCAAAATGGCGATTTTCCACTAAAATCCATCTTTTTTTCGGTCAATATCCTTATATTGCCTTGGAGTACAATTTATTGCAAAATGAATAAATTCTGGGTTTTTTTAATTTATGAGTAGGCTTCTACCTTAAGTCAGGTTATTCGAGGTCATTGCCCCCAAAGTGGCATTGTTGGGAAAAGGGACGTGTCTCAGGCTATTCATGTACGAACTGGATTTGTAGAATACTATACGCCTTTAATATTTTGAGAAATTACGCTTCAATCTTTATTTCAGTTTGATACATACACAACCAATGACCATGTATTAAACAAAATGGGACGACATGGCATCCAACCCATTTTGTATATCCCATAATATACCAAATTATCACTAAATTTGTTCTGTTATACTGTGAGTTATAGCATAGAGGTAATAAGAATAGATTGAATTTACTCATCACCCAGTCTGATTAATGGAACTACTAAAACTCGGGTAAATACATGGAAATGAAAAAAGTAGACCCCATCCCCTGCTCCATCTACGACTAAAAAGTACAACCCCAAAGGACGGCACGTGACCATAATGTCACCGGGCATTCTACATACTTGTACTTGTTGGCTGAAAATCCATACAAGTCGATCAGTATTATTTATTTGTTTTGTTACAAATTTATACACATATTAATACAAATATAATATTGTAACATTTACGTACAAAAATACAACAGAGGTGTTCCATTTATTTTTATAAATATTTATAAATCTCACATTTCAAACTGAAACAATGTATTTATCACAGAGAGGGTCTGTGGATTTATGCATGTATTCATACACGTTTTTAAATGGCGTCAATACGCACTGATCTTTGATTGGCTGGTTGGATTCAACTGCCATTTGGAATTTACAAATATAGAGATGAAGGAAAGAACTTTGAACAACAAAGTAATATAACTATGATCAATCACTTTAGATAAAACATAACCGAGACGCATTTCAACTTGGTCCCATCTTTCGCCAACCAAGACCCCGGTATTCACACAAACATATCATGTCTAAAAAACCTAGACAAATATTTTAGTTTCAAGTGTGGACAAATAGTTAATCAAATACAGTATAACCAATTAAATATAATACATTACTTGCAGAGGCATACAAATTGGTTTGAATGTGAATAACAATAATACTGAACACTTCGTTACTGGTATGACATTGAGTTACTGGCATGACATTGGATTACTGGTACGACATTGGGTTACTGGTACGACAATGGATTACTGGTATGACATAGGGTTACTGGTACGACATTGGAATACTGGTATGACATTGGATTACTGGCATGACATTGAGTTACTGGCATGACATTGGATTACTGGTATGAAATTGGGTTACTGGTACGACATTGGATTACTGGTATGACATAGGGTTACTGGTACGACATTGGAATACTGGTATGACATTGGGTTACTGGTGTACATTAGGTTACTGGCATGACATTGGATTATTGGCATGACATTGGATTACTGGTATGACATTGGATTACTGGTATGACATTGGGTTACTGGTACGACATTGGGTTACTGGTATGACATTGAGTTACTGGCATGACATTGGATTACTGGTACGACATTGGGTTACTGATATGACATTGGATTACTGGTACGACATTAGGTTACTGGTACGACATTGGATTACTGGCACGACATTGGGTTACTGGTACGACATTGGATTATTGGCATGACATTGAGTTACTAGCATGACATTGGATTATTGGCATGACATTGGGTTACTGGTACGACATTGGATTATTGGCATGACATTGGGTTACTGGTACGACATTGGATTACTGATATGACATTGGGTTACTGGCATGACATTGGGTTACTGGTACGACATTGGATTATTGGCATGACATTGGATTACTGGTATGACATTGGATTACTGGCATGACATTGGATTACTGGTATGACAATGGATTACTAATATGACATTGGATTACTGGCATGACATTGGATTACTGGTAAGACATTGGGTTACTGGCATGACATTGGATTACTGGTATGACATTGAATTACTGATATTACATTGGATTACTGGTATGACATTGGATTACTGGCATGACATTGGATTACTGGTATGACATTGGATTACTGATATGACATTGGATTACTGGTATGACATTGGATTACTGGCACGACATTAGGTTACTGGTACGACATTGGGTTACTGGTACAATATTGCGTTACTGGTACGACATTGGATTACTGACATGACATTGGATTACTGGCAATACACTGGATTACTGGTACGACATTGGGTAACTGGTGCGACATTAGGTTACTGCTACGACATTGGTTAACTGGCACGACATTAGGTTACTGGCATGACATTGGGTTACTGGCATGACATTGGATTACTGGTACGACATTAGGTTATTGGTACGACATTAGGTTACTGGTACGACATTGGGTTGCTGGTACAACATTGGATTACTGGCATGACATTGGATTACTGGTATGACATTGGATTACTTGTACGACATTGGGTTACTGGTACGACATTGGGTTACTGGTATGACATGGGATTACTGGTACGACATTGGATTACTAGCATGACATTAGGTTACTGGAATGACATTGGATTACTGGCATGACATTGGATTACTGGTACGACATTAGGTTACTGGTACGCCATTAGGTTACACGTACACATTAGGTTACTGGAAGAAATTGGATTAGATTACTGGTATAACATTGGATTACTGGTATGACATTGGATTACTTGTACGACATTGCGTTACTGGTACGACACTGGGTTACTGGTACGACATTGGATTACTGGTACGACATTGGGTTACTGGTACGACATTGGATTATTGGCATGACATTGGATTACTGGTATGACATTGAGTTACTGGTACGACATTGGGTTACTGGTACGACATTGGATTATTGGCATGGCATTGGATTATTGGCATGGCATTAATTACTGGTACGACATTGGGTTACTGATATGACATTGGATTATTGGCATGACATTGGATTACTGGTATGACATTGGATTACTGGTACGACATTGGATTATTGGCATGAAATTGAGTTACTGGCATGACATTGAGTTACTGGTACGACATTGGGTTACTGGTACGACATTGGATTATTGGCATGACATTGGATTACTGGTATGACATTGGGTTACTGGTACAACATTGGATTACTGGTACGACATTGGATTATTGGCATGACATTGAGTTACTGGTACGACGATGGGTTACTGGTACGACATTGGATTATTGGAATGACATTGGATTACTGGCACGACATTGGATTATTGGCATGACATTGAGTTACTGGCATGACATTGAGTTACTGGTACAACATTGGGTTACTGGTACGACATTGGATTATTGGCATGACATTGGGTTACTGGTACGACATTGGATTACTGGTATGACATTGGGTTACTGGCATGACATTGAATTACTGGTACGACATTGGGTTACTGATATGACATTGGATTACTGGTACGACATTAGGTTACTGGCACGACATTGGGTTACGGGTACGACATTGGATTATTGGCATGACATTGAGTTACTAGCATGACATTGGATTATTGGCATGACATTGGGTTACTGGTACGACATTGGATTACTGGTATGACATTGGGTTACTGGCATGACATTGGGTTACTGGTACGACATTGGGTTACTGGTACGACATTGGGTTACTGGTACGACATTTGATTATTGGCATGACATTGGATTACTGGTATGACATTGGATTACTGGCATGACACTGGATTACTGGTATGACATTGGATTACTGATATGACATTGGATTACTGGCATGACATTGGATTACTGGTAAGACATTGTGTTACTGGCATGACATTGGATTACTGGTATGACATTGAATTACTGATATTACATTGGATTACTGGTATGACATTGGATTACTGGCATGACATTGGATTACTGGTATGACATTGGGTTACTGATATGACATTGGATTACTGGTATGACATTGGATTACTGGTACGACATTAGGTTACTGGTACGCCATTGGGTTACTGGTACGACATTGCGTTACTGGTACGACATTGGATTACTGACATGACATTGGATTACTGGCATTACACTGGATTACTGACATGACATTGGATTACTGGCATTACACTGGATTACTGGTACGACATTGGGTTACTGGTGCGACATTAGGTTACTGCTACGACATTGGTTAACTGGCACGACATTAGGTTACTGGCATGACATTGGGTTACTGGCATGACATTGGATTACTGGTACGACATTAGGTTATTGGTACGACATTAGGATACTGGTACGACATTGGGTTGCTGGTACAACATTGGATTACTGGCATGACATTGGGTTACTGGTACGACATTGGGTTATTGGTACGACATTTGATTGCAGGTACGACATTAGGTTACTGCTACGACATTGGATTACTGGCATGACATTGGATTACTTGTATAACATTGGATTACTGGTATGACATTGGATTACTTGTACGACATTGCGTTACTGGCACGACACTGGGTTACTGCTACGACATTGGATTACTGGTACGACATTGGGTTACTGGTACGACATTGGATTATTGGCATGATATTGGATTACTGGCATGACATTGGATTACTGGTAAGACATTGGGTTACTGGCATGACATTGGATTACTGGTATGACATTGAATTACTGATATTACATTGGATTACTGGTATGACATTGGATTACTGGCATGACATTGGATTACTGGTATGACATTGGATTACTGATATGACATTGGATTACTGGTATGACATTGGATTACTGGTACGACATTAGGTTACTGGTACGCCATTGGGTTACTGGTACGACATTGCGTTACTGGTACGACATTGGATTACTGACATGACATTGGATTACTGGCGATACACTGGATTACTGGTACGACATTGGGTTACTGGTGCGACATTAGGTTACTGCTACGACATTGGTTAACTGGCACAACATTAGGTTACTGGCATGACATTGGATTACTGGTACGACATTAGGTTATTGGTACGACATTAGGTTACTGGTACGACATTGGGTTGCTGGTACAACATTGGATTACTGGCATGACATTGGGTTACTGGTACGACATTGGGTTACTGGTACGACATTTGATTGCAGGTACGACATTAGGTTACTGCTACGACATTGGATTACTGGTACAACATTGGATTACTGGCATGACATTGGGTTACTGGAACGACATTGGGTTACTGGTACGACATGGGATTACTGGTACGACATTGGATTACTGGCATGACATTGGATTACTGATATGACATTGGATTACTGGTATGACATTGGATTACTGGTACGACATTAGGTTACTGGTACGACATTCGGTTACTGGTACGACATTGGATTACTGACATGACATTGGATTACTGGCAATACATTGGATTACTGGTACGGCAATGGGTTACTGGTGCGACATTAGGTTACTGCTACGACATTGGATTACTGGCATGACATTAGGTTACTGGCATGACATTGGGTTACTGGCATGACATTGGATTACTGGTACGACATTAGGTTACTGGTACGACATTGGTATACTGGCATGACATTTGATTACTGGTAAGACATTAGGTTACTGTTACGACATTGGATTACTGGCATGACATTAGGTTACTGGCATGACATTGGGTTACTGGCATGACATTGGATTACTGGTACGACATTGGGTTATTTTTACGACATTAGGTTACTGGTACGACATTGGGTTGCTGGTACGACATTGGATTACTGGCATGACATTGGATTACTTGTATGACATTGGATTACTGGCATGACATTGGATTACTTGTATGACATTGGATTACTGGCATGACATTGGATTACTGGTAAGACATTAGGTTACTGGTGCGACATTGGATTACTGGTGTGGCATTGGATTAATGGTACGACATTAGGTTATTGGTACGACGTTAGGTTACTGGTACGACATTGGGTTATTGGTATGACATTGGATTACTGGTATGACATTAGGTTACTGGCATGACATTGGATTACTGGCATGACATTGGATTACTGGTACGACATTAGGTTACTGGTACGCCATTAGGTTACACGTACACATTAGGATACTGGAAGAAATTGGATTAGATTACTGGTATAACATTGGATTACTGGTATGACATTGGGTTACTGGTACGACATTGGGTTACTGGTACGACATTGGGTTACTGGTGTACATTAGGTTACTGGCATGACATTGGATTATTGGCATGACATTGGATTACTTGTATGACATTGGATTACTGGCATGACATTGGGTTACTGGCATGACATTGGATTACTGGTACGACATTGGGTTATTTTTACGACATTAGGTTACTGGTACGACATTGGGTTGCTGGTACGACATTGGATTACTGGCATGACATTGGATTACTTGTATGACATTGGATTAGTGGCATGACATTGGATTACTGGTACGACATTATGTTACTGGTACGACATTGGATTACTGGCATGACATTGGATTACTGGTAAGACATTAGGTTACTGGTGCGACATTGGATTACTGGCGTGGCATTGGATTAATGGTACGACATTAGGTTATTGGTACGACATTAGGTTACTGGTACGACATTGGGTTACTGGTACGACACTGGGTTACTGGTACGACATTGGATTACTGGTACGACATTGGATTACTGGCAATACATTGGATTACTTGCATGACATTGGATTACTGTTACGACATTAGGTTACTGGCACGACATTGGATTACTGGCATGACATTGGATTACTGGCATGACATTGGATTACTGGTACGACATTAGGTTACTGGTACGACATTGGGTTACTGGTACGACATTAGGTTACTGGTAGACATTGGGTTACTGGTACGACATTAAGTTACTGGTACGACATTGGATTACTGGTACGACATTGGTTACTGGTACGACATTGGGTTACTGGTAGAACATTTGATTGCAGGTACGACATTAGGTTACTGCTATGACATTGGTTTATTGGCATGACATTGGATTACTGGTATGACATTGGATTACTTGCACGACATTGGGTTACTGGTACGACATTGGGTTACTGGTACGACATGGGATTACTGGTACGACATTGGATTACTGGCATGACATTAGGTTACTGGCATGACATTGGATTACTGGCATGACATTGGATTACTGGTACGACATTAGGTTACTGGTACGCCATTAGGTTACACGTACACATTAGGATACTGGAAGAAATTGGATTAGATTACTGGTATAACATTGGATTACTGGTATGACATTGGGTTACTGGTACGACATTGGGTTACTGGTGTACATTAGGTTACTGGCATGACATTGGATTATTGGCATGACATTGGATTACTTGTATGACATTGGATTACTGGCATGACATTGGATTACTGGTACGACATTAGGTTACTGGTACGACATTGGATTACTGGCGTGACATTGGATTACTGGTAAGACATTAGGTTACTGGTGCGACATTGGATTACTGGCGTGGCATTGGATTAATGGTACGACATTAGGTTATTGGTACGACGTTAGGTTACTGGTACGACATTGGGTTATTGGTACGACATTGGATTACTGGTATGATATTGGATTACTGGTATGACATTGGATTACTGGTACGATATTAGGTTACTGGTACGACATTGGGTTACTGGTACGACACTGGGTTACTGGTACGACATTGGATTATTGGTACGACATTGGATTACTGGCAATACATTGGATTACTTGCATGACATTGGATTACTGTTACAACATTAGGTTACTGGTACGACATTGGATTACCGGCATGACATTGGATTACTGGCATGACATTGGATTACTGGTACGACATTAGGTTACTGGTACGACATTGGGTTACTGGTACGACATTAGGTTACTGGTAGACATTGGGTTACTGGTACGACATTAAGTTACTGGTACGACATTGGATTACTGGTACGATATTGGTTACTGCTACGACATTGGTTTACTGGGGCGACATTTGATTGCAGGTACGACATTAGGTTACTGCTACGACATTGGTTTATTTGCATGACATTGGATTACTGGTATGACATTGGATTACTTGTACGACATTGGGTTACTGGTACGACATTGGGTTACTGGTACGACATGGGATTACTGGTACGACATTGGATTACTGGCATGACATTAGGTTACTGGCATGACATTGGATTACTGGCATGACATTGGATTACTGGTATGACATTATGTTACTGGTACGCCATTAGGTTACACGTACACATTAGGTTACTGGAAGAAATTGGATTAGATTACTGGTATAACATTGGATTACTGGTATGACATTGGGTTACTGGTACGACATTGGGTTACTGGTACGACATTGGGTTACTGGTACGACATTGGATTACTGGTATAACATTGGATTACTGGTATAACATTGGATTACTGGCATGACATTGAATTACTGGTACGACATTGGATTACTGGTACAATATTAGTTACTGGTATGACATTAGGTTACTGGTATAACATTGGACTACTGGTATGACATTGGATTACTGGCATGACATTGGATTACTGGTACGACATTGGATTTCTGGTACGACATTAGTTACTTGTACGACATTAGGTTACTGGTATAACATTGGACTACTGGTATGACATTGGATTACTGGTAAAACATTGGATTACTGGCATGACATTGGATTACTGGTATGACATTGTATTACTGATATGACATTGGATTACTGGTATGACATTGGATTACTGGTATGATATTGGATTACTGGCATGGCATTGGATGACTGGCATGACATTGGATTACTGGTATGACATTGGATTACTGATATGACATTGGATTACTGGCATGACATTGGGTACCTGATCCTACATTGGATTACTTGTATGGCATTGGATGACTGGCATGACATTGGATCACTGGTATGACATTTGATTACTGATATGACATTGGATCACTGGCATGACATTGGATTACTGGTATGGCATTGGATTACTGGTACGACATGGGATTACTGGTACGACATTGGATTACTGGCATGATATTAGGTTACTGGCATGACATTGGATTACTGGCATTACATTGGATTACTGGTACGACATTAGGTTACTGGTACGCCATTATGCTACACGTACACATTAGGTTACTGGTAGACATTGGATTAGATAACTGGTATAACATTGGATTACTGGTATGACGTTGGATTACTTGTAAGACATTGGGTTACTGGTACGACATTGGGTTACTGGTACGACATTGGATTACTGGTATAACATTGGATTACTGGTATGGCATTGGATGACTGGCATAACATTGGATTACTGGTATGACATTGGATTACTGATATGACATTGGATTACTGGTACGACATTGGATTACTGGCATGACATTAGGTTACTGACATGACATTGGATTACTGATATGACATTGGATTACTGGTACGACATTGGATTACTGGTACGACATTAGGTTACTGGTACGCCATTAGGTTACACGTACACATTAGGTTACTGGTAGACATTGGATTAGATTACTGGTATAACATTGGATTACTGGTATGACATTGGATTACTTGTACGACATTGGGTTACTGGTACGACATTGGATTACTGGTATAACATTGGATTACTGGTATGACATTGGATTACTGGCATGACATTGGATTACTGGTACGACATTGGATTACTGGTACGACATTAGTTACTGGTACGACATTAGGTTACTGGTATAACATTGGACTACTGGTATGACATTGGATTACTGGTATGACATTGGATTACTGGTATGGCATTGAATGACTGGCATGACTGTGGATTACTGGTGTGACATTGGATTACTGATATGACATTGGATTACTGGCATGACATTGGATTACTGGTATGGCATTGGATTACTGTTATGGCATTGGATGACTGGCATGACATTGGATTACAGGTATGACATTGGATTACTGGTATGACATTGGATTAGATTACTGGTATAATATTGGATTACTGGCATGACATTGGATTACTGGTATGACATTAGATTACTAATATGGCATTGGATGACTGGCATGACATTGAATGACTGGCATGACAGTGGATTAGTGGTGTGACATTGGATTACTGATATGACATTGGATTACTGGCATGACATTGGATTACTGGTATGGCATTGGATTACTGGTATGGCATTGGATGACTGGCATGACATTGGATTACAGGTATGACATTGGATTACTGGTATGACATTGGGTTAGATTACTGGTATAAGATTGGATTACTGGCATGACATTGGATTACTGGTATGACATTAGATTACTGGTATGGCATTGGATGACTGGCATGACATTGGATTACTGGTATGGCATTAGATTACTGGTATGGCATTGGATGACTGGCATGACATTGGATTACTAGTATGACATTGGATTACTTGTATGACGTTTTTACAGTTTACAGTGTTAAAAAATTGAAAATTGAATGGTCCGAAGAGCTCTCCGACTCAAATTCTCCGTCATTACTGTGCCGTGTGTAGAGATGCATACGCATATTACTCTCGTAATGCTCTTCATTCGGTTAGAGGGCTTTTTACGTCTTGACATTCAATTTTGTAGTGAATTGTGTCATCTAGTCGTTTTACAGTTTCTAAAATATAATTTCCCTGGATTATTTTTCACGATTTTTTTATTTGTATGTAAATTCTTGTACGTACCGAGAAAAATGACACATTTTTACAATGTACGAAAAAAATATTTGATTGATTACGTTGTACGTCTAGCCTGTGATTACAGAATTACGGAATTTATTTTTCTATTTACGTTGTACGAACAAAAAAATATTGCAATTACGTTGAACGAAAATAACCCTTGCCCCCCCCTCCATATTGTGTTTATTAAATATTACTTTACTTACAACCCCAAAAGATTCACTTTTCAACGTGTTGCAGCATTTGTGTACCAGGCGTTTAAGCCGACGGCCTTTTTCTGGCAATAAAGATCCTATTTATTACATTGTGTTTAGAATTTAATCTATACGCTTTGATATTATCAAAATTATTTTTCAAGAAATGAGAATGTAAATGTGAATTTTGTCATATGAATTAAAGATCTGCACTAAACTTGACGATAAACAGTTTCCATGGTATTTGACTCAATCATATTGTAAACCTTCCCATACATTGCATTGAAGGGTAATCTGAATACATCTTTCCGACGATTGAATTGAACACATTGTTGTCTCATTCATATTTACATCTATTCTCGCTACACATATTTGTTTTATTTTTAGCTTCTTGAGGTAGAATGTTATTCATGAGTTTGTGGCATATGCGCCGAGAGAACATAACATTGAGATTTGGCTTTTCTTTTCAAAAAGAAATTAGAAGCGCATGTCAAAAAGATAAATGTGTTTCGTCATAAGAATATATAAATATACTGGGTATTTGTGAGTTTAAGTAATTTTCATTTGATTTACAGTATTTCATAATATTGTATTTAAAAAAATCCCAAAAGGTATAGGTAAATAAATATTAAACATCTCTTCATTTATCATGCGTAGGTGCGTTGCAGACAGTGAACCCCGACATGAGTGGTGTTTATTAAAAACACTAGTGATGCAGCAAGCATACCCTCGTGACAATTTTACTTTACTGTGGAAACTGATAAACACGAATCATAAGGCCACGGTGTCAAATTTAATAACTTTGGCAAAGGCAGCTGTTGTTTTGAATCGTCTGCTCACTATTCTAATAAAAGGTCCTCCTCTTGCGAAATTTGATGCCAGTGAAGCCCACAAATTATGGCAAAGCAGAAAATCTAGACGTATTTTCCAGGTTTAGAGGGGAAAATAGTGATTTACTAATACATGTTGCATCTTCCCTTTTCAGCTTTTTGTGTTTTGGCAATTATTACTACAATGGTTCATGAAACATATTGTACGTTGTATTGACAGGATTTCTCTGATTGTATGGTAATGTGCAGATTGTTATTAACATTAAAGATCTAACAAATAATGAAATTATTGTGTGAACAATAATTATTATATTTGCAAAATTACCTACATTTCAGAACACAAAATGAAGAACATAACAATTGTTAACAGTGGAGAACATACTAAAAGATTACTGCTTAATGTTTTAATAAGCAAATTTATGCTTATTAGAAATTCCCCCTTTGTTACAGAAAATCCCCCTATATTTTGATGTGAAGGGGCGACAATGCCCCTCATAAATACAAAGCTGGAGAAAACACTGGGTTTTGGTCGTTTATAAATACAAAAATGTACTGTAAATAGGGAGAGTGGCTCTATTATCGGGGTGACGAATAGGATGTTACATCAATTTTGCAAAATCTGTATGCATTAAATTTGCTGCGTACTAAAAAAAGTTTTGTATTACATCAACAACGTCAGTTAATCGATCCCAGAACACTACAAGCAGCCGGCGTCAGATGTATTCTGTTCACTGAATGGTTTATTCTTTGTAACGACTTCTCACGTGTTCACTTCGTGGCTCTAACGCTTTCCTTGCATTTTCCTGCGTCGTTTATCCTAGACATTGGGGAGAAACGTTTGTCGTACAACTGAACTGTAGCAAATATACTTGTAAGGTAAGCCAGATTTTGACATTACATGTTAACTATTTCATATGAATATTGATATCGCTATTCAGTCAAACATGTCATATCCATGTTTTCGCACAAATCAAGGACATAAATATAGTTGGCTGCACGCGCGCGCAGTGGGATTTTCTGCGTGGAATACCCATGACTTGTCGATCAAACTTTCACTTCCGACAACTTTACCTTTGCTTTGTATAAAGAAAATTACACCGAATGTATCCTAAATATTATTTCGTGTTGCAATAGTTTTTCAAGCGACCATTCATTTTCAGACTGTCTGCAAATTTGTATTTTGGCGCCATTTTATCACCATTATATATTTTCACCATCAAACGTATAACTGAACTGTAGCAAATATACTTGTAAGGTAAGCCAAGGTATAGCATTCTTTTTGATTCGTCGTGCCCTACCTTTGGATGACGTTTTAATGTAGAGCTCAAACTAATAATTTATAGTCCGTATGGGCAGCCGAATATACATGCATATTTTTGCGAAAATGTGTGGTGTCTCATTTTGAGCGTTAGACGAGAAACTCGCCATAATATTTTTCAAAAATTGCTATTCATTCCATAGAACACAATGTTAAAGAAAATTGCAATTTTTGACAATTTAAGTTAATATCCTTACATTAACCTTATAGTACAATTATTGTAAAGTGAATAAATTGTGAAGTGAAGACAGTGCACTGTTCGATTCGCATATGATTGGCATACAATTGATACTCCTATTGAAATATAAGTTTGGCAAGATGGCTATCAAATTTGCTACCTATAACTGATTTGCAAAAACCTTGACATGTTGGCTTGGAACCAACAGTGAGCATGGGGTTTGGATTGCATCATTTTCTGAGAGGGGGTGAGAAAACCCATAAATAAACTTAATAAATGCATAATATGACATAGTAATTCACATAATAAACTATTTAGTTAAAATGAAAAGAATTTGTATGCCAAATTGTTGTTAAAATACATAATATCAAGTTTCATAATCCTGTACTCCCTGTGGAACAAGTTCGCTATCACAAGGTGGGTTGGGGGAAACCCCGAAATTCAAAAGCTAAACTTGTAGTCAGTAGTTCTACTACTAGAAGTAGGCAGTTTTCTAGCCGTAAACAAATCAGTAAAAATGGGTTCTTGCATCTCAGAAAACAAAAGACAGTGTCATGTCATCGTTCTTGAGTGGACAAAATCACACAGCATCAACATTTTTTTTTCATCAAAAACGATACAAAATAAACAAGTCCAAGTTGCTGTCGAGCCAGTAGAATGTAATCGTCCCCTGACAGGATTTTTCCCCGTCAAAATCAGTGTTCGAAATTAACTGAAAATCATAAAAGGCCCGAAGGACCTATGTCAAATTGAAACTGTAGGTCCTTCTAGCTAACTGTAGGCCCTGATATTTAACAAACAAAGACTAAACGGATAATACAAGCTTGCAATTGCAAAACCTTTATTTACTAATTAATCAGATATATTATCTGCAGCCTCAAAGAGGTCATCATCATTTCTTTCATCGTCACTAAACTCATCAAAATCTTCAGAAAAAACACTGTCATGATCACTGGCCGACTCTGAATCTGACATGCATTTTGCATCGTGTTCACAATCATTGGCGTCAGCCTCAGCTTCTACAAGGATCAATTCTGCTGCACGATCCTCGACAAGGCCGGCAATACCTTGCTGTTGTTATCAAAAAGTAACCAGTCTTTGAACTCCGCCTGCCAGCTAATTTGGAATGTGCGTGGTTTACGCCTAGACCGTTCGTATTCTTGCTGTTTGTGTAGTTTTCAGCGTGTTTGATGCAAATCAAAGATGGCGGAACATAAAATGTAAGCGCGAATTCTATTGGTTTGAATCGGAGGCTTGATCGACCTACAACCAATCAGATCGTTTGTTACAGTTCCCACGTTCGGCGCATTTCGCAATCTTTCGGCAAGCTTGAATTAAGACTGGTATGCCCAAGTCGATGAATGATGCCATTTGTTGATCAAACGTGCAAGAAAACGCAATTTTGAAACAATTCTAGAGTTACTATCGATATGTATTATATATTTGGTCTTACAATCATACTAAATAATGGAACGTTTTTTTTTAAATATAAATTTATGGTCGGTCACAAGGACTGATGGTTTTTCACAGCTCTAGGCCCTTTACACCCACTGTCGGCGTGAGGCCGACGGACCAACGTTAATTTCAAACACTGGTCAAAATCAAAGAACTATTTTTGACTCCCATGTGCGAAGCACAAAATGGGAGTCTTCGCAGTTAGTGTGTCTGTATGTGTGTGTGAGTATGTATGTATGTGTGTCCGTCTGTTCCACTGATATCTCAAGAACTATACATCAGTTTTTGATAAAACTTGGTGCATAGATGCTCTGGGCCAATGCGCAGATTTGATTAGGTTTTGGTAAAGTTCCGTGCATATTAATTATCTAATTTGCATGATAATTAGCTAATTTTTAGCTGTTCCATGACTGTTCCACTGATATCTAAACAACCACTCATTGGATTTTGATGAAACTTGGTACATAGATGCTCTGAGCTAATGCTAGGTTTTGATTAGTTTTTGGTAAAAAATCACTAATTACATAATTTGCATAATTAATTAATTTTCACTTTTTGATGTTTCAAGTATTAAGCATTACATTTCAATGAAACTTGGTACACAGATACTCAAGAACTATGCAGAGAATGATTGTTTGGGGATAAATATTTGTGCATATTAATCATCTAATTTGCATAATTAGTTAATTTTCAGCTTTCACACTGATTTCTCAAGTACTAATCATCACATTTCAATGAAACTTTGTACATGGATGCTGTAGGACAATAGACAGACCTGGATAATTGTGAGTTAAAATCTGTACATATTTATTACTAATTTGCATAATTAACCACTTTTAAGCTATCACACTGACATCTAAAGTACTAGTTATTCCATTTCAATGAAACTTAGTACAAAGATGCTCTAGGACAATGTACAAACCTGATTAGTTTGGGGTTAAAATCTGTTTATATTAATTCCCTAATTAGCATAATAAATCATAATTTTTGTTGTTTCCAATCACATTTCAATAAAACTTGGTACATAGATGGTCTGTTACATTGCGCAGACCTCATTAGTTTTACACTCAAATTCTGATTTGCATTATTAGTTTTCAGCTTTTCCATCACTATCTCAATCAAGTAGAAGTTATTTTGAATTATATTTAATGTTTTCTCAGCACATGGGAGTTTTTTCTAAGCTTTCTTTGATTGTTATTCCAGCCAGTTTCACTAACTGGCTAATAATTTTTTAAATGCTGAAACCAAATGCGTATTCCTGCAACATCAGCTGAGCTTTAAAGTGAGAGGGAATTAAGGTCCAAGCGACAATAACAACACATGCTAAAAATGCAAAGACCCATGGGTAGACGCTTGCTTGTAAACAATGACACGCTATGGCCATCTGACGCATGCGCAGGTGACGACTCCCTCGCTTTAACTTCTCTGAAAATGGTGCAAAACACGTTGCTAGTGGTTATGTTTCATGCTGTACAGATTCTAGACTGGGCTTACCATTTATAGCATAGGATTGGAATGTGCAATTACATATGAATATGAAAATTACGCCAATCGTACGCAATAAGGGATTTTCCATACAACTGTGAGATCCCGCGAGATGTATGAAAAACGCGCGTCGAACATCTGCCGCAAAAATCGAACGATTTGATTTTGAACTAGAATTTCTTTATTTCGTAACTCACATCGACCGGCCGATCTTCGACAGAGGAATATTGCTTCCGAATACCCTTACGTAATCAAAATTGCCTATCATCAAATGTGGACAGCACATTATTAAACATGGAAATGTCCCCCAAAATACTTCGCGTTAGTCGAATCCCACGCGATGTTTGACGCCACTACGACGCTATGAACTTTGTTTGTCCTGTTTTTACGTTCGATTTCACGCATAACGCGTGATTCTCGCAGTGAACGGAAAATGGTCTATTCAAACCATAATGAATACTGAGTATTTTTAGTCCCTGTTCCAAACAAAGTCTGAAATCAGGGACTATAATTCCTATAAAGCTTGTTCAAACTTAACATAAAGATAATGTATGATGTCTTACATATGCACATCAATATTTATGACATTTGATAAAATAATATGGCAGGCTGGTAGCCATTTTCAACCTAAATTTGTTAAATTCTGATATTTATACGTGTCCAGAAATGTTTCTTGGAGATGGAAAGGTCGATTTCATTAAAACTTTGTATCATGATCATGTATATTGGATTACAGGTGCACATCAATTTGTTTGAGATTCAAACAAAAATGGCTGAGTGGTAGCCATTTTGTTAGTCCCCGTTCGGACCGGGGACTTATGGTTTGCCCTGTATGTATGCGTTCGTCCGTCCGTCCGTCTGTGATCACCTGTATCTCGAACATGCATGGACCGATTACGTTCAAACTTCACTCATACATCACACATTATATGAGACATATGCACATGCATTTTTTTTATGATCCGATTAATGTTTGCCGAATAGCGACCATTTTAAGGCCGAAAATGCATTGAAATCACATATTTTCACCATTCCGGACCCGGATCTCAGTTATGCATGGACGGATTTCGTTCAAATTTGGTACATACATTAAACATAATAGGACCTTGATGCACGTCATTTTTTTTCACGGATCAAGTTTGAAATGGCCGACTGGCGGCCATTTTGTTTTAAAGAATTCAGTTCTGGATCCGTATCCAAGACATGTCTGGATTGATCAAGTTCAAACTTCACACATACAAGGTACATCATGTCACAAATATGTATGTGCATTTGTTTCATGATCCGCTTAACAAGAGCTGAATGATGGCCATTTTAAGGCCGAAAATGCATCAAAATCACGTATTTTCACAATTTCGGAACCGGATCTCAGTCATGCATGGATGGACGAAGGCTTATAGATTGGGTTCCGTGCGTGCGTCCGTCCGTCCGTCTTTTACCTCTTATAACTTTGATATGCTCTGTCCAATTTTTTTCCAAGTTGGTGCAAATGTAATTCTCAATGACATACATATGCACGCCAAGTATTTTTTTGATTTGCCAAAGTTTCATTGTGTTTTTCTGTGATTTTCAACGTTTGCCGAAATTTGCCGGAAAAATCCGAGTTTTAACGACATCTCGCAAGAGAACTGGCATACCGTATTGCGCATGCGCTAGTCTAACCGCTGAGGAAATCGCCGTCGATTTCGTCTGAGGATATTGTATTCCGGGACTGTATCTTTCTTTGCACAAGGCTTACATAGATTAAATTCTATCTCAAAGGTAAGAAATTGTGCTTATGGTATTTATTATGAACTTTGATTTATCCTTTTGTGTCCTGACTTTAGTGAGAAACGAGCGATCGCACAGTGTCACATTTTGCCAGAAAAACAGTCCTGCTATTAGTTCAAGAACTGGTTATGAAACGTGTAAATCGAAAGTTTATCTCGTCATTTAGGAGACTTGGGAATAACGTTTGCCATATAAAATGCTGGAATAATAAAAACGTAAAAGTTTAGAACACGCTGATCGTGATTCTGTTATGTACGATTGCTATTTCCGGTGTTCATTGGCAACTGCTAGCAGATTGAAACTTGGTTTCGTGACGACATATTAGACTAGAATTATCGAGAAAACACAAGTCAAGTTCGGCCAACCGTGACTGCTTGAAAGCAATGATGAAATTGAAAAGTACTGTAATTCAATATCAATGAATCTATCAGCACTTTTAAATTACCTTTGAAGTAAATATGGTACCCGAGTGTGTTACTACACTCGTGACCGGGACCTCCATGCTCCATGCGGTGTTGAAGTTTATCGGTAAATCGAATCTCTGTCAACAGAGACACATTTTCCCAATCAGCTATTTATTTCGGTACTGAAGTCAGGGTGGCAATTTCAATGTTTAGCTACCATAATTTATCTCCATTATGAGCAGGAAAATAAATTACGGACCTCGATTGAGATGAATTTAATGGTGGCCATGTTTTTAAGGGATATGTGAAACAATTTTAGGGAGGGGGTCAAATTCACGTAATCCTCAATTTTAATGATGTTGACTTAATAGTCATAATTTTTTTTTTCAAAACTCTGGATATTATTTTGTATATTATTTTAATACAACTACAATATGTTAATTAGTATGCAAATTAATATGCAAATTAGCCAATCTGAGACAATGCAATCCAGTTCAAAGGAAATTTGATATACACTTAGGTTACCTACATGATCACTACTTCTGCTGATTAGTTTTTTATGCACTTCTATCTGCTTTTATATTAAATGTATTTTTTTTGTATTTTTCTCAATAGTTTTTTTTTATTTCTTTTGATAGCTTGACATCCATTTGGTTCAGCTCAAGTGAAATTTTCGGCAAATCCCTGGTCAGATTTTGATGACATTGAAAACATAAGTACTCTGGCTTTTTGCACATTCTTAATATTTTATTTTTGCAGAATCCCGTAAATATTAATTTGACAACTTTGTAGAGTGGAAACCGACTGTTGAATTAGTTCATCCTAGACTTTGGTAGAACATGTTTAAAATAGTACAGTTTGAACTGCAATTTCTTTCTGGCTGGTATAAATTTATTAAGTAATATTTTTTCGTACTAAAAAGACTCAAATATCTTTTTTAATTAAATCTAA
Source organism: Saccoglossus kowalevskii (assembly GCF_978046115.1). Lineage (NCBI taxonomy): Eukaryota > Metazoa > Hemichordata > Enteropneusta > Harrimaniidae > Saccoglossus > Saccoglossus kowalevskii. The sequence goes on from NC_140653.1 coordinate 35,906,520, forward strand.
CAGCCAATGGGAGCACATATGCTACAACCTCTGCTTACTTTGGGCTAAATGTTCTTTTTTCTTTTTTTTTCAGGTGCAGAGCCAGATTTTTTTTCTCAGAAAGCAAAGCCACTGGAACTGCATGTATTACAAAAACATACCGGTACTATTCACTGCGTGTCTGACAATTGTATAAAGTTTCGCAGGTCCTCTTTTTTTTAGTTTGAGAAGTTCTGTCAACCAAAGCATAAATATGTGTTTCTCTGTACATAAAATTTCACACGATTTGTTAATATTAATGTATGATAATAAAAACTTGATAATATTTTTCTGGATTTTTGCACTTTATTTGTATCATTGTCGTATGAGAAGTAATCTTGTCCTTATTAGAGATAAACTAATCCAGGGCCACAAACTAGTTTATCCAAACAGACACAACACTGACTCTACATATTTGCAGATCTGATTTGTATACTTCCTTGTCATTTTACCTGTTGTACTGGTTTGGTGCTATCTGGTTTCCTTGCTGAGAATAATGCTGACCTGGATGGAGAGTGCTATAAACTTGAAAATGCCATAGAAATCATGTTTGCCAATTTATGTCCATGCAACTTTAGAATGACAACTAGCGAAGGCAGTGTCATTCATGACTTGTTCAGATTTAGTACAATGTGTTGTACATATGCAGGTGCATTTCGGTCATGATCTGCTTTGAATGTATATGTCACTCAAATATGAACGGAACGGGGACGTGTCATTGACAATGACTTGTTTTTATTCATGTCTGTACTGATTCCTGACTAATACTACTGCAAGTTTCCAAAAACTTCATTCATCTGTGCAAAGAAAGTTTAATATTTAAATGCCTAAAATCTATTTCGGCTATGATAATTTGATTCTTTACAAGGCAGTTCACTCCATACACACTTGCAGCAAAAGATACAAGTTAGTCCAATGCTTAAACTACATTCAGGATGTCATTTCAGCATTAAAATGTCCATGTTGTATAAATTGCAGTTGAATTTTATGTTTGTTGAATTGCCTAAATAAAAAATCACTAAAAATATCTATTACAATTTATGCATCACCATTTAAAATAAAATGAGATAAAATGTATACTGAAACTTGTTGTTTCGCATTCTGATCCATTTTTCAGTAGTTAAAAAGTGGTTAAATCTTTGTCATTTTAACATACATTTCTCTGATAAAGCTCAAATTATTTGTTTGAATTCAGTATAATGCAGGCATTTGCATGCACATTACTTTTTTCACCCACTGAATCAAATATTTTCTGCAAGAACAGGACACATCACTATAGCCACAAATAATCTCCATCAGTGTTTCATTTAGGGTAAATTGAAATTGAGAGAAGGGAAATTTTCATTTTTTGTTTTTTTCTCAAAAACTGATAACCTTGATACATCATCCCAGGTTTTCAAAATATCGAAATAACTTGGCTCAAATTAGTGTTTTAAAACGCTAGCAGAAAAGACAACTGTCGTTTCGTGGATATTTGCATGTTTATCTTTGGAACGGTTTAAATGATAACATCTTATCTGTATACTCTGTTGTTGACTGATATAACTTTTTAAGCTTTTACTGCTTTTTAATCAACCACTTTCTGACAATTTCTGACCACACGGTCTTGTCCGACTGGAAACCACATTTTAATCGCGTTTTTTTTTTTTGCTCGCGCACTCACTGAAAACAACAGACCGCTCACCCAAACACTGATCACTGGCACATGAGTGGTCGGAATGGTGGTTTTGATAGTAAAGTGAGAAAATACAACTAGTATTATCTATTATTAAATTCTGAATGACACTTCAAATATAATAGTTGTATGACAAGCAACTGAACTGTGACCTCTTGTTACCTGTTTTGGGTGCTTGTATTTTAATGAGACAGTTACGTGAAAAAAACACATACCTACGTAACTCCTTTTGACAGAGCAGAGAAACGAGGAAATGTTAATGATTAATTCCAAAAATAACGATACCAAAACCACGTCGATCCACAGGCTGTCGAACTGGTTAAATCTGACGTTCAATTTTCAAAATTAAGTCACGATCAGTGAATGAGCTCGGTCTATACGTAAAAGTATTCCACAAAAAATATTTTAGACTGAAAAATGGCCACATGCCCTGAAAAAATCCAACAGAGCTTGACATGTATGAATAATTTATTGGACTTCAAAAATAAATTGTCAAATTTAGTTATAGCCATAAATATTTGGTGGTCAGTCGATGAACAATTAGAAAATCATGATTCACACGGAAGTCCTTCAGGGCTCAAAATCATCGACCTCTGGTTTACTTTATTTCACAACTTGCAAAGAAAACTGATTCACCGTGGACTCCAATGTATCTCAGCCTAGTTTTTAGCTCCTGTGAAACGGAGCTTATGTGGTACCGGTGTCTGTGACTCTCTGACTAAAATTTGTTCCACTGATAACTCAAGACCTACAATTTCAATTCAAATGAAATTTGGCACACAGCTAATATATGATGAGTAGATGCGCTGATTAGATTTTGGTGCAATTCCATGCATATTAATTAGTCAATTATTGCATTAATTAGTCCCCGTTCGGACGCAGTATCTGTATCTTAGAAATGCCTGAACCAATCACAATCAAACTTCACACATACATCATACATGATATTATACATATGTACGTCAATTTGTTTCACCATCTGATTTAAGATGGCCGAATGGCGACCATTTTTGTGCTAAAAATCATCAAAATCAAGCATTTCTCGGCTGTTTACAGATCGATTTTGTTCAAACTTAGTATATACATTAGACATTATAAGACCTTGATGCACATCATTTTGTTTTACAATCTGATTCAAGATGGCCGAATGGCGGCCATTTTTGTGTTAAAAAATCCTAAAAATCAAGCATTTCTTGGCTATTTACAGATGAATTTTGTTCAAACTTGGTATATACATTAGACATTATGGGATCTTGATGCAAATCATTTTGTTTTTCAGATACGATTCAAAATGGCCGACTGGCGGTCATTTTGTTTTAATGAATGTGGTTCTCGTGCCATATCTCTGACTTGCTTTCACTGATTATGTTCAAATTTTAAATATTCATTATACATCATGTCATAGATAGACATATATATTGGTTTGATGATCCTATTCAAAATGGCCAAATGGTGGCCATTTTTGTGCTAAAAAATCATCAAATATAAGGCATTTATGGATGGATTTCGTTCAAACTTGGTACATATATTAGACATTACAGGTTCCTAATGCACATTATTTATTTTTCAGATCGGATTCAAAATGGCTGTCTGGCGGCCATTTTGTTTTAATGAATGGGCTACTAGACTCATATCTCAGACTTGTTTTGACTGATTATATTCAAATTTTAAATATTCATTATACATCATGTCATAGATAAACAGATGTATTGATGATCCTATTCAAAATGGCCGAATGGTGGTAATTTTTGTGCTAAAAAAATCATCAAATATCAAGCATTTCTAGCATTTATGGATGGATTTTGTTCAAACTTGGTACATACATTAGACATTACGGGTTCCTGATGCACGTCATTTTATTTTCCAGATTGGATTCAAAATGGCTGACTGGTGGCCATTTTGTTTTAATGATTGGGCTTCTAGAGCCATATCTCTGAAATGATTTGACTGATTATATTCAAATTTATATATTCCTTATACATCATGTTATATATATATATATACATGTATTCAAAATTTTTAATTTTGATTTTGAATGCTGTTCCAGCGCAATATCTCTCAATATGGACAAGTACTTGTTTGACAATCAGATACAAATGTCAATTTTAATGTTAAAAAATCATATTCCTGACATGGTTATATTCCAGCCATATTACTATAAACAAAACTATTTATCTTAAATTTGATAACTAACAGGGACTGTGCCATGCATGGTTTTTTAATTTATAACTTAGAGTCTTTAAAGTTTCTTAACAAATATTTGACTAGAGTGAGTAGCCTAATTTGCATATTGCAATAACGTATTCAGTCGCAAAAAAAAAAACTGGTAATATTTCAATGGAAGGTCTGCAAATTTGCGAATTTTAGTATATAATGATTTATTATATCATGATGGATGTTATTTGAGCAGATACAGCGACTAAAAACATCAAATGTATGCGAGTATGGGGAGTACGCATGCGCAGTTACATGCGCATGCGCAGTTTGACGAATTTCATGAACGCAAGTTCAATTTCACTTTATGCGTCATATTCATCAATAGACAAAATCAAAGACAGATGCCGTACAACTTTCTGTCAATCTTGATTCGTAAATGTGCTGGTTACATGTACAGTGTTCTCCTCCTCCTTTATTCAAGATATAAATTTTCTATTTTACGGATTGAAGCTACACAACGTGACTGAAAGCACTTCCAATGTGATCTAATTTGTAAACAATCTCTTTGCACACGACTCCCAGTGTCTTCTCCTCGAGCAGACAGTAATGTTTCACATTTGTTTTCGTATGGTTTCCATCTTACTCAAATAAAACGAAGCAGTTGATTCCTATTTTACTTAGTGTTTATTCTTGTTTGATATTTTTAAACAAAAATGCACTCATTAAACAAATAGTAAATATGCGAGTTTTTTGTTTTTGCCGAACGAGAACAAGGAAGACAAAATGGCGGTAGTTTTGTGTAGGGTCGATCGCGATCTTCGGTTTGTATCAAAAGCACGTCTCACAAATGAAACATTTTTTTGGGGGGCGATAATTTGATAGCAATTAAACAAATTTCAATCGTTGGCATATGTAAGGGCTGGATCATTTACTTTCAAGGGCTCAAAGTCCGAACGAACATTAAACTACGATGTTTTTATTTATCTGTTCTAGGTATGTTGTACAGACTTTTTAGTTGTACTATTTTGATGATTTAATTTCAAGAATCTGTCAAGGAAACAGTCTGTTGTTACTTTACATGTTCACGTAGGTTTAATTTAGCAGATTTTACTTGTCAGCGAAAATAGCGAAATTTGCCCATTGCGTCAGGAAGATCTATCCCGATTTGCTGCACTGAGGTTAATTGCGTTTTTTATTACTCCATCGCTAATGACACTAATTACCAAGAATTAAAAAAAAACAAGTGAAATTAAGTCGCATTGGGAAAAAAACCCATAAGAAAATCAAAGCAAAAATTATTCAACTGCAGACGAGACAAACCCCGACCTCTAGAAATACCTCATTCATAGAGTGCCTCATTAGTGCCCTTTGTTTACAAGTATAGTGTCCTTGCATGTTTTTCAAAATGACCACATCAAAATCATGTGTTTCCATATATAGTATGTCATAGATTCTCGGACATCTTGATCAATTTTATTGATGGATTGACCTACATGCAATTACATTCACTTATTAGGCAAAGCCTATACCTTTATAATACATGCTCTGATCACACTGGAGCTATTTACAGTTTAACTTTGATTTCTTTTTGAACTGAGGTCAAATCCTATCCGTTTGTCAAAATATACCTATGTTTTTCAGTGAATAATTTTGAAGCCTGTCACAGAGATTGGATGGTACGACGACCCTTCAATTAACGTCAAATAAGCTTTGTTACAACATCATTGATTATCAACAGCACTTTGCAAGAGAACCACACCCACATTTTCAACCATTTTTAGCACAAAAGTTGCCAACAAATGTCAAAAAACTTCATGGATTCGAATAAAATAAAGCTAGCGATTGCTAAGAACGGTTATTAATATATTCCCCAATGCTCTTCGAATTTTGAAGTTGAAGTTGCATCGACTTCAAGGCGGCTGTTTCACCGGGAACAACTCTAGCTCTGTTGTAGTGTCGCGATGTAAAATAAAATATATATTATATTAATGATACTTGTTTAAATATTTGGGGTTTCAGCCCACAAATTACGAAACATGATCCCCATTAACTACAGTCAATGTTTGTCCTGTCTCGGCTGATTGTGTTGAATGCCGGACGTCGCCCATCCTAAACTCAGTATGGAGAAACCAATGGGGATCGATATTCAAAACAAATTATTGGGACACGGTCGACAGACATTCCAAACAATCGTTTTAGTTTCCTATCCTCAGCAGTGGTTTCAATCCATTCACTTTACGTTTTTTCTCTTACAAAATAATATACACGCTTTGTTTGGAGTTTGAAGTAATGAATGTTGTCATAACAAATTATACTCACTAATGACTAAGAAAGAATGTAACATCGATGTAGCAGTGTCAAAAACTGTGAAAAACAAATTTTCATACCTTACCCAGAAATTGTTTGTGTTTGACTTTTGTGGTGATTGAAATGAACTCTATTTTATTTGCCCTTCTTCTCAGCGCAAAACCAATATTTGTCTTCGATTTTAACATTTTATGATCGAAACATATTAAAAATTGGTGGGTGGTTTTTATGGATGCTCTTTTCGATCGCTTTGAAATGAAAATGTATGGTAATCATGCAGTGCTAAAATAATCATTTATATACAAAAATTAAAGCATTGTTTTATACTTTTGCATCGAATAAAGTCTTTAGTTGAATTGTTGAATTGTTATGAACCCCCAAGAATATCACAGGTTTCTCGATCAACCTAGTTAACATGTACAACGCCATTTTGACAAGATTTTTGACTCCCGTGTGCGAAGTACAAAAAGGGAGTCTTTGCAGTTAGTGTGTCTGTCTGTGTGTCTGTTTCGTCGATATCTCAAGAACCAATGTTCGGATTTCAATGAAACTTGGTATATAGCTTGTCTGGGGCAATGCGCAGATTTGATTAGTTTTTGGTTGACATCCATGCATATTAATGAGCTCATCTGCATAATAATGTGTGAATTTTAAGCTATTTCAGTTATATCTCAAAAAGCATTAAAACGATTTTTATGTAACTTGGTAAGAATTTTACTAATGATTGGCTGCTGCAATTCATTGTTGTATTTTACATTTTAATTAAAATTTAGCATTTTTTATGTATTTTTTTATTATTTTTTTTTTAAGTTTGTTATGCCCAATTGCATGAATACAACTAATAGGAATCGGTGAGTGGTGTAATTTGCATAATGATGCGCATGCGTATTCTATGATTTATGACCAGCAATTTATGATGGTGTCGGCCATTTTGTTATTTCCAGTGTGTTGTACAAAAACGAAGCAAGCGCTCGGGAGATGAAATGTATCAGTTTACATTATGAAAAGGTCTAAGAAATTACATGTATGATTTTTTATTATCGTATAAGTAAATAAATAAATAAGTAATTGAACAAATGTATAACCTCAATGACTGTGAAACGAATTACTGTGCAAGCTAGTTTACATTCACGTGTGGTGTACAATTACATTCAAGCCACGGAACATTGAACCCTGTGTGAGCCCAGTCAAGAAAATAATGAATGTGAGATTCATCATCGCCAAAACCATGGCAGTGTTGAAGATATGAAAATGGTTGGTAGGTTCGATTTCATGGTTAAATGTTGTGTAAATTCGTTGTACTTGTGAACCCTGATTTATCACCGTACTATTGAACGCGAGAACAAATATGGTGACCTCCAGCATCAATGTAGTTGTATCAAGTCGCTGCCGTAAGGAGATATTTCCTTTGTATCGCTTACCAACATTGTATTGTACTTCTTTCCTTTATTTTCCTTTACACATTTGGAAACTTGCATGGTGCACTTTCACCCCCACCTTCCCCAAATTGCAAAGCTATAATGTCGATTAGTAGGTATAGGATGTCTATGTGTGTTGATGACTACGTCGTTGTGTAAGGGCTTCTCGTACGTAAAATGGGGCACATTTCCAGTAAAAATATCTATTTACACAAGGCTGACAAAATTCGCCTACATGTGTAAATTCATTGAAATGTAAATTGAAAATGAAGAACATTTCTTCATGGAATGTCTGAGGTACCAAACGGAAAGACAAAAGCTATTTAATAATATTCAGTATTCCAGAAGAATTGAAAAGTGATAACCAGATATTTAAATATATTATGAGTTCAAGAGAAGACGTACTAATAAGACAAGTTGGTGAATACTTATACAAAATATTTGAAATCAGAAATATCAATAACTGACATTTTACTTTTACTTTAATTTTATATGTATTGTACTTTATTACTAACATTTTATTGCTGTTCAACCAATGGAAATTATTTCTAAGGATGCAATAAATTCATTATTACATTATTATTACATGTTGGGCTTTGGAGAAAAAAAACTGAATTTTAATTTCATAAACAAATGGGATAATTGCCAATTATCATATAATACTGGTTAAATAAAATCGAAATAACAGTGGATAGCTCCCGTAGGGGGCGTCCTTCCCCTGTCATCTGATTTGCATACTTCCATTTTTAACCACGAGATTGATTCACGGTTGAAATTTGGGCTTGCCAAAATATCATTGTTTTTGCGGTGGAAATACATTGTTACCACCCATCAACACAGCCACCGAACTATTAGTGTGTCAGGAAGCTCTTGTGGACATCAAGAACTTCGTACTTAGTCACCTTGAGTAAAAAATTGTAGTTTTAGTAACGAAACTCAAAAGCCCGCCTTCAGTTTCAAGATGGCGGAAAATATGGATACCGGAGAGTTGAACACCGTTCATCCCAGCACTTCGGATTCAAACACTTTCGGACGAAAGTGTGAAGAGTGCCATATATCGATGCTCACTTACGATGATCACCGTATTTGCATTCCATGTGGCAGAAAATGTAATGGGCACATCAACTGCGGTGTTTGCTTCGCCTGGCCGTTAGAAACTTGGAACTGGGATTCCCGCCTACGCAAGTCAACGGGAAAATCAGGAAAGAAGAAATCCAAAAAACGTCATTTGGAGGAGTCTTCGGTTTCATTGGTACCTACCAACGCTGAGGACGAACTATTGGCAGACGAACCCAACCAAAAACGTCCAAAGGAGACTGACAATGAGCAAAGTGTTATAGCTCATTTACAGAACAAGGTGGATCTACTGACCAGAAAAATTAAAGTTTTGGAAAACCCAGTAGACGAAGAGGTACCACCAAAAGCATGGAGTGTCAGCGCTCTCCAGGCGGAAAAGAAAAAATCCTACACAACAGTGGTGCGAGAAAATGTTGAAGACCCACTGGCTGAGGCAGGCGTGATTTTTTCTACTGAAGATGCTACAAGCAACGCGGGGGAGGCCGGCTCGTCGAAAACCACAACAGCAAGGAGGACCCCGAATTCAAAATCCGCTCCGATGCTATCACGAAAGGTGCGGTTATGGTCAAGAAAATCTTACCTCTACCGATTCCACCGATGGCGGACGCCCCACGTTTCTCGATCGGTTTGTCTACACTGCCGAAAAAGGACACTTTTGCGACTTCAGCAATGCTACCATGGTCTCCCCGACTGACACAGGGCGCTGCTATAACACAACGCGTGATCGGAGGAGGCAAATGGGATCGTGACGTTACCGAGAAAACCGCTACAGCCACCAAGGACGACTTCTTGGGGACTAACCGGGACGATTGGAGCAGACGGTACCAAAAAGTTATACCGCCCGCTGATGAGTGGAAAACACCGGTCGGTACCGACGCCAGCCTGCACGAACGACCTCTCGGCGTACAACCACCAGAACTGGAGCCATGCGTCCGGGAAATGGTCGCCGAAGGAAGTATAACGAAACATCCACTCGGCAAACCACAAGTTTACATCCCGTATTACGTGTCCCAGTCAACGCTATGTAGATTGGAAAACAACGTTTGGGACACTTCTCTTGCATTAAGCCATAGAGAATTTTTCACTACTACTACACAAATTCAGTTAGCGAAATTCAAAACAGGCAACATCACCAAGGATGCAGAACTGTTTAGCACATTAGAGCCGCTGTTGGTCGCGACTAACGTCGTGGACGCTGACATAATACAGAGTCATCTCCAGTTACGAGCGACTATTCAACACTCTCGCCGTGCAGCAGTTTGGTCCGCTATGCTAAAGACAGCCGCCAACGCTGAAATCAAGAACGAATTGGCGACGATCAATTTCAGAGGGACCAACTTATTCGACGGAAAACTCAGCGCTGTGAATTCTAAGTTGAATGAGAAAGCAGCGGCAAAAGTTAACCGTGTGATGATCGAAGGCGCCTTTAAAGCCAAGCAAGCCGCTAATAACAAGCAGAGCATCGCGACCAAGGCGAAGCCAGTTAACCAAGCTACTACGGGTCAGCCCAAGGGAAACGCAAAGGCAAACCCGAATCAGGCAAAAGGAAAAAGTGGAAACCAGCAGCGACAGAATAAACAATTCTCGAAACAGACTGGTAACACTAAAAAGTCTTCCTGACTATACGTCAGCAAATATGGTAATGTATCAAAACAAGGTGCGATTAAACATGCCAAATATGACTCAAGTCTCCGAGTATTTTTGTCAAACAAATCAAACCACAGATCCCCTTACACATATACCACTTGCATTAAACGATTCGGTTCAGTGCCCAGGTCGGCGGGAACCAAGTCGTGCAAAACATCGTGCATTAAGCGATTTTGTTCAGTGCCCAGGATGGCGGGAACTCAATCGTGCACAACAAAAACACGGTCGGCCGCACCTCAGGTCGGTGGGCGATCGTATAAACAAACAACCGGCCGAATGCGTGGACCTAGGGAGAATGACGCATCGACCGGTGAAAAAACAGAAACCCGTAAGGCAGAGTCCCTACTTCCCCTCCAGGTTGGAAAAAAAGGGGGGGAAGGACGTTAAACAGGGATATAACGCCGCATTCACTCCAGGGGGAAATGGAGAAATCGGCGATGTCAATGTATACCGCCACAAGCGACCGAGGGTTGGTGAGTCCCTCGACGCCGGTGGCACTGCGTCTGCAGAAATGTATTCCCCGGTGGAAAGAAACTATAAACGATCCGTATGTGATATCGATAATAACACACGGGTATCGAATACCGTTGATAAAAGAACCGAAATGCAAAAAAAAAAAAAAGAACATGTATTTCGGGGAAACCGGGCTCTACTCAGTCAACAATACTGAAAGAAAGCATGGAAATACTACTCGAAAAAAAGGTAATTCAGCGGGTACAAAACCCGAAAAATTCTTTCATCTCGAGGTTATTTCCCGTCAAGAAATCCAACGGTGGGTACAGGCTGGTGCTGGATTTAAAGGAGTTGAACAAATTTGTGAAGAAAGAAACGTTCAAAATGTTAACTCCGGCACTAGTGAGAGCGTCAATTCAAAAAGGGGACTGGATGACGTCCCTCGACTTGACCGACGCTTACCTGCACATACCAATACACACAGAAAGCAGGCGCTTGTTACGATTCGTGGTGAGCGGCGTAACGTATCAGTACACCGTCCTACCTTTCGGCCTGACGTCAGCCCCACTTCTGTTTACAAAAGTTCTACGCACAGTGGTGGCGTTACTGCACAAGAACGCAGCAGACGTCAACCCCTACTTAGACGACTGGCTGATAAAAAGTCAAAATCGGAACCTGATTTGTCAATCAACCGAGCGGACTGTCAGTCTACTGCTAAAGCTAGGTTTTCTGATAAATATGGAAAAATCAGAATTAATACCGACGCAGAAAATAGTCTTTCTGGGCATGGAACTGGATGCGGAGAAAGGCATGATCCGACCAGCCCAGCACAGAATCGACAATGTACAAAAAATGATACAATCATTTCTAAAACAAAAACAAGCCACACTACGCCAGGTAATGCGACTAGTGGGGATGTTAACTTCGATGAGGGGCTTAGTACCAAGAGCGGCGCTACAGTCCAGACCGATTCAACGCCTAGTGTTAGACGCACAGTTAAAAATGCGACTATCAAAGGACGGGATAAAATACGAAAAACCGGTACTGTTCACACCGGCCTTTCTGGAATCACTTCCGTGGTGGGGCAACCTCAAGAACCTCACGGCGGGGATTCCCATGGACAAGGCGAAACCGACAGTAACGTTGGTGACGGACGCATCCATGACGGGCTGGGGAGGGCACTGCATGGACGGGATTGCACACGGTCAGTGGAACGAAAAACAAAGGAAATTTCACATAAACCGACTGGAAATGCTAGCGGTGCAGTTCTCCCTGCAATCCTTCAAAAAAGCGGTAAAAAACCGGGCCGTGTTAATAAGATCCGACAATCAGACTGTAGTAGCTTACCTCAACAAGGAAGGGGGAACGAAATCACAGTCGTTAAACGACCATGCTGTAGCAGTGCTAAAGTGGTGTGCACAAAACAAAGTCGAGCTGATGTGCAAACATATACCGGGAGTCCAAAACGGTGTAGCGGACTCGCTATCCCGGGGGAAACCCTACGACGACACAGAATGGGAGCTGTCACAGACGGCAGTAAACCTAGTGTTCGACATGTGGGGGAAAAACCCCAGGTAGATCTGTTTGCAACACCGGAAAACAAAAAAACGTCCCGTTTTTGTGACGCGTTATCCGGACAAACAGTCACTGACGTGGGACGCACTTCAGATGGAGTGGGGCGGAATGTTCAGTTACGCATTCCCACCATTTCCATTGATCCACCGAACGTTACAAAAACTGGAACAATCGGAGAACTCGCACATGATTCTAGTGGCACCGAACTGGCCGTCTCAGACTTGGTTTCCGTTACTGCTGTCTCTGCTAACGGACCATCCGAGAAGCCTGCCACAAGAAATCACGTTGACACAACCCGGCGGTTATACACCAACCAACCTGGAGCTGTACCAACTTCACGTGTGGAAACTATCCAGCAATTTAGAATTGCGCAAGGGTTTTCAAGCCAAGTGTCGCAAACAACGACGGCCGGGCTTAGGGATTCCTCAAATGGATTGTATCAATACCACTGGGAAAAATTTCGTAATTGGTGTCTTGCAGGGGATATACATCCACTCTATCCCTCTTTGCCCCAAGTAGCGGAGTTTTTTTCTTATTTGATCAACGAAAAAAAGTTGAAACCGGGGACAGTAGAAAACTATAAATCGGCGATCAACTCTGTACTCAAACTGAGCCTAGGCAAAAACATTTCGGATGACCCGACAATCTCCGATCTGTTCAAGGGCTTTATTACACAGGCGGGCCCCATTGAGAGGTACAAAGCACCTGCATGGAGCTTGTCAGTAGTCCTTGAAGCGCTACGACAATTCCCATACGAACCGAAGGAATTGGCGTCACTACAGGACTGGACAAAAAAGACTGTTTTTCTACTAGCACTCGCTTCAGGGAGGCGAGTTAGCGAAATACACGCTCTGTCATTTGAAGACAATTTTACGGTGTTTTATCCCGATAAAGCGATTTTAATGACATCAGTAAAATTCAGAGGAAAAAATCAGAAACTGCACGAGACGGCGACTCCGATCGTTATCCCGGCACTGAGCAATATTTCCAATGAAAAACAAGACAGAATTCTTTGTCCGGTACGTGCGCTAGCTTATTATAAGAAACGTACTTCCGGGGTCAGAAGGGGTCAAAGGTCGATGTTCGTTTGTTACCAAAAAGGTAAACAAAGCTCAGCGGCGTCGAAATTCATGTTAGCGAGATGGGTAAAAGAGACAGTTTACCACGCTTATAGTGATAAGTATTTGAGCACAGAGGCAGGCAAAGTCACTGCCAAGATGCATGACTTAAGAGGCATAGGTAATACACTGGCATTTGCTAGCGGAGCTTCTTTAGCCCAGGTGCTAGCAGCCGGGTCCTGGAAAACTAGCAACACTTTTCTCTCTTATTACCTGAAAGACCTAGCGGCCGAGTCACAGGGCCTACACTCGTTAGGCTACCTAGTGACAGGCCAAGTTGTAACGAAACAATAGGGCATGTAACTTCCCGCAACTGCAAGAATTATTCAGTTAGCGGGAGTTATACAGTTAGGGGGATGGAATTTTTTCAATTCCATAATCAGGTGGGGTAGTATTTATCTGCCAAGAGATATTCTCTGGTAATCTGTCCCATTTGTTTATGAAATTAATATTTCATTAACCAAAGGGGTTAGTATGCAATACTCTGTAATAAACTTTTAAAACTAGCGCCGAAGGCGCATATTAGTTTTTATGTTTATATAAGAGATTGCATACTTACCTTCCCACCCAAAACCACCCCAGATAAATAGCTACGAATCAATATCGTGGTCAAAAAGATCTGGAAGTATGCAAATCAGATGACAGGGGAAGGACGCCCCCTACGGGAGCTATCCACTGTTATTTCGATTTTATTTAACCAGTATTATATGATAATTGGCAATTATCCCATTTGTTTATGAAATTAAAATTTCATTAACCAAAGGTAAGTATGCAATCTCTTATATAAACATAAAAACTAATATGCGCCTTCGGCGCTAGTTTTAAAAGTTTTTGGCGTTCCCAGGCCATCAGTACGGTGTGCTTGCCGTGGTGAAGTGAATTATAAACAAGTTAGCTGTTGAATGAAAGGTGTGAAAACGTGCTAACTTTGTGATCTTTGAAGCTTATTAGTTGTCTGAGGTTTAAGGCAGTACTCTGCAAGACATCTGGGAACTATGTCCGTTATATGCAGTTCATCTGATCACTGCGGCCGCTGAAGCCTGGCAGTTGGCGGCTATATACAGGGTACTTTACATGTAAATTTCGTAGGGACTGTTTGGTTGCGACCGCTATACGCAGGTAGTCGCTGTATAAAGGTGGTCGTTAACGCAGGTTTGACTGTATCGCTTTGCATGACGGCAAATTTGCTGATTTTAATGAATATTCTGACACTATTGTAATCCGTCTGACTTCCTGACTCCCTCAGCCTGAGTGTCAATGGTATTTTTATCTGCAATGCAGTCGAGACAAAAGAACGCTATTCGTTTCCAGACCAGGTATAGAGGGACTGTGCTTGGGTGGACATCTGTCAGATTCGTTCATTTTTGATGATACCTTCAATTCTTTATTTTTGCCAAATATTTTTGTCATTTTTAGTAAAAAATGCTTTGATATGTAATATTTAAGGGGTGATCTCATGTTCAAACACCTGGGTCAAACCTGTGTTAATCTGGCCTGCCCTTTCCAGCTCTGTTCAGACCTACTGGACCTTCAATATGCAGATTTACAGTAGGTCTGAATCTCACTGCCTCATTAACATCTCAATAACACCTCCACTGAAAACAGGTTTAGATTAGGGGAACCTGGGTTTGTGTTACAATACAGTTTCAAGAAGAAGATTCAAAAGAGCTTTCAGTAGGAAAAAAAAATAAAATGCATACTATGGAGCTTCATGTTCATATTGAGTGTTATATATTTTGAAGTGCTATAAAGAATTCCAGCATCGATTTTTTTTCTTTGCTAGTCATGTAAATGCTATCTACAAATCTATCTACATCATGTCGTTTATTATAAGTGTGCTGAAAATGACTTTTATTTATTTCTGTGATTGGTAGAAATCTCAGTTTCCCACAACTTACATTGTGATACAAGTGAATACAATTGTTATTGTGGATAATTTGTCAATCTATCTGCAATTCAATCAAGTGATGTCATAGACCCTCTTTTGTGATATATATGGTGAATTATGTTTGAAACAGAACAGGGGGAAAATGCAATAGAATTTTAATGAACAGCTTCTTAGGATGAATTGAATTACTTATGTTATTGTTATATTTATTGTTTATACATGTAGCTAACTGGTACATTTTGTCCTCAACAAGTACAGTCAGTTTAGTGCCCATGTCAGTTCATAAAGTCATAGAACAAGTTTTTGGTTAAATTTGTAATGTCTGCAAGACTGTGAATTAGCAAAATATGATGAAATTAATTTCAATAATGGCAGCATTTTTTTCTGCGAAGGAGTCTCTATTGCTATGTCAAAAATAAAGTCAGCTGTAACGCTACGACCACCATAACATTGTCAGCAGACGGCATTTCCGGTGAAATTACGGGTATTTACTGCTGCCGCTGACAAAATGCACACATTTGAAATCCCCAGTTAATTAAAAATAAACAATTATTTTAGAAAGTACATCGAATTGAGGTCCAAGGTCCTTGCTTGAACATGCATATACCATTTTTCTACAGATTTGTAACATGGTTGAGCATGCAGAATTGCATTATTTGATTCAAAATGGCCAACTGGTGGAGATTTTCAGCTCCGCTGTTGACTTTGTCGAGTGGAGCTTATCATATGAGTGATTGTCCGTAGCCGTCGTCCGTGTCAATGTTTTACTTTTTCGACTTCTTCTTGAAAACTACAAGCCTATATGCTTTGATACTTGGTGTATATGTACCTTGGGTAGACCTCTCTTAGATTTGTTCATTTCACTATGATATCTTCAATTGTCTAATTTTGGTGAATATTTTTGTCATTTTTGTTAAAAACCGCTAGTCCAATTGCTTTGATATTATATATAGGTACTACATGTAAACCTCTCTCAGATTTGTTCATTTTGTGATGATATCTTTAATTCTACAATTTTGGTGAATATTTTTTGTCGTTTTTGCTAAAAAGTGATATTTTCGACTTCTTGTTGAAAACCACAAGTCCGATTGCTTTGATACTATACCTATTGTTCATTTTCTAATGATATCACATGTGTAATCTTAAACTCATTGAAAGTCCAAAACCACGGCCACTGCATGATGCATGCATGGCTTTATTTTTGTCCACAAAGGGCAATTTTCAAGTTAAGGTGGGACACAGTTCGGGGGATTGTTATGGTTTACATGTACTCACTATTTATACATAAAGATTTGCGTTTAATAGAGACTGAGTGTATGAATTTTGCTGCCCTGTCTCAATAACATTCTTTCATTTTCTTTTTACAGGCAACGTCAACACATAATTAAGATGCATATAAGAAAATTTATATTGTTGTTAGGCTGCATACTTTGTGCAGTAGTACAATTTGGTGAGTCTTCCACTGCTACTGCTGGTGCTGTTACAGATGAATCAGATTCTGCGTCTACAGAGTCAGATGTAACTGAATCACCAGGTAAATTCTCACATTCCTTGCTTTTCGTTAAAAAAAATAAGGCATTTTAGCATTATTGCCAACATGGTAGACATGGGTTGAAACTTAAACAAATGCATGGTTGTCTAAAAAGAAAACCACTCAGAAAACTGCATAGTTGCGTGTCCACATGAGTTTTTAAGTTATAAAGTTTTTGTGTACTTTGAATATTATTGAAGGCAAATGTTGTCATCTTTCACAAAATAAACCTGAATAATTTGTGGCACCTAGAATTAAGACATGTTAGTGATTTCTGTATTTATACTCTCACGGTTGACTCATTGGGCAACCAGTTTCCTGCATTAGTTGCCTCCAAGACAAAATGGACAACCAGGAACTGCCAATTTCGACCGTATGCAAGGGTAGATTGACCAGTATGTATTAATATAAATCTTTTTCATAAAGTGGGCATACTTCCAAAATCAACATATCACATGTTTACAAATGAGTCCAAGATAAGAGAATCAAAATTTTGAATTTAGATCACTGATAGACCATAGCATAGAGGTAATTGTTGCATTGGGCTCATGATCAGTGCACCAGAGTTCAAATCCTAACCTGGTTGAACACTAAGAATTTAGCCCTCTATGGTGCTAATCTGAATGAACTAAGCAATTTGGCACTGGTGAACAACCCCCTAATTATAACCTTTATGCGCAGGTACTCTGCATATTACACACTCCTGTATATTTGAATATGTTCAAACTACAAGTCCCCATCAGTTTACAGTTATGTATTGCATTTCACCTAATAGTGCAATAAATCTGCAAGTCTACCACAGTGCTGCCATTTTCATAACTTGGGGGGCATAAATATTGCAAATGATTGAGTTTTGATAGAAATGTTGCTTTTTGAGAACAAGTGTACTATGTATGACATCTAATGTTTTTGTAATCAATAATTTTTTGCACTAAAAATATGACCAGTTCAAAATTTCAACATATTTGTGTATTCTGAAAACTTTTGAAATTTTATTTTACGGTACATTTTAAGATAAAAGGCTTCCTGTGGCAGAGGTACTACTGTGTAAAGTGCAGGTGTCTATAGGAGAAATACTTTGTGCTGAACTGTGAGGGCATCATTCTACTTCTACCCAAGTTGCAAGAACAGAGTTGCTCACATATATATTATGTTTTGTTACAGAAGTTACAGACACTATTTCTGGATGTATAAAACTTGCAAGCTTCTGCAGTTGGATCACTTTGCTCATGGTTATGCTAGTTTACATAACTAATTAGTTCTTTGGATGCCAGTTAAAAATAGGAGAGATTTGCAAGGTTTTTTTTTTTACAAATCATGGAAAACCATCAAACTTATATTCCAAAACCTTGATCGTTTTTTAACCCATGCTAAGAAGAGTGGCTCATAGAATATTGGAAGTATTCATTATGATGGCATTTCAACACGAAGATTCTGATATATCTGTCACTACAATTACATACACGCGTGTGTATATGCACTACAACTGACTGAATTTACGACTATCCACCAATGACAGCCACCATGATTCTTAAGATGATTTGGCACAAAGGTGGATAATTGGAAAGATTGGTGTTTGCAAGCCTGAAAAATTGTGTCATATGAACTTAGTTTGGTAAAAATAAAGATTACTGGCATATTTATACAAGACTGTTGTATTGAAGTGTTCAGTCACTTTATTATATTTTGTTTGGTAGCCTTTAATGTACGAAGTATTATTACACATCCTTCACTAGCCGTTTGTGTGTTGTAATTTGCAGTATACAAATTGTTAGATCCAACCACTTACCACATCAATGTCTAGACTTGCTGGCAATGTAGCTGCAGGAAGTTACTCTGCAACACAGACAGTTTATTGCAGCAATCAGAAAGATTGGGTTCGTTGCACAAAATTACTGCAAGAACTACATGCATCAGTGGGGGAAAGGTACAACTAACAGTCATCAGAGGGGTAGCTTATTGAGATTGGAAGTATGTGATATTTATCGGCCAATCTACCTTATGTAGGATGTCACACCACTGACCAGAAAGCAAACAATTTCATGGGGGGGGGGGGGGGGTGTCTTCTCCCCAGGAATTTAAACCACTGTGGCAGACTAACTTGCATATCATTTACATAATAGAAATTGACCAAACCACATTTACACCCACACAACACACATTTTCAAAAACAAAGTGGCACATATTTATTTGCTTCGAACAGTGTTGTTATAAACACTTCTTTTGGGCACTTTCGTAATATTAATAAGCTGTCACAGTGCACATTTTTTTAGTGGAGACAAAATATTAGGTTTCATGACTTAGAAAATATTAAAATGAAACATTCTCGAAATGCAAATGCTGCAGACTAAAAACAAACAAATCGAAAAAGGTTAAATGAAATGCATTTGAAACGTTTCAGCCAGGAATATGTTCACAACTTCATGATCTCATTTACTACAAAAATATTTAGTACATAAATATTTGGCAGATTGCTGGTTATTATTTGGACCATCAGCTTCTACAACGTTTACAGTAATGAACGAACAAATAGCACTTCCAAACTATCAAAGTTATGACGCAATACAACTTACTTTTTGATGTTATACACCGATTATACCAATATTTCCTCTTAGTCATGATGCCATGCAAAAAATGTTAATTCTCTTTTTAGTCCCCGCTCGGACAAAGTCCAGAAACTGGGACTTATCAATCGGTCTCCATCCGTCCATAGTCTTATTTCAGAATCCTTTGAACCTATTCTGTTCATTCTTCGCATGTGCCTAGTACTTTATGTGGTACATATGCACATGCAGTGGTTTAGCGGTTCGATTCAAAATGGCCAACTGGCAGCCATTTTGTTTTTTGAAAATGTTGCATTTTGGACATGCTTTGTCAGTTTTCATTCAAACTTGGTACATAGATTATACATGTTAGGATACATGTCCATGACCTTTCACAATTGGATCAAAGATGGCCGACTGGCAGGCATCTTGTTTTGTTTTTTTAAATGTGGCATTTTGGACATGCTTTTTCAATTTTTATTCAAATTTGGCACAACCCTTATTACATGTTAAGATACATGTCCATTTGTTTTAAAATCTGATCAAGGATGGCCGCTTGACAGCCATCTGAATTTTTGGCCTTACCACTATTTCCTAGATTCATGTACCATTTTCATTTGGCACGTACATCATACATGTTACTTTGTTTCATAGTCGGATCAAAGATGCCCGAATAATGGCATTTTTTACTTTTGGCCATATAACTATCTGTCACCCATGTATCATTTTCATTGATATTTAGCAGGTCATAAATGTATATTTAATATAACAAGCACAAAGAGAACTTTCAAAAATTTAACGGGGACTGTCATTTTCAACGACTTGTTTGATATGAAATAAAAGTAAAATTTGACTTGGTTTTATCGGGAGCAATTACTGTTGATCACTCCGCCACTATGTTTGTGACGCATTAGTTGATCAGCAAGTGTCCTTTGACCTGATGGGTCAAAAACACCAATAACCAATCAAAATGCCGCACTAGTAGAACCCAATGTTTTCCAAATGGTAGTGATCATAAAAATTTCATTGCGGAAGTAAAGCGATGTTGTAGCAAGATGTGTTAGTATGGATTTCAGATGAAAACTACATGATGGTTTTCGAAGGAGTTAATAAACAATTAATAAAAGGTAAAATAGGTCTTGAAAGAGTTTTACATGATGCAATAATCACGCAGTAAACGTTTTTTTCTCCCTCGAGTAGGGTAAACTGATTGTGAACTGTGCTTTGCCCATATTATATTGAGGTGGAATTGGTTTCAAAAAAATTTTAGCTTTCAATTTACAGACTGCTAACAAAGAGGTGGTAATTTTACAAAATTGACTTGTATTGTTCACAAGCCACTACCACATCATCCGACTGTCTCGTTTACAAATTATCCACGACTGGCAGGATGCGCGTCTGTTGGTACATAATTATAATATCAGACAATAGTCCGAGTCAGAAGCATTTCTGTGGTGATCGCTAATTTTGAGTGCCCGTATGCATTTCGTACTACAATCAATTAAAGATATTAGAAAATGAACAATATGTATAGTATCAAAGCAACAGGACTTGCCTTGCCTTTCTTTTTTTTCAACAAGAATTCAATAATATCACTTCAGGTTTGTAGTTTTCAATAAGTCGTCGAAAAAGTAAAACATTGACGACCAACAATTACTCGTATGATAATCTCCGCTCGACAGCCAAGCTGAAAAGAAAAAGCACTGTGGTGGTGGTGGTGGTGTCAGATGAGTGTGACGGGACCTCCAAGCAGTTTACATTTTAGGGGGGGCACATGTATTCTAGTTACTTTCGACGATATTGGTTTTTGTTAAATTAAATTCACTGGGAATTCCACAGATATTATCAACTCTGCACTTTTTAACTATATGCAGATTTGTATCAAGCGGGCGAAGACGAGTTCGCAGCAAACTTCACCCATGGCTAACAAATTTCTGATCTATGTGAAACAAGTCCCAAGAAGAAAGAATACTTCGTCAAAGGGTGATCATTGCATCAACATATTTGAATATGAGCAAGGTTTCTGCCAAGTAGCCCAGTTTATTGGGAGATTCATATTGAAATGTACATAGCACCCAATAAATACGTGTACAGGAAGCATTGCTGTTAAAAATTACATTATTCAAATTTTATTCCATCCCAAAATGACTTTAGAATTGAATACGTACTACAGGTATCCCCAGGCGACACTTTGTACTAATTATATACAATTCCAAATACATTATTTCAATTTAGCTTTGCATATGTACCAAAATGTCAAACTTAGTTCTTGCAGTCAGTCCATAAACAACGAAATAGAATATTAAATACAAATTGACACTCGTAATTTTATTTTTAATTCAAAAAGCACAAGTACCTAAAATGCAGGATTTATAAAAGCAACAAATTTGATAATCTCCAGTTCCCCAAACTTCTAACAAGAGACAATATAAAGTTTTGACAAACCCAATACTGAAGCAATAAACTTTGTGATAGAACTTTGAGTGGATGGAATTAAATGGACTAGGTAATTATCCTGCAAGAGACTCCTATCAATTAGAAGTAAAACTGTTTTAGAAAAGCATTGGTATGATAGTATAACAATGAATTATATGCACATTGTTTGAATAAGTCTGTGCTACAAGTCAGCAAAAAACATTCAATATTATAGGGTCTGGTTATTATTTGGTCACTTATTTCTTGGGAGAGGGCATCAAGTGGCGAATGGGTCTTCCTTTCTCTAGATTCTTCTCCATATCAATGAGTGTATTCAAACCATCTATCAGTTCCTGCACAAGTTGTACCTGTTGGATAAATTGGGATAGTTTTCAGACCAAGCACAAATGCATTCAACAAAATCTTTATGCAGCATCATTTGACTGCTAACTCAATTCAGCTTTATCTCGACTAATAAATACATGTGAAAGCAGTACTCACTTCAGATTTTCCAAGACGATCTGTGTTTGAGATATCAAATATTCCACCAGTGGCTGCTGTATCTACACCACCTGTACCACGTTTCTGCAACCGAAGATTCTCAAGAATTTTTTCAAAATCTGCATGCTGAAGAAACAAATAACCTGTTTTTTAGTTTAAAATTCAAGACTGGCCAATTTACATTATCAGCTAGCTAACAATTGCACATGTTGCATATCACAACAACTATCAACATTCAGGTGTCATTTGAAATCACAAGTCATTGCCAAAGTACAACATTAAGGTACATTTGTAGCGAGTATGACACTTGTACAACTGAAAATGTCAAGCTGAAAGACCAATCAGTAATATAATTAGCTCTGCAAGTTTAGCGGAGCTATAAAGTACGCAATCATATTCTCCTATATTGACCGTCTAAAAACATTGCCTTTTTTAGTAAGTACGAGTTGGAGATTTTTATGATTTATTCCCGTCATGTTTTTAGTGACTTCTTCAAACAATGAAAAGCAGTCAGATTATGTTTAAATATTATAGTACTTAGCATATTAGCACAATGCTTGATCATTAATCAACATGCACACTATTGTGCCATCAGGTGTGCCCAAAAAACGGTTGATGTTTAAAGTGCCTGTGCAATGCCCACCCTCACGTTTCCCATTTTAGATCTGTGTCCCACTGAAATGGGCAGTTATTGATTTTTTTGCTGAAAATGATTACTTGTATCCAAGTAAATTTGGGATATCTCTTGTGTTGTAGCCACGTCCACCTATCCTGAAACTGTCGATCGTTTCCGGATTTCCGACTCTCGCCGAAAGTGCGCCACCAAATGACAAAAAATGTGAGAGGAAGTCATACCCCCGAGCCGTAATAACACTGGTCATTCAGTATAGTTTTAAACGATATACATTTTTCGATCGGCGTTTTATTTTTTTTTTGAGAAAGTTTTTAGTTGTGTTGTGGGCAGTTGCAGTGAAACGTATAGTCATAGTGTATGTATTTACATGTTTCTAATCGATCCGAAGGTGCGATATCAGTGGACGAAAGCCACTTAACGTAAACTTGGCGCAACACTTTTGAAAGAAATAGATTCCGGACCAGCCCATGATCACCGAGGCAGATTTTAGAAGAGAGACATGCGGCAAGTGTTTCAAATGAGTTGACTTTTTTTGCGACCGTGATTATAGTTTTATCGTTTAGTCCCTGTTAGGTAAAAGGTAGCAATAATTTTGACAGTGACACGAAAACGAAGCATCGGACAAACAGGAAATTACACAGCCCTTACACACTTCTAATTGTTTTCATTTTCGAAGGCTAAAAGTTTCTGAGTTGTTTGGTGTTGAATGCCAAATTCACACCTCTGTTCCTTTTTTACCTCCATGCTTGCAGCTTGATCTGCGTAATAATTTATGAAATAAGAATTCGGGCTTGGTCGATGCGTTTCCACCAAATGAAATTTTAATATGATGTTATATTTATGACAATCACGCCATGGATCACGCTAACTCGAATCGACTCTGAATTTATCTGTATGTGTGTCGATCTTGATTATTTTTGTTATCCAATTAAACGTCGCTTATAACGCACTTGACCTCGTCGTGACCCGACGCGTTCACCTATTTCAATAAAAAGTCATTTATTTCCATGCGGCTGTCATTTATTTAGTAACCGATTTGTCGTTTTTTAAAATTATTTTATAGTGATCACTATAGTCTAATGTTTAGAATGTCAGAATATGTTCTCTTTTATTTTAATTTTGAAAGTTTTACTCAGACGATCGATGAAATAAAACAGTGTAGTGACGTGCCTAGTAACCTGCTAAATAACGAGATAATTCAGACGTCAAATTCTATTTTGTTCAGCGACGGTGTACAAACGTGCGCCGGTGTCCGTGACGATCACGGTGACCAGCTACACCAGAATGGACATATTTCGCATCTAACCCAACCCCATGCAACAAAAATTGATATTATGTGTTCATTATGGTACATTCTTCCTCGACGAACAAGTACATAAGTGACAATTTAGTCAAAGACGAGAAAACTACACAAGAAATTTGCTTTAATTACACGTATCGGCAATGCAAGCTGCCATGCAACTTCCCCTTCTGACGTCACAAGGGGAATTTCTGTATGCAAATGAGAAGCTAATGAGGAGCCTCGTTTTAAAATACACAAAAATAAAGTAGCCGTAGACCGAGTTTAAAACACATTTTTTCACTTAAAAAAAATAATTCATGCTTAGAAACATAAATGGCCCCCAGATGGCCATTTTGAATCTAATCACAAAAAAGGATGTGCATCAGTAACCCACTATGACTGATGTCAATGCCAAGTTTGAATGAAATCAGTCTTGGCATGTCGAACAAAATGTTTGGGGACAAAATGGCAGCCAGTCGGTCAAAGGTCAACCAAATCAAAAATAAATGTGCTTTGTCTGTTCCAGCTTTGAAAAAAATCTGTCCAGGTGTCTATTACAATGGAGGCAACCCAAAACAATTCCACGTTTCGGACTAAGTGAGTCTGTCAATTTTAATTAGGTTACACAAAATTAGGTTTGGAGTTTTGTACCATTACATAAAAAAATTATTATATAATATAATTAAATGTCACCACCCTGAACGCTTAAAATCACATGCAAATTTGACCACTCGCAGGTAGTAGATTTATAATTATGGGAGGGGAACTCACCTTTGACACATTTGGTAGCTTAATATGTACTCCACATCTAAGTCCAGTACCAAGGTTAGATGGGCAAGTAAGTACAAATCCCAAATGCTCATTCCACATGAATTCCCATCCTTTCTTTTGAATCAGCTGTTCCACCTGCAAATGAGACAGTATTGAAATAAATCCTCTGGTCTTTGAATCAGATGTTGCACCTGTAAAACTGCCACCAGAGACAAGATTCCTGGTCATGCTTATTAAAAGCACTGGTTGGACAGCTGCATGGGTATTAGTCCTCCAGATATAATAGTTGTGCATTTTTAAGGAGACCACATACGATTATTAAACGTTAATCAGATTGTGCGCCAAACATCTCAAAAAACCATGACAGATCCTCAGTCATCTTTAATAACTGTACTACAAGTTGGAGTAGTTTGTGTTAATTGGGAGGGGGTTGTGTGTACACAGAGTATTGAAAATGGGTATAGTCTGCTTGTAATAAGCAGATAGAACAGGATGCTGTCCCCCGCCATCAAGGAAAGGGTGGATGTGAACATAAACCCAGGTTAGGTCTGGTCTGATGCCCTAATGTTACAAAACTGTTTTTTCTAATTTAGTACATCTTGCATCTGTCAAACTTACTTGACTTAGGCCATCACAGAAGCGTTCAAAGACTCTCTTCATGTTGCCTCCCTTTTCCATAGATATGACACGAGTGTGATCTTCCTCATTGATCCAAACTAGGAAGTTCTTAGCTTCATTGTGCCTGAATGTTGGAAGGAAAACTAATGAGAACTCACAACCTAATAAAAACTTATTCAAAACCAAAACAATTCATGTTCGCTTTGAATAAACCTAGCCCACTTGTAATCTTTCCAGCTTGGTTAAATTATGTTAGTGAATTGGACCTCGCAAATACTTTCAGAAACATCCGATTAGATTTTTTTGAGGCATCCTGTATAAATAACTGCCATGGTCATGTTGATTTTAATATTGTGTAAATAAAACAATGAGCTTTACCAAAAACGCATGTTGCTATGCATAGCATGGGACGTGTACATGCATTTTACCGCTACAAAATCTCAAATTCAAGGAAATGCGTTAATCTGCATCGAAGGGTCAAGTAAAATTGCTAGCAATCCTTACCAGATACCACGACCATCTGGCCAATCACGCGCCATACCAGCGCAGGTCAGTAATGGAGATACTGGTTTATCAAACAAGAAATGATCATCAATTAATTTCTGCTGATCCTTTTCTGTCATGTTGTTCAAGGGATAGTATGTTCCTTTCAATGGACCTGAAAGTCCATTCAATGCATCAACAACTACCTACAATCAAAGAAAAATACAATACATTAACTATAATAAAATTCACAGAGAGGACCAGTTTCTGGCCGAGGGAAGAATAAACGTACAGCGAATCATACAAGTTGACTTACTCTCTCAACTTCTCTTCTCTCAGCTCGCGTACAAATTGGTGGTAAACTAAGTCCACGAATACTACGTCCAGTACGACATCTTGAAGATAACACGTACTTTTCATCAAAAATACCACCACGAATTTTTGATGCATCAAGATCAGTTGGGTGCTTGGCATTTTTAGGATAGCCTCCATGGCGGTCAGAAATTACTGGATCAAATAAATCTGCAAACACCTAAAGGATATTGAAACAAAGATTTCAGACAACAGTTCATTACATTCCAAGGCAGACACCAGTAGTATACTTGTTATCCCTCACCTGGCTTTGTATACATAGGAAACCAGAATTGGAAAGTCTGAATGTCCCAGAAACCTTTTGTGCTCTTTTCTTGCAATTTGATCTACGTAATAAGTGGGCACTCATTATTTTCGATGTCGTTTCGCCCTCTATTATCCAATCAAACGCAACCATTTACAAACTTTCTGATCAAGCGCGTTCACCCATTTCAAAATACAGTCACAGTCCCTCATAGTCTGAGGAGGGACTGATACAGTATGAACATGCCCAGTAACCCGACAAATAACTAGACAAGCCAGATGTCAACTCAACTTGACAAACTTGGGGGGGGGGGGATCAAAATAGATTGGGGAGAGTTCCATGGCAATAGATTTTGACACTTCAACCGACCACAACACAAGTTTCTGCACTACAGTTGATCTTGACAACCAGCCATGCCAGAAGGGATAGATTTCGTATCTAACTCTACCCCATACGATCAACTTGATACGCATTCGTTATGGTCCACTCTTCCTCGAGAAGCAAGTACACAAGTGACAATTTTGTCAAAGACTAGAAAACTGGATAAGAAATGTGCCTTCTATACATTAGCAGCAATGCACGCTGACAGCAAGTTCCCTACATATGTCACAAAGGTTATTTGAGTATGCAAATAAAAGGTTAATGAGGTAGCCAGTTTTAAAATGCATTAAAAAATGCTGTAGATTAAGTTTGAAACACATTTTTGCACTTTAAAAATTTATTTTGTACTCAACATTTTCACCACCATACTTCCTCTTCCAAATTTGTCTGCAATTTTCTCTTCATTATTTCTGGAAATAACCCCCTAATTTTGGAGCCAACAGATATTTTGAGGCAATTTGTAGTTTTTACTTAAAAAAAATTGTTTTTTTTTTTGTCTCAATCTTCTGAAGGGAAGTGGAGACTATGAACAGGACCATTTTGTGAATTTGTTATAAAAACTGATGGTGAAAAGGTCAATAAAATAAAATAAAATAAAATAAAATATAATATTGATGCACCAATAAATGATTTGGGGCCAGAAAATAGCAGGCAGTTCACAAGACACCAAGTTATCTGGCAACGAAATTCTGACATTCAGCATTTCGACTGGAAAAAAATGCGTAAAAAAAAAAATTCTGGTTTAATTTCGTTGAGAATATTTTAAAGTTAGGCTAGGAACATTTATGATGTTTTCATGAATCAGGAATTTCATAGTAAATAAATGTATTGATAAATCAACTATATTACTGCTTGTATACGAGCCATAATATATCTTTCTTCACTTAGTCAAACAACATGTACTAGTCTAGTCTGCACACTAAAATATGTGCAGTTTTCTCCCTAGAAATTTAAACCTGGGGCAGGAGCACATTTATTCTAAACAAAAATTGCGATTAATAACCACCATCACACAATGCACAAAAATATTGACTTACAAAACAAAGTATTACAACTACACACAAGTTTTCAGCAACTTGTCTGTTTTATTAAGTCTCCTATAACATGATGGAAATTGCACTGTGGTAATCAAGATGTTTATGTAAGTCCAGGGGTAAATCAAAGCACTGTAGCAGTACCGCCACATTGATTGTATCCTAGAGAGAACACTTGTCTGCACACACTGAAAGACGTGCCTAAATGTACATATTGCCAAAGTATCAAAATAGATTGACAACATGGTCAGTCAAATACAAGTCTACTACTACATTCAGTGACTTTAAGTACAATTAATCTCAAGCAGAAATAAGTGAAAAATGTTGAATACAGTGAAAAAAACTAACCTCATAACATTCTTCATCACCAGCAACTAAACCAACTGTCATAATGAAAGGATGACCTGGATTATCAACACCAGTCTGCATACACTGATCCACAGTAAAACCATTAGGTGTGGTCTTGTCGCGTAGTTTGGCATAGATTGCAGGGGTTAGAACTTTTGCCATGTGGTTGTTGTGTTTACTCAAGTCTGGGTAATCAGCAGATGGTGGATACAGACGTCGTGCTCTAACTCCACTTGCCATAACTGGTTCCCGGGTGTTGTAGTAGGCAGCCGCACAGAGTCCAAGACCCACTGCACCAGCTGCAGCTACTTTCTTGTTCATTAATCGACTTGCAAAAGCCATTTTGATGTGATAGAGTGAATCAATATGCCACTGAGGCTATCCTGAAATGCAAACTTTGAGAGAACAAGTCATTAAAAATGAAAATCTCTAGTCAATTATGTGCTGAACATGCATACTGTGACTAAGAAAAACTGTACACAAGTGAATAAAAATACGTTTAAGAAATGAGCTTTTGTCATTAAAGTCCCTACAAAGTATCATGTATTCTATCAAGCTTAACCATTTCTCTACATGACCCCACCATGATTGTAAAACAGTACCTCCACGATTCCGCGTCGACCTTTAGATCAACACGTCAGTTAGAACACTTTATCGTGGAGAGCACTGAACTACGTGCTGAATGCTATGTGAACAATGACTGCGCTGGGCAATATAACTACGTGTTCGTCAATAAACTATCAAATTTCGCTTCAAAAACTGAAATCTGGCAGTTTTAAGTCCAAATATTGAATACCGTGATGACGTGTAGATCGAATAAAATCAACTTAAATGGGAGGGGTATGCAACAACCGGCAAAATGACCTCCATTTCACATTTTGAGGTCATTTGCAAGACCTTTTCAACCCACCCATGCTCGTGTACACGTGGTCAATCCAAAATGCAATATTGTAGTATTAAAATAAAGTATGCGGTAACACTGTTGCTACTCTGGTTGTCAAGACTGGTAGTCTTGAGTTAATGTTACAATAGGATAGTTTAAATAGAAAACAATGGGATGTTACATAATACGACAGGGAACATTTTATGACTTGCCAAATAATACAGTTCGCAAATAGAATAATTCATTGTTTATGGCGCAGATTGTTTCATACGGATGTGTGCAACGGTTTGTTCTCAAATCAGTGAAAATGTATGTTTATGCAAAGACGATGTTACATAATCTACAGGAAAAATGCTACAACCTTGTAGTACCACTGCCCTGCACTCAAGTCGAAACACGCCATGTCGACGCGTCATGTAAAGCCGGTTTGCAATAAAACCAGCTTGTACGTCGCGACTAATGCAGCGAATTTGCCCGGTATCTTCACAAACATAAATAATTACCTACAAAACGATAACACAAATGATATATAGACGAGTGTGTAACGCGTAAAAAGTGAGAATTTCGAAGGTACACACATGTACACCTTACCTTTCGGTCAGCGAACGCCAACTAACACTCGCTATCAGATTCTTATAAAGGCGTAAACTCGATTGGCAGTTGCCAATGAGGTCAAACAAATTTGTTTATACTTCACCTTATATGGAGAGAGTTTCGTCACGGGGTGTGCAATCTAAAATACGATTGGCTATCAATGTTTATCGACTGTTTCGATTCTAACCAGGGGAGGGGATGGTATGAATTGGATGAATATTACATGTTTTTAACTCAGGTGTGCTCACACAATAGAAAATCGATATTGATCGAACATACCACCAATACTATAGCATTTCTTTCCATTGTTTGTGCCGGTTGCTTAACAACATAAAATGATCCCCTAGGCCCATGAACATTGAAGGTCTTACAAATTTGTCAAACAAATTCTTTTCTAGCCCTGCGTACAGTGCTGTGTGTACGGGGACGCGTTCGGTTGATAGATGTCCCCACCACAGCCCTGCGTACCTTCATAGACCATGGAGCTAAATGCATAGACAAAGTCCGGGAGCGCACCGTAATTGGTGCGCAAGTTAAAAATAAGTAGTTTCCCAGCCGAAATCGGTTGAAATGACGATAGTTATTCGTAACAACCATTATAAAGTTATCTGAAACTGAAATGTCTTTAAAAAAACGACTAGTAAAGACGGACAAATTGTAAACGCGTAGGTACCGGAGGAATTATCCACCAAACGCCGCCATTTTTAATTTCATTCACGCGAGAGAATGCGTTTGTTTTTAGGGCAACGTAGCCGATTTCATCCACAATTGAACTCCGAACTGGGAGTTCTGGATATATCTGGTAATCGATCATCATTTTTGGTACCTGGGCATATTATTTCATTAAAAAAGTTATATTTTTCAAAGTCCCGGACTTTGTCTATGGAAGTTCGCAGGGCTGTGGTGGGAACATCTATCAACCGAACGCGTCCCTGTACACACAGCACTGTACGCAGGGCTAATTCTTTTCAAGCACTAAAATAAATTTCATAATGAATACAAATATGGGTTTATGGCTAACATTGTCATGTAATCTAAGCACTGGGTCACGTCTTATAAATATGGGTTTATGGCAAACATTGTCATGTAATCTAAGCACTGGGTCACGTCTTATAAATATGGGTTTATGGCTAACATTGTCATGTACATGTAATCGAAGCACTGGATCACGTCTTATAAATATGGCTTTATGGCTAACATTTTCATGTAATCAAAGTACTGTGTCACGTCCTATAAATATGGGTTTATGGCAAACATTTTCATGTTATCGAAGCACTGGGTCACGTCCTATAATTAT
This sequence comes from Saccoglossus kowalevskii, assembly GCF_978046115.1. Classification (NCBI taxonomy): domain Eukaryota; kingdom Metazoa; phylum Hemichordata; class Enteropneusta; family Harrimaniidae; genus Saccoglossus; species Saccoglossus kowalevskii. The sequence goes on from NC_140653.1 coordinate 35,937,784, forward strand.
GGGTTTATGGCAAACATTGTCATGTAATCTAAGCACTGTGTCACGTCTTATAAATATGGGTTTATGGCAAACATTGTCATGTAATCTAAGCACTGGGTCACGTCTTATAAATATGGGTTTATGGCAAACATTGTCATGTAATCTAAGCACTGGGTCACGTCTTATAAATATGGGTTTATGGCAAACATTGTCATGTAATCTAAGCACTGGGTCACGTCTTATAAATATGGGTTTATGGCTAACATTGTCATGTAATCGAAGCACTGTGTCACGTCTTATAAATATGGGTTTATGGCAAACATTGTCATGTAATCTAAGCACTGTGTCACGTCTTATAAATATGGGTTTATGGCAAACATTGTCATGTAATCTAAGCACTGTGTCACGTCTTATAAATATGGGTTTATGACTAACATTGTCATGTAATCGAAGTACTGGGTCACGTCTTATAAATATGGGTTTATGACTAACATTGTCATGTAATCTAAGCACTGTGTCACGTCTTATAAATATGGGTTTATGGCAAACATTGTCATGTAATCGAAGCACTGGATCACGTCTTATAAATATGGCTTTATGGCTAACATTGTCATGTACATGTAATCGAAGTACTGGGTCACGTCTTATACATATGGGTTTATGGCTAACATTGTCATGTAATCTGAGCACTGTGTCACGTCTTATAAATATGGGTTTATGGCAAACATTGTCATGTAATCGAAGTACTGGGTCACGTCTTATAAATATGGGTTTATGGCAAACATTGTCATGTACATGTAATCGAAGTACTGGGTCACGTCTTATAAATATGGGTTTATGGCAAACATTGTCATGTAATCGAAGCACTGTGTCACGTCTTATAAATATGGGTTTATGGCAAACATTGTCATGTAATCGAAGTACTGGGTCACGTCTTATAAATATGGGTTTATGGCAAACATTGTCATGTACATGTAATCGAAGTACTGGGTCACGTCTTATAAATATGGGTTTATGGCAAACATTGTCATGTACATGTAATCGAAGTACTGGGTCACGTCTTATAAATATGGGTTTATGGCAAACATTGTCATGTACATGTAATCGAAGTACTGGGTCACGTCTTATAAATATGGGTTTATGGCAAACATTGTCATGTAATCGAGTCACTGGGTCGCATCTTGTAAACCAATGTCGTCACTTGTTCGTTGTTGGAGTATATTTATATAAAGATTGCGAAACTGTGCGATTCACCAGACGATGTGGGAGTACATAACAGTAATCATAATATATCCCATGGATGCCACCATAATGCAATAATAAAATTAAATAGTTAGACACATACAGATGATTAAACTTCAATTTATTGTGTAATAATGACGTCTAAGACTTCACATGTTCACAGGTGATATACTCCAAATTAAATGGGTCATGACATTCCTCAGTCCCTGAGTATATTTGAGCGAACTTTGTAGTCTCGTGGTACGTACATGTGCATCTCTCGAAATGTGTTACATTTTAACACCTCGGGCATTTTTTGTGTGTTATAATGCAACAGATTTGAACAAAATCCGTAAGTGAATACATGAAATATGGTTTCACAGACCAATGTGTTATATTGCTCGACGCTCTCAGACCACAGACATGATACAAACTGGAGTCAGGTGTGCATGAAATTCATGCCTTTGTTTTTTATTCCGACTATCACACTCGTACTATTAGACAGAAAGACACACCTTAATTGTTTTATTTTAAAACTGTATTTCCACTACACTTGTGTTCATTTCAATTATAACCCATTTCATCTCCTCCGAGGGTTGTTATATGGTAATGAAAATTATAAATTATCATAATTAGATGCAAACTGGAGTCAGTTGCGTCTATTTTGAAACAAATATGAAAATCATTACATAAATGATCATGACGTGAGTCCAGGTCCACAATGTTCATTCTATGACCCAAGATATTGAAGTAAATTGACCAGTTGCAGGGGCACCGGAGGGGGAGGGTCGCCATACAAAATTTCGTGTCTCCGCCTCTGTCAGTTAACGAGTAACCAGAGTAACTGAAATCCAATTCCTGAATATAAGACCTCATATGTGAAGTTTAAACTGGATTGGTCCAGTCCAGCTCCATGGTCCAGACAAGTATGCGTTGTCCATTTAAACAATATTGAGGCCAGACTTTTTTTATTCCTTGTTTCTCGAGTTTCTATAAGGCACATTTTTTGAGGAGGGCGGAACAAAATAAAATTAATTCTGTTTTCCATTAGATTTGTGTGATTCTCAAAGAATTGTATGTGAAATGAAATAAAATGTTATTCCATGTATAATCTTGTTTCTCATCTGCGCGAGACTTCGGTACTTTGATCATGATACTCCCACGAAAATGCAACTTGAATTTGTTGTGCGGCGGGCGGCAAAAAAATTAAGATAAAATTATTTTTTTTTAGTAATTATTTTCACTTACAATTCGGCGGGCGCGAGAAATTACACTGAAATGAAATATTATTTTTATTTCATTTTCGGCTCCTGTTCATTCGGGCAGGTTCGCGAAACAAGAGATAATAAAAGTCTGGCCTGATGGTGAAAAAATGCGCGGTGTGTGATCTATGTGTCAAGTTTGAACTTGATAGGTCCAGGTATGTCAGAGATATGGTCCCGAAACTGCATTCTTTAAAAGTGTGCAATGTATGTACCAAGTTTCAATAAAAAAAACGACAACATACGGTTGAGATCCGGTTCCGAAATGGCGAAAACATGTGAGTTCAATGCATTTTTAGCCTTCACCATCTTGAGTCAGGTCATGAAACAAATGCACGTGTGTCCAACGTATGTATGAACTTGTTTGGTCTTGGCCATTTTGAACCCGTGTTCAGTGTGTTCAATTGTGAACAATTGTGTTCAATGTATGTACCAAGTTTTAACCAAATTCGTCCTCACATGACTGACATCCGGGCTGACATCCAGTTCTGAATGATGAAAAAATGTTATTTTCATGCCATTAAAATTTGTCCATTTTGATTCGGATCATGGAACAAATGCATGTAATATGCCCGATAAAATGCGACGCGCTCACGATCACGGATATCAGTATTATAAGTCGCCGTTGTTGGACTCTGTCCGAACGGGAACTAATATGGCAGTTTGTAAAATGAAGTTCAAATAATATAAACAACGACGGATTTCAAAACAGTGGGCTAAGCGGGGAACCCTGGGATACAGTATTTTTTTTAATACAAAACAAAGTAAAATAATAGCTTAGGAATCAGAATTCCAACAATACATTACTTAACTAATGGTTTTGGATGTAACTAGGACATTGAATATAATCATTTTTATGGACAACGCTTTTAGTCTTTGTTATGGCAATAAAGAATTGCTGACACTGTAGACTGTAAAATGTCGCACATAGCCTGTCAATGTGTGTAACATCCTCGGTAGGCTTAGCCAAGTACAATCCAACATAAGTACTATAGTTTGTTTGTTGCTTTGTTAGTTCCGGTTCCTTTTCTCTGGTATGTTTATTGTCGTAAAATGCCACCAGCTCATCATAAAAAAATATATATATAAATACATGTATAAAATAAATAGAAAAATCTAACGACTATGCTTCATTCCTTGGCCTGAACGCGGAGTAAAGATAATTAAACAGACAAATTTTATTTAGAACCATGCATGCTAGTAAAAAAAGTAGTTTATGACATCATTACTAGTGTATTGTATTGTATCGTCTCGTTCTAGTAATTTTTATTTGATTGTTAGAACCGTAATGAAATACATATTTTGTTGTCAAATGATAATACCTTTCATTCCACACCCGTTTGGAAATTGTGATTTTCCTCAACGGATCCACCAACTGCACTACTGTAATCATAGACCCTCTAACAGAGGGTCTATGCTGTAATGAAACATCCTGTTAAAATTTGGTTTCCTGTTAAGAAAGGTTATTACGACAAACGTCATGGTAATTCATCAATTTTTTTATTTAGATTTCTTCACAACGTATTATTATTTTACATTACTTCATCATTTTATATTGTATTAATCATCATTGCAATTTTATAATATTATTGTCAACAAAAGCGTACATTCTGCCTCATTAGGAACTGTGTGGTTTGCCTGACCCGTTTTTCCGTTTTCCACAAAAACAGGAAGGTAAATGTGTGAGTTTACACACAAATCGGATACAATTTTAATATAACAAGCGCTTCTGGGTATGGTTCGTTGTACAACGTTTCACAAAGGATAATCGATTTCAAACCCTCAGTGATGATGGACAGAAAGGTTTGTTTACAAATTGAGAATGGTATCGCCCAACGAATACGTCCGGAGAAAGCCGAAGATGACATCATAGTAAGCTAATTTCTTTATTTGCTCACATTTTTTGCTGCAGTGTGGGTATTTGGCTATATGTATCAGTATAAAAGGAAATTGTTATATTGCAGTCAAATAACTCATAAACGGAGTGAATCACAGCACATTTATCTCGCAACGAACATGACGTCATCTCCGGATAAAATGGCGGCGCGAATTTTTCTTGAAAGTCACGTGACCTCCAGCTTTTGTGACCACATATTATAAGGTAAAAGGGATCGTCTGAAACTCTTGGATTTTACGGTTTGTCTTATTCCGGAGCATGTTTTATTTGGTGATCTGAAGTTGTAAGGTATTCGGCCGTGTTAGGAGGGCAATATTTTCTTTGGTGGTTGTTTATTTATGACGCAGAATCAAAAAATAGGGTAAAATCCAGCATGGCGTCACATGTCATCTGTGTCAGTGTTTTTGTCCTTTCTCGCTGTTATTTGAGCTAATGTTTATTGTAAAAGTCAATTTATTATAGTCTGTAAAAAACCTGGGTATGTTATTGTTCACTCCGGACTGGACTTTGCCGTCTTTAAAGCGATGTGAACATTGTATTAATGGTGAAAATGATTCGTTTAATTTATGATAATTACAGGGAGATGACGGTTTTTATAATAATAACCAAAAAACTACCTGGTTTTTCTGAGTGTGAAGTCATATCTAGGGATTATTCTTCAACCTTGCTTTTATTTGTTTCTTTTCACAGATTTTCTATTTTGTACATATACCGTTTTGTATATACTGTATATGATGTCCACAGCCGGCACTACACGTGCTAATAATCGGGGTAGCAATGCACGAGAGAAGCAAGCTTCAAAATCCAGCACACACAACACTAATAAGACTACAACTCCAAATTCAAAACAGGTATTGTTCTTAATTATAAGTTCCATTGATTGCGCATGTATCACGTCCATTCGTGCCACTCTTTTTACCTTGCATCGTGTATCGACCCGTCGTGTCTGAACAACACAACAATGCTTCACTGATGTTGTGTTGTCATATTATTTATTGTCAACAGGTTTGATTTTTTCAATGTCTATTTTAACGAAGTACCAGTGATTAATACAAATATTGAAAAAAACACAATAAATCTACTAAAACCAATTTTTCATAATTAGATATCTGAAACTGACGTTGAGGATCTGTGGCTCAATTGAAAGTTTTTAAATTCCAAGGTCATTAGCTGAAACACAAGTGTCAACCAGAGGTTATATTCATATGGCATGATGTCAGAACTGTCTGAGGTTACTTCATCCTTGACTTAGTATCTTTGTTGATTTTAAACATCTTGTGACTTTATACCTGTAATTCGCTATATCTAAAGTAGACAAGCAGTAAGAAAGAAAAATAATTTTTGGGAAAATTGTATTATCATAGGCAAAAAGTAGTCATTACACGTCATTGTTGTTACTTTATTTCTAGCAGTGCCCATATACAAATAACTGATACAAGGATGAATAAATGACTGGCGCAAGAAAAATAAAAAAACCTGGTGTATAAAAACGTCTCTACAGATGTTGCAACTATAAAACATGTCACTATTTAGAATACATTATGAATATGTTTGTCACTATTTTTAATTCTTTCAACTGATCATGGACGTTCATGAAGTATTGTGCATTTTTTGGTTGCTGCCAATGTTCTGAGAGGGCCTAATTTCTTAGTAATTTGTGTCAGTCTTAAATAGGTGTTGGGTGGTACCCAGACAAAAATAGCAGTGTAAAATGTTCTTGGTGGTAATAAGTGTTGTTGCAAGACATGACCATACAAATAAAATCAAGGACTACGTTATATTCATTTATTAATGCATGTACCTTGCACGTTACAGACATGGTTTATTTGTAATATTATTTTACTGTGATGTGCAAGTTATAATTATCAATTACACCATGCGTGTAATGTGGATTTATAAGTAAAAAATATAAATACTTGTGACTGAAAGTTTGTGGCTGTCCCAAGCATGTTGTTGGGTCGGCCTTGATGAAGTTTTACTAAAATTATGCTAGTGTTGGGGCGGGAGGTACTGTACCATTTCCACTGTGCCATTTATTCATAAATTCAGGTGTTGTACATAATAATAATACATGTATTTTTACTCAGACACAATATGTCGGTGTTTTAATACACACCAATTTTCACAAACAGGAAGTGAGACATGATTGCTCAGTTGACTTTCTATTTATGCCTATCTCTTTGCTGTTGTTTTAAAGGTGTGATAAATTTCAGAGTTAATAAAATAAATATAAATTTTTGTTTATTTATAATATTTATTTTATTGTTGGATTCTTTACTTATTTTGTTGTAGACCACGCATATTGTGGTTCCTATTAGCAGTTGTTAAACATACTGATATCAGTATTTTTGCTTTGTGTCATTGAGGGTGTAGCTAATTAATGTTTTATTTTTATAGCTTTTCATTTTAGTATTGTCTGTCCAGAAGCATCAGTGTTCTCCCCAGGATGTAAACAGCGTGGCAGTCCCGCCACAGTGCTTCGATTTGCCACCACACCGGTCTGACACTGCCACGGTGATTAGCAAGACCGCCACAGTGCTTTTTTCATTGGGGATCTCATCACGCTGGTCTGCCCGACCGGCACTCAAAATTAGCGTCCATCACAGAAACGCTTCCGACCAGGACTATTGTCATATTGTTAGTATACTTGCGTAGTGTACTGACCGACACGCATCCTGCCAGTCGTGGATAATAATTTGTAAACAATAGACAGTTGCGCGATGTGGGTAGCGGCTTTAAACAATACAAGTCAATTTTGTAAAATTAGCACCTCTTTGTAAGTAAATACTTTCTGACGATAGACGCAGTCTTTAGATTAAAAGCTAAAATTCTTTCAAAATCAATTCCGCCCGATGTAATATGGCCGAAGCAGAGTTCACAATAAGTTTACGTTACTCAAGAAAAAAGTGTTTATTGCGTGATTGGGTAAAATACATTTAAACTGTTATCATCGTGAATCATGTAAAAACTCTTCTTTCAAGACTTCTTTTACCTTTTAAAAATTGCTAATCACCTTTCGAAAACCATCATGCAGTTTTCATCTGAAATCCACACCAACACATCGTGCTACGACATCGCTTTACTTCCGCAATGTAATTTTTATGATCACGATCATTCGGAGAACTTGGGGTTCTATCGGCATTACTATGCGGCATTCTGATTGGTTAATTGTGTTTTTGACCCACCGGGTCAAAGGACACATGCCGGTCAACTAATGCGTCATAACTATCATGGCGGGTTTGTTTTTGAAGGAAAATTTTGTAATAAATAAGATCATGAAAGTTTGAACATAATCCTGGCTGAAACATTTCAAATGAGTTTCATTTGTCCTTTCACAATTTGTTTCTTTTTAGTCTGCAGCATTTGCATTTCGAGAAATATTTATATATTTGCACTGTGACGGTGCTCATTAATATTACAAAAGTGCCCAAAATAAGTGTTTATAACACTGTGTGAAGCATATGCATACATATCTGCCACTTTGTTTTTGAAAATGTATGTTTATTGTGTGGGTGTAAATGTGCTTTCGTCAATTTCTATTATGTAAGTGATATGCAAATTAGGCCGCCACAGTGGTTTAAATTCCTGAAGAGAACACTGCATATACCGCATTTGCTTCATTAGAAGTTCAAATCATATATAAACTATAAATTGTATTGTATCAACCATTGACAAGTCTGTCATTTACATAAGTGCATACATTACTAAAAGAGCAAATGTAGTTTGACACTTGGAAAATGTTATTTTATCTCAAAAACCCAAATTACAAGCATTGAACTAAAATCTATGACTGAGAAACTTAGATTACCTAATACAAAATGTGCAAGTAATGCAACAACATGCATTAATTTCACACAAGACCATTTTTAGCTCCGCTGTCATATTACTGATTGTCTGTCATCGGCGTCAACTTTACAATTTCAACATTTCTTCGACACTGCAAAGTTTCATATGCAAGTACCTTGGATCGTTCTCGCTCAGATTTGTTTATTTCATGTCAAAATCTAAAATTTTGTTTTTTTGCTTAATATTTTTGTAGTTTTTGAAACTTGTTGAAAACTGCAAGACCGATTGCTTTGATATTACATATATAGGTACTACATGTGGACTTCTTTCAGATTTGTTAATTTTGTGGTGATATCTTCAATTATTTAATTTTGATGATTATTTTTGTCATTTTTAGTGAAAAGTGATATTTTCGAATTCTTGTTGAAAACAGCAAGTCTGATTGCTTTGATACTATACATATTGTTCATTTTCTAATGATATCTTCACTTCTTTAAGGTAGCGAGAAGGTTTTGTGATGTTTTTAAATAAAACATTCTCTGTCTGTTGTCTCGTTCAGAACAGTAATTTAGGTTATATATATCAAAAGACTAAGTATAGAGGTGCAAGTTCGCACAAACTGGACATACATTGTTTACATAATTATCACGTGACATCAAAAATGGCGAACCTTGTAAAAATGACTAAGTCCGCGATTGCAAGAGCACACTGCGGAATTTTCTGGTGCATTGTCCGTAATCAAGTCCATTGAAATGCGTCTCCGATAATCAAAAGACCTATTATTCCGATTTCTATGCAGGTTTGTTTTTTTGTTCCCAAATTATTTCATACTTGGCACCTTTAACAGACTATTATTCTGTGACAAAGCATTTTCTTTAAAAACCCAGACATATTTCGCACCATCATTACAGTACAGTTCTCGCGGAAGCTTTGGCTTCACTTCAGCTTCACCATCGCATCATTATGGCATTGTTATGGCTTCAGCATCGCTTCAATGTCGCGACATTAAAAAGTTAGGCGATTATCGCTTCGCTTCATTGTGGCCTCATTATGGCGACAATGTGGCATCAGCATCGCTTCATTCAAACAAAGAAGTTTAGTAACCGTGTATAGATGTTGAACAATCGTCAAAAGTTCAAATACTTTTTGTTTTAACTATCTATAATTATATGCACGCAATCTAACCCTTTGACCTAGATTTGGCTGGGATTGAATATTTTATTTTAGACAATATTCCGACGTGACGCACTGCTACAAAATGTATTCAACTGAAGTACAACATGGTTGTCTGGGTTTCTTTTCCTGATTGTGTTGAGTTTACGATTTGTATAATTATTGTTGTTTCCCCCCAAGCAGAAGACAAGCCGAAGGACCATGAAGCTAAATAGAATTCCCACGCATGGACGTGGACTGAGTGAAAGAAAATATTTCTAAGGCTAAAATAAAAATGACCTACTATTACACCTCTTTGTGTATTTGTCAATTTTGTATATATTTGGTATGACCGTATGATCGTAAATACCTAGAAAAATCTCGTCTTTCGTTAATAATTTCATTTGTTTGAAATGTCTACCTACCGACCTTAATTTGTTTCTCCAAACGGTCCCGACGTCCGTCATTCAACACAATCAGCATTTATTTATCGCAATTCATGGGGATCATGTCCCGTAATTTTTGGGCTGTACAACCAAATAATTAAACAAATACTATTTATTGTATTTTTGTTTTACCTCGCGAAACTACAACAGAGCGTAGAGTTGTCGCGGTTAAATAGTCGCCTTGAAATCGATGGAACTTCAACTACAAGTATCCATTTCTCAACTTGAAATAAAAAAATCGAAGAGCATCGGGGGATATATTATTAACCAGTCTTACGAATCGCTAGCTTTATTTTATTCAAATTTATAAAATTCACGAGTTTTCGACATTTGTTGGCAACTTCCGCGCTAAAATGGTTGAAAATGTGGGTGTGGTTTTCTCGCAAAGTCCTGTTGATAATACGGACTTGTATGGTTCTGTGACCCAGGTCGTGCTCCGATCAGGTGACTCTCAGCCAATCAATGATGTTGTAACAAAACATATTAAAGGCAAATTGAAGGGTCGTCGTACCATCCAATCTCCATCGTCGATTCACAAAGTTTTTTTTGTGCTGTGACAAGTTTCGCAATTATTCACTGAAAAACATCGGTATATTTTGACAAACGGATGGGATTTTACCTCAGTTCAAAAAAAAGAAAAAAAAAAAAAAAAAAAACAGGGCTGAGATACAAATCAGTTTTGCAAGTTGGGAAATAAGGTAAACCAGACTGGGGTCGATGATTTTCAGTATCGAAGGATTTCCGTGTGAATCATGATTTTCAAATTGTTCATCGGCTGGTGACCAAATATTTACGGCCACACTAAATGGACACGTTTTTTTTTCTGAAGCCCAAAAAAATATTTCTGCATGTCAAGTGCTATTCGATTTTTTACAGAGCACGTGGCTCGTTTTCATTCGAAAATATGTTTGTGAGAATACTTTTAAAGTACGTATAGATCAAGCTCAGATCACTGATCGTGACTTAATTTTGAGAATTGGTTGTCAAATTTTACCAGACCGACGCCACCACAACCATCCAATCGTATGTTGGAAATGTACACACTTGTTTTGGAACTTTGTATCAAGATGACTGGCGACGACGCCGACGCACCAGGCGGCGTACGTGTGTGTTGCATGTTTTAGTAGTCCGGGCATGGGGTCGGACTCGGCTAAAACTAAACGAAACACAGAAAAATACCACCGAAATGAGGAATCTGAATCTGCTCTTCTAGCAGCAAATAAAATGAGCGAAAAAAGGTACATTTTGTAACAAGAACAGTTTCACTTCGTATACAGCAAATTGCATCGTGTGATTTGAATTTATCACGATTTTCCTTCCAGTCAATATGAAACTCGTCACCTTGCCGATTGTAATGTACTTCGCAAAGTTGTTGGTGCCCAATACTCGCAACACTAAAATAATTAAACAAGATATCTTTTTAAAATGTAATTTTACTTTTGATCATATTATTTTATTCGCCTTGAATTTCAAATCGAATACATATCGAACTTCTGTACATGTTTTTGTCTACTGCCCTTCTGCGTGCAAATAATGAGGTCATACTCATGTCACAATACTTTGAAGCTGATGCCATGTTGATGCCATGAGACTGCGAAGCTGAGGCCACGATGATGCCACAAAATAGCGAGGCAAACACAGCTTCAATTTTCAATGACGCGAAGCTGATGCCACAATGATGCGATGCTGAGGCGACAATGAAGCCATGCGTAGGCGACAATGATGCCACAAAAGCCAAAGCTTCCGCGAGAACTGTACTGTATCTTTTGAACGATAACTGCGAGTTTGAATGTCCTAGTCCGAACGCACTTGATTTGGCGGCGGTCCCAATGAGTCGTACTCGATCAAAACTTCAACTCGAGAAAAACGCGAAAAACAGTTTTGGTTAATAAAACACTGTAGATTTGCTGCATTATTATAAATGTACACTAAAAATGGCCAAACATATTAACCACTGATGTCATAGAACTCATAAAGAGTGTCAGATAATGAATAATTTCAAGCTCGAGCGTGAAAAATGAAGAAAACTGCTGGCATTTGAGTCCGTACACCAGGAACGTTCGGGTTTTCCATTGTTATGCAAACTAACAACGAGGGATAATCCTCTGACAAACATTACTGTCCCACTGTACACGCTGACAGTTTACAAACAAGCTAATCCTTCAAGTGTCTCTGATAAGACATCTAAAAACGGTTTTCATGGTGAAACAAAATGGTCGATGTTTGAAAAAAAATTGCTGTGTCGGAGTGCGACACTAAGTGGCAGATTTTTCTTTGCCTCGTCTGTCAACGCTTTCTTTTCTTGCCATTGCGTTAGAAAAAAAAATGTATTAGTAAAATAGAATATTGACTTGGAAAATAAAACTATTTAAAAGAAAGTTGTGCAAAGTTACAGTACTCCTTTTGCACAACCTCCCGCTCGCTTCCGCTTTCCAATCACCTTTTTCTCTCGCTTTTGCGAACGCTTGTTGAATTCGACCGGACAATTTCCGCTTTATTTTCGACCACGCAAACCCCGAAATATCACCGCCCACCTGCTCGCTCGCGCGCATTTAAAATTCAGACTAACAGAATAATTTCCGAGGTTCACATTTTCTTATAATTGTCTTTCTGGTTTTTATAGATGTTGAACAGCTGACAAAAGTTCAAATACTTTTTGTTTTAACTATATATAATTATATGCACGCAACCTGACCCTTTGACCTCGATTTGGCTTGGACTGAATATTTTATTTTAAACAATATTCTGACGTGAAATACAAAATGTATTTCAACACAAGTATGACATGGTTGTCTGGGGTTACTTTCCTGATTGTTGAGTCTTCGCAATGTGTTTTGTATAATTATTGTTGTTTTCCCCGATGCTGACAATGGACGTTAGATAAACACGCATTGTTTGCAACTGGAAGCTTATCACCCGTTATATCAGAATCGTCAACAACAGAGTATACAGATAAGATGTTCTCATTTAAACCCTTTCAAAGATAAACATTATGCAAATATCCACTAAACGGCAGTTGTAGTCTTTTCTGCTAGTGTTTTAAAACACTAATTTGAGCAATGTTATTTCGCAACTTCGATCTTTTGTAAACCTGGGGTGATGTATCAAGGTCTAAAGTAACCGTTTTATCAATTTTTGAAAAATCAAGAAAAAAGTGAAAATTTTCCTTCTCGCTACCTTAATTGAAATGTGCATTGCTAACAGCGGAGTTATCTCAGCCGATAGGCTGCTTGTGAAGAAATTTCTCTCTTTGGCACAGTTACATCTGTGAAGGTTTAATGAATTGTCTGATTTTATCAAATCAACATTTGACTATCTATGAATGTTGTGTATCATTGCTGGAGTTCATCTGCAGCAATTACTTAATGACAAATTAACATTATTGAATTAACATTAGGGAATGATTATCCGACTGCATCAAGCAATTTTTTTTTAATTGTATCCATAATTTATTTCAGTACTACTTGAATATAACAGTTCTGCTTTATTTTCAGACTGTTCAACCCACTGCAGACCAAGTCCGTATGGCACAGATAACTCAGAATGTTGATCCAGAGACAATGGCCAAGATACAGCAGGTACTGTTATTACGTGGTAATGCTCCGTGATATTGTTACTAATAAGCAGTTTGTACTGCATTGTTGCTGAATTTGTGTTCATAAATAGGAGCCAGAATGACACATTAACCACTGTAATAGACTAGTGCCAAAAGTATAGTTTCCCTCATTTATTTTATGAGGAAAATAGTTTGATGTAACCATGTAGCTAAATTTAGCATCTCTTTTTGCATTAGTCTAATTATAGCTATCTTGTGTTTCTCATCCAGGATGCTTGATTTGTGCCTGCTATTTCCCTCCCACCACTGTATATGTGCAATTTGTGGGCTTTTTCGCCAGTAAATTTTGAATTTCCAGCGGGAAATCACTGAACATCTCTGGCATCTGATCATCTGCAAACTTAAAATGACGTGGTAGGAATTTCAAACAATGCAATACATAATTTATATATATACCTTGTATGATCGTTCCAAAAGTACTGAACACTATTGGAAAGATGCATTTTTCAACATGGTTGACAATGTCAAACATGTGTACGTCTTTTTCAATAAAATATAGAAAAAATTTAAAACTTTGGGAGTGTTTTACCATTTTTAGCTACGCTGTCGACAAAGTTGACACAGCGGAGCTGTTGATATTACTGATTGTATGTCGTCAACTTTACAATTTCAACTTATTCTTCGAAACCGCAAGTCAGAATTTTTTCAAATTTGATATGCAAGTACCTTGGATGTTTTTTTCTCAGATTTGTTCATTTCATGTCAAAATCTCAAATTCTCTAAATTTGATGAATATTTTTATCATTTTGGTAAAAAGTGATATTTTCAATTTCTTGTGAAAAACGACAAGTTTGATTGCTTTGATATTGCATATATAGGTACTACATGTGGACCTCTCAGATTTGCTCATTTCGTGATATCTTCATTTCTTTAATTTTGATGAATATTTTTGTCATTTTTGACTTCTCCTTGAAAACTGCTTGTCCAATTTCTTTGATATTGTAAATAGGTATATCGGGTGGACCTGTGTCAGATTTGGTAATTTCATGACGATACCTTCAGTTCCCTAGTTATAGTGAATATTTTTGGTAAATTTTTTTATTGACTCCCATGTGCGAAGCACATAATGGGAGTCTTTGTAGTTAGTATGTGTGTATGTGTGTCTGACTGTTCCACTGCTATCTCAAGAACCATACATCGGTTTTTGATGAAACTTGGTGCATAGATGCTCTGGGCCAATGCGCAGATTTGATCAGGTTTTGGTAAAAATCCATGCTCGTTAATTACCTAATTTGCATGATAATTAGCTAATTTTTAGCTGTTCTATGACTGTTCCACTGATATCTAAAGAACCACTCATTGGATTTTGATGAAACTTGGTACATAGATGCTCTGAACATATGCGCAGATTTGATTAGTTTTTGGTAAAAATCCGTGCATATTAATTACCTAATTTGCATGATAATTAGCTATTTTTTAGTGGTTCCATGACTGTTCCACTGATATCTAAACAACCACTCATTGGATTTTGATGAAACTTGGTACATAGATGCTCTGAACTAATGCTAGGTTTTGATTAGTTTTTGGTAATAATCCGTGGATACTTATTACCTAATTTGCATAATGATTAGTCAATTTTCGGTTTTTCCACTGATATCTCAAGTACTAATCATCACATTTCAATGAAACTTGGTACATAGATGTCATATGACACTGCACAGACCTGATAGTTTTTATGGTAATATCAGTACATATAATTACCTAATTTGCATAATTAATTAATTTTCAGCTTTTGATATAAGTAGTGAGCATTACATTTCAATGAAACTTGGTACTTACATACTCGAGGACTATGCAGAGATTGTTTCGGATAAATATTTGTGTATATTAATCACCTAATTTGCATAATTAGTTAATTAGTCTCCGATACTCTCAGCACATGGGAGTTCTTTCTAAGCTTTCTTTGATTTTCAGCTTTTCCACGGGTGTCTCAAGTACTAATCATCGCATTTCAATGAAACTTGGTACATAGATTCTTTAGGACTATGCAGAGACCTGATTAGTTTTAGGGTAAATAATTGTGCATATTAATTAACTAATTTGCATAATTAATTTTCAGCTTTTCTACTGATATCTAAAGTACTAATCATCACATTTCAATGAATCTAGAATTATGCAGACCCAATTAGTTTTTGACTCCCATGTGCGAAGCACAAAATGGGAGTCTTTGCAGTTGGTGTGTCTGTATGTGTGTGTGTATGTGTGTATGTGTGTCCGACTGTTCCACTGCTATCTCAAGAACCATACATCGGTTTTTGATGAAACTTGGTGCATAGATGCTCTGGGCCAATGCGCAGATTTGATTAGGTTTTGGTAAAAATCCATGCTCGTTAATTACCTAATTTGCATGATAATTAGCTAATTTTTAGCTGTTCTATGACTGTTCCACTGATATATAAAGAACCACTCATTGTATTTTGATGAAACTTGGTACATAGATGCTCTGAACATATGCGCAGATTTGATTAATTTTTGGTAAACAGTGTTCTCCACAATCCAAATTAGCTGGTGGGCGGCCTAATTAGCATAAATTTGCATATTAATTACATATCATTTACATACAGAATTCTCGCATTTATGACATGAACTGCAATACACACTAAGTTATTTACTATTCTCTTTTTAATTTAATTTAATTGGAACATGTTACAATTTTTTTAAATACAAACAGATTGGTCACTATCAATATTTACGTAATGCAAAAGTTTGAAATCGGTGATTTATGCGTTCGCAAATTATTCTGCGTTCATGAAATGCAATTCGAGTAACCAAGAGCAAGTCAAAACATAATTGAGTTATAATGTAGAAAATATACGAGATGATTTGCCCACGAAGCCAAAACAGACAATTTGTCAAAACAAAATCCATAACATTTTTATTTGTGGCATCAGTACTCACCCGTGCCGACGGACGGTAAGATGCATTTACACATGTACGGCCACGATATGTTGCGTTTTCACACATTGTTTTGGAATTCAAGAAAAAAATGCTAGCAATCGGCAAAATAAAAGAATCTGATATGTTCTCAAAAGATTAGACATAAAAAATAGATAAATTGAAAAAAGTACGTGGAAAAGATAACTAAAATATTATTCAATTACAAATACTCGCGGTAAACTAATCCAGCAGCCATGTTTGATGTTTATTACCGCTTTCCGAATTCAGTACAGGAACACCCAGAATGCGCTGTTCCCCTATGCAACTTAGATACTAAATCGTTACAGCGCCAACAGCGGTGGGTAGCAGACGGTCGTTGAATGGGGTAGGCCAAAAGGTCATCAGTTTGCCTTCTCCATGCTGTTTTCACAATGAAAATCGAGCGAACGTTGTAAATACGGCTAGAATTTAAATTTTTGTTTGAGTTTACATGCAATCTGGTAATATATTTGTTTATTTTCTGTGCATATACATTTCGTTCATACTTACTTCTTTCTTTCGTGATCGGAAGACGATTATTAAAAATACAGCTGTAAATTGATACCACTGTAGTTGCGTATCGTGAGCAATAAGTGGCAACAATGTCGGCGACAATGAATTCAAGCGATTGACACATTGCCATGAATACACTTGATAACTGCTTGCAGACTTCCAATGAACATTGTTTATGTTTGGACTGTTGAAACAATAGCAAAATAAAGGGTTGGGCAACTACCCTTTTGTTTAGGCTTGGGAAGAACAATGCAAGCTTTTTACAAATAATTTCAGCTGGATGTACGTTGGTGGGCGGGTGTTGAGAGTTACTGGGCGGCCGTAAAACTTGATGGGCGGGCCGCCCGCCTAAAACCCCTTGTGGAGAACACTGGTAAAAATCCGTGCATATTAATTACCTAATTTGCATGATAATTAGCTATTTTTTAGTGGTTCCATGACTGTTCCACTGATATCTAAACAACCACTCATTGGATTTTGATGAAACTTGGTACATAGATGCTCTGAACTCATGCTAGGTTTTGATTAGTTTTTGGTAATAATCCGTGGATACTAATTACCTAATTTGCATAATGATTAGTCAATTTTCGGTTTTTCCACTGATATCTCAAGTACTAATCATCACATTTCAATGAAACTTGGTACATAGATGTCATACGACACTGCACAGACCTGATAGTTTTTATGGTAATATCAGTACATATTAATTACCTAATTTGCATAATTAATTAATTTTCAGCATTTGATATAAGTAGTTAGCATTACATTTCAATGAAACTTGGTACTTACATACTCAAGGACTATGCAGAGATTGATTGTTTTCGATAAATATTTGTGCATATTAATCACCTAATTTGCATAATTAGTTAATTTTCAGCTTTTCCACGGGTATCTCAAGTACTAATCATCGCATTTCAATGAAACTTGGTACATAGATCCTTTAGGACTATGCAGAGACCTGATTAGTTTTAGGGTAAATAATTGTGCATATTAATTACCTAATTTGCATAATTAATTTTCAGCTTTTCTACTGATATCTAAAGTACTAATCATCATATTTCAATGAATCTAGAATTATGCAGACCCAATTAGTTTCCGGTAAATATTTGTGCATATTAATCACCTAATTTGCATAATTAACCAACTTTCACACTGATATCTCAGGTACTATACATCACACATCAATGAATGTACATGGATGCTGTAGGACAATAGACAGACCTGAATAATTGTGGGTTAAAATCTGTACATATTAATTACCTAATTTGCATAATTAACCAATTTTAATCTTTCACACTGATATCTAAAGTACCGTAAAAACTCCAAAATTTCGACTGGTTTTAAATAATTTGTGTTAGAAATGTGACGTGTTTTTAGAGTCAAAATTAAGGTGCATTTTCGGACGGTCGAATTTTTCAGAATAGAAATCAGCAAAAAAAAATGGGGATGATAGACAGTGTGCTTCATTAGTTTTTAAAAAATGCAATGTCCGTCAATTGACGTAAACTTCCTCATGTTTCACGGTAAAAGCAAAGGTCGTGGCCGAGTTGTAACTCAAAATCTAAACAAAGTCATCAATCAGTGAGTATTATGACAAGCAAAACAAAACATCAAGACGCGGAGAAGAGGTCAGCACAAAACTAATAGGTCAAAAGACAAAGCTGTCTCGCACTACCTAGGAAAACTTGTGAATGTTCGAAGTACAGGTACCCATTGGACAAAAGATGCATGGAAGTTTAGCAAACTATCTCCCCGACCCAGTGCAATGTATCCGGTTAGAATCAAAGCTCACGTGTCCGTTATTTGAGGGACCAAATTCTGCCGTAAATTCGCCCTTGGATTAAAAAATAAAATGGGATTTAAGAAAATAAAATGGGACTTTTAAGGTGTATTTTTGCGTCATTTTTCGGACATTTCCATCAATCCTGCCGGCTAAAATAGAGTCTAAGTTTTACCGTAGTCATTGACGTTTGTCTATTCAAGAGTACACGTGTATGATTTTTATCGTGACTAGCGTGAGCGGGTAAGCTTCCTTTCGAGAATGAGCTGTTATCACTGTGAACAATGTTAAATTATTCTTCAGATGACCAGTTTATTTTTTAAAAACAACTAATTTTTTTATTTAAAAAAAATCATGCCGTTTTCGCATCAAAATCCAAGCCAAAATATCGTACTACAACATCAATCTATTTAAATAAGCTATGGTAATTTGAACACGTTGGCATCATCCAGCTTTTTGATTGGTTAATTAGCGATTTGACCTATTTGACCTAAGAGAACATGGCGGATATCCTACAGCATCAAACGTTTATACGAGACCGGAATCATTCGCTTACGATGAAACTAAGTTGACTTTTATTTGTATTTCATAACCATTCAACAAATTTATTTTGTGTACATTATTATAATCACTACTGAGTACAGTAATAATCAACAATTCAGAAACGCAGCATGCCGAGATTTTTGTGTTCGTTTTTATTTGAAACTTCGTTTATTTAGAATATATTTTCGTTACCAATAAAATAAAAATCTCTCAATCAGAAACCTGGATTCATGCCTTCGAGGAAGGTCCCGTTTGAACGCTCACATCGGGTTTTTTTTCGTTTGGGGGAAAACTAAAACTGGTCGAAATTTTCGAATAAGAATGAGTCGGCAATTTTTAGTGGAGTCGAAAAATTGGAGGTAAATAAAACACCGAAACCCGGCAAATAAATAGGCGTTCGAATTTTTAGAGGGGTCGAAATTTTGGAGTTTTCACGGTACTAATTATTCCATTTCAATGAAACTTAGTACAAAGATGCTCTAGGACAATGTACAAACCTAATTAGTTTGGGGTAAAAATCTGTTCATATTAATTCCCTAATAAGCATAATAATTCATAATTTTTTGGTTTTTTGGTTCTAATCACATTTCAATTAAACTTGGAGACATAGATTTTCTGTTACATTGCGCAGACCTCATTAGTTTTACACTCAAATCTGGTCATATTAATTTTCTGATTTGCATAATTAGTTTTCAGCTAAGTAATTTCAAATTATATTTAATGTGTCTCCAATACTCTCAGCACATGGGAGTTCTTTCTAAGCTTTCTTTGATTGGTAAATATTTGTGCATATTAATCACCTAATTTGCATAATTAACCAACTTTCACACTGATATGTCAGGTACTAAACATCTCATATCAATGTTTATACATGGATGCCGTAGGACAATAGACAGACCTGGATAATTGTGGGTTAAAATCTGTACATATTAATTACCTAATTTGCATAATTAACCAATTTTAAGCTTTCACACTGATATCTAAAGTACTAATTATTCCATTTCAATGAAACTTAGTACAAAGATGCTCTAGGACAATGTACAAACCTAATTAGTGTGGGGTAAAAATCTGTTCATATTAATTCCCTAATAAGCATAATAATTCATAATTTTTTGGTTCTAATCACATTTCAATTAAACTTGGAAACAGATTTTCTGTTACATTGTGCAGACCTCATTAGTTTTACACTCAAATCTGTTCATATTAATTTTCTGATTTGCATAATTAGTTTTCAGCTAAGTAATTTCGAATTATATTTAATGTGTCTCCAATACTCTCAGCACATGGGAGTTCTTTCTAAGCTTTCTTTGATTTTTAACTTGTTCTTGAAAACCTCTAACCTGATTGCTTTATAACTTTATTTGTAGCAAATATTTTCGTCATTTTTCATCAAAAAAAATATTTTTGACTTCCTTCAGAACCAGTCGTCAAAATTCTTTGATACTAGTACACATGCAGCTTCGGTAGACCTCGATTAGATTTGTCCATTTCATAAAGATATCTTCAAATCTACTTTTAGTGAAATATTCTCTGCAACAAAATCAAGAAAGTTGGTGTCTTACGATATTAAAGCAAATAGCATTAAGTTTAAATTACTTCTTAGTAATTGCTTTCAGAGTATGCATCACAAACAGCAGAGCTATATCAGCCGACAGGCTGCTAGTTTTAAATATTTCTATTAATTTATTAAACTCATCTAAAATGTGCATCTTGAGACATTGATCTCTGACCCGGGCATGTCATTTGTGTGTCAAAGGGGCCTATAATCGGGGAAGTACGTTATAACTGTGTGATGTTTGTATTTTATCAAGGTGCGCGATGTTACTGGTAAAAGTGTTGATGAAGCAGTTGTGGCGCTACATGATCATGATGATGATCCTGCTAAAGCCATTACTTATCTTCTTGAAAATGAAGATTTAAATGAGGTAAGATCTTTATATTCACTAAATAATTGACAACTGCATGAAAAATTCAAGAGTAACGTCAGTTGATCAGATCAACTGCATGAAAAATTCGGGAGTAACGTCAGTTGATCAGATCAACTGCATGAAAAATTCGAGAGTAACGCCAGTTGATCAGATCAACTGCATGAAAAATTTGAGAGTAACGCCAGTTGATCAGATCAACTGTTTGATATTCAGATTTGTTCATTTCATGTTGTCATTCATTTTCTAGTTTTGGTGAATATTTAAAATTTTTGACTTTTTTTTCTGAAACTGCTATTGATAGCTTTGATATGTACTCAATTTTCTCAGTGTGTAAAGGGCTGGGACCTCTTAGAATATTAGACCCCACTATACATGGTGGGACTATTTTGGTGGTAAAAGTTATATGGCCATTTTCTTTTACAACCATTCCAAAATGTCTTGTAAGTGAACTGTATTTTGTTTTGCGAGTGTTAGTTCGGTCGCTTGTTCAAACTTGGTATAGACATGACGCGTAATGGAATACTGATTAAATTTTTTGTGATTCGATACAATATTAGACTGGCAGCTGTGTTAGTGTTATTTTCACGTATCTTCAACCATTTCTTGGATATGTACCCTGACTGATATTGTTCAAAATTGGTACAAAGACAATATGTATACCTGTATGTACGTTGATATATTTTGACAGTCAATAATTTTCTTGGGTTTTTACTTGGTATGAATATTACACATCTGCTTGTGGTGATTATGTTGGTTATTTTGTCTTGTGTCTTTAACCATTTATCTGATGTGCTTTGACAGATTTGATTTCATGTATAGTTGTCTTTACTCAAAGTGGCTTGCACATTCAGATATCCATTTATGTGATTTGATTCGAAATAACCATCCGGTGACCACTTTTTAGCTCCACTGTCGACTTTGTCGAGCGGAGCTTATCATACGAGTGATTGTCCGTCGTCGTCCGTGTCAATGTTTTACTTTTTCGACTTCTTCTTGAAAACTACAAGCCTGAATGCTTTGATACTTGGTGTATATGTGCCTTGGGTAGACCTCTCTTAGATTTGTTCATTTCATGTTGATATCTTCAATTCTCTAATTTTGGTGAATATTTTTGTCATTTTTGGTAAAAAGTGATATTTTCGACTTCTTGTTAAAAACTGTAAGTCCGATTGCTTTGATACTATACATATTGTTCATTTTCTAATGATGTCTTCAGTTCTTTAATTGAAATGTGCATTGCTAACAGCGGAGCTATCTCAGCCGAGATAGGCTGCTTGTTTTGTGTGTGTTCTACCTGTTCTCAGACTTGCTTTAAACTTTGTGTTTCATTTTGTGACATATATTTCATTTCAGGGTGAATGGGAAACCACAAGTAGGAAGAAAAAGGGAAGAAATCAGCCACAAACGTCGCGCAACATAGAAACTATATCAACCCCTATCAAAGAAAAAGACAACAGAGATAAAGATAAGGATAGAGATAAGGGTAACCGTGAGAAGGAAAACAGGGACAGAGAGAGAGATGGTTTCCGAGAAGGTGGTTCTAATCGTGGACGTGGACGAGGGCGTGATGGGCCCCCACCCCGCATGCGTGGTAAACTTTTTTAAATGTTCTTGACAACTGATAGTGCAGCATATCGGTTATTGTGCCCATATTAGTAGGCTAGAAGACCAAATCCTTCTTAGGAATAAAAAATATCAGCCCAAACCGTTAGCAAGTGTGACACAGATACTAGTTTTTGGGGGTGTGGGGTCTTAGAGGTCTGCAAGTGGTTGTGTTTAAAGGGGAAGATGTCCCAGATGAAAAAGCGCCACAAATATAGAAAAATGCAATTAGGCTTTTTTATATATCACTTTTCATTCTCTAGATATATTACTTTGTTACCTTGCCCGTAACATCAAAGATGGAAGGGAAAGGTATATTAAGGGAAAAATTTTGTTCGCCGTTGTCGTTGTTGTCGTCGTCAGCGTTGTCGTCGTCGTTAATAATTGTTATTGTGTGCATAATAACTTTACTAATTCTATTCCAAACTTTATCAAACTTGGTCACCTTATTCATCAGTATAAAGTCTTCCCTGAGTTTGAACAACAGATGTCCTGTATGAAAATATCATGCAAAAATTGAGAAAATCTGATAAAATATTTTGACTGTTTCTGCTTGACTGATCACTGGTGATACACATCAAAGGTCACTGATCTCAGTGGAAATATGCATTGTTGTATGTGTTCAATGAAGCAAATGATTTATCTTGTAATAATATCCTTGGTAATGTATCTCAGAATCCCATACTGGGTTTCAAAACCAACTCATGGAGAGATTGCACAGTCTGATACACATTTGCAAACCTACCAATAAAATCTTTACAGAAAACAAGATGTCAGAAAATCAATATAAGCACTCCTATGAACTGGGTGCCTAACTTTGATCAAGATCTGAAGCTAATAGAAAATCTGTTTAGTTCAAAGTTATCAAATCAAAAACAATACATAAAAAATACATTAAAAGCAAAACATTTCATCCACATTTTAAAAAGAAAATTATTCTAAAATATATGTATTCTGTATTTGACAAACAGTTCATTCGACAAATGAAAACTCACAGGAATATGTTTCAGCTATTAGAACAGAATGATAGTTTTTATAATATAGGTTTAAAAACGCACTTCAAAGATTGCAGTGTTTGAAGATGTAGATTCTCGGGAGGCAACAGTACTGTTGACTTCTCCCTCCACTGGACACCAACTATTTAAGTTGATTTGCATACAAAGCAGAGCTTGCAACATGATAGCTATTCATAAAGGGTGTTTTTTTTTACTTTTCATATAATACAGTAGTCACACAATGAGGCAGTTCATATTTGTCTCAGTCAATCATTAATTTTTGGCAGACACCTGTACAAAATACTTGGACTAAAGCCAGGTAAATTTTTCTGTTATCTTGCATGTTTTATGAATCTATTCACATCTAAATGCAGCACTTTGTTTTTGCAATGAGACATTTGTTTTTATTCTAAAATATCTGAATTACTTTGAATAAAGCTGGAAATTATGTCCCTTAAAATAATTAAACAAATAAGGCACCAATGTTTTTGTAAGATATTTACATCTTTTAAAGACATTCGGTAGACTGATTCCCCACTGTTGGTTCAACCCCAAAACTTGTTTGTATTCAAAATTAATTATGACAATGCATATTTATATTGAAACAAACTATGATAAAGGGAATTATATTATATAACAAAGGGCAAGGTCACCAGAGTTCAACTATGTTTTTATAAGATTGGCTAACTGAAGATTACAAATAAATATTATTAATAAATAATTAGCAGTTAATTTTCCTGGTGAAAAAAATAAAAGCTGGTATTAAATATTTTATTATACAAGAGTTTCCAGAAGTCCTATTTAGTGTCATATACACAATGAGTGATGATTCATCCATGCTTGTCAATTTGTTTTCCTGAAATCAATGCGTACATGTATTATTTAATTCTCTCACAAACAATTGTGCTTTTATTTTGTTTTTGACAAAGCAATATCAAGTTTATGTTGTTGCACAGGCACTGGAAATTGGTTCATTAAAAAAAATTGAGTGCATTCAATCAGTACCAATAGCAAGATGTTCAAACGGAACAATAGAAGATTTTCGATTTTGAGAAATGCAGTGTTCTCCCCAGACTCTAAGCCAAGCATCGCGGCTAATTTACACAACAATACATCTTAATTGCATAATGTTGTTTGCATAATAATTAGTTTCCCCAACAAACATAACTGAAATAAAGAAGAGATACATATCTCATATATTTTTTATCATTTACATTCATTGTGTTTTATGTGTGCATCAAGTCAAATAAAGTTTGAAATAGAACAGGAAAGAAATGGAAATACTTATAGTCAGTCAGTAAATATATTGTTTATCCGTGGAGGTAACTGGTTCATCATTATTTTGTGTACAAGTACAGTCAGTTTTAGTGCCAATGTCATTGTCAGTTCATATGACGGGGGGATTTGTTTGTTAAATTTGTAAAATCTGCAAGATTGCGGGTTATCAAAATATGAAGCAATTAATAAATCCATAATGACATTTTTTCGACAACGGCATTTCAAAACTAAAGTCAGCGATTTTTCATTGATCTATCTATTATTTGTGTAATGCTACGATCACCGTAACATTGTCAGCTGACGGCATTGCGTTGAACGGGTATTCACCGCTGCTGTTGCGATCATCGGTCCCTGACTTTTTTGTTTAAAAATACACAAACTTAGAATGTTTGCTTAATTAAAACGATTCATTGATGATTAACTTAGAAATTACATCAAAATCGCCAACAAAATGTTGTTTTTAAACATCGCGGAAAAACATGCACTCTGCGCCGCCATCTTTGTTACCTCAATCAAAATCTCTGTTGTAACCCAGCATGCATCAGTTGTGATGTCACTACATGCGTTACGTCGCCTTAGGGTGGCGTTCCTCGGTAATGACGCATTATGAATGAGGTATTTCTAAAGGTCAGGATTCGTTTTTTCCTCGTCCGTCTCGTCTGCAGTTGAATAATTTTAACTTCGATTTAATAGTTTTATTTTCCAATGCGACTTAATTTCACTTGTTTTTTTAATTCTTGGTAATTAGTGTCACTGGCGATGATGTAGTAAAAACGCAATTAATCGCAGTGCAGCAACTCGGGATAGACCATCCCAACGCAATGGGCAAATTATTACTACCCTAGTATTTTGGGTTTGCCAGCTCCGCACCCTTGATAGACTTGGTAACTTCTTGTAGACTTCCGTTTTTATCACTGTTTTTGTAAGGCTAACTATGTACAAAGGCGGGATTACCTTTCGATCAATACATGTTATTAGTCCCCGTTCGGACGCAGTCCGAAAACGGGGACTTATGTTTTGCCCTGTGTGCGTCCGTCCGTGCGTCCGTGATCACCTGTATGTCTAACATGCATGGACCGATTAAGTTCAAACTTCACTCATACATCACACATTATATGGGACATATGCACATGCATTTTTTTCATGATCCGATTAACGATAGCCGAATAGCGGCAATTTTAAGGCCAAAAATGCATCAAAATCGCACATTTTCACCATTCCGGACCCGGATCTCAGTTATGCATGGACGGATTTTGTTCAAATTTGGTACATACATTAAACATAATAGGACCTTGATGCACGTCATTTTTGACTCCCATGTGCGAAGCACAAAATGGGAGTCTTTGCAGTTAGTGTGTCTGTATGTGTGTATGTGTGTATGTGTGTGTGTATGTGTGTCCGACTGTTCCACTGCTATCTCAAGAACCATACATCGGTTTTTGATGAAACTTGGTGCATAGATGCTCTGGGCCAATGCGCAGATTTGATTAGGTTTTGGTAAAAATCCATGCTCGTTAATTACCTAATTTGCATGATAATTAGCTAATTTTTAGCTGTTCCATGACTGTTCCACTGATATCTAAACAACCACTCATTGGATTTTGATGAAACTTGGTACATAGATGCTCTGAACTAATGCTAGGTTTTGATTAGTTTTTGGTAATAATCCGTGGATACTAATTACCTAATTTGCATAATGATTAGTCAATTTTCGGTTTTTCCACTGATATCTCAAGTACTAATCATCACATTTCAATGAAACTTGGTACATACATACTCAAGGACTATGCAGAGATTGATTGTTTTCGATAAATATTTGTGCATATTAATGACCTAATTTGCATAATTAGTTAATTTTCAGCTTTTCCACGGGTATCTCAAGTACTAATCATCGCATTTCAATGAAACTTGGTACATAGATCCTTTAGGACTATGCAGAGACCTGATTAGTTTTAGGGTAAATAATTGTGCATATTAATTACCTAATTTGCATAATTAATTTTCAGCTTTTCTACTGATATCTAAAGTACTAATCATCACATTTCAATGAATCTAGAATTATGCAGACCCAATTAGTTTCCGGTAAATATTTGTGCATATTAATCACCTAATTTGCATAATTAACCAACTTTCACACTGATATCTCAGGTACTATACATCACATATCAATGAATGTACATGGATGCTGTAGGACAATAGACAGACCTGAATAATTGTGGGTTAAAATCTGTACATATTAATTACCTAATTTGCATAATTAACCAATTTTAAGCTTTCACACTGATATCTAAAGTACCGTAAAAACTCCAAAATTTCGACCGGTTTTAAATAATTGGTGTAGGAAATGTGACGTGTTTTTAGAGTCAAAATTAAGGTGCATTTTCGGACGGTCGAATTTTTCAGAATAGAAATCAGCAAATGAAAAAAATGGGGATGATAGACAGTCAATCTGATTAAAATCTGATGTAGTGTACGGGCTTTAATTATTTTGGCTATAAACTTATTTTAATTTTATGTTTTATTACTTTTGTTATTAATGCCTTTTTATTTTATTATTTTACTTTGATTTTGATTTTGTGATTTTTTTAAAATTCCGCCCTACATACATCTGAGCCGATGCCTATGTAACGAGATTTCAACGAGACCCACTGTCGACGATTTTAGTCAACGAATCACAGACCTTCTTCTATAGCGCACATGATGACGTCACTGGGCAGAGTCAGGTGGCAAACACACTCAAACATAAAATGGCGGATTATACCGACGTTAGGACCGAGAAGAACACGGCTTTTCGGTAAGTTTATCATTGTCAAATGCAACGAAAGTCATTTTTTTATGTTTATATTGTGGCTCGAATGGTTCGAGTTTGGATCGTTACTTTGCGTAGTTATTCTGGGAATGACGATTTTGTTTCCACCGGCTCGACCGAACATCGGTGTCTTTTACCAGTCGCTTGCCCTGGAGACGGGTGATGTTTTGTTGACGATCGGGTCAAAACCGTCTACGGTATTGAAGCCGTAGCTGTAAATATTCATCAAAATGTATCAACATTTTGTACATTATACAATAACTCTTTATTAAAGTAATTGAGCTGATTTGGACTGGAATAAAATATTTTTTATTTGGAACACATCGCAATTGATCAGGAAATATTTGTTTGCTCCAATTGTCTGCGTCGATGCCGTGGGCCGGTGACCGTTATACAATTTACAATTTGCATTGTTTACTATAGCTGTTTAGAGTGTTCTAATCATTACGATTTACTTATTTTTTTGCTTCCGTTCTAGATAATTATGCTCAGTGTTTGATGTAAAATTGAAGCGATGACTGAATAAACGAACCTTGGCTGGCGAAGATGTATCAGGAAGTGTACACATTTGTTGGAAGTGAACAAAATATTCAATGTAATGACAAAAATTGGAAAATGCTGTGGAATTTCTTTTGAAAATAAAAATATACTAGCAATTTTCTATTAATGGTTTATTCAAGTGAGCAAAATATAATGTACAGAAAGATTGTCCGTATACACTGAAAAGTAAGCAACCGACAGCCTGTATAAAAGGGGGGCTGTGATTGGCTGTTACTTACGCGAGATTTGAACGGGACTTACATAGGCGTCGGATCAGATGTAGGTAGGGCGGAATTAAAAAAAATCAAAATCAATGTAAAATAATAAAATAAAAGGGCATTAATAACAAAAGTAATAAAAAATAAAATTAAAATAAGTTTATAGCCAAAATAATTAAAGCCCGTACACTACATCAGATTTTAATCAGATTGATAGACAGTGTGCTTCATTAGTTTAAAAAAAATGTAATGTCCGTTAATTGACGTAAACTTCCTCATGTTTCAAAGGTCGTGGCCGAGTTGTAACTCAAAATCTAAACAAAGTCATCAATCAGTGAGTATTATGACAAGCAAAACAAAACATCAAGACGCGCAGAAGAGGTCAGCACAAAACTAATAGGTCAAAAGACAAAGCTGTCTCGCACTACCTAGGAAAACTTGCGAATGTTCGAAGTACAGGTACCCATTGGACAAAAGATGCATGGAAGTTTAGCAAACTATCTCCCCGACCCAGTGCAATGTATCCGGTTAGAATCAAAGCTCACGTGTCCCTTATTTGAGGGACCAAATTCTGCCGTAAATTCGCCCTTGGATTAAAAAATAAAATGGGATTTAAGAAAATAAAATGGGACTTTTAAGGTGTAATTTGGCGTCATTTTTCGGACATTTCAATCAATCCTGCCGGCTAAAATAGAGTAAGTTTTACCGTAGTCATTGACGTCTGTCTATTCAAGAGTACACGTGTATGATTTTTATCGTGACTAGCGTGAGCGGGTAAGCTTCCTTTCGAGAATGAGCTGTTATCACTGTGAACAATGTTAAATTATTCTTCAGATGACCAGTTTATTTTTTAAAACAACTATTTTTTTTATTTAAAAAAAATCATGCCGTTTTCGCATCAAAATCCAAGCCAAAATATCGTACTACAACATCAATCTCTTCCGCATTGCGTTCAATAACATCAATCTATTTAAATAAGCTATGGTAATTTGAACACGTTGGCATCATCCAGCTTTTTGATTGGTTAATTAGCGATTTGACCTATTTGACCTAAGAGAACATGGCGGATATCCTACAGCATCAAACGTTTATACGTGACCGGAGTCATTCGCTTACGATGAAACTAAGTTGACTTTTATTTGTATTTCATAAACATTCAACAAATTTATTTTGTGTACATTATTATAATCACTACTGAGTACAGTAATAATCAACAATTCAGAAACGCAGCATGCCGAGATTTTTGTGCTCGTTTTTATTTAGAATATATTTTCGTTACCAATAAAATAAAAATCTCTCAGTCAATCAGAAACCCGGATTCATGCCTTCGAGGAAGGTCCCGTTTGAACGCTCACATCGTTTTTTTTTTCGCTTGGGGGAAAACTAAAACTGGTCGAAATCTTCGAATAAGAATGAGTCGGCAATTTTTAGTGGAGTCGAAAATTTGGAGGTAAATAAAACACCGAAACCCGGCAAATAAATAGGCGGTCGAATTTTTAGAGGGGTCGAAATTTTGGAGTTTTTACGGTACTAATTATTCCATTTCAATGAAACTTAGTACAAAGATGCTCTAGGACAATGTACAAACCTAATTAGTTTGGGGTAAAAATCTGTTCATATTAATTCCCTAATAAGCATAATAATTCATAATTTTTTGGTTCTAATCACATTTCAATTAAACTTGGAGACATAGATTTTCTGTTACATTGCGCAGACCTCATTAGTTTTACACTCAAATCTGGTCATATTAATTTTCTGATTTGCATAATTAGTTTTCAGCTAAGTAATTTCGAATTATATTTAATGTGTTTCCAATACTCTCAGCACATGGGAGTTCTTTCTAAGCTTTCTTTGATTTTTTTTGGATCGGGTACGAAATGGCCGACTGGCGGCCATTTTGTTTTAAAGAATTCAGTTCTGGATCCGTATCTGACACATGCTTGGATTGATAGAGTTCAAAGTTCACACACACAAGGTACATCATGTCACAAATAGATATGTGCATTTGTTTCATGATCTGCTTAACAATAGCGGAATGATGGCCATTTTAAGGCCGAAAATGCATCAAAATCACGTATTTTCACAATTCCAGAACCGGATCTCAGTCATGCATGGATGGATTTTGTTCAGATTTAGCACAATGTGTTGTACATATGCAGGTGCATTTCGGTCATGATCTGCTTTGAATGTATATGTCACTCAAATATGAACGGAACGGGGACGTGTCATTGACAATGACTTGTTGTTTTAAAGATGTGCTAGACGAGGCTGACACTTGTAAACAATACAACGTGAATAAGCATCGTGGGCAGGATTTCAAGGATCGCGGGCGAAACAAAAGCGACGCGGCTGTTTGTCTAAGCGACGCGGGCCCGCAGTGCTTGAAAGGCCTGGGGAGAACACTGGAAATGAGACGAGTGAACAATTGTAATTGTCATGGCAACAACCAAATAAAACTCCCATGGTTGTGATATGGCAAGAACATTGTAGGAACACTATTAACCATGGAAAATGGTTAATATCTCATAGTCCAGAACCTTATCAACTTTGTTTTGAGGAAGATACTCTACAAAGACAGCAGAGGTCACTTGTTAACATGCTGCACCCCCCCCCCCAAAACGCATTTAATTATCTATCTGCATCTTTCAGTTTATAAGTGACAGTCACTAAAACTGAATGTTATTGACAGTGACTTGTTTGAGTGGATTAGGAATATAAAGTCATGACTTGTGTAATTTGCAGGAAGAGGTAGAGAAAATGGGTCAGTATCAGAAAGGAATGAACGGAATCGTCAAAATGGTGAATATAGTGGACGTGGACGGGGTTCAAGAGATCGTGAAGATAGGTGGAACAGAGATGACAGGCCAGGAGGTAGATATGGTAAGGGGTGTATTCCGCATTCATTCTTTATTTCATCAGTCACAAAGTTTATAAGAATTTTGACCTGTTCATACTGATATGCATTTCCAGTAAACTTCAGCTGGTTCACAGTGATGAGTACTGTAAAATACTTTATTTCAGCTGGAATTAATTTTTGCTGAAAAGACTTTTTGGGTGTTTTGTATAGAATTTGATTGTAAAATATAGGGAAAAAGGTATATGTTCGCTGGATTTTATTTTCACTGTATCGTTCCTTTAACGAAAATTATATCCAAGCTAAAATAAAGTATTTTACAGTGTTTTTTGAAATTTCAAATGGTTTAGTCAAAATGGCATAGAATGTCGTGCAAGTTGGTTAAAACTATACTGTGAGATTGGCCAAAATCAACAATGCAAGCACAGTCACTCTACTAGAACGGTTAGGAAGCGCCGCGTCGTTCCATTGTAACTACCCTTGGATCGATAAACATTGAAACAAAAGCGGTATTAACGAGCTAAGAAGTCATTAGCATAAAATGGGCGACAGTGCGAGAGTTGCGTCATTTTTTCCCACAAAGCATTGCAATACATGGCACTTTACCCTTTCACCAAAGAGCAGTCTCAAACGCGGAAATAAACATGCTTTGTATATACATATTTTTCCCCGGGAAAATCTTGCTGTCTTGTATGGCATTCTGAAATTATCAATAGTTAATACTACATTAGTATATCACCCAAACAAATCCCACACAAAAATTAACATCCGGGTATTTTACCCTGTCTCGCCCCTGTCTCGACTGAATCAAAAAGCAGTGCGAACATGCTGAAATAAATCGTTCATAAAATTGTCACAAAGCAAAATCATAACAAACAAATATTCAAACGAAACTAAATATGACTCGTAGCACCGATACAGCTGGACGGGATTTGTATCAGTCGTCAAATAAAGCGAATGGAGGGATATGAAAACACAACAATCAAAAATTTCTTTCGTCCGATTACTTCCATTGAAAACCATGCAATAAAGCAACATGGCGACCACCTCCATTGACGACGAAAACATGCAAAATTTCGCCATAAAGTGACTATAAAAACACACAAAAATTACGAGAATGGGCAAAGAGATATTGTGAAGGTTTGCAGACATCAATGTTTTTAGCGATAAAATTGCTTTTAAACTGAGCGAGGGGTTTATTTTACGGACCGAAAGACTGTTAGAGATCGAGACAAAGAGACTGTCAATAAAACACCGTTTTTCTCGAGTAAAGCATCTTCACGATTGCAAAAGAACGGTCATCTGTAAAATAAAATATCACTCTTAGTCATAGTTCAGTTGAGATTGTAGTTTGATGTAAAAATAAAGCACAATTGCAAAAATTCACGGTCGTCTCGAGCAACATGAACGCAATGAAAAATAGCGCCCTCTGATGACAATTACGTCATAGTTTTGAGACCAGCGTAGGTTCTCAGAAGCTGCTCGTTCACACCTTTTAACAATAGCGCTTCCTAACCGTCCTAGTGGAGTGACTGTGATGCAAGTTTAATCTCTAAGCATACATGTTCTAAGGATTAACTTCAGAAGACAATAGTTGCATTCAGACACAGTCCTTTAGCACAGACTATGAGGTCAAAACTGTTAAGTCTGACCTGTTTATAACTGACCTGACCTGACCTGACCTGACCTGACCTGGCTAAGCACCTAGAACATAATTGCATTTGATGTCCATTTCAACCATTTTCTGTCGTATTCATAAATACTCTTGCCTAGCACATCTCGGGACATTGTTCTCTAGAGAAAAAAAACGAGACTCTGTACTGCCTGATTTGCATTGTTATTGTTTTATAACCATAGAACATGTATGCCTTCCCTGATAAATATAATCGTAATACAGTAAAACCTGTCAAAACCGACCATGACTGGAACTGGGATCTATGGTCTGTTTTCAGAGGGAGTCTGTTTATTCAGGGTGGGTGTGACTTTTATTGAAACAGTTACATGTTGTAAACACGGGACAAATGAAAGACACCGGAGTTTGCCTCCGGTGATTATATTTACATTTATTGTATTGTTTCAATAAAATAATTTACCAAACAAGAAAAGAATATTATGGTATGTGCATGAAATCAATAAACATTAAAATAACTGTTCGAACAGACTGGGTAAGTATCGCGTATCGTAACTGAAGGTGTCCATTTTGAATGACAACACAATGTAAGTTCATGTGAGCTACATGTAATTATCATAATTTATCAAAACAGTCGATTTTGCTGTTAAGTTAATGAATCAAATTCTGTAATCTCAACATGTCTAGCACATCGCCATGCATCAAGTGCCATCGTGGGGGTTGATAATTTGACTGTCGTTGCAATTCATGTCATCGTTGTCTGTAGATTCATCGTTTTCTTTGTCTGCAATAAAATTCTCAACAATCTGTTACTTCCACTCGCCGTCATACGTTGCTTCAGTCTGTATACGTTCATCAAAGTGGAGGTATTCATCAACGCTAAATTGTGTTTGCAGGTTAGGTCAGTTACAACAGGACCAAAGATTTGTATATCTTTAAAGGCCAACATTTAGGTCCCATGGGATGGGGGGAGCTTAGTATTCTAACTTGACTCATTATTCAACGACAGCAACTGCCCATCGTTCATTTAAATGCAGATAGTCGACGTCTGCGCTAATCTTTTGTTTATGTGTATAGTTTCTGATCTGAGCTGTGTAAAGTAAAATAAAAAAATCATTTCTGGTGACAAGGCAGCTTTTTGGAATTTGAATTCAAGTCAGTTATATGCACAGTTCATTCTAAAGTGACATGGTCTATGCTGCAATGTTCAATAAATATATTTACAGACATAAATGGCATTGAGTAAAACTCTGGTCTGTCTTCTCAGACCCAGATGAAACGAAATTCATTTGTTCATAGATTTGACCTGTTATCCGCCATGACCCCCACAGGCAACAGCGGCTTGGATCGATCACTGGACCGCAATTTTTTTTTTTGTATGGGAAATGGTTAGTTTCATGTCACATAATCATGTGTTGGTACCATTATCAGTGATCATGTTTTTTGTGTTTTTTACCTTGCCCGTACCATCAAAGATGGAAGGGAAAGGTATATTAAGGGAAAATTTTTGTCCGGAGTTGTCGTCGTCGTCATCGTCGTTAATGTTTATTACAGAGTATTGCATACTAACCCCTTTGGTTAATGAAATTTTAATTTCATAAACAAATGGGATAATTGCCAATTATCATATAATACTGGTTAAATAAAATCGAAATAACAGTGGATAGCTCCCGTAGGGGGCGTCCTTCCCCTGTCATCTGATTTGCATACTTCCATTTTTAACCACGAGATTGATTCACGGTTGAAATTTGGGCTTGCCAAAATATCATTGTTTTTGCGGTGGAAATACATTGTTACCACCCATCAACACAGCCACCGAACTATTAGTGTGTCAGGAAGCTCTTGTGGACATCAAGAACTTCGTACTTAGTCACCTTGAGTAAAAAATTGTAGTTTTAGTAACGAAACTCAAAAGCCCGCCTTCAGTTTCAAGATGGCGGAAAATATGGATACCGGAGAGTTGAACACCGTTCATCCCAGCACTTCGGATTCAAACACTTTCGGACGAAAGTGTGAAGAGTGCCATATATCGATGCTCACTTACGATGATCACCGTATTTGCATTCCATGTGGCAGAAAATGTAATGGGCACATCAACTGCGGTGTTTGCCTCGCCTGGCCGATAGAAACTTGGAACTGGGATTCCCGCCTACGCAAGTCAACGGGGAAATCAGGAAAGAAGAAATCCAAAAAAACGTCATTTGGAGGAGTCTTCGGTTTCATCGGTACCTACCAACGCTGAGGACGAACTATTGGCAGACGAACCCAGCCAAAAACGTCCAAAGGAGACTGACAATGAGCAAAGTGTTATAGCTCATTTACAGAACAAGGTGGATCTACTGACCAGAAAAATTAAAGTTTTGGAAAACCCAGTAGACGAAGAGGTACCACCAAAAGCATGGAGTGTCAGCGCTCTCCAGGCGGAAAAGAAAAAATCCTACACAACAGTGGTGCGAGAAAATGTTGAAGACGCACTGGCTGAGGCAGGCGTGATTTTTTCTACTGAAGATGCTACAAGCAACGCGGGGGAGGCCTGCTCGCCGAAAACCACAACAGCGAGTGGTACCGACAAGGAGGACCCCGAATTCAAAATCCGCTCCGATGCTATCACGAAAGGTGCGGTTATGGTCAAGAAAATCTTACCTCTACCGATTCCACCGATGGCGGACGCCCCACGTTTCTCGATCGGTTTGTCTACACTGCCGAAAAAGGACACTTTTGCGACTTCAGCAATGCTACCATGGTCTCCCCGACTGACACAGGGCGCTGCTATAACACAACGCGTGATCGGAGGAGGCAAATGGGATCGTGAAGTTACCGAGAAAACCGCTACAGCCACCAAGGACGACTTCTTGGGGACTAACCGGGACGATTGGAGCAGACGCTACCAAAAAGTCATACCGCCCGCTGATGAGTGGAAAACACCGGTCGGTACCGACGCCAGCCTGCACGAACGACCTCTCGGCGTACAACCACCAGAACTGGAGCCATGCGTCCGGGAAATGGTCGCCGAAGGAAGTATAACGAAACATCCACTCGGCAAACCACAAGTTTACATCCCGTATTGCCTGTCCCAGTCAACGCTATGTAGATTGGAAAACAACGTTTGGGACACTTCTCTTGCATTAAGCCATAGAGAATTTTTCACTACTACTACACAAATTCAGTTAGCGAAATTCAAAACAGGCAACATCACCAAGGATGAACTGTTTAGCACATTAGAGCCGCTGTTGGTCGCGACTAACGTCGTCGACGCTGACATAATACAGAGTCACCTCCAGTTACGAGCGACTATTCAACACTCTCGCCGTGCAGCAGTTTGGTCCGCTATGCTAAAGACAGCCGCCAACGCTGAAATCAAGAACGAATTGGCGACGATCGATTTCAGAGGGACCAAATTATTCGACGGAAAACTCAGCGCTGTGAATTCTAAGTTGAATGAGAAAGCAGCGGCAAAAGTTAACCGTGTGATGATCGAAGGCGCCTTTAAAGCCAAGCAAGCCGCTAATAACAAACAGAGCATCGCGACCAAGGCGAAGCCAGTTAACCAAGCTACTACGGGTCAGCCCAAGGGAAACGCAAAGGCAAACCCGAATCAGGCAAAAGGAAAAAGTGAAAACCAGCAGCGACAGAATAAACAATTCTCGAAACAGACTGGTAACACTAAAAAGTCTTCCTGACTATACGTCAGCAAATATGGTAATGTATCAAAACAAGGTGCGATTAAACATGTCAAATATGACTCAAGTCTCCGAGTATTTTTGTCAAACAAATCAAACCACAGATCCCCTTACACATATACCACTTGCATTAAACGATTCGGTTCAGTGCCCAGGTCGGCGGGAACCAAGTCGTGCAAAACATCGTGCATTAAGCGATTTTGTTCAGTGCCCAGGATGGCGGGAACTCAATCGTGCACAACAAAAACACGGTCGGCCGCACCTCAGGTCGGTGGGCGATCGTATAAACAAACAACCGGCCGAATGCGTGGACCTAGGGAGAATGACGCATCGACCGGTGAAAAAACAGAAACCCGTAAGGCAGAGTCCCTACTCCCCTCCAGGTTGGAAAAAAAAGGTGGGGGGGAAGGACGTTAAACGGGGATATAACGCCGCATTCACTCCAGGGGGAAATGGAGAAATCGGCGATGTCAATGTATACCGCCACAAGCGACCGAGGGTTGGTGAGTCCCTCGACGCCGGTGGCACTGCGTCTGCAGAAATGTATTCCCCGGTGGAAAGAAACTATAAACGATCCGTATGTGATATCGATAATAACACACGGGTATCGAATACCGTTGATAAAAGAACCGAAATGCAAAAAAAAAAAAAAGAACATGTATTTCGGGGAAACCGGGCTCTACTCAGTCAACAATACTGAAAGAAAGCGTGGAAATACTACTCGAAAAAAAGGTAATTCAGCGGGTACAAAACCCGAAAAATTCTTTCATCTCGAGGTTATTTCCCGTCAAGAAATCCAACGGTGGGTACAGGCTGGTGCTGGATTTAAAGGAGTTGAACAATTTTGTGAAGAAAGAAACGTTCAAAATGTTAACTCCGGCACTAGTGAGAGCGTCAATTCAAAAAGGGGACTGGATGACGTCCCTCGACTTGACCGACGCTTACCTGCACATACCAATACACACAGAAAGCAGGCGCTTGTTACGATTCGTGGTGAACGGTGTAACGTATCAGTACACCGTCCTACCTTTCGGCCTGACGTCAGCCCCACTTCTGTTTACAAAAGTTCTACGCACAGTGGTGGCGTTACTGCACAAGAACGCAGCAGACGTCAACCCCTACTTAGACGACTGGCTGATAAAAAGTCAAAATCGGAACCTGATTTGTCAATCAGCCGAGCGGACTGTCAGTCTACTGTTAAAGCTAGGTTTTCTGATAAATATGGAAAAATCAGAATTAATACCGACGCAGAAAATAGTCTTTCTGGGCATGGAACTGGATGCGGAGAAAGGCATGATCCGACCAGCCCAGCACAGAATCGACAATGTACAAAAAATGATACAATCATTTCTAAAACAAAAACAAGCCACACTACGCCAGGTAATGCGACTAGTGGGGATGTTAACTTCGATGAGGGGCTTAGTACCGAGAGCGGCGCTACAGTCCAGACCGATCCAACGCCTAGTGTTAGACGCACAGTTAAAAATGCGACTATCAAAGGACGGGATAAAATACGAAAAACCGGTACTGTTCACACCGGCCTTTCTGGAATCACTTCCGTGGTGGGGCAACCTCAAGAACCTCACGGCGGGGATTCCCATGGACAAGGCGAAACCGACAGTAACGTTGGTGACGAACGCATCCATGACGGGCTGGGGAGGGCACTGCATGGACGGGATTGCACACGGTCAGTGGAACGAAAAACAAAGGAAATTTCACATAAACCGACTGGAAATGCTAGCGGTGCAGTTCTCCCTGCAATCCTTCAAAAAAGCGGTAAAAAACCGGGCCGTGTTAATAAGATCCGACAATCAGACTGTAGTAGCTTACCTCAACAAGGAAGGGGGAACGAAATCACAGTCGTTAAACGACCATGCTGTAGCAGTGCTAAAGTGGTGTGCACAAAACAAAGTCGAGCTGATGTGCAAACATATACCGGGAGTCCAAAACGGTGTAGCGGACTCGCTATCCCGGGGGAAACCCTACGACGACACAGAATGGGAG
The DNA here is from genome assembly GCF_978046115.1 of Saccoglossus kowalevskii. Classification (NCBI taxonomy): domain Eukaryota; kingdom Metazoa; phylum Hemichordata; class Enteropneusta; family Harrimaniidae; genus Saccoglossus; species Saccoglossus kowalevskii. The sequence goes on from NC_140653.1 coordinate 35,976,433, forward strand.
CTGTCACAGACGGCAGTAAACCTAGTGTTCGACATGTGGGGGGAACCCCAGGTAGATCTGTTTGCAACACCGGAAAACAAAAAACGTCCCGTTTTTGTGACGCGTTATCCGGACAAACAGTCACTGACGTGGGACGCATTTCAGATGGAGTGGGGCGGAATGTTCAGTTACGCATTCCCACCATTTCCATTGATCCACCGAACGTTACAAAAACTGGAACAATCGGAGAACTCGCACATGATTCTAGTGGCACCGAACTGGCCGTCTCAGACTTGGTTTCCGTTACTGCTGTCTCTGCTAACGGACCATCCGAGAAGCCTGCCACAAGAAATCACGTTGACACAACCCGGCGGTTATACACCAACCAACCCGGAGCTGTACCAACTTCACGTGTGGAAACTATCCAGCAATTTAGAATTGCGCAAGGGTTTTCAAGCCAAGTGTCGCAAACAACGACGGCCGGGCTTAGGGATTCCTCAAATGGATTGTATCAATACCGCTGGGAAAAATTTCGTAATTGGTGTCTTGCAGGGGATATACATCCACTCTATCCCTCTTTGCCCCAAGTAGCGGAGTTTTTTTCTTATTTGATCAACGAAAAAAAAGTTGAAACCGGGGACAGTAGAAAACTATAAATCGGCGATCAACTCTGTACTCAAACTGAGCCTAGGCAAAAACATTTCGGATGACCCGACAATCTCCGATCTGTTCAAGGGCTTTATTACACAGGCGGGCCCCATTGAGAGGTACAAAGCGCCTGCATGGAGCTTGTCAGTAGTCCTTGAAGTGCTACGACAATACGAACCGAAGGAATTGGCGTCACTACAGGACTGGACGAAAAAGACTGTTTTTCTACTAGCACTCGCTTCAGGGAGGCGAGTTAGCGAAATACACGCTCTGTCATTTGAAGACAATTTTACGGTGTTTTATCCCGATAAAGCGATTTTAATGACATCAGTAAAATTCAGAGGAAAAAATCAGAAACTGCACGAGACGGCGACTCCGATCGTTATCCCGGCACTGAGCAATATTTCCAATGAAAAACAAGACAGAATTCTTTGTCCGGTACGTGCGCTAGCTTATTATAAGAAACGTACTTCCGGGGTCAGAAGGGGTCAAAGGTCGATGTTCGTTTGTTACCAAAAAGGTAAACAAAGCTCAGCGGCGTCGAAATTCACGTTAGCGAGATGGGTAAAAGAGACAATTTACCACGCTTATAGTGATAAGTATTTGAGCACAGAGGCAGGCAAAGTCACTGCCAAGATGCATGACTTAAGAGGCATAGGTAATACACTGGCATTTGCTAGCGGAGCTTCTTTAGCCCAGGTGCTAGCAGCCGGGTCCTGGAAAACTAGCAACACTTTTCTCTCTTATTACCTGAAAGACCTAGCGGCCGAGTCACAGGGCCTACACTCGTTAGGCTACCTAGTGACAGGCCAAGTTGTAACGAAACAATAGGGCATGCAACTTTCCGCAACTGCAAGAATTATTCAGTTAGCGGGAGTTATACAGTTGGGGGGATGGAATTTTTTCAATTCCATAATCAGGTGGGGTAGTATTTATCTGCCAAGAGATATTCTCTGGTAATCTGTCCCATTTGTTTATGAAATTAAAATTTCATTAACCAAAGGGGTTAGTATGCAATACTCTGTAATAAACTTTTAAAACTAGCGCCGAAGGCGCATATTAGTTTTTATGTTTATATAAGAGATTGCATACTTACCTTCCCACCCAAAACCACCCCAGATAAATAGCTACGAATCAATATCGTGGTCAAAAAGATCTGGAAGTATGCAAATCAGATGACAGGGGAAGGACGCCCCCTACGGGAGCTATCCACTGTTATTTCGATTTTATTTAACCAGTATTATATGATAATTGGCAATTATCCCATTTGTTTATGAAATTAAAATTTCATTAACCAAAGGTAAGTATGCAATCTCTTATATAAACATAAAAACTAATATGCGCCTTCGGCGCTAGTTTTAAAAAATTGTTATTGTGTGCATGATAACTTTACTAATTCTATTCCAAACTTCATCAAACTTGGTCACCTTATTCATCAGTATAAAGTCTTCCCTGAGTTTGAACAACAGATGTCCTGTATGAAAATATCATGCAAAAAATGAGAAAAATTGATAAAATATTTTGACTGTTTCTACTTGACTGATCACTGGTGATACACATCAAAGGTCACTGATCTCAGTGGAAATATGCATTGTTGTATGTGTTCAATGAAGCAAATGATTTATCTTGTAATAATACTCCTATGAACTGGGTGCCAAACTTTGATCAAGATCTGAAGCTAATAGAAAATCTGTTCAGTTCTAAGTTATCAAATCAAAAACAATACATAAAAAATACATAAAAAGCAAAACATTTCATCCACATTTTAAAAAGAAAATTGTTCTAAAATATATGTATTCTGTATTTGACAGTTCATTCGACAAATGAAAACTCACAGGAATATGTTTCAGCTATTAGAACAGAATGATAGAGTTTTTATAATACTAGTTTAAAAACTCACTTCAAACAAAGATTGCAGTGTTTGAAGATGTAGGTTCTCAGGAGGCAACAGTACTGTTGACTTCTCCCTCCACTGGACACCAACTAACTATTTAAGTTGATTTGCATACAAAGCAGAGCTTGCAACATGTTAGCTATTCATAAAGGGTGTTTTTTTTTTTTACTTTTTATATAATACAGTAAAACCTGTCAAAACCGACCCCTGGATAAACCGACCTACTGTCAGAACCGACCGATTTATGTAGCCCCGAAATTTCTCCATAGACGCCTATGTTAAAACAACCTGTGAAATCCGACCACTGTTTACTCCGAACACCGACCGCATTGATCGGTCCCAAGTCCAATATTCACACTGAATACATCGACCATCCGACCATTTGCACCACATCCGCTGTCTAGTAATTCGGTCTGCCCGACCTAAAAAGTGTGCATTGTGTCCAAATTCCGCGAACGTCACAGAAACAATACCAAATCTCACACTACAAGTAACGTCCCGTGTAAAACAATGGCAACTGATTACATTTTTCACACCACACGCCCACGCATCGCGTGGTGTCTGGACAGTATAATGACCCCGGATATAAACAAATGATCGGGGTCATCACCTTCAATTGCGGTGAAGCACACTGCATTATCACTTCTTCAACGCTCAAAAGACATTGAGTTTTCTTCTTTCCATAACGATTCTGATCGACAATTTTGTGCTTTCGAATGTTTCCGTAAAGGGGGCTTCAAGATTGAAATTTATGATGACGAAGAAGCAGACGACAACAAAGAATTTGGAAACCTTATTTAGCAAGTTGCAGACCCGCAAACACAGTGTAGCGTTGTAGAATACCTCCACTTTGATGAACGTATACCGACTGAAGCAATGTATGACGGCGAGTGGGAGCAACAGATTGTTGAGAATTTTATTGCAGACAAAGAAAACCATGAATCTATAGACAACAATGACATAAATTGCAACGACAGTCAAATTATTGACCCCCACAACGACAGTGACTTGACGCATGGCGATGTGCTAGACATGTTGACAAGATTACAGAACAAAGACTCCAGTTACTTGACAGATATCCAAAATTTCATAATTCGAACGGAAAACAAAATCGTTGAAAAAAAAGGTGTTCTTTAAAGTAGTCAAAACTTGATGATTTTTTACATCGTAATTTGATTCATTGACTCACAAGTCCCTGTTGAGGGACTGTGATTGACTTAACAGCAAAATCGACTGTCTGCATAAATTATGATAATTACATGTAGCTCACGTGAACATACGTTGTGATGTCATCCAAAATGGACGCCTTCAGTTACGATACGCAATACTTACCCGGTCTGTTCGAATAGTTATTTTAATGTTAATTGATGTCATGTACATACCATAATATTTTTGTCTTGTTTGGTAAATTATTTTATTGAAACAATACAATAAATGCACATTGTAAATACATGTAGAATCACCGGAGGCAAACTCCGATGCCTTTCATTTGTCCCGTGTTTACAGCACATGTAATTGTTGTTTCAATCAAAGTCACGCCCACCCTGAATAAACCGACTCCCTCTGAAAACCGACCATAGATCCCAGTCCCAGTCATGGTCGGTTTTGACAGGTTTTACTGTACAGTAGTCACACAATGAGGCAGTTCATATTTGTCTCAGCGAATCATTAATTTTTGACAGACACCTGTACAAAATACTTGGACAAAAGCCAGCTAAGATTTTCTGTTATCTTGCATGTTTTATGAATCTATTCACGTCTAAATGCAGCACTTTGTTTTTGCAATGAGGCATTTGTTTTTATACTAAAATATCTGAATTTCTTTGAATAAAGCTGGAAATTATGTCCCTTAAAATAATTAAACAAATAAGGCACCAATGTTTTTGTAAGATATTTACATCTTTAAAGGACATTCGGTAGACTGATTCCCCACTGTTAGTTCAACCCCAAAACTTTTTTGTATTCAAAATTAATTATGACAATGTATATTTATATTGAAACAAACTATGTTAAAGGCAATTATATTATATAACAAAGGGCAAGGTCACCAGAGTTCAACTATGTTTTTTTATACTTATTTTGGCTAGGCTGCGCAAAAACAAAAGAACATTAGTGGCGACCATGTTTAGATATCGTAGTGGAACTTGTTACAAAAGGCGTTCAGACAGAATTGTGAAACTGCTTAAGGTTTCTTATGCGGCTACAGGTTATCGTTTTCATTTGACCAACTAAAAGCAATTCCAAACTATGCCAAAGCATCCTCGCTATGATCCGGAAATAAAACTTATTAGCAACCAGCATGGCGGCAGAAAATCTCTATTGCTCATTTATTCAGAATTATGTTATTTAGAAAAACTCTGAATACTTACGTCCACACCCTCTAGTCATGTGGAAAGCGGTAAACAAAATTTTCATGACATTTTTCACATTTCATTCCAAGCAATTCTACATTTGAATGAGATTGTTGATCGACCACACACCAGGGTGTGAACTTTTCCCGATGACTGCAGTGGGCAAAAGTTGTTAAATAAAAAGATCAAGTGCACATGTCATAACTACAGGCAAAATTGTTGGGAATGGATTATGAATGCAGTTTATCGCTGATAAGTTGATTTCAACCACAGTTTGTGTTTTCAGACAGACACTTTATATACTGTCTGGTTTTGACAACCTCATGACCACACGTTGCAAAGAAGCTTGTATGTGTTTTCTTTCCTGTAATTCATTTCATTGTATTCTGTAACATAAACAACGCACTAGTGGCGTTTATTTCACCTCGTATGCAAAGTAGGCATTTTGAAAATGTTGTGGATGGAGCTTGCAGTGCGGGCAAATTCGATACTCAACTGTTTTGTAAATGTCTGTTAAATTTACTACTATTTTTATTTATTGGCTTTCCTGAACATTCATGGCGCCACTCATGTTTGAAAATTAGGAAATGCAAGAATCGCTGTTTCGCATGTCTTTGTGGGCTTTTTAAGTCACCGTTGTTGATGTGGGGGAAAGCGACTTCATTTGAACAATAGACCACGCCCCCATCTGTTTATATACCATGTCGGCCTTTAACAAGTGTTAACCCATGCTAACTGTTGCATGAATGCAATTGGGTCTATTGAGTTTTTAATCTACCAGATATTCATGTAATCAGTTTACTTAATGATAAACCCAATTTCATTCTAGGACATATGAATGGACCATTACGTAGGGGTCGTGGAGGAGGACCAAGGATGGGGTAAGGATTCTGTGCTTAACCTAAAGTAGTGTTTTTTAAAGGCCCAATTCATTTCAATTCAGTGTTTATTGGAGGTGTGGCTAGGCTTAATGAGTGCTTATTGATCACTTGCATAGCCTTTGTTTACATAAACTTGTATAACCAGTCAGACTTGCTTCCATTGAGCATGAACCAAACCACATAAGCATTCCGCAATTACAAAATTAATAACAGCTAATAGGAGATGCATTACAAAGTGATGTGGCATTGATCATTTCTTTGAATTATGTTTATTTCAACAAAAACATTTATCTGAAATGCAGTTTTGCTGTTTCATATGTATTTGTGCATGCTGCCATACTCTCTATGGTCAATACTAGGTTGGCACATTCACACATAGTAATAGTAAAATTTGAGATGAAGTATCACTGTGTTTGAAAACCTGATGACACACCACACCCATTTGTAAAGCAAAATAAAACTAGTGCACATTTCTGAACTTGTAATATGTAAAATAAATATTTTTTACTAAATTTAGCCCTCGTTAAGAAATTTAATTTAATGAAAATAAAAATACCGTTAAAGTCCTAATATAAACCGCATACGTAATAGTAACCACACCCCCAATTCCGGCTTTGGGGTTAAGGAGTTCTTAACAAAAATTGAAAACTTGAAAAGTACCTATTATTAACCGCACCCCCAATTCAACAAGACCGTGACTGACTTCATTGTTCCAAAACGGCATTGTTCCTAATCCTATTCTTTTGTTTCGACAACATGCCTAAAAATATTCACACCTATTTATTGTTCAGCGGTGATAAGATGTCAGACAGGCAATGAAACTGCTTTTGTTCTGGCGGCGACCTCTGTCAATACTCATTCTGAATACGTCTGTGTTTCGTAAGTTTTAGACAATGATCTTTTATCACCGTAAAAGTATTAAGGTAGCGAGAAGGGAAATTTTCACTTTTTTCTTGATTTTTCAAAAATTGATAAAACGTTTACTTTAGACCTTGATACATCATCCCAGGTTTACAAAAGATCGAAATTGCGAAATAACGTCGCTCAAATCAGTGTTTTAAAACGCTAGCAGAAAAGACTACAACTGCCGTTTGCATATTGTTTATCTTTGAAAGGGTTTAAATAACATCTTATCTGTATACTCCGTTGTTGACGATTCTGATATAACGGGTGATAAGCTTCCAGTTGCAAACAATGAGTGTTTATCTAACGTCCATTGTCAGCATTATTGTTAGTCAAGACTTCGTCGGAGAAACATGGCCATACAGTACTCATTTCGCCCAACCTTCCGCTTTTACATCGACCGCTTAACGCTTAATTTCCGACCATGCGGTCTTGTCCGACCGGAAACCGACCGCATTTTAATCGCGTTTTTTTTTTTTTTTTTTTGGGCTCGCTCGCTCATTGAAAACACCGACCGCTCGTCCAAACACTGATCACTGGCGCAGCAGGGGTGGTCGAAATGGTGGTTTTGATAGTAAAGTGTGAACGTACAACTAACTAGTATTAACTATTATTAAATTCTGAACGGCACTTCAAATCTAATAGTTGTATGACACTTGTATCGTGAAAGCAACTGAACTGGGACCTCTTGTTACGTGTTTTGGGTGCTTGTTCTAAATGTAATATGTTATTTTATTTTAATGAGACAATCACGTGAAAAAAAAACATAGGTAACTCATTTTGACAGAGCAGAGAAACGAGGAAATGTTAATGATTAATTCCAAAAATAACGATACCGAATCCATGTCGGTCCATGTCTGGTAAAATTTGACATTCAATTTTTAAAATTAGGTCACGATCATTGAATGACTTCGGCCTAAACCGTATACGTATACGTAAAATTGTTCCCACAAAAAATATTTTCGACTAAAAACGGCCACAGGCCCTGAAAAAATCGAACAGAGCTTGACATGTATGAATAATTTATTGGGCTTAAAAATTTAGTTATAGCCATAGATATTTGGTGGCCAGTCGATGAACAATTTCGAAACTCAAGATTCACACGGCTGCGAAAGTAGAACATTCCGGAGGCGGTGAAACGGAAGAGCCAAACTTAACGCATAAAAATAGAACGCGTATTTTGACCTCTGTGGCCAACCAATGGCTGATCACAATTACGTTTGCGGTCGTTGCCAAAGAACTCCGCGTCCATCGCCTGGCGATGCTCTTCACCCCCCCCCCCCCCCCGGAATGTTCTACTTTCGCAGCCTAATCGCAGATTTTTCGAAAAACGTCGATTAGTAGAAATGTTCCTATTTTGGGCGGATTATTGATAGAGAATAATGTCTTTATTACACGGTCGACAGACATTCCAAACAATCAAAATTATCAACGAAAGACTAGGTTTATTTTAGGCTTAGAAATATATTCTTTCAGTCAGCCCATGCATGGAACTGCCATTTAGCTTCATAGTCCTTCAGCTTGTCTTCGCCTCGGAGGAAAACAACAATAATTATACAAAACACATTGCGAAGACTCAATAATCAGGAAAGAAAACCCAGACAACCATGTCGTACTTGTGTTGAAATACATTTTGTATTTCACGTCAGAATATTGTTTAAAATAAAATATTCAGTCCAAGCCAAATCGAGGCCAAAGGATCAGGTTGCGTGCTTATAACTTTTGTCAGCTGTTCAACATCTATAAAAACCATAAAGACAATTATAAGACAATGTGAACCTCAGAAATTTTTCTGTTAGTCCGAATTTTAAATGCGTGCGAGCGAGCGGTGATATTTCGGGGTTTGCGCGGTCGAAAATAAAACTAATTAATTGTCCAATTCAACAAGCGGTCAAAAAAGCGAGAAAAAAGGTGTTTGGAACGCGGGAGCGGGCGGGAGGTAGTGCAAAATGAGTACTGTAAATTTGCGCAACTTTCCTTTAAATCGTTTTATTTTCCAAGTCAATATTCTATTTTACTAATACACTGTACCATGTTTTCTAACGCAGTGGCGAAAAAAAAGCGTTGACAGATGAGGCAAAGAAAAATCTGCCACTCAGTGTCACACTCTGACACAGCAATTTTGTTTTCAAACATCGGCCATTTTGTTTCACCATGAAAACCGTTTTATTAGATCACTTATCAGAGACACTTGAAGGATTAGCTTGTTTGTAAACTGTCAGCGTGTACAGTGGGACAGTAATGTTTGTCAGAGGATTATCCCTCGTTATTCGTTTGCATAACAATGGAAACCCGAACGTTCCTGGAGTGGGGACTCAAATGCCAGCAGTTTTCTTCATTTTTCACGCTCGAGCATGAAATTATTCATTATCAGACACTCTTTATGAGCTCTATGATATCAGTGGTTAATATGTTTGGCCATTTTTAGTGAATATTTATAATAATGCTGCAAATCTACAGTGTTTTATTAACCAAAACTGTTTTTCGCGTTTTTCTCGAATTGAAGTTTCGATTGAGTACGACTCATTGGGACCGCCGCCAAATCAAGTGCGTTCGGACTAGGACATTCAAACTCGCAGTTATCGTTCAATAGATAATGATGGTGCAAAATATGTCTGGGTTTTTAAAGAAAATGCTTTGTCACAGAATAATAGTCTGTTAAAGGTGTCAAGTATGAAATAAGTTGAGGACAAAAAAACAAACCTGCATAGAAATCGGAATAATAGGTCTTTTGATTATCTGAGACGCATTTCAATGGACTTGATTACGGACAATGCATGACGTAAATTTCACCAGGAAATTCCGCAGTGTGCTCTCGCAATCGCGTACTTAGTCATTTTTACAAGGTTCGCCATTTTTGATGTCGCGTGATAATTATGTAAACAACGACTGTCCAGTTTGTGCGAAATTGTGCCTCTATACTTAGTCTTTTGAAATATATAAGCTAAATTACTCTTCTGAACAACACAACAGACAGAGAATGTTTTATTCGAAAATGTCACAAAACCCTTCTCGCTACCTTAAACTGAGCATTGAAGAATAATTTATCTTTCGAAAACAAAATAATTTCTTGATTTAAAAAAAAAATCATGCAGTTTTCCCATGGAAATCAAAGGCAAAAGATTGCACTACATTATCGGTAAATCTCTTCCGTGTTGCGTTCACCATGAGGTCTCTGAACTGTCATTAACATATTTAAATGAGCTATGTAATTTAGACACGTGGGCACCATCCAGCATTTTGATTGGTTAATTAGCGACTTGACCTATCCGGTCAATGATACGTCACGTGAGCATGCAAAAACATGGCAGATATCGTATCTGCTGTTTACATGTGACTGAAATCATTCCCTTACGGGGAAACTAAGTTGAATTTTACTTGCATTTTATAACAATTCAACGAATTTATTTTTTGTGCGTTATTGTAATCACTGCTAAATAATAATCACCAATATCAACACTTCGAAAACAAGTTATTCACTTGTAACCCGCAGCATGGTCGGATCGAGCTATCGTTATGTGATCATTTGCTACTAAGCAGTGCATTCGTGTTTTTATTTGAAACTTCTGTTAGAATATACTTTTCGTTACCAAGAAAATAAAAAAATAAATGCATATTACATTAAAAATACTGAGTATTTTTTGTATCATGTGGAATTTTTTTTTTGATTGACTGTAATTTTTCAACATTTCGTAACGCCTATTTTAGAACCAAAATAAGGCCTTTCATTCTTCCCCGACGCCTATTCAAGAGATTGTACGGTGTATTGTTTGTTTTGTGCATGTGTTGTGGACAAAAAATGACCACGCCCATTTAGTGATTGCAATATGTACGTAATAGAAACCGCACCCCGAACTTGAGCTTTTGATCCCAATTTTTAAATTGATACATTGTAATATAAACCGCGGTTTATAATAGGACTTTAACGGTAGTAGCATTTTAGCCTTTCTAAGGGGCCGACAGGTGACACAGTGTTACGGTGTGAATTTGCCATTTCTTCAAACCACTGTAAAAAGCCACGAAGAAGCCAGTAAATTAATTTGTACTGAATCGCATGCAACATAATTGTGTGGTCAGTCTTCATTCTGTTCCATTTACCGTCATAGGTTGCATTATTTTTGGAATACGCTCGCTATCACCACGTACACACCCTTTGAACATACCAGTATACAATACTAAACACAATATTCATTTCGTTAAAAACGACTAAGGGTATTTCTGGCTCGTAATCTCAGTGGTGACCTTTTATATTTGTGAACATGATTTTCATTCTTCGTTAAATCCGCTATGTAAATGTTTGTAGAGATTAGATGACACACTCTGTTTCAGCAACCTAACCTAATCTAACGTCACGTGACATTGGTTGACAGCAGTTAATTATTCAAGCATCGTAGCATGTTCAACTTGGACACTATTTATTGTCACAAAAACAACATATAATGACTACTATGATATTCATAGTCGCATACATCCACTGAGGCACGACATAATCAACCTGTAAGTTTGGGAAAACAGGTCTTTACCAGAGTTTGGCTGGAGCTGTTGACTACAGCTTGACTTAGCAAGGAAATAATAATTGTTTAGAAGTGTATTTATAGTATACCTTGGCCAGTTGATTCATTATTATGTGAAGTTTATGCTTATCAATTTTTACAGGACTTTTAACAGTGAAAGTTATAACAAGGGGTCCAGGGAGTTTGTGAACAGTAAACTAGAAGAAAGCAATGTTTGGACGAACCCAACAGAGACAACTACAAGTACCACCCTGAATACACAAGCAGAAACTGGTGAGTTACGCAAGTAATGAAATTATCAGTAATACATTTCTGTGACTTTTGCTGACTGGCAGTCATTTTCTTGACGTGTCAACTGTTTCTCATGCATGACAGATATCACTCCAGTGGGGGTGTGGGGGGTGGGGTGGGGTGGGGTGTTAATGCACATTGGATTTGTGATTTCATTTGATTTCATTTGGCCACCATACTTCTGTTATCAGCCCCTGGGACTATTAATTTGGGTTCTGTTGTTGGATGATGTCTGATTTAAATATATATAGGTGAAAAGTGATAATTATGAAATTGTGTTGTGTAAGCGTGTACACATTTCAAATCGTGATTTTTAGAAGAGGTTGTTACTAATTTATAATGTGAAAAACATAACAGGAAGTTGCTTTAATTTGTCTCGATAGATACAGATGAGTCTTTACTATCTGGAATTTCGTAATGAGATGCATGTAACAGAATTTATTGAATTTTCTATCATTGTTAATTCTAGGCATCGTGTAGTGGAGTCTCATTTTCATTTCATTTACAGTCTTGCACTGTATATTCAAAATGCGCTCTATATAACCACTTACACACTCGGAACATAACAGTGAACAATACTAAACACAGTATTCATTGAAAACAAGTAGGGTTATTATGTAAATGTTTGTGGAGATTAAAGGATACACCCTTTTTTCAGTGGTTCAATGTCACGTTACATTGATTGACAGCAAGCTTAGCAGCTCATCTGTTTAGCCGTTTGTGGTTTTTAACTTTTTTCGTATATCAGGTGGACCTCCCCCAGATTTGCTAACAGCGAAGCCATCTCAGCTGAGAGGTTGCTTGTCAATGAATGCTGTTCCAGAGCAGCGTCTCTGACATACTCAGATTGTATGGCAACCCTTTTAATGTTAAAAATGCATCAAAATTTTGTGTTTCTCCATTCTGGGCCCAGATCTTGGACGTTGGTACATACATACATTGAACATGAGGCCAAGATGTTTTTTAAGATTTTTTTTTTAGATAACTGAATACTGTTTCTAGAGCCATAACATAACCTAATTCAAAAGAAATAGTAATGTACGACTATCAGATTAGGTACATGGAAAGGTAGCAGATGCTACAGCACTTCAGTTGTCTGTATTTGATCAATGATTTTATTATTACAGTCTAACCCCCGAATAGTCTTTTCCTCTGTAGGAACTTGGGGTGACAGTATAACCGCAACAACGGAAGATTGGAGTGCTGAAGGTGACTGGGGAGGTGATTTAGCAGAATCCAAGGTATTTACAGCCAGGATTGGTTCCCCACCTCCTAGTAAGACTTTACCAGACAGTACTACTTCATCTCTGTCAAATAGCATTCACAAGCCAGCGGAGCCCACTGGACAATCCAGTGCTGATGGAATGAACTCTGGTCGACAAACGTCACACATCCTTGGCCAGTTGACTGATGTAACAAATCAGTCTGTCCCTGAGCCAACACCTGCACAGGTAATAACAAAACTTGAACATCATAAAGATCAATAAAACTGAAAGCACATAACTAAAATAATGAAAATTATCTTGGTTAACCAAAATACCATCCGATCTTGGTGTCCAAGCCTTTACTATTACTCCGGTTTTTCACAATCAGGCTCAATTTGGATTGATATTCTGGTGTATGACATTCTTGCATTATGTTTTTGTTCAGATGCAATTGCTGAAAATGCTGTGATAAAACTACACAGATTAATAAATAGGTGTTTCCAACCTGGTTCAACCTTGAATCTTCAGTTCTCTAACATTGTTTGACTTGGTGCCTTTGCACAAATTATGTGGTAGCAAAATTACCAACGTACAAAAGCCGGTTTTAGCAAATGGGTCGTTAACTGCCTTTAAACTTGCAGTTCATCTAGTTTTCAGACAATGACTTGTGCCTTTCGTCACTTTAATCTCGTCAAAAACAACTTTTAATTTAAATGAATCTGGTGGTTAAATAGTTTAACTGAAGCTATTGCCTGTTGCACATGTCCTTATTTTGAATTTCTAATTTGAGTTGTAAGTTACCCATGATTCATCAGTGTCATGTGGTGCTATGCAACCGATTAGCTTTGAGCACAATTGGGAAAAAGTCGTACCATCTGACCATGTTCATGTTATCCAGTGGTTTCCTGTTTCTCTTTGTCTGACTGTGAATCTTTGTGTCGGAATTGTTTTGACGTAACTCTCAGTTAGTAACAGTCAGAGATTTTTGAAGAACTATGCTCAGTGGTTATGAATATTAATCAGTTACTAGTCACTGTGTCCTTAGAAATTTGCAATGGGTTCTTGTATAAATCTTCTCTTCATCAATCAGCTCCTTCTGTAATTCTCCCTTGTATAAGTGGGTACTGTATGTAACCTGTGTGAGAGTTTTGTGTTGCTGGAACTGAGGGTTTATACAATGATATTTAATCCAAATACCTTCATGCATGCACATAGTTAATCTTTTCGTAAACTGATTTTGGGGGTCTCAAAGAAAAATATTTGTTCTTCAGGTTGGTATTCCTAGTCAACCATCATCGCTTGGAGTAACAGCAACTGTAGGTGCACCTGTAGTCACTATTGGTTCTGTGACAATTGGTAGAAGTGTGGCAGTTGGCACGGCTCCTGTTGGTACCACCAGTTCGCTGGGCACCGTGGGATCGATGCCTGTAGTACAGCAATCAGCACCGCCATCACAGCATCTGGGACAACCACCTGTGACTGGACCAGTAACTCAGCCCTCTTCAGCGATAGTACAACCACCACCACCTCGAACTCAGCAACCCAAAATTCCAAAGAGCAAAAAAATGCCTCCACCATCAAAGGTATAACAAGTTTTTCAAATGTTTAGTTTGGTTTGACCTCCGTGCATCTGTATATCTTAGACATGTCTGGACTGATTACATTCAAACTTCACACATACATCATGCATATTATATATGCACATCAATTTGATTCATGATCTGATTCAAGATGGCTGAATGGCGGCATTTTTGTGCTGAAAAATCATTAAAATCCAGCATTTATGGATGATTTTTGTTCAAACTTGGTGCATACTGATGCATGTCATTTTGTTTTTCAGATCAAAGTAATTTTAATAAATGCAGTCAAGTGCCATATCTCTGCCATGCTTCGACTGATTATGTTAAAATTTGATATACCGGTATTCATTCTACATCATGTTATAGATATTCAGATGTATTCAAAGTGGACAACTGGTGGCTATTTTGTTTCAATAAATGCTGTTCCAATATCTCTCATTATGGACAAGTACTTGTTTGATGATCAGATACAAGATGACTGAATGTCAATCATTTCAGTATTTAAAAATCACCACAATCAAGCATCAGTTTCTGGATCCATATCTCTGACATGTTTATTAGTCCCCTGTTCGGGCGAAGTCCGAAAACGGGGACTTATAATTCGGTCTCCGACCGTGCGTACGTACATGCGTGTGTGTCCGTCCGTCCAGAGTCGTATCTCAGAATCCCTTGGACCGATTCCGTTCATTCTTTGCATGTGCCTAGTACTTTATGTGGGACATATGCACATGCAGTGATTTAGCGATTTGATTCAAAATGGCAGACTGGCAGCCATCTTGTTTTTTTGAAAATAGCGTATTTTGGACATGCTTTGGCAGTTTTCATTCAAATTTAGTACATAGATCATACATGTTAGGATACATGTCCTGACCGTCCGCGAGTTCCTGAGTCTGTCCAGAGTTATATTTCAGAATCCTGTGGACTGATTCCGTTGTCCATACGATTTATTTCGCAATTGGATCAAAGATGGTTGACCGGCAGTCATCTTGTGTTTTTTTTATGCTGTATCTTGGACGTGCTCTGTCAGTTTCCATTCAAATTTGGCACATACATGTACTTTATACATGTTGGGATGCATGTCCATGACAATTTGTTTCAAAATCTGGTCAAGGATGGCTGATTGACAGCCATCTGACTTTTTGGCCGTACTACTATATTTCCATAATTTATGTACCATTTCTATTCGTATTTGGCACATACATCATATATATCAGTGTGTTTCACAATCAGATCAAAGATGGCCGAATAACGGCTGTTTTTATTTTTGGCCATATTACTACTACACAGAACACGCGTTTTGATGTAAATAAACAATCTGTTGTATACGCCACTTGGAACTCGAGTTTCAAGAACACGCTCGTGACAACCCCTCCACTTTAATATGATGAGCACAAAGGGACCTTTCAAAAATTTAACGGGGACTGTGTTTTATATGTGATCATATTTATTGGTTTCCTTGCCTTAAAGAAAAGGTAAATGTGTATTAGTGACGAATACAGCTTGTGTATTAGTGACGAATACTGCTTGTGTATTAGTGACGAATACTGCTTGTGTATTAGTGACGAATACGGCTTGTGTATTAGTGACGAATACGGCTTGTGTATTAGTGACGAATACGGCTTGTGTATTAGTGACGAATACGGCTTGTGTATTAGTGACGAATATGGCTTGTGTATTAGTGACGAATACGGCTTGTGTATTAGTGACGAATACGGCTTGTGTATTAGTGACGAATACGGCTTGTGTATTAGTGACGAATACGACTTGTGCATTAGTGACGAATACGGCTTGTGCATTAGTGACGAATACGGCTTGTGCATTAGTGACGAATACGGCTTGTGCATTAGTGACGAATACGGCTTGTGCATTAGTGACGAATACGGCTTGTGCATTAGTGACGAATACGGCTTGTGCATTAGTGACGAATACGGCTTGTGCATTAGTGACGAATACGGCTTGTGCATTAGTGACGAATACGGCTTGTGTATTAGTGACGAATACGGCTTGTGTATTAGTGACGAATACGGCTTGTGTATTAGTGACGAATACGGCTTGTGTATTAGTGACGAATACGGCTTGTGTATTAGTGACGAATACGGCTTGTGTATTAGTGACGAATACGGCTTGTGTATTAGTGACGAATACGGCTTGTGTATTAGTGACGAATACGGCTTGTGTATTAGTGACGAATACGGCTTGTGTATTAGTGACGAATACGGCTTGTGTATACTATTAGTGACGAATACGGCTTGTGTATACTATTAGTGGCGAATACGGCTTGTGTATACTATTAGTGGCGAATACGGCTTGTGTATACTATTAGTGGCGAATACGGCTTGTGTATACTATTAGTGGCGAATACAGCATGCAAGCTTTAATAGTTTTCCTATGTTTTTTTTAGCTCCGCTGTCGACTTTGTCGAGCGGAGCTTATCATATAAGTGATTGTCCGTGTAAACCGTGTACCCTTTTCGCTATGTCAGCAAAAGATATTCCTTCTAAATACAGCTCAACTATCTTTTCGCGAATCCCAGGTGGAGTCGGGAATCCATGTTTACCCAACAACGTGATGACTGTGAATGTGACAGTCACAGTCAACGAGTGCGTGATTGGACAGTGGAGCGGGACTTGAAGTCAGGGTGCATCACATATGTATCAAAACAAACTTTATTGTAGCAAAACAACTTCAACAACATTGGAAGCAATTGCTGTACATTTACCAACAATGTTGATAATAATTTGCTGTAGTGTTTAGTTAAACATAATCGTTCAAAGAATGACTGAAACAATAGTAAATAAGTTAAAGTATCCATCTCTGCGATCGAATCGAATCAACCTTTAAAAGGTCATGTTTACTTTCACACACCCAGGGTTACTCTTTTTAGCTCCGCTGTCGACTTTGTCGAGCGGAGCTTATCATATGAGTGATTGTCCGTCGTCGTCCGTGTCAATGTTTTACTTTTTCGACTTCTTCTTGAAAACTACAAGCCTGAATGCTTTGATACTTGGTGTATATGTACCTTGGGTAGACCTCTCTTAGGTTTGTTTATTTCATGTTGATATCTTCAATTCTCTAATTTTGGTGAATATTTTTGTCATTTTTGGTAAAAAGTGATATTTTCGACTTCTTGTTAAAAACCGCAAGTGCAAATGCTTTGATATTACATATATAGGTACTACATGTGGACCTCTCTCAGATTTGTTCATTTCGTGATGATATCTTCAATTCTCTAATTTTGGTGAATATTTTTGTCATTTTTGGTAAAAAGTGATATTTTTGACTTCTTGTTAAAAACCGCAAGTCCGATTGCTTTGATACTACATATATAGGTACTACATGTGGACCTCTCTCAGATTTGTTCATTTCGTGATGATATCTTTAATTTTCTATTTTTGGTGAATATTTTTGTAATTTTTGGTAAAAAGTGATATTTTTCGACTTCTTGTTAAAAACTGTAAGTCCGATTGCTTTGATACTATTCATATTGTTCATTTTCTAATGATGTCTTCAGTTCTTTAATTGAAATGTGCATTGCTAACAGCGGAGCTATCTCAGCCGATAGGCTGCTTGTTTAGTAACCGTGACACACCCAATCATGAATAATCAATAACATCATGAATAATTATCAGTCAAATGCCCGCAGATGTGTTCGGTCAGGATTTCTTTAGCGATCAGGTTAATTTTCACGATCATACTAAAAGGACTAAATTATTTCTTTTTGTAAAACAACAAAGAAGTCACGACTACATCTCTCAGGATTTGTTCTTTTCTTGATAACTTCCATTATTTAATTTTGATGAATATTTTTTGTCATTTTTGGTGAAAAACGATATCGAATTCTTGGTGAAAATAGCAAGTCTGATTGCTTTGACATTATACATATTGTTCATTTTCTAATGATATCTTCAGTTCTTTAATTAAAATGTCCATTGCTAGCAGCGGAGCTATCTCGGCCAACAGGCTGCTTGTTCTGAAATAAAAATTATAAAATAATTACTTCCAGCCAAATTGACTCGTCTGATTAATTTAGATTCCAGCGACACCCGTTGAGATGCCCATGTCAGCGTATACAAGTTCGTTGGGTAATGTTGATGTCCAGTTTGGTGCTCTGGATGTGACGGATTTTATCAGTAACAATGATTCTGTGGCAACGTGTACAGGCAGTAGCTTGCTGTCTTCATCAACAGTAAGGTAAGCAATCTAGCTCTGTTAGGGGGACCTCTTAGCATCCCTAACTGCTTGCATAAAGTAATTTATATGTTGATTATCTTGGTGTTATCTTTTGCAGCAGTGTGAATGATGTCTCGTCAGGTACCAGTCATCTGTCAACATTCTCAAGTAAACCCAATGACACGTACGGTGGTTCTTTGATGAGCTCATCAATGATGTCCAGTGCTTCAGTTACGATGACCACCACGTCAGCGCCAATAGCATCCTCACTAGAACAGTCAGCAAGGACTACGTATAGCCAGTCAGCATCATCACAGAGTAAATCGGTTAGTACTTTGGAAGGAAGGAGAGAGTAGGTGGTGGTTGTGTTGCCTGATGAGATCTTGATATTTACTGATTTGTATAATGATGGTTCAGTGTAGCTCTGACAACTCAACAATCTACCACACCTAATCTATCATGTGCATGCGTGTCCAATCAATAATTGTAGTTTATTTTTGAAATCTTAACCAAAGTAAACATTTTCAGCTTTCAAGTTGAATTACATATTTTGATTACATTCAGTTACAGCCAGATCATATTTCACTGCCACAACAGACATCGTCACTCATGGGATCATCACAGAGAGCATCACAGTCCACAACAATGGATGGTAAGAACCATTTCTTGATCTGACTTCTGTTTTATAAATGCATGGTTAGAGTTCATGTTTAGTAACAAAAATTCTTGTGTATTCTTGTCTGGTTTAGATACTGACCGTTTAAAACTGTCACTTCAGTCTTTCTTTAAATGTTTGTGCTTTGACACATTAAATTATGGCACAGATGGGATGTTACTTAATGTAGTTAGTACAGAAGCCAATACTTAGATGTAGCTCTGTTCAAGATTGTTATCAATCTGATTAAAATCTGATGTAGTGTACAGGCTTTAATTATTTTGGCTATAAACTTATTTTAATTTAATTTTTTATTAGCTCCGCTGTCGACTTTGTCGAGCGGAGCTTATCATATGAGTGATTGTCCGTCGTCGTCGTCCGTGTCAATGTTTTACTTTTTCGACTTCTTCTTGAAAACTACAAGCCTGAATGCTTTGATACTTGGTGTATATGTACCTTGGGTAGACCTCTCTCAGATTTGTTCATTTCATGATGATATCTTCAATTCTCTAATTTTGGTGAATATTTTTGTCATTTTTAGTAAAAAGTGATATTTTCGACTTCTTGTTGAAAACCGCAAGTGCAATTGCTTTGATATTACATATATAGGTACTACATGTGGACCTCTCTCAGATTTGTTCATTTTGTAATGATATCTTTAATTCTCTAATTTTGGTGCATATTTTTGTCATTTTTGGTAAAAAGTGATATTTTCGACTTCTTGTTGAAAACCACAAGTCCAATTGCTTTGATATTTACATATATAGGTACTACATGTCGACCTCTCTCAGATTTGTTCATTTTGTAATGATATCTTCAATTCTCTAATTTTGGTGAATATTTTTGTAATTTTTGGTAAAAAGTGATATTTTCGACCTTGTTGAAAACCGCAAGTCCAATTGCTTTGATATTACATATATAGGTACTACATGTGGACCTCTCTCAGATTTGTTCATTTTGTAATGATATCTTTAATTCTCTAATTTTGGTGAATATTTTTGTAATTTTTGGTAAAAAGTGATATTTTCGACTTCTTGTTGAAAACCGCAAGTCCAATTGCTTTGATATTACATATATAGGTACTACATGTGGACCCCTCTCAGATTTGTTCATTTTGTAATGATATCTTTAATTCTCTAATTTCGGTGAATATTTTTGTAATTTTTGGTAAAAAGTGTTATTTTCGACATCTTGTTGAAAACCGCAAGTCCAATTGCTTTGATATTACATATATAGGTACTACATGTGGACCTCTCTCAGATTTGTTCATTTCATGATGATATCTTTAATTCTCTAATTTTGATGAATATTTTTGTAATTTTTGGTAAAAAGTGATATTTTCGACTTCTTGTTGAAAACCGCAAGTCCAATTGCTTTGATATATTATACATATAGGTACTACATGTGGACCTCTCTCAGATTTGTTCATTTTCTAATGATATCTTCTGTTCTTTAATTGCCATGTGCATTGGTAACAGCGGAGCTATCTCAGCCGACAGGCTGCTTGTTACTTTTGTTATTAATGCCTTTTTATTTTATTATTTTACTTTGATTTTGATTTTGTTTTAATTCCGCCCTACCTACATCTGATCCGAAGCCTATGTAAGTCTTGGTCAAATCTTGCGTAAGTAACTGCCAATCACAGCCCCCCTTTTATACAGGCTGTCGGTTGCTTACTTTTCAGTGTAGTGATACTCTACGGGCAATCTTTCTGTACATTATATTTTGCCCACTTGAATAGACCATTAATAGAAAATTGCTAGTATATTTTTATTTACAAAAGAAATTCCACAGCATTTTACAATTTTTGTCATTACAATGAATATTTTTGTCACTTCCAACAAATGTGTACACTTCCTGATACATCTTTGCCAGCCAAGGTTCGTTCATTCAGTTATCGCTTCAATTTTACATCACTGAGCATATAATTATCTAGAATGGAAGCAAAAAAATAAGTAAATTGTAATGATTAGAACACTGTAAACAGCTAAAGTAAACAATGCAAAATGATTTTAAATTGTGTAACGGTCACCGGTTCACGGCATCGACGCAGAAAATTGGAGCAAAAAAAATGTCCTGATCAATTGCTATGTGTTCCAAATAAAAATTATTTTATTCCAGTCCAAATCAGCTCAATTAACTTTAATAAAGAGTTATTGTATAATGTACAAAATGTTGATACATTTTGATGAATATTTACAGCTACGGCTTCAATACCGTAGACTATTTTGGTCTGATCGTTTACAAAACATCGCCCGTCTTCATGAGGGCAAGCAACTGGAAACAAAATCGTCACTCCCAGAATAACTACGCAAAATAACTATCTAAACTCGAACCATTCAAGCCACAATATTAACATAAAAATGACTTTCGTTGCATTTGACAATGATAAACTTACCGAAAAACCGTGTTATTCCCGGTCACTAACGTCGGTATAATCTGTCATTTTATTTGAGTGTTTGCCACCTGACTCTGCCTGGTGACATCATCATGTGCGCTATAGAAGGGGGTCTGTGATTCGTTGACTAAAATCGTCGACAGTGGGTCTCGTTGAAATCTTGTTACATAGGCATCGGATCAGATGTATGTAGGGCGGAATTAAAAAAAACACAATAAAATTAAAATAATAATAAAATAAAAAGCCAAAATAATTAAAGCCTGTACACTACATCAGGTTTTACTCGGATTGGATTGTTATGAAATATTCAAAATGCACACATGTCCAATTTTCTTCTTACTTTCTCCAGTTGGATCTGTAAATATGTCATCAAATGCCCCTTCATCATTGGCACAATCCATGGCGACGTCGCATCCTGGACCATCGCTGCCAACCTCGCATACAACATCTGGATCGTCATCCACTTTACCACCTCTCAGTCATTCCTCTAATTTACCTTCTTCAGGCAGTAATTTGAGTACGCTGGTGTCTCATCATAGTAATCATTCTCCTTCCGCACACACAGTAAGTATACCAATGGTCATACCCCAAATAGCTTCTTTTTTTTTTAATCAAGCTGTGTCAAATGATGAGTTAAATACTTTCGTTCTTCTGAAAATATTTGAAGACTTATTGTTCTATCTCTGATGACCAAGTTTGACTTCTCTTGCTGATGTATTCTGTTAATGGCATTTTGAAGCTGCCTGATTGTTTTTATTTTTCCTACTACTGTTTTTGCTTGTTTTGTTGGGTCTTAATTGCGTTGTCAATCAAATCGGCCCACTCTGTGCAGTAAGCTTTAAGAGATGTTTTTAGTATAGAATTCTTGTTTTTGTACTTCACATTTGTGAGGTCAAGATGTTTATAGCCAGACCTATGACCAAGCTTGTTAGACTCCTGTGTGCGAAGGTGCGGTTAGTGTGTCCGTCTGTCTGTTTCACAGATATCTCAAGATTCAATTATAAAGTTTTAATGAAACTTGGTACATAGATGCTCTGGGATAATGCTCAGACCTAATTAGTTTTTGGTTAAAATCCTTGCATATTAATCACCTAATTTGCATATTAATTAACTGTTTATAAGCATTTTCACTTGTTTCTTGTGTACTATTAAACAAATTTCAGCTGCTGTATTTATTTACTGATGAAAAAAAGGTTTATGGCTTGCATGTTATGGAACTCTGTACAATGATATTACATCCTGGATTTTGATTGCACATAACCAAATATGCTCAGTACATTACAGTACATTGCACTAGTGATGGAAGTTGGCTTTAAATATAGAATGGGGACTGTGAATTGTCAATGCTTGATTTTTTTTGATGAGGATAATTTTTAAATACCTGCCACCTTTGGCCTGCAAATTAAAATATGTATTAAACTTTTGACAATATATATTTTTTTTTTGCAGGGGCTTGGTTCAGTTAATCATACTTCGACTTTTGCTGCCACCACGCATACTAGCAGTCATACTGGTAGTAACTTAAGTGGTGCAGTATCTGGTAGTTCACATTCAACACATACCAGTGTACAGACATCACCGATGGCTCCAGGTAAACTCTCTGGGTTGAGTAATGTTAAAGATAACTCGCTTGATGGTAGTCATCACGTGCATCAAAGTGTTACCCAGGTTAGTCAATTTCTTAACTTCTAAAAAAGTTCTTCTTGGACATTAAGTTTTAGATTAGCATTATAGCACAATACTACTTTCTATTGTAAAAATTAGCTCAAAGGAGCAGTGTGCCACCCAACAACAATTGATTCATGGAAACCAATCCTGAAAGATGCTGTTGTGCTGAAATAAAAACAATTGGACGAATTTGAAGTAGAACTTTTGTACTGAAGGGCTTGTAGTTGAGGCTACAGTAGTGAATTGAGTTGCAGCAGGTCATTGTTTAGTAAATATGCCATTACCGTACTTATCTGGGTAAGAGCCCA
The DNA here is from genome assembly GCF_978046115.1 of Saccoglossus kowalevskii. Taxonomy (NCBI): domain Eukaryota; kingdom Metazoa; phylum Hemichordata; class Enteropneusta; family Harrimaniidae; genus Saccoglossus; species Saccoglossus kowalevskii. Next base: position 35,999,878 of record NC_140653.1, read on the forward strand.
TGCCTGGACAAACGCCCACCCCCCACTTTTGACACAATAAAGAAGTTGAGGTCATATCCGGGCGCACGCCCAGGGGGTCTTTTTCTACACAAAACAAAAAACAAAAAAAACTATTTTCTATTTGTTGACTGTGGTTGTATTAATAGTTGACTTTCTTGAAGTCAGTCGTGATACTTATAAAAATTGTTAATTGCGTAAAACAAGGATTGAACGCAAAATAGCTGTGACAGCTTTCTGCCTTCAGGGCAGCGCGTTCATCGCTGATTTTTTTTCAGAATCATAACAGTCAGCAAGTCTATAAAAATAAATATTAAAGCAGAAACGGTAGTTCTCTTTTTGAAATATGTCGTGGCCCTAAAAAGAGCCGGCCGTTTGGTTTGTGCTTCCTTAGAAACGATTCAAGCAAATCGTATAAGAAGAGCCGCTAAGCAAGTGTCGCACTTGTTCGGCTTTAGCGTCGTCGACAATGAAAACAATGTTGCAGTATTGTAGCAACCCGTTGAAATCACGTTATTTTGTTTATAAATATTTTGTAGCAGCTTGCGAATCCATAACTGGGGCCAGCACTTTTGCAATGTCACGCCGAAGACTGCCAACTTTTTTTACCATCTTTTATCACCGCTATTGCATTTCTGTCATGAAAATTATTCTTCTGTCGTTGGGGAAAAAAAAACAAAAAAAAAACTTCCTATTTCAAGTCCACCGCGTTATCCATACAGTGAGACATTCCAACCGCCGGAACTTGCTGAATGATAACTTTCACCGTGATTAATAAGCGTCGAGTCTGATAATAAAGCAATGTCACGATTTGACCTTTATGATGAAATACTAGTAGTGATGCCAATCAAGTAAAGCAGATGCATAAAGGTCAAAGTTGATTGCTAGACTGTAAACAAAAGCATCGTGTGCCATCGCAGCAGAGCGACCCCATTTTTCTTGTCTCTTTATTATGATTAGACATGAATGAAAAGTGCCAAGCTGACAGACTGCGAAATTCGTGGATTAAAGGTGCTAAGTCCAAATTGTGTGGGACGATATCGACGAACTTCAGGAATAAGTGGTAGGGATTTTGTTTGACGGCTACAGTGGACATTTGAGGGCTTTGAGTTTGACGAAGATGGCAAAGAACGTACAAATAAAGATCTGAGAAGTGTTTTCAAACAGCAATGAATTTTTATAATTTTTACTGTGTAAATTTGTAAATTAATATTGATCTTGCATGACGGTTGATTCGTAATTTGTCGAGACCCGAAATCATTTTACGCAGTAGCCAGTTTAACCCCTGACATTTTAATTCATTTTGAGTTTACGCGTATTGGGCGTGTTTGTCGGCGGGAAAATCCTAATTCAAATGATTTCTCACTGTTGATTTTTGACTCCCATGTGCGAAGCACAAAATGGGAGTCTTTGCAGTTAGTGTGTCTGTATGTGTGTATGTGTGTATGTGTGTATGTGTGTATGTGTGTGTGTGTGTGTGTATGTGTGTCCGACTGTTCCACTGCTATCTCAAGAACCATACATCGGTTTTTGATGAAACTTGGTGCATAGATGCTCTGGGCCAATGCGCAGATTTGATTAGGTTTTGGTAAAAATCCATGCTCGTTAATTACCTAATTTGCATGATAATTAGCCAATTTTTAGCTGTTCTATGACTGTTCCACTGATATCTAAAGAACCACTCATTGGATTTTGATGAAACTTGGTACATAGATGCTCTGAACATATGCGCAGATTTGATTAATTTTTGGTAAAAATCCGTGCATATTAATTACCTAATTTACATGATAATTAGCTATTTTTTAGTGGTTCCATGACTGTTCCACTGATATCTAAACAACCACTCATTGGATTTTGATGAAACTTGGTACATAGATGCTCTGAACTAATGCTAGGTTTTGATTAGTTTTTGGTAATAATCCGTGGATACTAATTACCTAATTTGCATAATGATTAGTCAATTTTCGGTTTTTCCACTGATATCTCAAGTACTAATCATCACATTTCAAATGAAACTTGGTACATAGATGTCATACGACACTGCACAGACCTGATAGTTTTTATGGTAATATCAGTACATATTAATTACCTAATTTGCATAATTAAATTATTTTCAGCATTTGATATAAGTAGTTAGCATTACATTTCAATGAAACTTGGTACTTACATACTCAAGGACTATGCAGAGATTGATTGTTTTCGATAAATATTTGTGCATATTAATTACCTAATTTGCATAATTAATTTTCAGCTTTTCTACTGATATCTAAAGTACTAATCATTTACATTTCAATGAATCTAGAATTATGCAGACCCAATTAGTTTCCGGTAAATATTTGTGCATATTAATCACCTAATTTGCATAATTAACCAACTTTCACACTGATATCTCAGGTACTATACATCACATATCAATGAATGTACATGGATGCTGTAGGACAATAGACAGACCTGAATAATTGTGGGTTACAATCTGTACATATTAATTACCTAATTTGCATAATTAACCAATTTTAAGCTTTCACACTGATATCTAAAGTACCGTAAAAACTCCAAAATTTCGACCGGTTTTAAATAATTGGCGTTAGAAATGTGACATGTTTTTAGAGTCGTGGCCGAGTTGTAACTCAAAATCTAAACAAAGTCATCAATCAGTGAGTATTATGACAAGCAAAACAAAACATCAAGACGCGCAGAAGAGGTCAGCACAAAACTAATAGGTCAAAAGACAAAGCTGTCTCGCACTACCTAGGAAAACTTGCGAATGTTCGAAGTACAGGTACCCATTAGACAAAAGATACATGGAAGTTTAGCAAACTATCTCCCCGACCCAGTGCAATGTATCCGGTTAGAATCAAAGCTCACGTGTCCCTTATTTGAGGGACCAAATTCTGCCGTAAATTCGCCCTTGGATTAAAAAATAAAATGGGATTTAAGAAAATAAAATGGGACTTTTAAGGTGTATTTTGGCGTCATTTTTCGGACATTTCAATCAATCCTGCCGGCTAAAATAGAGTCTAAGTTTTACCGTAGTCATTGACGTCTGTCTATTCAAGAGTACACGTGTATGATTTTTATCGTGACTAGCGTGAGCGGGTAAGCTTCCTTTCGAGAATGAGCTGTTATCACTGTGAACAATGTTAAATTATTCTTCAGATGACCAGTTTATTTTTTAAAAACAACTAATTTTTTTATTTAAAAAAAAATCATGCCGTTTTCGCATCAAAATCCAAGCCAAAATATCGTACTACAACATCAATCTCTTCGCATTGCGTTCAATAACATTAACATATTTAAATAAGCTATGGTAATTTGAACACGTTGGCATCATCCAGTTTTTTGATTGGTTAATTAGCGATTTGACCTATTTGACCTAAGAGAACATGGCGGATATCCTACAGCATCAAACGTTTATACGTTTATACCGGAATCATTCGCTTACGATGAAACTTAGTTGACTTTTATTTGTATTTCATAACCATTCAACAAATTTATTTTGTGTACATTATTATAATCACTACTGAGTACAGTAATAATCAACAATTCAGAAACGCAGCATGCCGAGATTTTTGTGTTCGTTTTTATTTGAAACTTCGTTTATTTAGAATATATTTTCGTTACCAATAAAATAAAAATCTCTCAGTCAATCAGAAACCCGGATTCATGCCTTCGAGGAAGGTCCCGTTTGAACGCTCACATCGTTTTTTTTTTTCGTTTGGGGGAAAACTAAAACTGGTCGCAATTTTCGAATAAGAATGAGTCGGCAATTTTTAGTGGAGTCGAAAATTTGGAGGTAAATAAAACACCAAAACCCGGCAAATAAATAGCCAATCGAATTTTTAGAGGGGTCGAAATTTTGGAGTTTTCACGGTACTAATTATTCCATTTCAATGAAACTTAGTACAAAGATGCTCTAGGACAATGTACAAACCTAATTAGTTTGGGGTAAAAATCTGTTCATATTAATTCCCTAATAAGCATAATAATTCATAATTTTTTGGTTCTAATCACATTTCAATTAAACTTGGAGACATAGATTTTCTGTTACATTCCGCAGACCTCATTAGTTTTACACTCAAATCTGGTCATATTAATTTTCTGATTTGCATAATTAGTTTTCAGCTAAGTAATTTCGAATTGTATTTAATGTGTCTCCAATACTCTCAGCACATGGGAGTTCTTTCTAAGCTTTCTTTGATTATTATTTCTGGTTTATTTGCCACATTATAAGCAATACAATATTTTTGTTTTACTTCTAATGTTGCATCGTGTTCATTTATTTCCGTTGCATGTTTTCATTTGCCGTTCTATTCCCTGCCGTAGTTCGATCTGCCTGTTGTCAATTTTCGTGAATTTTCGTTTCTTTTGCCGGGGATCTCCTGGCAAACGCCCACCCCTTCTTTTTGGCAATTTTCCATGTTCAAGACCCTGGGCTTATACCCGGATAAATACGATAATTGTATTGTCTGCTGAATTATTATTTGAGCCATGAACTTGACTAATTTATCTTGATAACCTAAAAAGCTATCATGCAAATGGTTTTCAAATTCTGCTTAAAAACATGCTTACTACTAACCAAGCAAGTGATTCTAACTTTAATTGTATTATTTCTTTGAAATGTAGTCTTCTCTTGGTTCAAGTGGTTTGGGTTCAGTACCACATTCTGTGAGTTCATTGACGACTACTGGTACCGTCCCACTCAATATACAGAGTGCAACATCTGTTAATGTCTCTTCAGCATTAGGATTTTCAAGTACAACAACGACAGCGCTATCCAGCAAGGCTACAACTCAAACTACAAGTAGCAAAGCAGCTCTCAATTTACCTCCTGGTATGCCCTTACTCAATCAAATGGCTGGACATCAATTTATTATGACACCAGGAATACTTCCATATGTGAGTATTAATCATTTCTTCTTGTGCATTTGTGGCCTGGCTGTAATGAAGTGGAGTCATAGTACTGTAGTCGGCAAAATGTCTGTTGTTCATCATTGTCTTCCGGCAAACATCATTGCAAACATTCTTATGGGCAATAATATTTAGCTGATTGCTATCAAACTTGTATATATGGTTAATCTAAGGTATAGTTCACATGTATAGATTCTGGAGCTGGTCTTCCAAAAAATTGTATTTTTGCAAGTGGAAGAACAAGAGATCAAATCCCATGCTAGAAACCTAATTTTTTTCACTTATTTATTCTTGAATTTGCATGTTTTTTGTTTTTTTAATTAGTCCAAAAACGGGGACTTGTGTTTTGACCTCTGCATCCGTGTATTTTAGACATGCCTGGACCAATCACAATCTATCTTCACACATACATCATACATAATATTATACATATGCACATCAATTTGTTTCATGATCTGATTTAAGATGGCCGAATGGTGACAATTTTTGTGCTAAAAAGTCATCAAAATCAAGCATTTCTGGCATTCCAGAACTGGATCATGGCGTTTAAGGATGGATTTTGTTCAAACTTAGTACATACATTAGATTCAAAATGGCTGACTGGCGGCCATTTTGTTTTAATGAATACAATTTATATATTCATTATACATCATGTTATAGATATATACATGTATTCATATTGGTTTTTGTTTTAATTAATGCTGTTCCAGAGCAATATTTTTCAATATGGACAAGTACTAGTTTGGTGATCAGATACAAGATGTCGCTCATTTTAATGTTAAAAAATCAACATAATCAAGCTCCTTCTGGACTTCTGACATGTTTATGTTCCAACTATACTACTATGAACCAAATTACATATCTTAAATTTGATAACTAACAGGGACTGTGCCATGCATGGCTTGTTCAACATTTTCTTTTATTTTGCAGTCATAATTTCTAGCAATTTAACTAATCTGATCAGTTCATGATAAAATTAACAATTGTGTTTGCTGATTTTGTGAATATAAATTCATTCAATGAAAATTAACTGTATGAATAACTTCAGCACTACCGGATTCTGCCAGAAATTTGCCCTGGGCCATCAAACAGCAGTTTGGGTTTAAAAAATAAATAAAATGAGACCAGGAAATTGGCAATTTTTGTCAGTTTTTAGCTTGGCTGTCGAGCGGAGCTTATCATACGAGTGATTGTCTGTTGTCGTCGTCAGTGTCAATGTTTTACTTTTTTCGACTTCTTCTTGAAAATTACAGTTCTTTTTGCTTTGATACTTGGTGTATATGTACCTTGGGCAGACCTCTCTTAGATTTGTTCATTTCGTGATCATATTTTTAATTCTCTGATTTTGGTGAATATTTTTGGTAAAAAGTGATATTCTCGACTTCTTGTTGAAAACAGCAAGTCAACTGCTTTGATACTATACATATTGTTAATTTTCTAATGATGTCTTCAGTACTTAATTGAAATGTGCATTGCTAACAGTATGATCTACCTGCCCAGTGTTCTCCACAAGGGGTTTTAGGCGGGCGGCCCGCCCATCAAGTTTTACGGCCGCCCAGTAACTCTCAACACCCGCCCACCAACGTACATCCAGCTGAAATTATTTGTAAAAAGCTTACATTGTTCTTCCCAAGCCTAAACAAAAGAGTAGTTGCCCAACCCTTTATTTTGCTATTGTTTCAACAGTCCAAACATAAACAATGTCCATTGGAAGTCTGCAAGCAGTTATCAAGTGTATTCATGGCAATGTGTCAATCGCTTGAATTCATTGTCGCCAGACATTGTTGCCACTTATTGCTCACGATACGCAACTACAGTGGTTTCAATTTACAGCTGTATTTTTAATAATCGTCTTCCGATCACGAAAGAAAGAAGTAAATACGAACGAAATGTATATGCACAGAAAATAAACAAATATATTAGCAGATTGCATGTAAACTCGAACAAAAATTTAAATTCTAGCCGTATTTACAACGTTCGCTCGATTTTCATTGTGAAAACAGCATGGAGAAGGCAAACTGATGACCTTTTGGCCTACCCCATTCAACGACCGTCTGCTACCCACCGCTGTTGGCGCTGTAACGATTTAGTATCTAAGTTGCATAGGGGAACAGCGCATTCTGGGTGTTCGTGTACTGAATTCGGAAAGCGGTAATAAACATCAAACATGGCTGCTGGATTAGTTTACCGCGAGTATTTGTAATTGAATAATATTTTAGTTATCTTTTCCACGTACTTTTTTCAATTTATCTATTTTTTATGTCTAATCTTTCGAGAACATATCAGATTCTTTTATTTTGCCGATTGCTAGCATTTTTTTCTTGAATTCCAAAACAATGTGTGAAAACGCAACGTATCGTGGCCGTACATGCGTAAATGCATCTTACCGTCCGTCGGCAAGGGTGAGTACTGATGCCACAAATAAAAATGTTATGGATTTTGTTTTGACAAATTGTCTGTTTTGGCTTCGTGGGCAAATCATCTCGTATATTTTCTACCTTATAACTCAATTATGTTTTGTACTTGCTCTTGGTTACTCGAATTGCATTTCATGAACGCAGAATAATTTGCGAACGCATAAATCACCGATTTCAAACTTTTTGCATTTCGTAAATATTGATAGTGACCAATCTGTTTGTATTTCAAAAAATTGTAACATGTTCCAATTAAATTAAATTAAAAAGAGAATAGTAAATAACTTAGTGTGTATTGCAGTTCATGTCATCAATGCGAGAATGCTGTATGTAAACGATATGCAAATTAATATGCAAATTTATGCTAATTAGGCCGCCCACCAGCTAATTTGGATTGTGGAGAACACTGCTGCCTTCACACATGCATGTGTAGTTTAACTGTTTCTTTTTCTGTTCTCTCCATTGTCAAATGATGAATTAAATACTTTCGTTCTTCTGATACCATATGAAGACGAGTTAATTATTTTCTGATGACTTTATACTGATTTCTTGTATTCCACTCTCTACAATTAGAAAATTGAATTCTGATTCTCAGATAGACACACATGCGATAATTGTTTTACTTCTTCGTCTGCATTATTCATTACACCAAAATGCTAATTGAATGCTTATTGGCATTTCACCTGTGAAATTCTACACAATATACATTGACAGACACTATTTATTCCATTTTTAGCATCAACCAATTTCATACAACTATGACGAGTTACAACTACTGCAGAGAATGCCTATGGTAAGTGTTAAGTCCCCGTTCAGGCGCAGCCAGTTATTAAAGGTTTACTCAGATTTATGAATGCAGTTTCTCAAGCATGTATACATGTATGAGACATAGTTTGGTGTAGTCTCAGATTTTGGACATGGATCAATGGTAGTTTTCAGTTGTCAGTACAATACAATACTAGATTAAGGGAAATCACTTTATGATGAATTGTACCCACATAGAGTACACATTAATTCACCTGTTTGGAGAGGTTCCATGTATTATTTTAACATATAATTGTTTCGTTATAATTGGTTCATGTATCTTTGTTCTTTGTGTCATGGATGTGGATCCGAAACAATAAATGCATTTAATATCAATATCCAATGAATGCAGACACAGTCAGCTTGATGTATCATAGTTAGAAGTCAGTGTAGTGACTTCCAAGTCATTTGAAAACATTGATGCAATTACCTCAGCATTTTCCGCTTCTCAGTTGTTTATGTATACAAAATACTTGATTTATAGAAATACTATTCTTTGACAGAAGTGTAATTTTAATTGCAGGGTTATCCTTCTGCTTATGACATGCCACAGTTTCAGCCTAATACAGCGTTAACGACAGGAAGAGATGGAGCCTCTCTTGGAAATGTGCAATATTCAGTGACTGAAGCAACTAAATTTAGTCGGAACGATGCGTCCTCGCCCATTGTGTCGTCTGTTTCATCACAGCAGCAGCAACAGCAACCACAGCAGCAGCAGCAGCAGCAACAACAACAACCCCAGCAGCAGCAACAGCAGCCTGGTCAAGGTGGTCATCACCAGCAGCAGCAGCAGCAGCAACAACAATTTATCAACCCTGCAATTCCACCTGGTTATGGTTATGGGGGTATGGCATATTATCCTACTGGTGCTGCAGGTGTTGTGCCTGGTTTGCAGTATGGGGCACATACAATGTTTTCAACAGTTAATGCTGTAAGTTCAATTAGTATTACCTGATTAGCTTTTGTTCATTATAGTCAAATGCATCTCAAGACTGTCAAATGATGAGTTAAATACTTTCGTTCTTCTGAAATAATATGGAGACAATTCTTTTATCTCTGATGACCAAATTTAATACCAACAAGTGTTTCTTCAAAAAAAAAAAAAAAACGACATTCTTGCATTTTTAAAAACTAATAATTGTCTACTATTTCTGGTTCGAAATCTAACAAGCATAGTGAAAAAATGCCATTTTTTATATATCCAGTATAATAATACAATTCACTCCTACCTTCTATTAGAACACTCCCTCCCATGCTTCGCAACTCATTTTTCACCTAGAATACAAATGTTGTGTGTACGACCAAAGTGATATATTAATGGATATGTACAAGCAGAAAGTCGTGTTCACCTCTATGCATCCATCCAGGGGCGTATCTCGCTTGTTTCACTTTCCTATGCAGTATATATCAGGGTTCTCCACAAGGGGTTTTTACAGGGCGCCGCGCCCTGTTATCTGAAATTGGCGCCCTGTTTAAATTGTCAGCGCCCTGTTATATTTCCTGTGCGCCCTGCATGATATCAGACAAAGAATTGTTTACAAAACAGGCCAACACTCATTGTCTTCCGAAGATGATTCATCGTGCTCAGGGTAACTGGTTCATTGTTTTAAGGTGCGACTGTGAAAATTCCGGTTTGTTATCGTAGCAGGTCACCGTGATGTGATAACACCACCAAACAAAAAGTTACAAGTTTTTTCAACACGATTAAAAATGAACATGTGGTCTAGAAAAGTGCATTGCCGTACCCATATTTTTACTGCCAGGGTGACGTCAAATATATAAAATCGTTATCGGTAAAACCATTCGTTAAACATAAGGTCTATGGTTAAAAGCAAGTTCACGCCGTGACTGGGTAGCGGCAACATCGTCACCGCCGAGTGGAACAAAGGCAGCAACCGGGCAGCTGTGCACTTGCATGATCGGTAAACGACCAACGCAGCCGACGTACCATCACAGACATTGCTGATCACCAAGAAGTCCACATGAATGCTTGCTTGAACATGTAAATGTTTACATTTAAATGTCACTATTTAAAGTTGAATTTTCTTTAAATCACGATTTAAAAACCCCGGTAAAACGGCCATGCTTTCAACTCGCATCATAAGTGGAGGAAATAAATTTACTTGTGTTTTTTTGGAACAAATATTCTGATTGGTTGTTTTTCGCATCAATGCGTGGCTTTGGCCAATCAAAAGCATCGTTACATAGTATCAGGGTGCACACAGTAAAATGAACTGTTTCCGGGTCATAGCTGTCTTCAACGAAGCAGACATCAACAAACATCCGATTCAAATGAAAATTATTCTTTTAAGTATGTGTTTTGTTTTTTATACCTAATTCTATTATTTTTGATAGTAACTGTTAACTGCAGATCGAAAATCTTCTATTGTGTACATTTTATTTCGTTTGATCACCTTGGTTGTTGGTGCCATTCATGCAAGTTTTTTAATGAACCAATTACGAACGTTTGTGCGACATACATTTTATTTTGCTTCGTCCAAATAAATATAAATCATAAATATAAATTTTTGCTAAAAATTAAATAAAGCATGTATGTATCTATTTGGGAAAATAAATTAACAAACTTGTTACGTCTTTTTCTGGACGCGATCATTACTTGTAAACTGATGTCGCCGCTTGAGGAATCGTGCAGCTAAAATCAGCTGATTGTACGTGCTGACGTTTACTTAATAATAGCTCTTCAAAATTCCTATTCATTTTGTAATAATAAATATATATTATGCATATGTAATAATATGTAGATTAATAGATTTTTTGGTTTCCATTTTTTAACATCCTTGCCAATGATGCACGTTACAAATGTACCACGCCCACCTCACATTGGCGCGCCCTGTTTAATTTTCAAACCGTGGAGAACCCTGTATATATATATATATATATATATACCATTAAAGTCCTATTATAAACCGCGGTTTATATTACAATGTATCAATTTAAAAATTGGGATCAAAAGCTCAAGTTCGGGGTGCGGTTTCTATTACGTACATATTGCAATCACTAAATGGGTGTGGTCATTTTTTGTCCACAACACATGCACAAAACAAACAATACACCGTACAATCTCTTGAATAGGCGTCGGGGAAGAGAGAAAGGCATTATTTTGGTTCTAAAATAGGCGTTACGAAATGTTGAAAAATTAGTCAATCAAAAAAAAATTCCACATGATACAAAATGTAAATGTAATATGCATTTATTTTTTTAATTTTCTTGGTAACGAAAAGTATATTCTCACAGAAGTTTCAAATAAAAACACTAATGCACTGCTTAGTAGCAAATGATCACATAACGGTAGCTCGATCCGGCCATGCTGCGGGTCACAAGTGAATAACTTACTTGTTTTCGAAGTGTTGATATTGGTGATTATTATTTAGTAGTGATTACAATAACGCACGAAAAATAAATTCGTTGAATTGTTATAAAATGCAAGTAAAATTCAACTTAGTTTCCCCGTAAGCGAATGATTTCAGTCACATGTAAACAGCCGATGTGATGTCCGCCATGTTTTTGAATGCTCACGTAATTAGTTTTCAGCTAAGTAATTTCAAATTATATTTAATGTGTCTCCAATACTCTCAGCACATGGGAGTTCTTTCTAAGCTTTCTTTGATTTTTAGCTCTGCTGTTGATTTTGTTGTTCATTTTCTAATATCTTCAGTTCTTTAATTAGTCCCTGTTCGTACGAAGTCCGAAAACGGGGACTTATAATTCGGCGTGCGTCTGTGCGTCCCTCCGGAGTCGTATCTCAGAATCCCTTGGACCGATTCCGTCCATTCTTTGCACGTGTCTAGTACTTTATCTGGGACATATGCACATGCAGTGGTTTAGCGATTCGATTCAAAATGGCCGACTGGCAGCCATCTTGTTTTTTGAAAATGTTGTTTTGGACATGCTTTGTCAGTTTTCATTCAAATTTAGTACATCAATCATACATGTTAGGTTACATGTCCATGACAATTTATTTCGCAATTGGATCAAAGATGACCGACTGGCAGCCATCTTGTTTTTTGAAAATGTCGTGTTTTGGACATGCTTTGTCAGTTTTCATTCAAATTTAGTACATCAATCATACATGTTAGGTTACATGTCCATGACAATTTATTTCGCAATTTGATCAAAGATGGTCGACTGGCAGGCATCTTGTTTTTGTTTTTTTATGCGATATCTTGGAAGTGCTCTGTCAGTTTTCATTCAAATTTGGCACATACATGTACTTTATACATGTTAGGATGCATGTCCATGACAATTTGTTTCAAAATCTGGTCAAGGATGGCTGATTGACAGCAATCTGACTTTTTGGCCTTACTACTATATTTCCAAAATTTATGTACCATTTTCATTCGTATTTGGCACATGCATCATACATATCAGTGTGTTTCATAATCAGATCAAAGATTTCCAAATATTTTTGGCCATATTACTACTACACGGAACAGGTGTTTTGATGTAAATAAACAATCTGTTGTATACGCCACTTGGAACTTGAGTTTCAAGGACACGCTCGTGACAACCCCCCGCTTTAATATGACAAGCACAAAGAGAACTTCAAAAATTTAACGGGGACTGTGTCATTTTCAATGACTTGTTGAAATGTGCTTTGTTAACAGCAGAGCTATTTCAGCCGACAGGCTATGTGCTTTGCCGACAGGCTATGTGCTTTGCTAACAGCAGAGCTATCTCGGCCGACAGGCTATGTGCTTTGCTAACAGCAGAGCTATCTCAGCTGACAGGCTATGTGCTTTGCTAACAGCAGAGCTATCTCAGCCGACAGGCTGTTTGTTTCTAATGTACACCTGAGGACTTACACTTTTTAATTTGTCTTGGAGTTTGATCACATCATCAAACTTACACAAAAAAGAGCATGGAAATGCTGTCAATTCATTTGTCATTAATTAAAATACAAGAACATAGGGGCTGTGATATTCTCATTAGTCAGTTTGATGTAAAATATCTCAATAAATGCACTAACTACTGCATGTGTACAAAACTCTGTTGGTTTAGTGCATTATTGGGGGGGGGGGTGGAGCTCTAAGCTGGCTGACCTGTCAGTGGATGGTGTGTCTTTCTACAAATAGCATTTTCCGACACAATAGAATAGTGTTCTACACAATGCATAGATAATCACAATTAGCTTTTGGCTAAATTTTACTTTTTATTCAGGTCCCTCCATCAACCAGGTCGCAAGGTAGCAGTGCTCCACATTCTGGTTTTCAACAACCAACTGCCTATGGTCAGCATGGATCTCATGGTGGTTATGGAACAGGTCAGTTATCAGCCTTCACTCGTGTGTTTTTTGTCTCAGCTTACTGAAGACGAAATGGGTGTCAGAGAATACAAAAATAGTGATCAAATATCAAATATATAGAGCCTTGCATAGCAAAATGTACTACTGTAAAATCTTTAATTTAGATGGTAGGGAAGAGTGAAAGGCATAACATAGGCGACACACAATGTTAACATGACCCAACGTTTTCACTGTATGATAGTTGGGTTGTACCTAATGTTTTCACTGTATGATAGTTGGGTTGTACCTAATGTTTTCACTGTATGATAGTGGGGTTGTACCTAATGTTTTCACTGTATGATAGTTGGGCTGTACCTAATGTTTTCACTGTATGATAGTTGGGTTGTACCTAATGTTTTCACTGTATGATAGTGGGGCTGTACCTAATGTTTTCACTGTATGATAGTGGGGTTGTACCTAATGTTTTCACTGTATGATAGTGGGGTTGTACCTAATGTTTTCACTGTATGATAGTGGGGTTGTACCTAATGTTTTCACTGTATGATAGTGGGGTTGTACCTAATGTTTTCACTGTATGATAGTGGGGCTGTACCTAATGTTTTCACTGTATGATAGTGGGGTTGTACCTAATGTTTTCACTGTATGATAGTGGGGTTGTACCTAATGTTTTCACTGTATGATAGTGGGGCTGTACCTAATGTTTTCACTGTATGATAGTGGGGTTGTACCTAATGTTTTCACTGTATGATAGTGGGGTTGTACCTAATGTTTTCACTGTATGATAGTGGGGTTGTACCTAATGTTTTCACTGTATGATAGTGGGGTTGTACCTAATGTTTTCACTGTATGATAGTGGGGCTGTACCTAATGTTTTCACTGTATGATAGTGGGGTTGTACCTAATGTTTTCACTGTATGATAGTGGGGTTGTACCTAATGTTTTCACTGTATGATAGTGGGGTTGTACCTAATCTTCTTTTCATTATATAGCTTATGATGACCTGACACAGACGACAGACTTTACAAAAAGTGGATACCAGACAGCATCCCAAACGCAGTCAAAAGGTACTGGAGCAACAGGTAAAAGTGAGCATTCCAACCATTTTCTAACTCTCATTCGTCATTTTACTAATAACTTTCAACTAATCCTGCAAACTAACCAAATCATGTTGGATAACCATTACATTAACTAACGGATATGAATGTTTTACATTGCTTATCTGCAGAAATTTTTTTTTTTAACTCGTGTTACAGTTAATGTACAGTTAGTCTTGAGAGGTGGCGCTGCACTATGATTTATAGGAATTTTAGACAATAAATTACACTAATAAATACGTTAATTTTGCTATGTTATATACCATATGAAAGTTTATTTTGCCAGCTTTTCAACATTAAGCTGCATTTTTTTGTGTTTGCTAACTGTATTGAAAATGTGTTTTTGGTTAAATTGTGTTTAAAGCTATTTAACTTGTGAATACATATGCACATTAATTTGTTTCATGATCTGATTTAAGATGGCCGAATGGCAACCATTTTTGTACTGAAAAATCATCAAAATTAAGCATTTCTCGGCTGTTTAGATGGATTTTGTTGAAACTTGGTATATACATTGGACATTATAGGACCTTGATGCACGTCATTTTTGTTTTTCATGGTACCCATGCTTCTTTCTCATGAATGCATTGAACGTTTCTCTTTAAATTTTGTACAAAGACAATATACCAATAGATACATCAACATGAACATTATTTTTGTAATTTGATTCAATGTGACTGCCCAATGTCCAATTCTTGTGTAAAAGCACTAAATCATAAATTTTTACAAATCCATCTCCTATTAATGGTTTCAATCTAATCTCAATGACTTCATCAGCATCAAATTGATATGTCAGATCACAAAATTTTGGACGGAGACTGTCATTAACAATGACTTGTATTTTTCAGATCGGATTCAAAATGGCTGACAAGCGGCCATTTTTTAGTCCCCGTTCGGACGTAGTCCGAAAACGGGGACTTATGTTTTGCCCTGTGTGCGTCCGTGCGTGCGTCCGTGATCACCTTTATCTCGAACATGCCATGGACCGATTAAGTTCAAACTTCACTCATACATTACACATTATGAGACATATGCACATGCATTTATTTCATGATCCGATTAACGATAGCCGAATAGCGACCATTTTAAGGCCGAAAATGCATTGAAATCACACATTTTCACCATTCCGGACCCGGATCTCAGTTATGCATGGACGGAGTTTGTTCAAATTTGGTACATACATCAAACATAATGGGACCTTGATGCACGTCATTTGTTTTCCGGATCAAATTCGAAATGGCCGACTGGCGGCCATTTTGTTTTAAAGAATTCAGTTCTGGATCCGTATCCAAGACATGTCTGGATTGATCAAGTTCAAACTTCATACACACATGGTACATCATGTCACAAATAGATATGTGCGTTTGTTTCATGATTCGCTTAACAATGGCTGAATGATGGCCATTTTAAGGCCGAAAATGCATCAAGATCACGTATTTTCACAATTCCGGAACCCGATCTCAGTCATGCATGAATGGATTTTGTTCAGATTTAGAACAATGTGTTGTACATATGCAGGTGCATTTCGATCATGATCTGCTTTGAATGTACATGTCACTCAAATATGAACGGAACGGGGACGTGTCATTGACAATGACTTGTTTTTTAATGAATGGGCTTCTAGAGCCATATCTCTGGCATGCTTTGACTGATTATGTTCAATAAATTAATGCTGTTCCAGAGCAATATCTCTATATATTCAATGTTAAACAATCATCATAATCATATTGCTGACATGTATATTTTCAACTACATTACTATAAACAAAACTATACATGTTAAATTTGATAACTAACAGTGACTGCCATGCATGGCTGGTTTTTAATAATTTCAACAGAGTTCAAAGGTGTTCTACCCACAATAGAATTTTGAAATTTTCACTCAACAATGACATTTCTGCGATATAAAAAGTTGAAAAAGGGAGATTCCACTTCCACCCCTGCCACGCCACCTTAAATATATGTGCTGTCCAAGTATTGGAGATCTCTTCAATAAGTGCTCACATAGCATGCATGAATGGCTTAACTTGTTAGCCATGTAAATGTATTCAAACGTCAAATTATTATGGCCTGATCAAATCTTGAACCATGGGAAGTAAATTACTTTTTATTTGCTACAATTATAAATAGCTGATCAATATATTTATTGTAGATGTCATGCTGTCCTTGGAAAGCATATGGATTCTAGGCTAATAATAATTAATAGCTGGCATGTTGTAATATTGTATCTAAATTTAATTTCAGTGTCTGTGACGTCTGCTACAAGTGCAACTACTGATATGGCTGGATCTGCATATGGAAATAAGGCTCATGCCCAATCATTTGACAAGCAAGGCTTCCATGCTGGAACACCACCACCATTTAACATACCATTGGCCAGCGGGGCACAGGGTGGGACTATGAATCCAGCTACAGGATATGCTGCTACACCTGCTCCGTTTGTACAAATGATGGCACCTCATCCCCACCAGCATCAGCACCAGCACCACTCGCAGATGCTTGCACATCAGATGCATGGTGACGGTCCGCAGGGTGGATCAAATCAACGTTCTCAAGGGGGCAGCAGTCAGGGCAAACCGACAGGAAGTAAACAGTCTTACAGTTCACCTTACTGGGGAGCCAGCTAAACTAACATCAGTTGATGTGTGTGTGTGTGATGTCATCAATTTATGGTGCATCTGTAAAGTCTGAAAAAAAATAATACTAATTATTTTTTATTTAGACTATCCGTTGTAGTTAAATAAGTATATATACCAAGAGGACACAAAAGTGAAAACCAGATAAATAAAATGAAACTATTGTTGTGTGTGCAAGACTATTTTTGAATGTCGTCCTATTTCTCGTGCTGTGTATAAAAAAAAAACTTTCTTTCCCTTTATTTGAAGCTGGAGGGAATTTGATAGTATAATATTTCAAGAAAAAAAAGTAAATATTAATACTTCTTATCAGCTGGCTTCGTTGTTCTTATGAATTCAGTGTTTTCGTAGATTCTCAATATTTCTCTCTAAGCACCAGTTTTAGCAGAAGGGAAACTTTGAGACCTGCACTCAATTTGAAGGCACAGATTTTATAGTGTTGAGACAGAGAATGATTTCTTGGGACCATGTGGCTGCAAGGTGATAGCTTGGCATCTGGTTATTAGCATAAAAACAAAAGGTGCTGTATATATTTGCCTTGTGGGCACTGTTCACAAGTGGTCATTTCTTTGGCTTCTTCCTAAGGCTTTTTTTAAAATTAAAAAGAAAGTGCCTTAACGGCTCTTTGGTTTTCATTCATCTTAAAATTGCTAGCTGACTTGCAGGAAATAGTCTGCTGACGATGAACGAGGGCGCTCTGCTTTGAGAATTGGTCAGTCATGTGCAAAAGATTGCCAACTCTTAGCCAAAAAAATTCATGTAAAAAATAAGTAATTTCCACTGTTATTTAAGTAGTGTGAGAAACATGTTTTGATTCCATTTCTTGTAAGTTCCTCATTGCTTTCAGCGGAATGGATAATCATGACAGACAAACTCGCTCTAATATAATGCCCATTTTGTTATATCTTCAGTCCAAAAAAAGATGGTGCAGCTTGTATTTTCATCAGCGTTTTGGGTGTGATATCTGGATACCAACAGAGACTTGAGCACAATTTAATTCTTTAAACACTTCTTGTAGGTATGTTTTTTTTATATGTTTAGGTACATGGCAGCATCATAAATGTACTATTGTTCCAGTGCTAATGTTCTTATTTTTGGTCCTTATTTCTTTTATTGATGATTTGCCCCTTTCATCTCTCAGTTGATTGTGACCAGATGAAGTGCTATTAATATTAAACTGTTAAGCTGCATTGTATTATGAATTAATGTCTATTGTTATTCTTTGATCCCTCGATTGTTGAATACTATGGTGGGCATAAATGTGCTGAATCTATGGGTATGGTGGGCATAAATGTGCTGAATCTATGGGTATGGTGGGCATAAATGTACTGAATCTATGGGTATGGTGGGCATAAATGCTGAATCTGTGGGTATGGTGGGCATGAATGCGCTGAATCTATGGGTATGGTGGGCATAAATGCTAAATCTATGGGTATGGTGGGCATAAATGTGCTGAATCTGTGGGTATGGTAGGCATAAATATGCTGAATCTGTGGGTATGGTAGGCATAAATATGCTGAATCTATGGGTATGGTGGGCATAAATGCTGAATCTGTGGGTATGGTAGGCATAAATATGCTGAATCTGTGGGTATGGTAGGCATAAATATGCTGAATCTATGGGTATGGTGGGCATAAATGTACTGAATCTATGGGTATTCTGGGCATAAATGCTGAATCTGTGGGTACTGTGGGCATAAATGCTGAATCTGTGGGTATGGTAGGCATAAATGTGCTGAATCTGTGGGTATGGTAGGCATAAATGTACTGAATCTGGGTAAGGTGGGCAAAGATGTGCTGAATCTATGGGTATGGTGGGCATAAATGCTGAATCTATGGGTATGGTGGGCATAAATGCTGAATATATGGGTATGGTGGGCATAAATGCTGAATATATGGGTACAGTGGACATAAATGTGCTGAATCTATGGGTATGGTGGACATAAATGTGCTGAATCTATGGGTATGGTGGGCATAAATGCTGAATATATGGGTATGGTGGGCATAAATGCTGAATATATGGGTACGGTGGACATAAATGTACTGAATATATGGGTGTGGTGGACATAAATGTGCTGAATCTGTGGGTATGGTGGGCATAAATATGCTGAATCTGAGTATGGTGGGCATAAATGTGCTGAATCTATGGGTATGCTGGGCATAAATGTGCTGAATCTATGGGTATGCTGGGCAAAAATGCTAAATCTATGGGTATGGTGGGCATAAATGCTAAATCTATGGGTATGGTGGGCATAAATGTACTGAATCTATGGGTAAGGCGGACATAAATGTGCTGAATCTATGGGTATGGAGGGCATAAATGTGCCGAATCTGTTGGTGTGGTGGGCATAAATGTGCTGAATCTATGGGTACGGTGGACATAAATGCTGAATATATGGGTATGGTGGACATAAATGCTGAATATATGGGTATGGTGGGCATAGATATGCTGAATATATGGGTACGGTGGGCATAAATATGCTGAATCTGTGAGTATGGTGGGCATAAATGTGCTGAATCTATGGGTATGCTGGGCATAAATGTGCTGAATCTATGGGTATGCGGGGCAAAAATGCTAAATCTGTGGGTATGGTGGGCATGAATGCGCTGAATCTATGGGTATGGTGGGCATAAATGCTAAATCTATGGGTATGGCGGGCATAAATGTACCGAATCTATGGGTAAGGTAGACATAAATGTGCTGAATCTATGGGTATGGCGGGCATAAATGTGCCGAATCTATTGGTGTGGTGGGCATAAATGTGCTGAATCTGTTGGTACGGTGGACATAAATGCTGAATATATGGGTATGGTGGACATAAATGGTGGGCATAGATGTGCTAAATCTTGGTACGGTGGGCATAGATGTGCTGAATATATGGGTATGGTGGGCATAAATGTGCAAAATCTATGGGTACGGTGAGCATAAATGTGCAAAATCTATGGGTATTGTGGACATAAATGTGCTGAATCTATGGGTATGGTGGGCATAAATGTGCTAAATCTATGGGTATGGTGGGCATAAATGTACTGAATCTATGGGTAAGGCGGACATAAATGTGCTGAATCAATGGGTATGGTGGGCATAAATGTGCTGAATCTGTGGGTATGGTGGGCATAAATATACTGAATCTATGGGTATGCTGGGCATAAATGCTGAATCTATGGGTATGGTGGGCATGAATGTGCTAAATCTATGGGTATGGTGGGCATAAATGCTAAATCTATGGGTATGGTGGGCATAAATGTACTGAATCTATGGGTAAGGCGGACATAAATGTGCTGAATCTATGGGTATGGTGGACATAAATGTGCTGAATCTATGGGTATGGTGGACATAAATGTACTGAATATATGGGTGTGGTGGTCATAAATGTGCTGAATCTATGGTATGGTGGGCTTAAATGTGCTGAATCTGTGGGTATGGTGGGCATAAATGCTGAATCTGTGGGTATGGTGGTCATAAATGCTGAATCTATGGGTATGGTGGGCTTAAATGTGCTGAATCTATGGGTATGGTGGGCTTAAATGTGCTGAATCTATGGGTATGGTGGGCTTAAATGTGCTGAATCTGTGGGTATGGTGGGCATAAATATGCTGAATCTGAGTATGGTGGGCTTAAATGTGCCGAATCTATGGGTACGGTGGACATAAATGCTGAATATATGGGTACGGTGGGCATAGATGTGCTAAATCTATTGGTACGGTGGGCATGAATGTGCTGAATCTGTGGGTACGGTGGGCATAAATGTGCTAAATCTATGGGTATTGTGGACATAGATGTGCTGAATCTATGGGTATGGTGGGCATACATGTGCTAAATCTATGGGTATGGCGGGCATGAATGTGCTAAATCTATGGGTATGGTGGGCATAAATGTACTGAATCTATGGGTATGGCGGGCATAAATGTGCCGAATCTATTGGTGTGGTGGGCATAAATGTGCTGAATCTATTGGTACGGTGGACATAAATGCTGAATATATGGGTATGGTGGACATAAATGCTGAATATATGGGTATGGTGGGCATAGATGTGCTAAATCTATTGGTACGGTGGGCATAGATGTGCTGAATATATGGGTATGGTGGGCATAAATGTGCAAAATCTATGGGTACGGTGGGCATAAATGTGCTAAATCTATGGGTATTGTGGACATAAATGTGCTGAATCTATGGGTATGGTGGGCATAAATGTGCTAAATCTATGGGTATGGTGGGCATAAATGTACTGAATCTATGGGTAAGGCGAACATAAATGTGCTGAATCAATGGGTATGGCGGGCATAAATGTGCTGAATCTGAGTATGGTGGGCATAAATGTGCTGAATCTGTGGGTATGGTGGGCATAAATATACTGAATCTATGGGTATGCTGGGCATAAATGCTGAATCTATGGGTATGGTGGGCATGAATGTGCTAAATCTATGGGTATGGTGGGCATGAATGTGCTAAATCTATGGTATGGTGGGCATGAATGCGCTGAATCTATGTGTATGGTGGGCATAAATACTAAATCTATGGGTATGGTGGGCATAAATGTACTGAATCTATGGGTAAGGCGGACATAAATGTGCTGAATCTATGGGTATGGTGGACATAAATGTACTGAATATATGGGTATGGTGGACATAAATATGCTGAATCTATGGGTGTGGTGGTCATAAATGTGCTGAATCTATGGTATGGTGGGCTTAAATGTGCTGAATCTGTGGGTATGGTGGGCATAAATGCTGAATCTGTGGGTATGGTGGGCATAAATGCTTAATCTGTGGGTATGGTGGTCATAAATGTGCTGAATCTATGGGTATGGTGGGCTTAAATGTGCTGAATCTATGGGTATGGTGGGCTTAAATGTGCTGAATCTGTGGGTATGGTGGGCATAAATATGCTGAATCTGAGTATGGTGGGCTTAAATGTGCTGAATCTATGGGTACGGTGGACATAAATGCTGAATATATGGGTACGGTGGGCATAGATGTGCTAAATCTATTGGTACGGTGGGCATGAATGTGCTGAATCTGTGGGTACGGTGGGCATAAATGTGCTAAATCTATGGGTATTGTGGACATAGATGTGCTGAATCTATGGGTATGGTGGGCATACATGTGCTAAATCTATGGGTATGGCGGGCATGAATGTGCTAAATCTATGGGTATGGTGGGCATAAATGTACTGAATCTATGGGTATGGCGGGCATAAATGTGCCGAATCTATTGGTGTGGTGGGCATAAATGTGCTGAATCTATTGGTACGGTGGACATAAATGCTGAATATATGGGTATGGTGGACATAAATGCTGAATATATGGGTATGGTGGGCATAGATGTGCTAAATCTATTGGTACGGTGGGCATAGATGTGCTGAATATATGGGTATGGTGGGCATAAATGTGCAAAATCTATGGGTACGGTGGGCATAAATGTGCTAAATCTATGGGTATTGTGGACATAAATGTGCTGAATCTATGGGTATGGTGGGCATAAATGTGCTAAATCTATGGGTATGGTGGGCATAAATGTACTGAATCTATGGGTAAGGCGAACATAAATGTGCTGAATCAATGGGTATGGCGGGCATAAATGTGCTGAATCTGAGTATGGTGGGCATAAATGTGCTGAATCTGTGGGTATGGTGGGCATAAATATACTGAATCTATGGGTATGCTGGGCATAAATGCTGAATCTATGGGTATGGTGGGCATGAATGTGCTAAATCTATGGGTATGGTGGGCATGAATGTGCTAAATCTATGGTATGGTGGGCATGAATGCGCTGAATCTATGTGTATGGTGGGCATAAATGCTAAATCTATGGGTATGGTGGGCATAAATGCTAAATCTATGGGTATGGTGGGCATAAATGTACTGAATCTATGGGTAAGGCGGACATAAATGTACTGAATATATGGGTATGGTGGACATAAATGTGCTGAATCTATGGGTGTGGTGGTCATAAATGTGCTGAATCTATGGTATGGTGGGCTTAAATGTGCTGAATCTGTGGGTATGGTGGGCATAAATGCTGAATCTGTGGGTATGGTGGGCATAAATGCTTAATCTGTGGGTATGGTGGGCATAAATGCTTAATCTGGGTATGGTGGTCATAAATGTGCTGAATCTATGGGTATGGTGGGCTTAAATGTGCTGAATCTATGGGTATGGTGGGCTTAAATGTGCTGAATCTGTGGGTATGGTGGGCATAAATGCTGAATCTGTGGGTATGGTGGGCATAAATATGCTGAATCTATGGGTATGGTGGACATAAATGTACTGAATATATGGGTGTGGTGGTCATAAATGTGCTGAATCTATGGTATGGTGGGCTTAAATGTGCTGAATCTGTGGGTATGGTGGGCATAAATGCTGAATCTGTGGGTATGGTGGGCATAAATGCTTAATCTGTGGGTATGGTGGTCATAAATGTGCTGAATCTATGGGTATGGTGGGCTTAAATGTGCTGAATCTATGGGTATGGTGGGCTTAAATGTGCTGAATCTGTGGGTATGGTGGGCATAAATATGCTGAATCTGAGTATGGTGGGCTTAAATGTGCTGAATCTATGGGTACGGTGGACATAAATGCTGAATATATGGGTACGGTGGGCATAGATGTGCTAAATCTATTGGTACGGTGGGCATGAATGTGCTGAATCTGTGGGTACGGTGGGCATAAATGTGCTAAATCTATGGGTATTGTGGACATAGATGTGCTGAATCTATGGGTATGGTGGGCATACATGTGCTAAATCTATGGGTATGGCGGGCATGAATGTGCTAAATCTATGGGTATGGTGGGCATAAATGTACTGAATCTATGGGTATGGCGGGCATAAATGTGCCGAATCTATTGGTGTGGTGGGCATAAATGTGCTGAATCTATTGGTACGGTGGACATAAATGCTGAATATATGGGTATGGTGGACATAAATGCTGAATATATGGGTATGGTGGGCATAGATGTGCTAAATCTATTGGTACGGTGGGCATAGATGTGCTGAATATATGGGTATGGTGGGCATAAATGTGCAAAATCTATGGGTACGGTGGGCATAAATGTGCTAAATCTATGGGTATTGTGGACATAAATGTGCTGAATCTATGGGTATGGTGGGCATAAATGTGCTAAATCTATGGGTATGGTGGGCATAAATGTACTGAATCTATGGGTAAGGCGAACATAAATGTGCTGAATCAATGGGTATGGCGGGCATAAATGTGCTGAATCTGAGTATGGTGGGCATAAATGTGCTGAATCTGTGGGTATGGTGGGCATAAATATACTGAATCTATGGGTATGCTGGGCATAAATGCTGAATCTATGGGTATGGTGGGCATGAATGTGCTAAATCTATGGGTATGGTGGGCATGAATGTGCTAAATCTATGGTATGGTGGGCATGAATGCGCTGAATCTATGTGTATGGTGGGCATAAATACTAAATCTATGGGTATGGTGGGCATAAATGTACTGAATCTATGGGTAAGGCGGACATAAATGTGCTGAATCTATGGGTATGGTGGACATAAATGTACTGAATATATGGGTATGGTGGACATAAATATGCTGAATCTATGGGTGTGGTGGTCATAAATGTGCTGAATCTATGGTATGGTGGGCTTAAATGTGCTGAATCTGTGGGTATGGTGGGCATAAATGCTGAATCTGTGGGTATGGTGGGCATAAATGCTTAATCTGTGGGTATGGTGGTCATAAATGTGCTGAATCTATGGGTATGGTGGGCTTAAATGTGCTGAATCTATGGGTATGGTGGGCTTAAATGTGCTGAATCTGTGGGTATGGTGGGCATAAATATGCTGAATCTGAGTATGGTGGGCTTAAATGTGCTGAATCTATGGGTACGGTGGACATAAATGCTGAATATATGGGTACGGTGGGCATAGATGTGCTAAATCTATTGGTACGGTGGGCATGAATGTGCTGAATCTGTGGGTACGGTGGGCATAAATGTGCTAAATCTATGGGTATTGTGGACATAGATGTGCTGAATCTATGGGTATGGTGGGCATACATGTGCTAAATCTATGGGTATGGCGGGCATGAATGTGCTAAATCTATGGGTATGGTGGGCATAAATGTACTGAATCTATGGGTATGGCGGGCATAAATGTGCCGAATCTATTGGTGTGGTGGGCATAAATGTGCTGAATCTATTGGTACGGTGGACATAAATGCTGAATATATGGGTATGGTGGACATAAATGCTGAATATATGGGTATGGTGGGCATAGATGTGCTAAATCTATTGGTACGGTGGGCATAGATGTGCTGAATATATGGGTATGGTGGGCATAAATGTGCAAAATCTATGGGTACGGTGGGCATAAATGTGCTAAATCTATGGGTATTGTGGACATAAATGTGCTGAATCTATGGGTATGGTGGGCATAAATGTGCTAAATCTATGGGTATGGTGGGCATAAATGTACTGAATCTATGGGTAAGGCGAACATAAATGTGCTGAATCAATGGGTATGGCGGGCATAAATGTGCTGAATCTGAGTATGGTGGGCATAAATGTGCTGAATCTGTGGGTATGGTGGGCATAAATATACTGAATCTATGGGTATGCTGGGCATAAATGCTGAATCTATGGGTATGGTGGGCATGAATGTGCTAAATCTATGGGTATGGTGGGCATGAATGTGCTAAATCTATGGTATGGTGGGCATGAATGCGCTGAATCTATGTGTATGGTGGGCATAAATGCTAAATCTATGGGTATGGTGGGCATAAATGCTAAATCTATGGGTATGGTGGGCATAAATGTACTGAATCTATGGGTAAGGCGGACATAAATGTACTGAATATATGGGTATGGTGGACATAAATGTGCTGAATCTATGGGTGTGGTGGTCATAAATGTGCTGAATCTATGGTATGGTGGGCTTAAATGTGCTGAATCTGTGGGTATGGTGGGCTTAAATGTGCTGAATCTGTGGGTATGGTGGGCATAAATGCTGAATCTGTGGGTATGGTGGGCATAAATGCTTAATCTGTGGGTATGGTGGGCATAAATGCTTAATCTGGGTATGGTGGTCATAAATGTGCTGAATCTATGGGTATGGTGGGCTTAAATGTGCTGAATCTATGGGTATGGTGGGCTTAAATGTGCTGAATCTGTGGGTATGGTGGGCATAAATGCTGAATCTGTGGGTATGGTGGGCATAAATATGCTGAATCTGAGTATGGTGGGCATAAATGCTGAATCTATGGATATGGTGGACATAAATGTGCTGAATCTATGGGCATGGTGGACATAAATGTACTGAATATATGGGTATGCTGGACATAAATGTGCTGAATCTATGGGTGTGGTGGTCATAAATGTGCTGAATCTATGGTATGGTGGGCTTAAATGTGCTGAATCTGTGGGTATGGTGGGCATAAATGCTGAATCTGTGGGTATGGTGGGCATAAATGCTTAATCTGTGGGTATGGTGGGCATAAATGCTTAATCTGGGTATGGTGGTCATAAATGTGCTGAATCTATGGGTATGGTGGGCTTAAATGTGCTGAATCTATGGGTATGGTGGGCTTAAATGTGCTGAATCTGTGGGTATGGTGGGCATAAATGCTGAATCTGTGGGTATGGTGGGCATAAATATGCTGAATCTGAGTATGGTGGGCATAAATGCTGAATCTATGGGTATGGTGGGCATAAATGTACTGAATCTATGGGTAAGGCGGACATAAATGTGCTGAATCTATGGGTACGGTGGACATAAATGCTGAATATATGGGTATGGTGGACATAAATGCTGAATATATGGGTACGGTGGGCATAGATGTGCTAAATCTATTGGTACGGTGGGCATGAATGTGCTGAATATATGGGTACGGTGGGCATAAATGTGCTAAATCTATGGGTATTGTGGGCATAAATGTGCTAAATCTATGGGTATTGTGGACATAAATGTGCTGAATCTATGGGTATGGTGGGCATAAATGTGCTAAATCTATGGGTATGGTGGGCATAAATGTACTGAATCTATGGGTAAGGCGAACATAAATGTGCTGAATCAATGGGTATGGCGGGCATAAATGTGCTGAATCTGAGTATGGTGGGCATAAATGTGCTGAATCTGTGGGTATGGTGGGCATAAATATACTGAATCTATGGGTATGCTGGGCATAAATGCTGAATCTATGGGTATGGTGGGCATGAATGTGCTAAATCTATGGGTATGGTGGGCATGAATGTGCTAAATCTATGGTATGGTGGGCATGAATGCGCTGAATCTATGTGTATGGTGGGCATAAATGCTAAATCTATGGGTATGGTGGGCATAAATGCTAAATCTATGGGTATGGTGGGCATAAATGTACTGAATCTATGGGTAAGGCGGACATAAATGTACTGAATATATGGGTATGGTGGACATAAATGTGCTGAATCTATGGGTGTGGTGGTCATAAATGTGCTGAATCTATGGTATGGTGGGCTTAAATGTGCTGAATCTGTGGGTATGGTGGGCATAAATGCTGAATCTGTGGGTATGGTGGGCATAAATGCTTAATCTGTGGGTATGGTGGGCATAAATGCTTAATCTGGGTATGGTGGTCATAAATGTGCTGAATCTATGGGTATGGTGGGCTTAAATGTGCTGAATCTATGGGTATGGTGGGCTTAAATGTGCTGAATCTGTGGGTATGGTGGGCATAAATGCTGAATCTGTGGGTATGGTGGGCATAAATATGCTGAATCTGAGTATGGTGGGCATAAATGCTGAATCTATGGATATGGTGGACATAAATGTGCTGAATCTATGGGTATGGTGGACATAAATGTACTGAATATATGGGTATGGTGGACATAAATGTGCTGAATCTATGGGTGTGGTGGTCATAAATGTGCTGAATCTATGGTATGGTGGGCTTAAATGTGCTGAATCTGTGGGTATGGTGGGCATAAATGCTGAATCTGTGGGTATGGTGGGCATAAATGCTTAATCTGTGGGTATGGTGGGCATAAATGCTTAATCTGGGTATGGTGGTCATAAATGTGCTGAATCTATGGGTATGGTGGGCTTAAATGTGCTGAATCTATGGGTATGGTGGGCTTAAATGTGCTGAATCTGTGGGTATGGTGGGCATAAATGCTGAATCTGTGGGTATGGTGGGCATAAATATGCTGAATCTGAGTATGGTGGGCATAAATGCTGAATCTATGGGTATGGTGGGCATAAATGTACTGAATCTATGGGTAAGGCGGACATAAATGTGCTGAATCTATGGGTACGGTGGACATAAATGCTGAATATATGGGTATGGTGGACATAAATGCTGAATATATGGGTACGGTGGGCATAGATGTGCTAAATCTATTGGTACGGTGGGCATGAATGTGCTGAATATATGGGTACGGTGGGCATAAATGTGCTAAATCTATGGGTATTGTGGACATAAATGTGCTGAATCTATGGGTATGGTGGGCATAAATGTGCTAAATCTATGGGTATGGTGGGCATAAATGTGCTAAATCTATGGGTATGGTGGGCATAAATGTACTGAATCTATGGGTAAGACGGACATAAATGTGCTGAATCAATGGGTATGGCGGGCATAAATGTGCTGAATCTGAGTATGGTGGGCATAAATGTGCTGAATCTGTGGGTATGGTGGGCATAAATATACTGAATCTATGGGTAAGGCGGACATAAATGTGCTGAATCTATGGGTATGGTGGGCATAAATGTGCTGAATCTATGGGTGTGGTGGGCATAAATGTGCTAAATCCATGGGTGTGGTGGGCATAAATGTGCTGAATCTATGGGTGTGGTGGGCATAAATGTGCTGAATCTATGGGTATGGTGGGCATAAATGTACTGAATCTATGGGTAAGGCGGACATAAATGTGCTGAATCTATGGGTATGGTGGGCATAAATGTGCTGTATCTATGGGTGTGGTGGGCATAAATGTGCTGAATCTATGGGTACGGTGGACATAAATGTGCTGAATCTATGGGTACGGTGGACATAAATGTGCTGAATCTATGGGTACGGTGGGCATAAATGTACTGAATCTATGGGTAAGGCGGACATAAATGTGCTGAATCTATAGGTATGGTGGGCATAAATGTGCTGAATCTATGGGTGTGGTGGGCATAAATGTGCTGAATCTATGGGTACGGTGGACATAAATGTGCTGAATCTATGGGTATGGTGGACATGAATGTTCTAAATCAAAGTAAAATAATAAAATAAAGGCATTAATAACAAGTAATACAAAATAAAATCAAAATAAAGTTTATAACCAAAATAATTACAGCCCGTACACTACATCAGATTTTAATCAGATCGAGTGCTGTGGTGCTTTCGAAACGCACACTAATTGTCAGGACCTTAAATTTTCAAGGAAGAAACGCTCGTTTATTGGCATAAGCGCATCTATTTTTGAAAATGGGGGTCACTTGTGCCGCCTTTAATTTGTCAGGAAATGCCCCCTTTAGCAGGCTAGTCTCAGCAATATGTTCAAGCAGCCACTTTTGGGTGGATGTCAACACTAGTGGATTTACGATCAAGTTTGTGCACATTATATTTTTAAAGAAATCGACAAAGTGGATGAATGAAAAGATGTGATAAATTGTAGTAAATTCATCTGGTTTGGTATTCACTATTGCCCAATTGTTTATTCATTATTTTGTTAATCACTTGCCATATTTTGTTGCCAGTGGAAGTGGAAAACTTCCCATGAAAATAAGACTTAGGCAACTTTCAACAGCTTACAGAATTTGTTTATACAATTTGTAATTATATTAGCATTTTTAAACTGACAATGTCATATTTGGGAAAATAGCTTGTAAATTTTTGGAGACTAGCAGTCCCTTGAGGCCTGGTCCAACTGCACTTGTGGATGCAAAAGTTGTAAAATGTTGCTGTCCATTGGAAAACTATGCATCCGTTGTGTACTCATTGCATATGCATGTATTATGCTCTATCCATTGAGTATCCGTCCACTGCGATTTCATCCACACAATGTTTTGTGCAGCTCATTGACAGATGAACTTTCTGTCATGTATGTCAATCCGTGACATCTACAAGCAACAAATGTTATCATCCGTTAAACTATTATTTTTTGCTTGGCGAATATTTAACCAATATTCGTCAATGTTTACATAAAAACAAACAATAACAGTGCATGTGTTAGTCCTTTATTAAATTATATGAGATAATAATATATAAATGTTACAAATGAATCAATGAAATCAAGTCAATGAACAAACGATATTGTTCAGTAGAATTAATGCATATGTCATTCTTTCATTAAATTATAGAAGATAACAAATATTAATGTTACAAATAACATTCAAGCATTAAACAGCATCGTTACATAAAATTAAAGCAGCGGAGTCGTCACCTGCGCATGCGTCAGATGGCTATAGCTTGTTATTGTTTACAAACAAGAGTCTACCCATGAGCCTTTGCGTTTTTAGCGTGTGTTATCATCGCGTGGGACTCAATTCCCATGCGTTCGCATGTGACGACCCTCCCGTATTTGCATGTAGACTTTTTTAAAATGTAGAATATAACATATCAATTTTACAAATTAATCAAAAAAAAAAGCAAGTAATTTAATAAAATTTGGTGTGAAAATGTATCAGTGAAATTAACATCAGTGTATGATTAATCCAATAAAGGTCTACTTTTAAAAATTAATAAGATCACCATATTTAAATTTTACGATTGCATCAATAAACCAAAAACAATAAACATCATTGTCCCATAATTGGTCATTATGTTCATGGAACCACATGTCATTGGTTCATTTTTGGATTTACACTGATTGGTGTTATCATCCCCTATACATGCTGCGTACTGCATAGCATGCATGATGTAGGTCTGCTCATGCGTACTATGGAAAAGATGAGCCATGGGACCTTTAGCATAGATCATAACATCTTCGCCATCATGACTGGCCCATTTATTGGGAACCAGTGCTTGCTGCAAGTAATCCCTTGACTCTGTAAAAAATGATCAATAAGATTTGAATAATTAACGCTGCAGTGGCAGCGGCACTCGAAAAAAATGTTTGAGGGGCGTCCCCCCCAAATAAAGCTGAAACCCTTGTATGTCAGCAAAATTGGCCACAAAATATCTAAATTTCAAAATTGAGCAGATGTCGCCCCCATGTAAAATGTCGTGCCGCCGTCTCCGAGTCTGCGCCTGCGCCGTGAACAGCTTTGTAGTGACATACATTTAATCTTATTCACCCAAGCTTCTGACATGTACAAAAATACATTAT
Source organism: Saccoglossus kowalevskii (assembly GCF_978046115.1). Lineage (NCBI taxonomy): Eukaryota > Metazoa > Hemichordata > Enteropneusta > Harrimaniidae > Saccoglossus > Saccoglossus kowalevskii. The sequence continues at coordinate 36,031,253 of NC_140653.1, forward strand.
GATATTGATAGTTTAAGCACTCGTGAGAAACAAATGCGGAATGTGGAAATCCAATCCAATCTGGCGTCTAAACCACATGACTGGTCATTTTCCCCCTTAAAAAGCCAAACAAACGTACAAAATATCAAATTGATTGCACAATACACTCAGAGAAACAAATATCAAAGATGGCGGCCAAGTCGCGTGATTTATCCGGATTATTCTGTTTGTGCCAGAAGATAACTGTGGCATCAGTAAAAAAATACTTCCTGTTTGGAAGGAATTCAGAATGGAGGCCAAACTATATTATTTTTCTTGTAATATGTTATATGGCCATACATTTTATATACAAAATATCAAGTTGATTGGCGGAAGCACCCATGAGAAACATATGCCCAAACTTTTGGGTATTCTTGTTTAAAATCCAAGATGGCAAACCATGTGATCCGTCGAAATTATTTTATTTTTTGCGCAACTATGGCCATGCATGTTATATCATGGAAGGTACTTGTTATATACACAATATCAAGTTGACTGGTTGAAGCATACACAATAAAAAAATTACCAAACATTTTTTTCCAAAATCAAAGACGGCGACCAAACCATGTGACTGAATTATTTTATAATTTTCGTAAGAAGGTATGTTCATAAATATTATATACACATTGTCAAGTTGATCGGTTGAAACACTCTTGAGAAACAAATGCTCTACATTTTAATAATTTTCTGCCTAAAATCCAAGATGGCGGTCAAACCACGTGACTTGTATTTTTTTTTAAATTTTCTGGTAAAAAGTTTTGCCCATGCATGCTCCATGCCAAGTATCAAGTTGTTCGGTTAAATTAATTATGAGAAACAAATTCACAAAATTTTTGCTGAAAATTCAAAAAGCCTAACCGCGTGATTGATCTGAATTCTTTTTAAGCTGTCTGTCGTACCTGAAAATAATCATGTAAATATACCATCTGTGAAAAAACTACTTCCTCTTTAGAAGCATGGCGACCAACCATAATCAAATTTCAAACTTAAATGTACTTTACATATAGATGCTTAAAAACCAAATTGAAGAAGTGTTTCTTTGCAGCTTTTTAGAGAAAAAAACATGGCGGAAAAAATTACGTTACCGCTAAAGATTTTATTGCGAATATCTATTGCAGTTAAGTTGCACTATGCCTTAAAGAATCCGATCACCTAGACCCTCAGAATGTGGCATAATTTCAATCAAATATGACTGCTGAAACAATTGACCGATCAAAATTCACGAGGTGCACCAGCTAAAATTAGGGACTATCACCATCAGCGGTTTTCTCACCGACAGAAGAAGAAAACAAAACGGCTCCTTGGACCCCTACTAATAATGATGAATAATTTAGTACAACTAATTATATCTCAAATATATGCATTCCCATGTTTCGTTTTTAGTTTACATGGTATCACATAGACGGAATTCTAGCCTGAAATATATATTTTCTTAATCTAATGAGGGATTGATTGGCGAAAATAATCACGATGGGAGATTTTAGACTTAAAAACGCACAGAACAAAATAAATTAACAATCTTAACAAGTGGCAGATTTGTTTATGCACCATGAAATAAAAATCTAATCTCAACCAAGTGAAAAAAGAGACTTTTTTGAACAGTTGTTCTAATGTTCAACCCCTAGATTGCCACATCTGTCCTATACAATTTAGGTAATTCCCTCACATCCAGTGAGGATCATTTAGCATTCCGAATTTGATCATCAAATTAATCTCATCAGACATATACAAACTTCTCATTAATCAGACCAGCCATACTTGAACTTGAGCATCTCATAATCGTATTAATATTCGTATATTCCGAGACACAATATATTGAGAATACATACGTGGATTGGTAATAATTGGTCGTAGTCCTGTGTGGTTAATGGCTTCCAGTGTGTAATGAGAACCTGGACCATCAGGATAATGTAGAGTTGTGAAGGTTTGACCATTTTGGTCAACGTCGATATCATTCACACCTGCAATTTGAAAGAAAATTTATCAGTCTTCATGGTAAGTGTTCCTGTGTTTCTATCCTGTAAACATAAACAATGCCAACCCAATAACGTCTAGAATGCATGGTACGTGAGGTGCAGAACTTACACAATATTGCTAGAAGTATGCATGGTATGTGAGTAGTAGAACTTACCCAATATTGCTAGAAGTATGCATGGTATGTGAGTAGTAGAACTTACCCAATATTGCTAGAAATATGTATGGTGAGTGAGTGGTAGAACTTACCCAATATTGCTAGAAGTATGCATGGTATGTGAGTAGTAGAACTTACCCAATATTGCTAGAAGTATGTATGGTATGTGAGTAGTAGAACTTACCCAATATTGCTAGAAGTATGCATGGTACGTGAGGTGCAGAACTTACCCAATATTGCTAGAAGTATGTATGGTATGTTAGTAGTAGAACTTACCCAATATTGCTAGAAGTATGCATGGTATATTTGTAGTAGAACTTACACAATATTGCTAGAAGTATGCATGGTATGTGAGTAGTAGAACTTACCCAATATTGCTAGAAGTATGTATGGTATGTGAGTAGTAGATCTTACCCAATATTGCTAGAAGTATGCATGGTATGTGAGTAGTAGAACTTACCCAATATTGCTAGAAGTATGTATGGTGAGTGAGTGGTAGAACTTACCCAATATTGCTAGAAGTATGCATGGTATGTGAGTAGTAGAACTTACCCAATATTGCTAGAAGAATGCATGGTATGTGAGTAGTAGAACTTACCCAATATTGCTAGAAGTATGCATGGTACGTGAGGTGCAGAACTTACCCAATATTGCTAGAAGTATGCATTGTATGTTAGTAGTAGAACTTACCCAATATTGCTAGAAGTATGCATGGTACGTGAGGTGCAGAACTTACCCAATATTGCTAGAAGTATGTATGGTATGTGAGTAGTAGAACTTACCCAATATTGCTAGAAGTATGTATGGTATGTTAGTAGTAGAACTTACCCAATATTGCTAGAAGTATGCATGGTATATTTGTAGTAGAACTTACCCAATATTGCTAGAAGTATGCATGGTATGTGAGTAGTAGAACTTACCCAATATTGCTAGAAGTATGTATGGTATGTGAGTAGTAGATCTTACCCAATATTGCTAGAAGTATGCATGGTATGTGAGTAGTAGAACTTACCCAATATTGCTAGAAGTATGTATGGTGAGTGAGTAGTAGAACTTACTCAATATTGCTAGAAGTATGTATGGTATGTTAGTAGTAGAACTTACCCAATATTGCTAGAAGAATGCATGGTATGTGAGTAGTAGAACTTACCCAATATTGCTAGAAGAATGCATGGTATGTGAGTAGTAGAACTTACCCAATATTGCTAGAAGTATGCATGGTACGTGAGGTGCAGAACTTACCCAATATTGCTAGAAGTATGCATTGTATGTTAGTAGTAGAACTTACCCAATATTGCTAGAAGTATGTATGGTATGTTAGTAGTAGAACTTACCCAATATTGCTAGAAGTATGCATGGTATATTTGTAGTAGAACTTACCCAATATTGCTAGAAGTATGCATGGTATGTGAGTAGTAGAACTTACCCAATATTGCTAGAAGTATGTATGGTATGTGAGTAGTAGATCTTACCCAATATTGCTAGAAGTATGCATGGTATGTGAGTAGTAGAACTTACCCAATATTGCTAGAAGTATGTATGGTATGTGAGTAGTAGAACTTACCCAATATTGCTAGAAGTATGCATGGTGTGTGAGTAGTAGAACTTACCCAATATTGCTAGAAGTATGCATGATATGTTTGTAGTAGAACTTACCCAATATTGCTAGAAGTATGTATGGTATGTGAGTAGTAGATCTTACCCAATATTGCTAGAAGTATGCATGGTATGTGAGTAGTAGAACTTACCCAATATTGCTAGAAGTATGCATGGTATGTGAGTAGTAGGACTTACCCAATATTGCTAGAAGTATGCATGGTATGTGAGTAGTAGAACTTACCCAATATTGCTAGAAGTATGCATGGTATGTTTGTAGTAGAACTTACCCAATATTGCTAGAAGTATGCATGGTATGTGAGTAGTAGAACTTACCCAATATTGCTAGAAGTATGCATGGTATGTGAGTAGTAGAACTTACCCAATATTGCTAGAAGAATGCATGGTATGTGAGTAGTAGAACTTACCCAATATTGCTAGAAGTATGTATGGTATGTGAGTAGTAGAACTTACCCAATATTGCTAGAAGTATGCATGGTATGTGAGTAGTAGAACTTACCCAATATTGCTAGAAGTATGCATGGTATGTGAGTAGTAGAACTTACCCAATATTGCTAGAAGTATGCATGGTATGTGAGTAGTAGAACTTACCCAATATTGCAAGAAGTATGTATGGTATGTGAGTAGTAGAACTTACCCAATATTGCTAGAAGAATGCATGGTATGTGAGTAGTAGAACTTACCCAATATTGCTAGAAGAATGCATGGTATGTGAGTAGTAGAACTTACCCAATATTGCTAGAAGTATGCATGGTATGTTAGTAGTAGAACTTACCCAATATTGCTAGAAGTATGTATGGTATGTGAGTAGTAGAACTTACCAATATTGCTAGAAGTATGCATGGTATGTGAGTAGTAGAACTTACCCAATATTGCTAGAAGTATGTATGGTATGTGAGTAGTAGATCTTACCCAATATTGCAAGAAGTATGCATGGTATGTGAGTAGTAGAACTTACCCAATATTGCTAGAAGTATGCATGGTATGTGAGTAGTAGAACTTACCCAATATTGCTAGAAGTATGCATGGTATGTGAGTAGTAGAACTTACCCAATATTGCTAGAAGTATGCATGGTATGTTTGTAGTAGAACTTACCCAATATTGCTACAAGTATGCATGGTATGTGAGTAGTAGAACTTACCCAATATTGCTAGAAGTATGCATGGTGTATGAGTAGTAGGACTTACCCAATATTGCTAGAAGAATGCATGGTATGTGAGTAGTAGAACTTACCCAATATTGCTAGAAGTATGTATGGTATGTGAGTAGTAGAACTTACCCAATATTGCTAGAAGTATGGATTGTATGTTAGTAGTAGAACTTACCCAATATTGCTAGAAGTATGCATGGTATATTTGTAGTAGAACTTACCCAATATTGCTAGAAGTATGCATGGTATGTGAGTAGTAGAACTTACCAAATATTGCTAGAAGTATGCATGGTGTATGAGTAGTAGAACGTACCCAATATTGCTAGAAGTATGCATGGTACGTGAGTAGTAGAACTTACCCAATATTGCTAGAAGTATGCATGGTATGTTAGTAGTAGAACTTACCCAATATTGCTAGAAGTATGCATGGTATGTGAGTAGTAGAACTTACCCAATATTGCTAGAAGTATGCATGGTATGTGAGTAGTAGAACTTACCCAATATTGCTAGAAGTATGCATGGTATGTGAGTAGTAGAACTTACCCAATATTGCTAGAAGTATGCATGGTATGTTTGTAGTAGAACTTACCCAATATTGCTACAAGTATGCATGGTATGTGAGTAGTAGAACTTACCCAATATTGCTAGAAGTATGCATGGTGTATGAGTAGTAGGACTTACCCAATATTGCTAGAAGAATGCATGGTATGTGAGTAGTAGAACTTACCCAATATTGCTAGAAGTATGTATGGTATGTGAGTAGTAGAACTTACCCAATATTGCTAGAAGTATGCATTGTATGTTAGTAGTAGAACTTACCCAATATTGCTAGAAGTATGCATGGTATATTTGTAGTAGAACTTACCCAATATTGCTAGAAGTATGCATGGTATGTGAGTAGTAGAACTTACCAAATATTGCTAGAAGTATGCATGGTGTATGAGTAGTAGAACGTACCCAATATTGCTAGAAGTATGCATGGTGTATGAGTAGTAGAACTTACCCAATATTGCTAGAAGTATGCATGGTATGTTAGTAGTAGAACTTACCCAATATTGCTAGAAGTATGCATGGTATGTGAGTAGTAGAACTTACCCAATATTGCTAGAAGTATGCATGGTACGTGAGTAGTAGAACTTGCCCAATATTGCTAGAAGTATGTATGGTATGTGAGTAGTAGAGCTTACCCAATATTGTTAGAAGTATGCATGGTATGTGAGTAGTAGAACTTACCCAATATTGCTAGAAGTATGCATGGTATGTTAGTAGTAGAACTTACCCAATATTGCTAGAAGTATGTATGGTATGTGAGTAGTAGAGCTTACCCAATATTGTTAGAAGTATGCATGGTATGTGAGTAGTAGAACTTACCCAATATTGCTAGAAGTATGCATGGTATGTTAGTAGTAGAACTTACCCAATATTGCTAGAAGTGTGCATGGTACGTGAGTAGTAGAACTTACCCAATATTGCTAGAAGTATGTATGGTATGTGAGTAGTAGAGCTTACCCAATATTGTTAGAAGTATGCATGGTATGTGAGTAGTAGAACTTACCCAATATTGCTAGAAGTATGCATGGTACGTGAGTAGTAGAACTTACCCAATATTGCTAGAAGTATGTATGGTATGTGAGTAGTGAACTTACCAATATTGCTAGAAGTATGCATGGTATGTGAGTAGTAGAACTTACCCAATATTGCTAGAAGTATGTATGGTATGTGAGTAGTAGATCTTACCCAATATTGCTAGAAGTATGCATGGTATGTGAGTAGTAGAACTTACCCAATATTGCTAGAAGTATGTATGGTATGTTAGTAGTAGAACTTACCCAATATTGCTAGAAGTATGCATGGTATGTTTGTAGTAGAACTTACCCAATATTGCTAGAAGTATGCATGGTATGTTAGTAGTAGAACTTACCCAATATTGCTAGAAGTATGTATGATATGTGAGTAGTAGAACTTACCCAATATTGTTAGAAGTATGCATGGTATGTGAGTAGTAGAACTTACCCAATATTGCTAGAAGTATGCATGGTATGTTAGTAGTAGAACTTACCCAATATTGCTAGAAGTATGTATGATATGTGAGTAGTAGAACTTACCCAATATTGCTAGAAGTATGCATGGTATGTGAGTAGTAGAACTTACCCAATATTGTTAGAAGTATGCATGGTATGTTAGTAGTAGAACTTACCCAATATTGCTAGAAGTATGTATGATATGTGAGTAGTAGAACTTACCCAATATTGTTAGAAGTATGCATGGTATGTGAGTAGTAGAACTTACCCAATATTGCTAGAAGTATGCATGGTATGTTAGTAGTAGAACTTACCAATATTGCTAGAAGTATGCCTGGTATGTGAGTAGTAGAACTTACCCAATATTGCTAGAAGTATGTATGGTATGTGAGTAGTAGAACTTACCGAATATTGCTAGAAGTATGCATGGTATGTGAGTAGTAGAACTTACCCAATATTGCTAGAAGTATGCATGGTATGTGAGTAGTAGAACTTACCAATATTGCTAGAAGTATGTATGGTATGTTAATAGTAGAACTTACCCAATATTGCTAGAAGTATGCATGGTATGTGAGTAGTAGAACTTACCCAATATTGCTAGAAGTATGTATGGTATGTTAATAGTAGAACTTACCCAATATTGCTAGAAGTATGCATGGTATGTGAGTAGTAGAACTTACTCAATATTGTTAGAAGTATGCATGGTATGTGAGTAGTAGAACTTACCCAATATTGCTAGAAGTATGCATGGTATGTGAGTAGTAGAACTTACCCAATATTGCTAGAAGTATGTATGGTATGTGAGTAGTAGAACTTACTCAATATTGTTAGAAGTATGCATGGTATGTGAGTAGTAGAACTTACCCAATATTGCTAGAAGTATGCATGGTATGTGAGTAGTAGAACTTACCCAATATTGCTAGAAGTATGCATGGTATGTGAGTAGTAGAACTTACCCAATATTGCTAGAAGTATGTATGGTATGTGAGTAGTAGAACTTACCCAATATTGCTAGAAGAATGCATGGTATGTGAGTAGTAGAACTTACCCAATATTGCTAGAAGTATGTATGGTATGTGAGTAGTAGAACTTACCCAATATTGCTAGAAGTATGTATGGTATGTGAGTAGTAGAACTTACTCAATATTGCTAGAAGTATGCATGGTATGTGAGTAGTAGAACTTACCCAATATTGCTAGAAGTATGTATGGTATGTGAGTAGTAGAACTTACCCAATATTGCTAGAAGAATGCATGGTATGTGAGTAGTAGAACTTACCCAATATTACTAGAAGTATGTATGGTATGTGAGTAGTAGAACTTACCCAATATTGCTAGAAGTATGTATGGTATGTGAGTAGTAGAACTTACCCAATATTGCTAGAAGTATGTATGGTATGTGAGTAGTAGAACTTACCCAATATTGCTAGAAGTATGTATGGTATGTGAGTAGTAGAACTTACCCAATATTGCTAGAAGTATGCATGGTATGTGAGTAGTAGAACTTATCCAATATTGCTAGAAGTATGCATGGGATGTGAGTAGTAGAACTTACCCAATATTGCTAGAAGTATGCATGGGACGTGTGGAGCAATACTTACCCAATATTGCTAGAAGTATGTATGGTATGTGAGTAGTAGAACTTACCCAATATTGCTAGAAGTATGCATGGTATGTGAGTAGTAGAACTTACCCAATATTGCTAGAAGTATGCATGGGACGTGTGGAGCAATACTTACCCAATATTGGATTGCCTCTACTTGCGTATCCAAGAATATCAAATGCAAAACTATGGTCAGCTGTTACGATTGTGAGCGTGTCATCGTCATTAGTGATGTCACTGGCTCTCTTGATAGCCTCTTCGAAGGCAACGCCATCTACCAATGCATGGTACCCTATCCCTTCATGGTGACTATGGTCCATGCGACCACCTGTGGATATTAATAACAATGTCATATTTTGTGCTATTTTCTATGATTGTTTACGGTTGCATCATTATAAACTTGTCATCCAAACCAAAGTCGTTCATCACCTACAATACAGCATATCTCTATAAACTAATTTTATTGAGGGGAAGATCAAACTACCTCTTTTATATTATACCAATATCACTCATTTACGTCATAACAATATCATCAATTTACGTCAAAACAATATAACCCATTTACGTCATAACAATATCACCCATTTATGTCATAACAATATCATCAATTTACGTCAAAACAATATAACCCATTTAAGTCATAACAATATCATTCATTTACGTCATAACAATATCATCAATTTACGTCAAAACAATATAACCCATTTACGTCATAACAATATCACCCATTTATGTAATAACAGTATCACTCATTCATGTCATAACAGTATCACTCATTTATGTCATAACAATATCACTCATTTATGTCATAACAATATCACCCATTTAAGTCATAACAATATCACCCATTTATGTCATAACAATGTCACTCATTTATGTCATAACAATATCACTCATTTATGTCATAACAACATCACTCATTTATGTCATAACAATATCACCCATTTAAGTCATAACAATATCACCCATTTAAGTCATAACAATATCACCCATTTATATCATAACAGTATCACTCATTTATGTCATAACAATATCACCCATTTATGTCATAACAATGTCACTCATTTATGTCATAACAATATCACTCATTTATGTCATAACAACATCACTCATTTATGTCATAACAATATCACCCATTTAAGTCATAACAATATCACCCATTTAAGTCATAACAATATCACCCATTTAAGTTATAACAATATCACCCATTTATATCATAACAATATCACTCATTTATGTCATAACAATATCACCCATTTATGTCATAACAATATCACCCATTTAAGTCATAACAATATCACCCATTTATATCATAACAATATCACTCATTTATGTCATAACAATATCACCCATTTATGTAATAACAGTATCACTCATTTATGTCATAACAATATCACTCATTTATGTCATAACAATATCACCCATTTAAGTCATAACAATATCACCCATTTATATCATAACAATATCACCCATTTATGTCATAACAATATCACCCATTTATGTCATAACAATATCACCCATTTATGTCATAACAACATCACCCATTTAAGTCATAACAATATCACTCATTTGTGTCATAACAATATCACTCATTTATGTCATAACAATATCACTCATTTATGTCATAACAATATCACCCATTTAAGTCATAACAATATCACCCATTTAAGTCATAACAATATCACCCATTTATATCATAACAGTATCACTCATTTATGTCATAACAATATCACTCATTTATGTCATAACAATATCACCCATTTATGTAATAACAGTATCACTCATTTATGTCATAACAATATCACTCATTTATGTCACAACAATATCACCCATTTAAGTCATAACAATATCACCCATTTATATCATAACAATATCACCCATTTAAGTCATAACAATATCACTCATTTATGTCATAACAATATCACTCATTTATGTCATAACAATATCACTCATTTATGTCATAACAATATCACCCATTTATGTAATAACAGTATCACTCATTTATGTCATAACAATATCACTCATTTATGTCATAACAATATCACCCATTTAAGTCATAACAATATCACCCATTTATATCATAACAATATCACCCATTTAAGTCATAACAATATCACTCATTTATGTCATAACAATATCACTCATTTATGTCATAACAACATCACTCATTTATGTCATAACAATATCACCCATTTAAGTCATAACAATATCACCCATTTAAGTCATAACAATATCACCCATTTAAGTCATAACAATATCACCCATTTATGTCATAACAATATCACCCATTTAAGTCATAACAATATCACTCATTTATGTCTTAACAATATCACTCATTTATGTCATAACAGCATCACTCATTTATGTCATAACAATATCACCCATTTATGTCATAACAATATCACCCGTTTAAGTTATAACAATATCACCCATTTAAGTCATAACAATATCACCCATTTAAGTTATAACAATATCACCCATTTAAGTTATAACAATATCACTCATTTATGTCATAACAATATCACTCATTTATGTCATAACAATATCGCTCATTTATGTCATAACAACATCACTCATTTATGTCATAACAATATCACCCAATTATGTCATAACAATATCACCCATTTGTGTCATAACAATATCACTCATTTGTGTCATAACAATATCACCCATTTATGTCATAACAATATCACCCATTTGTGTCATAACAATATCACCCATTTATGTCATAACAACATCACTCATTTATGTCATAACAATATCACCCATTTGTGTCATAACAATATCACTCATTTATGTCATAACAATATCACTCATTTATGTCATAACAATATCACCCATTTATGTCATAACAATATCACCCATTTATGTCATAACAATATCACCCATTTATGTCATAACAATATCACTCATTTATGTCATAACAATATCACCCATTTATGTCATAACAACATCACCCATTTAAGTCATAACAATATCACTCATTTGTGTCATAACAATATCACTCATTTGTGTCATAACAATATCACTCATTTATGTCATAACAATATCACCCATTTATGTCATAACAATATCACCCATTTATGTCATAACAATATCACCCATTTATGTCATAACAATATCACTCATTTATGTCATAACAATATCACTCATTTGTGTCATAACAATATCACCCATTTATGTCATAACAATATCACTCATTTATGTCATAACAATATCGCTCATTTATGTCATAACAACATCACTCATTTATGTCATAACAATATCACCCATTTATGTCATAACAATATCACCCGTTTAAGTTATAACAATATCACCCATTTAAGTCATAACAATATCACCCATTTAAGTTATAACAATATCACCCATTTAAGTTATAACAATATCACCCATTTATGTCATAACAATATCACTCATTTATGTCATAACAATATCGCTCATTTATGTCATAACAACATCACTCATTTATGTCATAACAATATCACCCATTTATGTCATAACAATATCACCCGTTTAAGTTATAACAATATCACCCATTTAAGTCATAACAATATCACCCATTTATGTCATAACAATATCACCCATTTGTGTCATAACAATATCACCCATTTATGTCATAACAACATCACTCATTTATGTCATAACAATATCACCCATTTGTGTCATAACAATATCACTCATTTATGTCATAACAATATCACTCATTTATGTCATAACAATCTCACCCATTTATGTCATAACAATATCACCCATTTATGTCATAACAATATCACCCATTTATGTCATAACAATATCACTCATTTATGTCATAACAATATCACCCATTTATGTCATAACAACATCACCCATTTAAGTCATAACAATATCACTCATTTGTGTCATAACAATATCACTCATTTGTGTCATAACAATATCACTCATTTATGTCATAACAATATCACCCATTTATGTCATAACAATATCACCCATTTATGTCATAACAATATCACCCATTTATGTCATAACAATATCACTCATTTATGTCATAACAATATCACTCATTTGTGTCATAACAATATCACCCATTTATGTCATAACAATATCACTCATTTATGTCATAACAATATCGCTCATTTATGTCATAACAACATCACTCATTTATGTCATAACAATATCACCCATTTATGTCATAACAATATCACCCGTTTAAGTTATAACAATATCACCCATTTAAGTCATAACAATATCACCCATTTAAGTTATAACAATATCACCCATTTAAGTTATAACAATATCACCCATTTATGTCATAACAATATCACTCATTTATGTCATAACAATATCGCTCATTTATGTCATAACAACATCACTCATTTATGTCATAACAATATCACCCATTTATGTCATAACAATATCACCCATTTGTGTCATAACAATATCACCCAATTATGTCATAACAATATCACCCATTTGTGTCATAACAATATCACTCATTTGTGTCATAACAATATCACCCATTTATGTCATAACAATATCACCCATTTATGTCATAACAATATCACTCATTTATGTCATAACAATATCACTCATTTGTGTCATAACAATATCACCCATTTATGTCATAACAATATCACTCATTTATGTCATAACAATATCGCTCATTTATGTCATAACAACATCACTCATTTATGTCATAACAATATCACCCATTTATGTCATAACAACATCACTCATTTATGTCATAACAATATCACCCATTTATGTCTTAACAATATCACCCATTTATGTCATAACAACATCACCCATTTATGTCATAACAATATCACTCATTTATGTCATAAGAATATCACCCATTTATGTCTTAACAATATCACCCATTTATGTCATAACAACATCACTCATTTATGTCATAACAATATCACCCATTTATGTCATAACAATATCACCCAATTATGTCATAACAATATCACCCATTTGTGTCATAACAATATCACTCATTTGTGTCATAACAATATCACCCATTTATGTCATAACAACATCACCCATTTATGTCATAACAATATCACCCATTTGTGTTAACATATCTTTATCTCTCTGTTTTATTACGAACTCAGCAATAATTCGAAAATACCTTCAACCAGTAAGAAATATCCTTTATTGTATTTCTTCAGCATTCTGATGGCCTTTTCTGTCATGTCGGCAAGAGACGGCTCTCCGGCAGTGTCATTGGGTCGGTTTGCTTCGTAGTTCATATGACTTCGCTCAAACAATCCTAACAATACAGAACTCTATAAGTGTTATACTAGGAAAGAACACTTAGATCAGTTTAAAACGAGAAAATAAAAATAGAAAATCAGATTCTTGATGAAATCTGACATACGGCTGGTTGTTTAATAATTCAGAAATAGCATGGTTTACCGCAAATTAAGAAAATATTTTCTGAAATTGAAGTTTAATTTCTGGGAATAAACAAACGAACTCAATTTAAGACACATATGATCAGTTTGATTCACAACAATACAAAAGAACTTACCCAAAAGATAGTCTGCGCTTTCTGGATTGACGTCATCAAACGACGTTTCGTTCCAGACAAAGAATGATTTAGAGTTGTCGGGTTTTGATGCCAACCAGGTTTCGGCCAAGTTAACCCCGTCTAATCGTTGTCCAAATTTACCTTTGTCTTCTGGGTCAGAGGTGAAGTTGGGTAGAAACTCTTGGCGACCTCCGCCCAATATTACCTGTACAAAGAAAAAGGGGAACAATAATAATCCAAGTTGTCAAAAAGGTATAAGTTAATTTTATGGTAATAAATCAATCAGTTCAATGGAATTAGCCAAACCTGATGGCATTACTCAAACTTCTAATGGAATCAGCCAAACCTGATGGCATTACTCAAACTTCTAATGGAATCAGCCAAAACTGGTGGCATTACTCAAACTTCTAATGGAAACAGCCAAACCATATGGCATTACTCAAACTTCTAATGGAATCAGCCAAACCTGGTGGCATTACTCAAATTTCTAATAGAATCAGCCAAACCTGGTGGCATTACTCAAACTTCTAATGGGATTGGCCAAACCTTTTGGCATTACCGAAACTTCTAATGGTATCAGCCAAACCTGGTGGCATTACTCAAACTTCTAATGGAATCAGCCAAACCTGATGGCATTACTCAAATTTCTAATGGACTCAGTCAAACCTGGTGGCATTACTCAAATTTCTAATGGAATTAGCCAAAACTGATGGCATTACCGAAACTTCTAATGGAACCAACCAAACCTGATGGCATTACTCAAACTTCTAATGGAATCAGCCAAAACTGATGGCATTACTCAAACTTCTAATGGAATCAGCCAAACCTGGTGGCATTACTCAAACTTTTAATAGGATTAGCCAAACCTTTTGGCATTACCGAAACTTCTAATGGTATCAGCCAAACCTGGTGGCATTACTCAAACTTCTAATGGAATCAGCCAAACCTGATGGCATTACTCAAATTTCTAATGGACTCAGTCAAACCTGGTGGCATTACTCAAATTTCTAATGGAATTAGCCAAAACTGATGGCATTACCGAAACTTCTAATGGAACCAACCAAACCTGATGGCATTACTCAAACTTCTAATGGAATTAGCCAAAACTGATGGCATTACTCAAACTTCTAATGGTATCAGCCAAAACTGATGGCATTACTCAAACTTCTAATGGTATCAGCCAAACCTGGTGGCATTACTCAAACTTCTAATGGTATCAGCCAAAACTGATGGCATTACTCAAACTTCTAATGGTATCAGCCAAACATGATG
This sequence comes from Saccoglossus kowalevskii, assembly GCF_978046115.1. Lineage (NCBI taxonomy): Eukaryota > Metazoa > Hemichordata > Enteropneusta > Harrimaniidae > Saccoglossus > Saccoglossus kowalevskii. The sequence continues at coordinate 36,046,577 of NC_140653.1, forward strand.
GCATTACTCAAACATCTAATGGAATCAGCCAAACCTGGTGGCATTACTCAAACTTCTAATGGAATCAGCCAAACCTGGTGGCATTACTCAAATTCTAATGGAATCAGCCAAACCTGATGGCATTACTCAAATTTCTAATGGGCTCAGCCAAACCTGGTGGCATTACTCAAATTTCTAATGGAATTAGCCAAACCTTTTGGCATTACCGAAACTTCTAATGGTATCAGCCAAACCTGGTGGCATTACTCAAATTTCTAATAGAATCAGCCAAACCTGATGGCATTACTCAAATTCTAATGGAATCAGCCAAACCTGATGGCATTACTCAAATTTCTAATGGGCTCAGCCAAACCTGGTGGCATTACTCAAATTTCTAATGGAATTAGCCAAACCTGATGGCATTACCGAAACTTCTAATGGTATCAGCCAAACCTGGTGGCATTACTCAAATTTCTAATGGGATTAGCCAAACCTTTTGGCATTACTCAAACTTCTAATGGAATCAGCCAAACCTGGTGGCATTACTCAAATTTCTAATAGAATCAGCCAAACCTGATGGCATTACTCAAATTCTAATGGAATCAGCCAAACCTGATGGCATTACTCAAATTTCTAATGGGCTCAGCCAAACCTGGTGGCATTACTCAAATTTCTAATGGAATTAGCCAAACCTGATGGCATTACTCAAATTTCTAATGGGCTCAGCCAAACCTGGTGGCATTACTCAAATTTCTAATAGGATTAGCCAAACCTTTTGGCATTACCGAAACTTCTAATGGTATCAGCCAAACCTGGTGGCATTACTCAAATTTCTAATAGAATCAGCCAAACCTGATGGCATTACTCAAATTCTAATGGAATCAGCCAAACCTGATGGCATTACTCAAATTTCTAATGGGCTCAGCCAAACCTGGTGGCATTACTCAAATTTCTAATGGAATTAGCCAAACCTGATGGCATTACCGAAACTTCTAATGGTATCAGCCAAACCTGGTGGCATTACTCAAATTTCTAATAGAATCAGCCAAACCTGATGGCATTACTCAAATTCTAATGGAATCAGCCAAACCTGATGGCATTACTCAAATTTCTAATGGGCTCAGCCAAACCTGGTGGCATTACTCAAATTTCTAATGGAATTAGCCAAACCTGATGGCATTACCGAAACTTCTAATGGAACCAACCAAACCTGATGGCATTACTCAAACTTCTAATGGAATCAGCCAAACCTGGTGGCATTACTCAAACTTCTAATGGAATCAGCCAAAACTGGTGGCATTACTCAAACTTCTAATGGAAACAGCCAAACCATATGGCATTACTCAAACTTCTAATGGAATCAGCCAAACCTGATGGCATTACTCAAACTTCTAATGGAATCAGCCAAAACTGGTGGCATTACTCAAACTTCTAATGGAAACAGCCAAACCACATGGCATTACTCAAACTTCTAATGGAATCAGCCAAACCTTTTGGCATTACCGAAACTTCTAATGGTATCAGCCAAACCTGGTGGCATTACTCAAACTTCTAATGGAATCAGCCAAAACTGATGGCATTACTCAAACTTCTAATGGAATCAGCCAAACCTGGTGGCATTACTCAAACTTCTAATGGAATCAGCCAAACCTGGTGGCATTACTCAAACTTCTAATGGAATCAGCCAAACCTGGTGGCATTACTCAAACTTCTAATGGAATCAGCCAAACCTGATGGCATTACTCAAACTTCTAATGGAATCAGCCAAACCTGGTGGCATTACTCAAACTTCTAATGGAATCAGCCAAACCTGGTGGCATTACTCAAACTTCTAATGGAATCAGCCAAACCTGGTGGCATTACTCAAACTTCTAATGGAATCAGCCAAACCTGGTGGCATTACTCAAACTTCTAATGGAATCAGCCAAACCTGATGGCATTACTCAAATTTCTAATGGGCTCAGCCAAACCTGGTGGCATTACTCAAATTTCTAATGGAATTAGCCAAACCTGATGGCATTACCGAAACTTCTAATGGAACCAACCAAACCTGATGGCATTACTCAAACTTCTAATGGAATCAGCCAAACCTGGTGGCATTACTCAAACTTCTAATGGAATCAGCCAAACCATATGGCATTACTCAAACTTCTAATGGAATCAGCCAAACCTGATGGCATTACTCAAACTTCTAATGGAATCAGCCAAAACTGGTGGCATTACTCAAACTTCTAATGGAAACAGCCAAACCATATGGCATTACTCAAACTTCTAATGGAATCAGCCAAACCTTTTGGCATTACCGAAACTTCTAATGGTATCAGCCAAACCTGGTGGCATTACTCAAACTTCTAATGGAATCAGCCAAAACTGATGGCATTACTCAAACTTCTAATGGAATCAGCCAAACCTGGTGGCATTACTCAAACTTCTAATGGAATCAGCCAAAACTGATGGGATTACTCAAACTTCTAATGGTATCAGCCAAACCTGGTGGCATTACTCAAACTTCTAATGGAATCAGCCAAAACTGATGGCATTACTCAAACTTCTAATGGAATCAGCCAAACCTGGTGGCATTACTCAAACTTTTAATAGGATTAGCCAAACCTGGTGGCATTACATAAACTTCTAATGGTATCAGCCAAACATGATGGCATTACTCAAACATCTAATGGAATCAGCCAAACCTGATGGCATTACTCAAACTTCTAACGGAATCAGTCAAAACTGGTGGCATTACTCAAACTTCTAATGGAAACAGCCAAACCATATGGCATTACTCAAACTTCTAATGGAATCAGCAAAACCTGGTGGCATTACTCAAACTTCTAATGGAATCAGCCAAACCTGATGGCATTACTCAAATTTCTAATGGGCTCAGCCAAACCTGGTGGCATTACTCAAATTTCTAATGGAATTAGCCAAAACTGATGGCATTACCGAAACATCTAATGGAACCAACCAAACCTGACGGCATTACTCAAACTTCTAATGGAATCAGCCAAAACTGATGGCATTACTCAAACTTCTAATGGAATCAGCCAAAACTGGTGGCATTACTCAAACTTCTAATAGAAATAGCCAAACCATATGGCATTACTCAAACTTCTAATGGAATCAGCAAAACCTGGTGGCATTACTCAAACTTCTAATGGAATTAGCCAAACCTGATGGCATTACCGAAACTTCTAATGGAACCAACCAAACCTGATGGCATTACTCAAACTTCTAATGGAATCAGCCAAAACTGATGGCATTACTCAAACTTCTAATGGAATCAGCCAAACCTGGAGGCATTACTCAAACTTTTAATAGGATTAGCCAAACCTGGTGGCATTACTCAAACTTTTAATAGGATTAGCCAAACCTGGTGGCATTACATAAACTTCTAATGGTATCAGCCAAACATGATGGCATTACTCAAACATCTAATGGAATCAGCCAAACCTGATGGCATTACTCAAACTTCTAATGGAATCAGCCAAAACTGGTGGCATTACTCAAACTTCTAATAGAAATAGCCAAACCATATGGCATTACTCAAACTTCTAATGGAATCAGCAAAACCTGGTGGCATTACTCAAACTTCTAATGGAATTAGCCAAACCTGATGGCATTACCGAAACTTCTAATGGAACCAACCAAACCTGATGGCATTACTCAAACTTCTAATGGAATCAGCCAAAACTGATGGCATTACTCAAACTTCTAATGGAATCAGCCAAACCTGGAGGCATTACTCAAACTTTTAATAGGATTAGCCAAACCTAGTGGCATTACCGAAACTTCTAATGGAATCAGCAAAACCTCATGGCATTACTCAAATTTCTAATGGAATCAGCCAAACCTGGTGGCATTACTCAAACTTCTAATAGGATTAGCCAAACCGGGTGGCATTACCGAAACTTCTAATGGAACCAACCAAACCTGATGGCATTACTCAAACTTCTAATGGAATCAGCCAAACCTGGTGGCATTATTCAAACTTATAATAAGATTAGCCAAACCTGATGGCATTACTCAAATTTCTAATGGAATCAGCCAAACCTGGTGGCATTACTCAAATTTCTAATAGGATTAGCCAAACCTGGTGGCATTACCGAAACTTCTAATGGAACCAACCAAACCTGATTGCATTACTCAAACTTCTAATGGAATCAGCCAAACCTGATGGCATTACTCAAACTTCTAATGGAGTCAGCCAAAACTGGTGGCATTACTCAAACTTCTAATGGAAACAGCCAAACCATATGGCATTACTCAAACTTCTAATGGAATCAGCCAAACCTGATTGCATTACTCAAACTTCTAATGGAATCAGCCAAACCTGATGGCATTACTCAAACTTCTAATGGAATCAGCCAAAACTGGTGGCATTACTCAAACTTCTAATGGAAACAGCCAAACCATATGGCATTACTCAAACTTCTAATGGAATCAGCCAAACCTGGTGGCATTACTCAAACTTCTAATGGAATCAGCCAAACCTGATGGCATTACTCAAATTTCTAATGGACTCAGCCAAACCTGGTGGCATTACTCAAATTTCTAATGGAATTAGCCAAAACTGATGGCATTACCGAAACTTCTAATGGAACCAACCAAACCTGATGGCATTACTCAAACTTCTAATGGAATCAGCCAAAACTGATGGCATTACTCAAACTTCTAATGGAATCAGCCAAACCTGGTGGCATTACTCAAACTTTTAATAGGATTAGCCAAACCTGGTGGCATTACATAAACTTCTAATGGTATCAGCCAAACATGATGGCATTACTCAAACATCTAATGGAATCAGCCAAACCTGATGGCATTACTCAAACTTCTAATGGAATCAGCCAAAACTGGTGGCATTACTCAAACTTCTAATAGAAACAGCCAAACCATATGGCATTACTCAAACTTCTAATGGAATCAGCCACACCTTTTGGCATTACCGAAACTTCTAATGGAATCAGCCAAACCTGGTGGCATTACTCAAACTTCTAATAGAATCAGCCAAACCTGAAGGCATTACTCAAATTCTAATGGAATCAGCCAAACCTGATGGCATTACTCAAATTTCTAATGGGCTCAGCCAAACCTGGTGGCATTACTCAAATTTCTAATGGAATTAGCCAAACCTGATGGCATTACCGAAACTTCGAATGGAACCAACCAAACCTGATGGCATTACTCAAACTTCTAATGGAATCAGCCAAAACTGATGGCATTACTCAAACTTCTAATGGAATCAGCCAAACCTGGAGGCATTACTCAAACTTTTAATAGGATTAGCCAAACCTAGTGGCATTACTCAAACTTCTAATGGAATCAGCAAAACCTGGTGGCATTACTCAAATTTCTAATGGAATCAGCCAAACCCGGTGGCATTACTCAAACTTCTAATAGGATTAGCCAAACCGGGTGGCATTACCGAAACTTCTAATGGAACCAACCAAACCTGATGGCATTACTCAAACTTCTAATGGAATCAGCCAAACCTGGTGGCATTATTCAAACTTATAATAAAATTAGCCAAACCTGATGGCATTACTCAAATTTCTAATGGAATCAGCCAAACCTGGTGGCATTACTCAAATTTCTAATAGGATTAGCCAAACCTGGTGGCATTACCGAAACTTCTAATGGAACCAACCAAACTGATGGCATTACTCAAACTTCTAATGGAATCAGCCAAACCTGATGGCATTACTCAAACTTCTAATGGAATCAGCCAAAACTGGTGGCATTACTCAAACTTCTAATGGAAACAGCCAAACCATATGGCATTACTCAAACTTCTAATGGAATCAGCCAAACCTGATGGCATTACTCAAACTTCTAATGGAATCAGCCAAAACTGGTGGCATTACTCAAACTTCTAATGGAAACAGCCAAACCATATGGCATTACTCAAACTTCTAATGGAATCAGCCAAACCTGGTGGCATTACTCAAACTTTTAATAGGATTAGCCAAACCTGGTGGCATTACATAAACTTCTAATGGTATCAGCCAAACATGATGGCATTACTCAAACATCTAATGGAATCAGCCAAACCTGATGGCATTACTCAAACTTCTAACGGAATCAGTCAAAACTGGTGGCATTACTCAAACTTCTAATGGAAACAGCCAAACCATATGGCATTACTCAAACTTCTAATGGAATCAGCCAAACCTGGTGGCATTACTCAAACTTCTAATGGTATCAGCCAAACCTGGTGGCATTACTCAAACTTCTAATAGAATCAGCCAAACCTGATGGCATTACTCAAATTCTAATGGAATCAGCCAAACCTGATGGCATTACTCAAATTTCTAATGGGCTCAGCCAAACCTGGTGGCATTACTCAAATTTCTAATAGAATCAGCCAAACCTGATGGCATTACTCAAATTCTAATGGAATCAGCCAAACCTGGTGGCATTACTCAAACTTCTAATAGAATCAGCCAAACCTGATGGCATTACTCAAATTCTAATGGAATCAGCCAAACCTGGTGGCATTACTCAAACTTCTAATGGTATCAGCCAAAACTGATGGCATTACTCAAACTTCTAATGGAATCAGCCAAAACTGGTGGCATTACTCAAACTTCTAATGGAAACAGCCAAACCATACGGCATTACTCAAATTTCTAATAGAATCAGCCAAACCTGATGGCATTACTCAAACTTCTAATGGAATCAGCCAAAACTGGTGGCATTACTCAAACTTCTAATGGAAACAGCCAAACCATACGGCATTACTCAAATTTCTAATAGAATCAGCCAAACCTGATGGCATTACTCAAATTCTAATGGAATCAGCCAAACCTGGTGGCATTACTCAAACTTCTAATAGAATCAGCCAAACCTGATGGCATTACTCAAATTCTAATGGAATCAGCCAAACCTGATGGCATTACTCAAATTTCTAATGGGCTCAGCCAAACCTGGTGGCATTACTCAAATTTCTAATGGAATTAGCCAAACCTGATGGCATTACCAAAACTTCTAATGGAACCAACCAAACCTGATGGCATTACTCAAACTTCTAATGGAATCAGCCAAACCTGGTGGCATTACTCAAATTTCTAATGGAATTAGCCAAACCTTTTGGCATTACCGAAACTTATAATGGTATCAGCCAAACCTGGTGGCATTACTCAAACTTCTAATAGAATCAGCCAAACCTGATGGCATTACTCAAATTTCTAATGGAATCAGCCAAACCTGGTGGCATTACTCAAATTTCTAATAGGATTAGCCAAACCTGGTGGCATTACCGAAACTTCTAATGGAACCAACCAAACCTGATGGCATTACTCAAACTTCTAATGGAATCAGCCAAACCTGGTGGCATTATTCAAACTTATAATGGAATCAGCCAAACCTGGTGGCATTACTCAAACTTCTAATGGAATCAGCCAAACCTGGTGGCATTACTCAAACTTCTAATGGAATCAGCCAAACCTGGTGGCATTACTCAAACTTCTAATAGAATCAGCCAAACCTGATGGCATTACTCAAATTCTAATGGAATCAGCCAAACCTGGTGGCATTACTCAAACTTCTAATAGAATCAGCCAAACCTGATGGCATTACTCAAATTCTAATGGAATCAGCCAAACCTGATGGCATTACTCAAATTTCTAATGGGCTCAGCCAAACCTGGTGGCATTACTCAAATTTCTAATGGAATTAGCCAAACCTGATGGCATTACCAAAACTTCTAATGGAACCAACCAAACCTGATGGCATTACTCAAACTTCTAATGGAATCAGCCAAACCTGGTGGCATTACTCAAATTTCTAATGGAATTAGCCAAACCTTTTGGCATTACCGAAACTTATAATGGTATCAGCCAAACCTGGTGGCATTACTCAAACTTCTAATAGAATCAGCCAAACCTGATGGCATTACTCAAATTTCTAATGGAATCAGCCAAACCTGGTGGCATTACTCAAATTTCTAATAGGATTAGCCAAACCTGGTGGCATTACCGAAACTTCTAATGGAACCAACCAAACCTGATGGCATTACTCAAACTTCTAATGGAATCAGCCAAACCTGGTGGCATTATTCAAACTTATAATGGAATCAGCCAAACCTGGTGGCATTACTCAAACTTCTAATGGAATCAGCCAAACCTGGTGGCATTACTCAAACTTCTAATGGAATCAGCCAAACCTGACTACGCTCTGATTATTCGAGTACGTGGCCTTTGAGCCAATATGGCAGATCATTTATTTGACTCTGTCCTATGGAGGTAATATTGTAAAATTGCATATCAAATTTTAAAACTATTTGCAGAACCATCCACCACATTTGTTACGTAATTTAAGTGATGGTGTAACTCTGTGAAATGGGTTACAATTACGTGTGTAATTCTTACCCGCATGTTTCTACCAGGCAGTTCGTTAACCAATTGCCATGCGATATCTTTACAACCTTTGTCTCTTTCTTCCTTTGGCATGTTATCGTCACCTTCCCAGTACCGACTAGCGGCATGAGCATACGTGCAAGCCGGCGTGGCGTGGGTTATCCTGGTTGTAGTCACAATACCTGTAGCTTTACCTGTAAGCAACGTGGCGTTAAGTGGTTAACTTTGTGCATGGAGCTAGTAGGAACTATTTTACCGTTATTATTGAGTGTTATTGATTCAATTATATCAAAAACATTTCTTGATTCGAAACATCTATGATAATATTTCAATGATTCAGAACTAATCCACGTACTCGTGAATTGCACACTATGTTAATCCAACTCGAGTCGAGTTACCAGTCAAAACAATGAATATGAATAATACATTTTTCAATTACCAGTCAAAACAATAAACAGAAATATTACATTTTTCAATTATTAGTCAAAACAATGAATAGAAATAATACATTTTTTTAGTTACCAGTCAAAATAATGAATAGAAGTAATACATTTTTCAATTACCAGTCAAAACAATGAATAGAAATAATACATTTTTCAATTACCAGTCAAAACAATGAATAGAAATAATACATTTTTCAATTACTAGTCAAAATAATGAATAAAAGTAATACATTTTTCAATTACCAGTCAAAACAATGAATAGAAATAATACATTTTTCAATTACCAATCAAAACAATAAACATGGATTATACATTTTAATATACCAGTCAAAACAATAAATAGGAATAATTTCAACAATTTACAATGTTAAACTATTGTTGGTATTATGTGACGTCGTATGACCTAATTTGTATTCAATATAGGGTTTGGTCTTCCGTAATTTCCCCCAATATAATGATTAACCCTTCAAAACGAGGGAACTGATAAAGAGGAGATTAATCATTACAAATACTGGGAATAGTATATTTAGAGAAAGCATTCTGTACAGAGATAATTGTGACAATTAGTAGAAAAAAGGACATTGCAGTAATTATGATTTTAAAACAAATTAAGCTAAAAACTAAGTGAATAAAAAGTATAGTTTTCCTACCATCTCCCGTCCCAGAAATTCTGTTGGTCAATCCCAAAATATATGTGTTCGAATCAACATTACATTACATTTATTCTAGATATGTTATTACTTTATTGTAAATTCAGAGTGAACATGATACAGATATTATTATTACCTGCATCCTGTGCTATTTTGAGTATGGAATCCACTGCGTATTCGTTTGGATTATCTTGCGTACAGTTACCAAACTCAACTCTATCGTCCATACCTATGGTGTTATAGTTTGTTTTCACCCCGCATAGATATGCGGTGCCAGACGCTGCTGAATCAGGAACTTGACGATCTGCGCAGTATGTCTACAACAACAAAATATATCGTATTTGCGTTTATATCTGTAAGTAGTAATTAACATGTTACAACGCGATGACGGAATAATGTTCAGAAAAAGTCTTCTGAAAATAATAGAAAATATTAATTAATTAATTAATTAATTAATTCATTCATTCATTCATTCATTCAGCAAATCAATCATTTATTCACGTATTATACACACCTTTGCCAATCCTACATTGGGAAACCTCTCATAAAATAGTTCATACTCTTCTCCACTTGCTCCCTGCTGTAGTTGTCCTTTGTAGATTCTAGTGGCTGTAATAGTACTGATACTGTTACCATCTCCCAAAAACAACACAACATTTTTAGCTACTTTATTCTTAATTTTCAGTCGCTGAGCTCTTCGAATGTCACGTGCTGCTTTTTCTTTCCAAAACGCTAAGTCTGCAATTAATAAATATATAAACATACTAACATAATGAATAAATGATTAATGTAAGGGAATATCCATTTATTATTCCTAGAGAGGGGGGCGGTGCTTTTTTCAAAAATAATGTAATAATGTTGTTAAGGAGGGTGCCCCCTTTAGAAAAAATGAAAAATTTGCAGCAGCCCTATATATATGTATATTTTCATGTATTGTTATTGATCTTTTACATGTATATATAAAGAAACAAAAATACTTGTGAAAATTATTTAATGAGAGGAATAAAAAAGAAAACAGACGAAAGGCTAAAAAACGAAGAAAGGACAGATTTTCAAATGGGGTTATGCGTCTCCTACAAATGCTAACGATATAGCACAGAAGTGTTTCCCTACTGATATCAATGAAATGTCAAAACAAAAGATCTATGAGCTTCTTACTGCTGCAATTAACTTTAGAATGACAAAACGAAATTTGCCCTTTTTAGCACACATTTTAGAAAAAGGGGTTTTTCATGGTGTAGCAAAAACTCAAATGTTAAAGTTATATGAGGAGCACAGTTTCATGTTTCATTCATTTGAAAGTCATTTGTGAGAAGGCAGTACATGTAGTGAAGATAAAAATGCTAATCTTGATCCTGATGATTTTGAAGATTTTTTTATTGGAGATAGCAGTATATATGATGACTGTGGAGGTAGTGATGATAATGGTAGGACCACATGTAGTGGCAGCAGGTCTGGTGTAGGTGACAGTGGTGATGTTGGTACTAACGATGGTAGTGGGTCTGGTGCCGCCTTTGTTGGTGGCAATAAAGATTTTGTTACTGGTGATAGCAGTTGGGCTGATGCCTGTGGTGTAGATGGTAGTGATGATGTTGGTAGGAACACATGTAGTGGCAGCAGGTCTGATGTAGGTGACAGTGGTAACGATGGTACTAACGATGGTAGTGGGTCTGGTGCCGCCTTTGTTGGTGGCAATAAAGATTTTGTTACTGGTGATAGCAGTTGGGCTGGTGCCTGTGGTGTAGGTGGTAGTGATGATGTTGGTAGGAACACATGTAGTGGCAGCAGGTCTGGTGTAGGTGACAGTGGTGACGTTGGTACTAACGATGGTAGTGGGTCCAATGCCAGTTTTCTTGGGTGTAATAATGATGTTGTTACTGGGGATAGCAGTGGTGCTGTGGTGTGGATGGTCGTGATGATATTGTCACTAGTGATCGTAGTGGGTCTAATACCACTTGTGTTAGTGGCAATGAGGATGTTGCTCCTTGTGATGTTGAAGTCTGTTGCCAGTGGTTTAGGCGGCAGTGCAGTTGGACTGTCAGCTTTATTAAGACCTGTTTTGCAATAATGTATTGCAATAATGGATACTTCTTTTTATTATATTTACAAATATTTTAAACACAAGAGATTTGCATATACTGACATTTCATGTTTATTTTTATTTTTATTATTTTACATCTGTTAACAAAATACTTTCTATATGTATATTTTTATTGTATTATATTTAAATATATTCAGTTGTAAAATATGCTGACCCCTCTGTTTTGCCCGACCCCCTCAGGAATAATAAATGGTCATTCCCCAATTTAACACGGATGAGCGTTATCGCGAATCGGTGCAGCCGAAAATGTGTCATGAATTAGTGACCCTGCAGTTATGGTGACGGACCAAGGTGCATTTCGGCAGTGTCTCTAAGATATAAGATAGGTGTAGTAGGCAGTGCCATTCAATGGTTCTACGGATGACAAGTCATGTATAATTGTATTTGTGCGTCCACTGCATACAGAATTCCACTGAAACGTGAAAGTATGCATAATCTCTGAAGTCATGCACGAAGTTATTTGTTCGAAACATCCTTCAGACGAAAACTAATTTGGGGTGAATTGCAGTTATCTGCAAACGTTTCTGGTCATGTGTACAATGTAGTAGTTGTCGTGATCGCATATATATGTATATATACACAAGCCATTACGAACTAATACAAGCTTGTAACATTATTTTGTGATCGAGGCTTTCATTACGCAATATCTGTGATGTCATCATATTATGGGTATATTAAAGTTTGTCCACCATCTTGTAATGTCTGACTGCTCTTTACCACTATTCACTACTATTACTCTAAACAGCATAACTGCGGATACTTCTAGTGAAATATATATTTTCAGTCTGTTTTGTAAAATGTCGATGTTCCTGATAATCTTATATCTTGCAAATATGTTACAGATAATATTCTGTGTAACATCGTGGTTACCGAAGTTGTTAACTTGCTTATGTCAATGGAGGCAACTAAGTTGTTGTGTCTGGATGATACACCGGGAAAAACTCTAATAACGTATGCTGATTTTCAATATGAGTATACGAGCAGGTAACCCCTCCCCGCATTTGTCAAATATCCAAATATCACTTCTGTTCATAAATGATATATAACAACGCTGGAATGCAATGTCTGCTCAGTTAAGTGCGTTCACAATGCATAAAAGAAACATAACAAGAACTTGAAAACAAGAGAAAGTAACTTGAATGGATTGAACTTGCATTCTTTGCTTTGTCCGGTTGACGCTTGTTTACTAACCTAGTCTATACAAAATGTCAGTTTGATGACGTGGACTTGTTGTGACCTACAGAAACGAGGCTGTGACTTTCAGCACGTAACACATTTACCCTATGTGTATGCGCGCGGTCTTATTTTTGTTGGTGTGAGTCTGGCAAATAGATATTGCACATGGAAATAAACATTTTTCAACACACATCGTATAAACAGTCTAATGAGGCACCAAGTATCATTTAAATGTTGGAAACGTGTTAGAACACGGTATGGTCTATTAAGCACATATTGCATGGCAATGAGGGCACTACCCCACAACCCCGAGGGGAAAACAGACGTATACTAGTGCCCTCGTGGCCATGCAATGTGTGTTTTATAACACATTACACGTTCATACTAGGAACGTGTATAGATCATCTGCCGTCTTCTTCTCGATGTCTGCTAGCGGTGTCCCGATTTCTCCACAAAACGATATAAAGACGCTTCTAGAAAAGCTGATTGCGTCCTTCGTCTTCGGTGCATCTTTATTTTCTACTAGTGTGTCATGTTCTTTTCTGAACTGAAGCTAAATCGTCCAGTCTTTCGAGGCGGACCATCGATATCAGTACCAATTACAGTACAGTATTAACGAGCGATGTGTTATAATGAAATTTGTCATACATAAAATACAGAGTCGAGTCCTCTATTTAAGCGAACATCATTGTCCGGGCCTGCTATCACGTAATAATGGACAGTGTGGGGTTCTTTATTTCAATTGTAATATCTCTAAATGTCGAAATATTGAGAACGCTATGTGCAGTGGTACGCATGAGATGAAATTGAAAACATTAAATATTGCTGGTTCACATGCAATCTTTCTCGTGCGTCCGTGAAATATCCCCGAATACTGCCCAGTTTAATCGGACTGATAATTGTTTCAGCGCGTGGTATTGTTCATTTGTGTTTACTCCACTATGCTTATAATTGTCACAATATTTAGAGCGTGTTATAATGGTTTGCTACATATTACACAGAACAACGATTTAGTCGTATTTCCGATTAACAGGGGCCTAAACTCCCTCTATTATAACGAATATTTGTAATGTTTCATTAGAAGATGAGTTGCATTCCGCCACACCACCAAGTAAATAGTCACGTCAATGAATACCTACATCGGACAATGGAGGGGGCTGAGTAAATATATTCGGACAGCATATACAATAAGACTGAGACGAAATGATGCCAGTTTATTACAGTGTATTTCAGTGTTAGTGTACTAGTATGTATCTATACACTAAATATGATTAGATAAGTGTGTACATAGGAACTTTGAAACACACCTTAATCACCGAGTTCTAGATAAACGTATACATAATAACCCCGGTAATATAAATTAACAGACCTCTGAGACGCTTTTAAATTTAGAACCCGTGGCCTTTTTAAGATTCGCTGAGAAAAGGATATATTTTAGTTCAAGTATGATTATCGATTGCAGATTTCGCCCCTAAAGTAATTTTTCACCGAGTCCACTATTCAATCAAACGTAAATTGAGACCAATTATTTGTATGAGCAGAGGGGGCAGAAATAAATATATTATCAAAGATAGTATTACCAGATATAGTTTGTCTTTTATCTACCCCTCCTGCATAATGGATCGTTTACACAAAAGAATGATCCTTGTGGTATGAGCCGTACTGTAACACTAGTGGGAGCTTGAACGTGCCGAATGTGTCTAATTAGGTCATAGGATGCAGATAGTGACATTTCGGTAAACAAATTGCTTCGTGACGTCATAGATACGATGCATTTATCGACCAGGATTGGTGTCGTTATAATTTCACATGACATTAGTTTTAGTACTAGTAAAGTAAGTATAGCCACGCTAAGTGAATATATTTTATTGTGAATGACGCAAATTTATATATATGACCTATGTGAATATTTGGCAGCGTTGTCAATTACCACATCTCTATATAGAATTACAATCGTCACATCGGGATTGTAGATACAAGACTGATATCATAAATGACTTTGCACAAGTAAATGTCCTTCCTTGAGTGCCCGCTACGTGACTGCGGTGTTTAACACTATACAAATCACGACAACATGATCATAAGTTACAAAACCAGTGAAGCTCATTTTAATTCGGTCCATACACACCACCATTTGCCAGACACTGGATTCCCCCCCCCCCATGTATGTGAAATTTAACTCAACGTCAATAATCAGTTCACAGGTTTGATCTAGTTGCTGGTGTGCGTACACCGCAGAGAAACACATACATACAGTGGCTCTCTATTGCATAGCTTGCATGGAAACGCCCATCATTGTAAGTGAAGTTCAAATATTTGTGCGAAAGTTGTTGAATCTGACATTTAATACTGACCTTCCGATGAAGCCACCTGGAAGAACACCAGAAAAGCAAACAGCAAACCGACTAAATTCATATTTATCGCAACCATATCTGTAGAAAGGACACAACAACAATGCAATTATGGCACAACACGACGCTCATTAACAGTTGGTCACTCTGTCAACAGGCACTTAAAGTATAGTAGTGGCGACCCCGGATAACAAACATGCATGGTTACGAACACAATTGCAAATAAAGCGCCCTGTAATGAGAATTAGAGAGAATGAGAATTAGCATTACAATGCACAAAGGGGGACACACTCTTAGAATTGCTTTCTCGCAAATCGCTATAGCGAGTTTCACACATTAGCCTCGGTACATAATAAGACTGACCTTCAGATTGAACGCCAGCATTCTGGTTCCTAACCCTAGTACAAAATGCAAATCTAAAGCAACAAAAAAGTGTTATAAAATGATTATAACTTTTGATTAGACTTGTATACAGTTTCGGGTTTGTTTTTTTCAATAAAATAAAATATTATGTGATAATATAAGTTACGAAAATCTCAGATAATGGTCTGGTATTCCGTTCATTATGAGAAATAAACACTGCTCGGCACACTATTGTTACGTCACAAATGTGGTTGCATGGTATACATTTATTACCTAACAAAGTACATGATAATTATGGGCACGCTATATCTGTTGTCACTCCCCACCTATAAATATGGACGTACTGTATTTGTTGACACTCCCTCCCTACCTATAAATATAGACGTACTGTATATGTTGTCACTCCCCACCTATAAATATCGACGTACTGTATTTGTTGACACTCCCTCCCTACTTATAAATATAGACGTACTGTATTTGTTGACACTCCTTGCCCACCTATAAATATAGACGTACTGTATTTGTTGACATTCCCTCCCTACCTATAAATATAGACGTATTGTATTTGTTGACACTCCTTGCCCACCTATAAATATAGACGTACTGTATTTGTTGACACTCCTTGCCCACCTATAAATATAGACGTACTGTATTTGTTGACACTCCCTCCCTACCTATAAATATAGACGTACTGTATCTGTTGACACTCCCTCCCTACCTATAAATATAGACGTACTGTATATGTTGACACTCCCTCCCTACCTATAAATATGGACGTACTGTATCTGTTGACACTCCCTGCCTACCTATAAATATAGACGTATTGTATTTGTTGACACTCCTTGCCCACCTATAAATATAGACGTACTGTATTTGTTGACACTCCCTCCCTACCTATAAATATAGACGTATTGTATTTGTTGACACTCCTTGCCCACCTATAAATATAGACGTACTGTATTTGTTGACACTCCTTGCCCACCTATAAATATAGACGTACTGTATTTATTGACACTCCCTCCCTACCTATAAATATGGACGTACTGTATTTGTTGACACTCCATGCCCACCTATAAATATAGACGTACTGTATTTGTTGACACTCCCTCCCTACCTATAAATATAGACGTACTGTATTTGTTGACACTCCTTGTCCACCTATAAATATAGACGTACTGTATTTGTTGACACTCCCTCCCTACCTATAAATATGGACGTACTGTATCTGTTGACACTCCTTGCCTACCTATAAATATGGACGTACTGTATTTGTTGACACTCCCTCCCTATCTATAAATATAGACGTACTGTATTTGTTGACACTCCTTGCCTACCTATAAATATAGACGTACTGTATCTGTTGACACTCCTTGCCTACCTATAAATATGAACGTACTGTATCTGTTGACACTCCCTCCCTACCTATAAATATAGACGTACTGTATCTGTTGACACTCCCTCCCTACCTATAAATATAGACGTACTGTATCTGTTGACACTCCCTCCCTACCTATAAATATGGACGTACTGTATCTGTTGACACTCCCTGCCTACCTATAAATATGGACGTACTGTATTTGTTGACACTCCTTGCCCACCTATAAATATAGACGTACTGTATTTGTTGACACTCCCTCCCTACCTATAAATATGGACGTACTGTATTTGTTGACACTCCATGCCTACCTATAAATATAGACGTACTGTATTTGTTGACACTCCCTCCCTACCTATAAATATAGACGTACTGTATTTGTTGACACTCCTTGTCCACCTATAAATATAGACGTACTGTATTTGTTGACACTCCCTCCCTACCTATAAATATGGACGTACTGTATCTGTTGACACTCCTTGCCTACCTATAAATATGGACGTACTGTATTTGTTGACACTCCCTCCCTACCTATAAATATAGACGTACTGTATTTGTTTACACTCCCTCCCTACCTATAAATATAGACGTACTGTATCTGTTGACACTCCCTCCCTACCTATAAATATAGACGTACTGTATTTCTTGACACTCCCTCCCTACCTATAAATATAGACGTACTGTATCTGTTGACACTCCTTCCATACCTATAAATATAGACGTACTGTATTTGTTGACACTCCCTCCCTACCTATAAATATGGAAATACTGTATTTGTTGACACCCCTTCCCTACCTATAAATATAGACGTACTGTATCTGTTGACACTCCTTGCCCACCTATAAATATAGACGTACTGTATTTGTTGACATTCCCTCCCTACCTATAAATATAGACGTATTGTATTTGTTGACACTCCTTGCCCACCTATAAATATAGACGTACTGTATTTGTTGACACTCCTTGCCCACCTATAAATATAGACGTACTGTATTTGTTGACACTCCCTCCCTACCTATAAATATAGACGTACTGTATCTGTTGACACTCCCTCCCTACCTATAAATATAGACGTACTGTATATGTTGACACTCCCTCCCTACCTATAAATATGGACGTACTGTATCTGTTGACACTCCCTGCCTACCTATAAATATAGACGTATTGTATTTGTTGACACTCCTTGCCCACCTATAAATATAGACGTACTGTATTTGTTGACACTCCCTCCCTACCTATAAATATAGACGTATTGTATTTGTTGACACTCCTTGCCCACCTATAAATATAGACGTACTGTATTTGTTGACACTCCTTGCCCACCTATAAATATAGACGTACTGTATTTATTGACACTCCCTCCCTACCTATAAATATGGACGTACTGTATTTGTTGACACTCCATGCCCACCTATAAATATAGACGTACTGTATTTGTTGACACTCCCTCCCTACCTATAAATATAGACGTACTGTGTTTGTTGTCACTCCCTCCCTACCTATAAATATAGACGTACTGTATCTGTTGACACACCCTCCCTACCTATAAATATATACGTACTGTATCTGTTGACACTCCCTCCCTACCTATAAATATGGACGTCTGTATCTGTTGACACTCCCCCTCCACCTATAAATATGAATGTACTGTATCTGTTGACACTCCTTGCCCACCTATAAATATAGACGTACTGTATTTGTTGACACTCCCTCCCTACCTATAAATATAGACGTACTGTATCTGTTGACACTCCCTCCCTACCTATAAATATAGACGTACTGTATATGTTGACACTCCCTCCCTACCTATAAATATGGACGTACTGTATCTGTTGACACTCCCTGCCTACCTATAAATATAGACGTATTGTATTTGTTGACACTCCTTGCCCACCTATAAATATAGACGTACTGTATTTGTTGACACTCCCTCCCTACCTATAAATATAGACGTATTGTATTTGTTGACACTCCTTGCCCACCTATAAATATAGACGTACTGTATTTGTTGACACTCCTTGCCCACCTATAAATATAGACGTACTGTATTTATTGACACTCCCTCCCTACCTATAAATATGGACGTACTGTATTTGTTGACACTCCATGCCCACCTATAAATATAGACGTACTGTATTTGTTGACACTCCCTCCCTACCTATAAATATAGACGTACTGTATTTGTTGACACTCCTTGTCCACCTATAAATATAGACGTACTGTATTTGTTGACACTCCCTCCCTACCTATAAATATGGACGTACTGTATCTGTTGACACTCCTTGCCTACCTATAAATATGGACGTACTGTATTTGTTGACACTCCCTCCCTATCTATAAATATAGACGTACTGTATTTGTTGACACTCCTTGCCTACCTATAAATATAGACGTACTGTATCTGTTGACACTCCTTGCCTACCTATAAATATGAACGTACTGTATCTGTTGACACTCCCTCCCTACCTATAAATATAGACGTACTGTATCTGTTGACACTCCCTCCCTACCTATAAATATAGACGTACTGTATCTGTTGACACTCCCTCCCTACCTATAAATATGGACGTACTGTATCTGTTGACACTCCCTGCCTACCTATAAATATGGACGTACTGTATTGTTGACACTCCTTGCCCACCTATAAATATAGACGTACTGTATTTGTTGACACTCCCTCCCTACCTATAAATATGGACGTACTGTATTTGTTGACACTCCATGCCTACCTATAAATATAGACGTACTGTATTTGTTGACACTCCCTCCCTACCTATAAATATAGACGTACTGTATTTGTTGACACTCCTTGTCCACCTATAAATATAGACGTACTGTATTTGTTGACACTCCCTCCCTACCTATAAATATGGACGTACTGTATCTGTTGACACTCCTTGCCTACCTATAAATATGGACGTACTGTATTTGTTGACACTCCCTCCCTACCTATAAATATAGACGTACTGTATTTGTTTACACTCCCTCCCTACCTGTAAATATAGACGTACTGTATCTGTTGACACTCCCTCCCTACCTATAAATATAGACGTACTGTATTTCTTGACACTCCCTCCCTACCTATAAATATAGACGTACTGTATCTGTTGACACTCCTTCCATACCTATAAATATAGACGTACTGTATTTGTTGACACTCCCTCCCTACCTATAAATATGGAAATACTGTATTTGTTGACACCCCTTCCCTACCTATAAATATAGACGTACTGTATCTGTTGACACTCCTTGCCCACCTATAAATATAGACGTACTGTGTCTGTTGACACTCCCTCCCTACCTATAAATATAGACGTACTGTATCTGTTGACACTCCTTGCCCACCTATAAATATAGACGTACTGTATCTGTTGACACTCCCTCCCTACCTATAAATATAGACGTACTGTATCTGTTGTCACTCCCCACCTATAAATATCGACGTACTGTATTTGTTGACACTCCCTCCCTACTTATAAATATAGACGTACTGTATTTGTTGACACTCCTTGCCCACCTATAAATATAGACGTACTGTATTTGTTGACACTCCCTCCCTACCTATAAATATAGACGTATTGTATTTGTTGACACTCCTTGCCCACCTATAAATATTGACGTACTGTATTTGTTGACACTCCTTGCCCACCTATAAATATAGACGTACGGTATTTGTTGACACTCCCTCCCTACCTATAAATATAGACGTACTGTATCTGTTGACACTCACTCCCTACCTATAAATATAGACGTACTGTATCTGTTGACACTCCCTCCCTACCTATAAATATGGACGTACTGTATCTGTTGACACTCCCTGCCTAGCTATAAATATGGACGTACTGTATCTGTTGACACTCCCTCCCTACCTATAAATATAGACGTATTGTATTTGTTGACACTCCTTGCCCACCTATAAATATAGACGTACTGTATTTGTTGACACTCCCTCCCTACCTATAAATATAGTCGTATTGTATTTGTTGACACTCCTTGCCCACCTATAAATATAGACGTACTGTATTTGTTGACACTCCTTGCCCACCTATAAATATAGACGTACTGTATTTGTTGACACTCCCTCCCTACCTATAAATATGGACGTACTGTATTTGTTGACACTCCATGCCCACCTATAAATATAGACGTACTGTATTTGTTGACACTCCCTCCCTACCTATAAATATAGACGTACTGTATCTGTTGACACTCCCTCCCTACCTATAAATATAGACGTACTGTATCTGTTGACACTCCCTCCCTACCTATAAATATGGACGTACTGTATTTGTTGACACTCCTTGCCCACCTATAAATATAGACGTACTGTATTTGTTGACACTCCCTCCCTACCTATAAATATGGACGCACTGTATTTGTTGACACTCCATGCCTACCTATAAATATAGACGTACTGTATTTGTTGACACTCCCTCCCTACCTATAAATATAGACGTACTGTATTTGTTGACACTCCTTGTCCACCTATAAATATAGACGTACTGTATTTGTTGACACTCCCTCCCTACCTATAAATATGGACGTACTGTATCTGTTGACACTCCCTGCCTAGCTATAAATATGGACGTACTGTATCTGTTGACACTCCCTCCCTACCTATAAATATAGACGTATTGTATTTGTTGACACTCCTTGCCCACCTATAAATATAGACGTACTGTATTTGTTGACACTCCCTCCCTACCTATAAATATAGTCGTATTGTATTTGTTGACACTCCTTGCCCACCTATAAATATAGACGTACTGTATTTGTTGACACTCCTTGCCCACCTATAAATATAGACGTACTGTATTTGTTGACACTCCCTCCCTACCTATAAATATGGACGTACTGTATTTGTTGACACTCCATGCCCACCTATAAATATAGACGTACTGTATTTGTTGACACTCCCTCCCTACCTATAAATATAGACGTACTGTATCTGTTGACACTCCCTCCCTACCTATAAATATAGACGTACTGTATCTGTTGACACTCCCTCCCTACCTATAAATATGGACGTACTGTATTTGTTGACACTCCTTGCCCACCTATAAATATAGACGTACTGTATTTGTTGACACTCCCTCCCTACCTATAAATATGGACGCACTGTATTTGTTGACACTCCATGCCTACCTATAAATATAGACGTACTGTATTTGTTGACACTCCCTCCCTACCTATAAATATAGACGTACTGTATTTGTTGACACTCCTTGTCCACCTATAAATATAGACGTACTGTATTTGTTGACACTCCCTCCCTACCTATAAATATGGACGTACTGTATCTGTTGACACTCCTTGCCTACCAGTAAATATGGACGTACTGTATTTGTTGACACTCCCTCCCTACCTATAAATATAGACGTACTGTATTTGTTTACACTCCCTCCCTACCTATAAATATAGACGTACTGTATCTGTTGACACTCCCTCCCTACCTATAAATATAGACGTACTGTATTTCTTGACACTCCCTCCCTACCTATGAATATAGACGTACTGTATCTGTTGACACTCCTTCCCTACCTATAAATATAGACGTACTGTATTTGTTGACACTCCCTCCCTACCTATAAATATGGAAATACTGTATTTGTTGACACCCCTTCCCTACCTATAAATATAGACGTACTGTATCTGTTGACACTCCTTGCCCACCTATAAATATAGACGTACTGTATCTGTTGACACTCCCTCCCTACCTATAAATATAGACGTACTGTATCTGTTGACACTCCTTGCCCACCTATAAATATAGACGTACTGTATCTGTTGACACTCCCTCCCTACCTATAAATATAGACGTACTGTATCTGTTGACACTCCTTGCCTACCTAAAAATATGAACGTACTGTATCTGTTGACACTCCCTCCCTACCTATAAATATAGACGTACTGTATCTGTTGACACTCCCTCCCTACCTATAAATATAGACGTACTGTATCTGTTGACACACCCTCCCTACCTATAAATATATACGTACTGTATCTGTTGACAATCCCTCCCTACCTATAAATATGGACGTACTGTATCTGTTGACACTCCCTGCCTACCTATAAATATAGACGTACTGTATCTGTTGACACTCCCTCCCTCCCTACCTATAAATATAGACGTACTGTATTTGTTGACACTCCCTCCCTACCTATAAATATGGACGCACTGTATCTGTTGACACTCCCTCCCTACCTATAAATATAGACGTACTGTATCTGTTGACACTCCCTCCCTACCTATAAATATGGACGTACTGTATCTGTTGACACTCCCTCCCTACCTATAAATATAGACGTACTGTATCTGTTGACACTCCCTCCCTACCTATAAATATAGACGTACTGTATCTGTTTACACTCCCTCCCTACTTATAACTATGGACGTACTGTATCTGTTGACATTCCCTCCTTACCTATAAATATGGACGCACTGTATCTGTTGACACTCTTTGCCCACCAATAAATATAGACGTACTGTATTTGTTG
Source organism: Saccoglossus kowalevskii (assembly GCF_978046115.1). Lineage (NCBI taxonomy): Eukaryota > Metazoa > Hemichordata > Enteropneusta > Harrimaniidae > Saccoglossus > Saccoglossus kowalevskii. The sequence goes on from NC_140653.1 coordinate 36,069,867, forward strand.
ACACTCCCCACCTATAAATATCGACGTACTGTATTTGTTGACACTCCCTCCCTACTTATAAATATAGACGTACTGTATTTGTTGACACTCCTTGCCCACCTATAACTATAGACGTACTGTATTTGTTGACACTCCCTCCCTACCTATAAATATAGACGTATTGTATTTGTTGACACTCCTTGCCCACCTATAAATATAGACGTACTGTATTTGTTGACACTCCTTGCCCACCTATAAATATAGACGTACTGTATTTGTTGACACTCCCTCCCTACCTATAAATATGGACGTACTGTATTTGTTGACACTCCATGCCCACCTATAAATATAGACGTACTGTATTTGTTGACACTCCCTCCCTACCTATAAATATAGACGTACTGTATTTGTTGACACTCCTTGTCCACCTATAAATATAGACGTACTGTATTTGTTGACACTCCCTCCCTACCTATAAATATGAACGTACTGTATCTGTTGACACTCCTTGCCTACCTATAAATATGGACGTACTGTATTTATTGACACTCCCTCCCTACCTATAAATATAGACGTACTGTATTTGTTTACACTCCCTCCCTACCTATAAATATAGACGTACTGTATCTGTTGACACTCCCTCCCTACCTATAAATATAGACGTACTGTATTTCTTGACACTCCCTCCCTACCTATAAATATAGACGTACTGTATCTGTTGACACTCCCTCCCTACCTATAAATATAGACGTACTGTATTTGTTGACACTCGCTCCCTACCTATAAATATGGAAGTACTGTATTTGTTGACACCCCTTCCCTACCTATAAATATGAACGTACTGTATCTGTTGACACTCCCCCTCCACCTATAAATATGAATGTACTGTATCTGTTGACATTCCTTCCCTACCTATAAATATAGACGTACTGTATCTGTTGACACTCCTTGCCTACCTATAAATATGGACGTACTGTATCTGTTGACACTTCCTCCCTATCTATAAATATGGACGTACTGTATTTGTTGACACTACCTCCCTACTTATAAATATAGACATACTGTATTTGTTGACACTCCTTGCTCACCTATAAATATAGACGTACTGTATTTGTTGACACTCCCTCCCTACCTATAAATATAGACCTACTGTATCTGTTGACACTCCTCCCTACCTATAAATATGGACGTACTGTATCTGTTGACACTCCCTCCCTACCTATAAATATGAATGTACTGTATCTGTTGACACTCCCTCCCTACCTATAAATATAGACGTACTGTATCTGTTGACACTCCTTGCCTACCTATAAATATGGATGTACTGTATCTGTTGACACTTCCTCCCTATCTATAAATATGGACGTACTGTATTTGTTGACACTACCTCCCTACTTATAAATATAGACGTACTGTATTTGTTGACACTCCCTCCCTACTTATAAATATAGACGTACTGTATTTGTTGACACTCCTTGCCCACCTATAACTATAGACGTACTGTATTTGTTGACACTCCCTCCCTACCTATAAATATAGACGTATTGTATTTGTTGACACTCCTTGCCCACCTATAAATATAGACGTACTGTATTTGTTGACACTCCTTGCCCACCTATAAATATAGACGTACTGTATTTGTTGACACTCCCTCCCTACCTATAAATATGGACGTACTGTATTTGTTGACACTCCATGCCCACCTATAAATATAGACGTACTGTATTTGTTGACACTCCCTCCCTACCTATAAATATAGACGTACTGTATTTGTTGACACTCCTTGTCCACCTATAAATATAGACGTACTGTATTTGTTGACACTCCCTCCCTACCTATAAATATGAACGTACTGTATCTGTTGACACTCCTTGCCTACCTATAAATATGGACGTACTGTATTTATTGACACTCCCTCCCTACCTATAAATATAGACGTACTGTATTTGTTTACACTCCCTCCCTACCTATAAATATAGACGTACTGTATCTGTTGACACTCCCTCCCTACCTATAAATATAGACGTACTGTATTTCTTGACACTCCCTCCCTACCTATAAATATAGACGTACTGTATCTGTTGACACTCCCTCCCTACCTATAAATATAGACGTACTGTATTTGTTGACACTCCCTCCCTACCTATAAATATGGAAGTACTGTATTTGTTGACACCCCTTCCCTCCCTATAAATATAGACGTACTGTATCTGTTGACACTCCTTGACTACCTATAAATATGAACGTACTGTATCTGTTGACACTCCCCCTCCACCTATAAATATGAATGTACTGTATCTGTTGACATTCCTTCCCTACCTATAAATATAGACGTACTGTATCTGTTGACCCTCCTTGCCTACCTATAAATATGGACGTACTGTATCTGTTGACACTTCCTCCCTATCTATAAATATGGACGTACTGTATTTGTTGACACTACCTCCCTACTTATAAATATAGACATACTGTATTTGTTGACACTCCTTGCTCACCTATAAATATAGACGTACTGTATTTGTTGACACTCCCTCCCTACCTATAAATATAGACCTACTGTATCTGTTGACACTCCTCCCTACCTATAAATATGGACGTACTGTATCTGTTGACACTCCCTCCCTACCTATAAATATGAATGTACTGTATCTGTTGACACTCCCTCCCTACCTATAAATATAGACGTACTGTATCTGTTGACACTCCTTGCCTACCTATAAATATGGATGTACTGTATCTGTTGACACTTCCTCCCTATCTATAAATATGGACGTACTGTATTTGTTGACACTACCTCCCTACTTATAAATATAGACGTACTGTATTTGTTGACACTCCTTGCTCACCTATAAATATAGACGTACTGTATCTGTTGACACTCCCTCCCTCCCAATAAATATAGACCTACTGTATCTGTTGACACTCCCTCCCTACTTATAAATATGGACGTACTGTATCTGTTGACACTCACTCCCTACCTATAAATATAGACGTACTGTATCTGTTGACACTCCCTCCCTACCTATAAATATAGACGTACTGTATCTGTTGACACTCCCTCCCTACCTATAAATATGGACGTACTGTATCTGTTGACACTCCCTGCCTACCTATAAATATAGACGTATTGTATCTGTTGACACTCCCTCCCTACCTATAAATATAGACGTACTGTATCTGTTGACACTCCCTCCCTACCTATAAATATATACGTACTGTATCTGTTGACACTCCCTCCCTACCTATAAATATGGACGTACTGTATCTGTTGACACTCCATGCCTACCTATAAATATAGACGTACTGTATCTGTTGACACTCCCTCCCTACCTATAAATATAGACGTACTGTGTTTGTTGTCACTCCCTCCCTACCTATAAATATAGACGTACTGTATCTGTTGACACACCCTCCCTACCTATAAATATATACGTACTGTATCTGTTGACACTCCCTCCCTACCTATAAATATGGACGTCTGTATCTGTTGACACTCCCCCTCCACCTATAAATATGAATGTACTGTATCTGTTGACATTCCTTCCCTACCTATAAATATAGACGTACTGTATCTGTTGACACTCCTTGCCTACCTATAAATAAGGACGTACTGTATCTGTTGACACTCCCTCCCTATCTATAAATATGGACGTACTGTATTTGTTGACACTACCTCCCTACTAATAAATATAGATGTACTGTATCTGTTGACACTCCCTCCCTACCTATAAATATAGAGGTACTGTATTTGTTGACACTCCTTCCCTACCTATAAATATGGACGCACTGTGTTTGTTGACACTACCTCCCTGCCTATAAATATGGACGTACTGTATCTGTTGACACTCCCTCCCTACCTATAAATATAGACGTACTGTATCTGTTGACACTCCCTCCCTACTTACAACTATGGACGTACTGTATCTGTTGACATTCCCTCCCTACCTATAAATATGGACGCACTGTATCTGTTGATACTCTTTGCCCACCAATAAATGTAGACGTACTGTATTTGTTGACACTCCCTCCCTACCTATAAATATGGACGTACTGTATCTGTTGACACTCCTTGCCTACCTATAAATATGGACGTACTGTATTTGTTGACACTCCCTCCCTATCTATAAATATGGACGTACTGTATCTGTTGACACTCCATCCCTGCCTATAAATATGGACGTACTGTATCTGTTGACACTCCTTGCCAATCTATAAATATAGACGTACTGTATCTGTTGACACTCCCTCCCTACCTATAAATATAGACGTACTGTATCTGTTGACACTCCCTCCCTACCTATAAATATAGACGTACTGTATTTGTTGACACTTTTTGTCCACCTATAAATATAGACGTACTGTATTTGTTGACACTCCTTGTCCACCTATAAATATAGACGTACTGTATTTGTTGACACTCCCTCCCTACCTATAAATATGGACGTACTGTATTTGTTGACACTCCTTGCCTACCTATAAATATGGACGTACTGTATTTGTTGACACTCCCTCCCTACCTATAAATATAGACGTACTGTATTTGTTTACACTCCCTCCCTACCTATAAATATAGACGTACTGTATTTGTTGACACTCCCTCCCTACCTATAAATATGGACGCACTGTGTTTGTTGACACTACCTCCCTGCCTATAAATATGGACGTACTGTATCTGTTGACACACCCTCCCTACCTATAAATATAGACGTACTGTATCTGTTGACATTCCCTCCCTACCTATAAATATGGACGCACTGTATCTGTTGACACTCTTTGCCCATCAATAAATATAGACGTACTGTATTTGTTGACACTCCTTGTCCACCTATAAATGTAGACGTACTGTATTTGTTGACACTCCCTCCCTACCTATAAATATGGACGTACTGTATCTGTTGACACTCCTTGCCTACCTATAAATATGGACGTACTGTATTTGTTGACACTCCCTCCCTATCTATAAATATGGACGTACTGTATCTGTTGACACTCCATCCCTGCCTATAAATATGGACGTACTGTATCTGTTGACACTCCTTGCCCACCTATAAATATAGACGTACTGTATTTGTTGACACTCCTTGCCCACCTATAAATATAGACGTACGGTATTTGTTGACACTCCCTCCCTACCTATAAATATAGACGTACTGTATCTGTTGACACTCACTCCCTACCTATAAATATAGACGTACTGTATCTGTTGACACTCCCTCCCTACCTATAAATATGGACGTACTGTATCTGTTGACACTCCCTGCCTACCTATAAATATGGACGTACTGTATCTGTTGACACTCCCTCCCTACCTATAAATATAGACGTATTGTATTTGTTGACACTCCTTGCCCACCTATAAATATAGACGTACTGTATTTGTTGACACTCCCTCCCTACCTATAAATATAGTCGTATTGTATTTGTTGACACTCCTTGCCCACCTATAAATATAGACGTACTGTATTTGTTGACACTCCTTGCCCACCTATAAATATAGACGTACTGTATTTGTTGACACTCCCTCCCTACCTATAAATATGGACGTACTGTATTTGTTGACACTCCATGCCCACCTATAAATATAGACGTACTGTATTTGTTGACACTCCCTCCCTACCTATAAATATAGACGTACTGTATCTGTTGACACTCCCTCCCTACCTATAAATATAGACGTACTGTATCTGTTGACACTCCCTCCCTACCTATAAATATGGACGTACTGTATTTGTTGACACTCCTTGCCCACCTATAAATATAGACGTACTGTATTTGTTGACACTCCCTCCCTACCTATAAATATGGACGCACTGTATTTGTTGACACTCCATGCCTACCTATAAATATAGACGTACTGTATTTGTTGACACTCCCTTCCTACCTATAAATATAGACGTACTGTATTTGTTGACACTCCTTGTCCACCTATAAATATAGACGTACTGCATTTGTTGACACTCCCTCCCTACCTATAAATATGGACGTACTGCATCTGTTGACACTCCTTGCCTACCAGTAAATATGGACGTACTGTATTTGTTGACACTCCCTCCCTACCTATAAATATAGACGTACTGTATTTGTTTACACTCCCTCCCTACCTATAAATATAGACGTACTGTATCTATTGACACTCCCTCCCTACCTATAAATATAGACGTACTGTATTTCTTGACACTCCCTCCCTACCTATGAATATAGACGTACTGTATCTGTTGACACTCCTTCCCTACCTATAAATATAGACGTACTGTATTTGTTGACACTCCCTCCCTACCTATAAATATGGAAATACTGTATTTGTTGACACCCCTTCCCTACCTATAAATATAGACGTACTGTATCTGTTGACACTCCTTGCCCACCTATAAATATAGACGTACTGTATCTGTTGACACTCCCTCCCTACCTATAAATATAGACGTACTGTATCTGTTGACACTCCTTGCCCACCTATAAATATAGACGTACTGTATCTGTTGACACTCCCTCCCTACCTATAAATATAGACGTACTGTATCTGTTGACACTCCTTGCCTACCTAAAAATATGAACGTACTGTATCTGTTGACACTCCCTCCCTACCTATAAATATAGACGTACTGTATCTGTTGACACTCCCTCCCTACCTATAAATATAGACGTACTGTATCTGTTGACACACCCTCCCTACCTATAAATATATACGTACTGTATCTGTTGACACTCCCTCCCTACCTATAAATATGGACGTACTGTATCTGTTGACACTCCCTGCCTACCTATAAATATAGACGTACTGTATCTGTTGACACTCCCTCCCTCCCTACCTATAAATATAGACGTACTGTATTTGTTGACACTCCCTCCCTACCTATAAATATGGACGCACTGTATCTGTTGACACTCCCTCCCTACCTATAAATATAGACGTACTGTATCTGTTGACACTCCCTCCCTACCTATAAATATGGACGTACTGTATCTGTTGACACTCCCTCCCTACCTATAAATATAGACGTACTGTATCTGTTGACACTCCCTCCCTACCTATAAATATAGACGTACTGTATCTGTTTACACTCCCTCCCTACTTATAACTATGGACGTACTGTATCTGTTGACATTCCCTCCTTACCTATAAATATGGACGCACTGTATCTGTTGACACTCTTTGCCCACCAATAAATATAGACGTACTGTATTTGTTGACACTCCCCACCTATAAATATCGACGTACTGTATTTGTTGACACTCCCTCCCTACTTATAAATATAGACGTACTGTATTTGTTGACACTCCTTGCCCACCTATAACTATAGACGTACTGTATTTGTTGATACTCCCTCCCTACCTATAAATATGGACGTACTGTATCTGTTGACACTCCTTGCCTACCTATAAATATGGACGTACTGTATTTGTTGACACTCCCTCCCTACCTATAAATATAGACGTACTGTATTTGTTTACACTCCCTCCCTACCTATAAATATAGACGTACTGTATCTGTTGACACTCCCTCCCTACCTATAAATATAGACGTACTGTATTTCTTGACACTCCCTCCCTACCTATAAATATAGACGTACTGTATCTGTTGACACTCCCTCCCTACCTATAAATATAGACGTACTGTATTTGTTGACACTCCCTCCCTACCTATAAATATGGAAGTACTGTATTTGTTGACACCCCTTTCCTACCTATAAATATAGACGTACTGTATCTGTTGACACTCCTTGACTACCTGTAAATATGAACGTACTGTATCTGTTGACACTCCCCTTCCACCTATAAATATGAATGTACTGTATCTGTTGACATTCCTTCCCTACCTATAAATATAGACGTACTGTATCTGTTGACACTCCTTGCCTACCTATAAATATGGACGTACTGTATCTGTTGACACTTCCTCCCTATCTATAAATATGGACGTACTGTATTTGTTGACACTACCTCCCTACTTATAAATATAGACATACTGTATTTGTTGACACTCCTTGCTCACCTATAAATATAGACGTACTGTATCTGTTGACACTCCCTACCTACCTATAAATATAGACCTACTGTATCTGTTGACACTCCTCCCTTCCTATAAATATGGACGTACTGTATCTGTTGACACTCCCTCCCTACCTATAAATATGAATGTACTGTATCTGTTGACACTCCCTCCCTACCTATAAATATAGACGTACTGTATCTGTTGACACTCCTTGCCTACCTATAAATATGGATGTACTGTATCTGTTGACACTTCCTCCCTATCTATAAATATGGACGTACTGTATTTGTTGACACTACCTCCCTACTTATAAATATAGACGTACTGTATTTGTTGACACTCCTTGCTCACCTATAAATATAGACGTACTGTATCTGTTGACACTCCCTCCCTCCCTATAAATATAGACCTACTGTATCTGTTGACACTCCCTCCCTACTTATAAATATGGACGTACTGTATCTGTTGACACTCACTCCCTACCTATAAATATAGACGTACTGTATCTGTTGACACTCCCTCCCTACCTATAAATATAGACGTACTGTATCTGTTGACACTCCCTCCCTACCTATAAATATGGACGTACTGTATCTGTTGACACTCCCTGCCTACCTATAAATATAGACGTATTGTATCTGTTGACACTCCCTCCCTACCTATAAATATAGACGTACTGTATCTGTTGACACTCCCTCCCTACCTATAAATATATACGTACTGTATCTGTTGACACTCCCTCCCTACCTATAAATATGGACGTACTGTATCTGTTGACACTCCATGCCTACCTATAAATATAGACGTACTGTATCTGTTGACACTCCCTCCCTACCTACAAATATAGACGTACTGTGTTTGTTGTCACTCCCTCCCTACCTATAAATATAGACGTACTGTATCTGTTGACACACCCTCCCTACCTATAAATATATACGTACTGTACCTGTTGACACTCCCTCCCTACCTATAAATATGGACGTCTGTATCTGTTGACACTCCCCCTCCACCTATAAATATGAATGTACTGTATCTGTTGACATTCCTTTCCTACCTATAAATATAGACGTACTGTATCTGTTGACACTCCTTGCCTACCTATAAATAAGGAAATACTGTATCTGTTGACACTCCCTCCCTATCTATAAATATGGACGTACTGTATTTGTTGACACTACCTCCCTACTAATAAATATAGACGTACTGTATTTGTTGACACTCCTTGCCCACCTATAAATATAGATGTACTGTATCTGTTGACACTCCCTCCCTACCTATAAATATAGAGGTACTGTATTTGTTGACACTCCCTCCCTACCTATAAATATGGACGCACTGTGTTTGTTGACACTACCTCCCTGCCTATAAATATGGACGTACTGTATCTGTTGACACTCCCTCCCTACCTATAAATATAGACGTACTGTATCTGTTGACACTCCCTACCTACTTATAACTATGGACGTACTGTATCTGTTGACATTCCCTCCCTACCTATAAATATGGACGCACTGTATCTGTTGACACTCTTTGCCCACCAATAAATATAGACGTACTGTATTTGTTGACACTCCTTGTCCACCTATAAATGTAGACGTACTGTATTTGTTGACACTCCCTCCCTACCTATAAATATGGACGTACTGTATCTGTTGACACTCCTTGCCTACCTATAAATATGGACGTACTGTATTTGTTGACACACCCTCCCTATCTATAAATATGGACGTACTGTATCTGTTGACACTCCATCCCTGCCTATAAATATGGACGTACTGTATCTGTTGACACTCCTTGCCAATCTATAAATATAGACGTACTATATCTGTTGACACTCCCTCCCTACCTATAAATATAGACGTACTGTATCTGTTGACACTCCCTCCCTACCTATAAATATAGACGTACTGTATTTGTTGACACTTTTTGTCCACCTATAAATATAGACGTACTGTATTTGTTGACACTCCTTGTCCACCTATAAATATAGACGTACTGTATTTGTTGACACTCCCTCCCTACCTATAAATATGGACGTACTGTATTTGTTGACACTCCTTGCCTACCTATAAATATGGACGTACTGTATTTGTTGACACTCCCTCCCTACCTATAAATATAGACGTACTGTATTTGTTTACACTCCCTCCCTACCTATAAATATAGACGTACTGTATTTGTTGACACTCCCTCCCTACCTATAAATATGGACGCACTGTGTTTGTTGACACTACCTCCCTGCCTATAAATATGGACGTACTGTATCTGTTGACACTCCCTCCCTACCTATAAATATAGACGTACTGTATCTGTTGACACTCCCTCCCTACTTATAACTATGGACGTACTGTATCTGTTGACATTCCCTCCCTACCTATAAATATGGACGCACTGTATCTGTTGACACTCTTTGCCCATCAATAAATATAGACGTACTGTATTTGTTGACACTCCTTGTCCACCTATAAATGTAGACGTACTGTATTTGTTGACACTCCCTCCCTACCTATAAATATGGACGTACTGTATCTGTTGACACTCCTTGCCTACCTATAAATATGGACGTACTGTATTTGTTGACACTCCCTCCCTATCTATAAATATGGACGTACTGTATATGTTGACACTCCATCCCTGCCTATAAATATGGACGTACTGTATCTGTTGACACTCCTTGCCAATCTATAAATATAGACGTACTGTATCTGTTGACACTCCCTCCCTACCTATAAATATAGACGTACTGTATCTGTTGACACTCCCTCCCTACCTATAAATATAGACGTACTGTATTTGTTGACACTTTTTGTCCACCTATAAATATAGACGTACTGTATTTGTTGACACTCCCTCCCTACCTATAAATATGGACGTACTGTATTTGTTGACACTCCTTGCCTACCTATAAATATGGACGTACTGTATTTGTTGACACTCCCTCCCTACCTATAAATATAGACGTACTGTATTTGTTTACACTCCCTCCCTACCTATAAATATAGACGTACTGTATTTGTTGACACTCCCTCCCTACCTATAAATATAGACGTACTGTATCTGTTGACACTCCCTCCCTACCTATAAATATAGACGTACTGTATCTGTTGACACTCCCTCCCTACCTATAAATATGGACGTACTGTATCTGTTGACACTCCCTCCCTACCTATAAATATAGACGTACTGTATCTGTTGACACTCCCTCCCTACCTATAAATATAGACGTACTGTATCTGTTTACACTCCCTCCCTACCTATAAATATGGACGTACTGTATCTGTTGACATTCCCTCCTTACCTATAAATATGGACGCACTGTATCTGTTGACACTCTTTGCCCACCAATAAATATAGACGTACTGTATTTGTTGACACTCCCCACCTATAAATATCGACGTACTGTATTTGTTGACACTCCCTCGCTACTTATAAATATAGACGTACTGTATTTGTTGACACTCCTTGCCCACCTATAACTATAGACGTACTGTATTTGTTGACACTCCCTCCCTACCTATAAATATAGACGTATTGTATTTGTTGACACTCCTTGCCCACCTATAAATATAGACGTACTGTATTTGTTGACACTCCTTGCCCACCTATAAATATAGACGTACTGTATTTGTTGACACTCCTTGCCCACCTATAAATATAGACGTACTGTATTTGTTGACACTCCCTCCCTACTTATAAATATGGACGTACTGTATTTGTTGACACTCCTTGCCCACCTATAAATATAGACGTACTGTATTTGTTGACACTCCCTCCCTCCCTATAAATATAGACGTACTGTATTTGTTGAATCTCCTTGTCCACCTATAAATATAGACGTACTGTATTTGTTGACACTCCCTCCCTAACTATAAATATGGACGTACTGTATCTGTTGACACTCCTTGCCTACCTATAAATATGGACGTACTGTATTTGTTGATACTCCCTCCCTACCTATAAATATAGACGTACTGTATTTGTTTACACTCCCTCCCTACCTATAAATATAGACGTACTGTATCTGTTGACACTCCCTCCCTACCTATAAATATAGACGTACTGTATTTCTTGACACTCCCTCCCTACCTATAAATATAGACGTACTGTATCTGTTGACAGTCCCTCCCTACCTATAAATATAGACATACTGTATTTGTTGACACTCCCTCCCTACCTATAAATATGGAAGTACTGTATTTGTTGACACCCCTTCCCTACCTATAAATATAGACGTACTGTATCTGTTGACACTCCTTGCCTACCTATAATTATGAACGTACTGTATCTGTTGACACTCCCTCCCTACATATAAATATGAACGTACTGTATCTGTTGACACTCCCCCTCGATCTTTAAATATGAATGTGCTGTATCTGTTGACATTCCTTCCCTACCTATAAATATAGACGTACTGTATCTGTTGACACTCCTTGCCTACCTATAAATATGCACGTACTGTATCTGTTGACACTCCCTCCCTATCTATAAATATGGACGTACTGTATTTGTTGACACTACCTCCCTACTAATAAATATAGACGTACTGTATTTGTTGACACTCCTTGCCCACCTATAAATATAGATGTACTGTATCTGTTGACACTCCCTCCCTACCTATAAATATAGACCTACTGTATCTGTTGACACTCCCTCCCTACCTATAAATATGGACGTACTGTATCTGTTGACACTCCCTCCCTACCTATAAATATAGACGTACTGTATCTGTTGACACTCCCTCCCTACCTATAAATATAGACGTACTGTATCTGTTGATACTCTTTGCCCACCAATAAATATAGACGTACTGTATTTGTTGACACTCCCCACCTATAAATATCGACGTACTGTATTTGTTGAAACTCCCTCCCTACTTATAAATATAGACGTACTGTATTTGTGGACACTCCTTGCCCACCTATAACTATAGACGTACTGTATTTGTTGACACTCCCTCCCTACCTATAAATATAGACGTATTGTATTTGTTGACACTCCTAGCCCACCTATAAATATAGACGTACTGTATTTGTTGACACTCCTTGCCCACCTATAAATATAGACGTACTGTATTTGTTGACACTCCTTGCCCACCTATAAATATAGACGTACTGTATTTGTTGACACTCCCTCCCTACCTATAAATATAGACGTACTGTATTTGTTGACACTCCTTGTCCACCTATAAATATAGACGTACTGTATTTGTTGACACTCCCTCCCTACCTATAAATATGGACGTACTGTATCTGTTGACACTCCTTGCCTACCTATAAATATGGACGTACTGTATTTGTTGACACTCCCTCCCTACCTATAAATATAGACGTACTGTATTTGTTTACACTCCCTCCCTACCTATAAATATAGACGTACTGTATCTGTTGACACTCCCTCCCTACCTATAAATATAGACGTACTGTATTTCTTGACACTCCCTCCCTACCTATAAATATAGACGTACTGTATCTGTTGACACTCCCTCCCTACCTATAAATATAGACGTACTGTATTTGTTGACACTCCCTCCCGACCTATAAATATGGAAGTACTGTATTTGTTGACACCCCTTCCCTACCTATAAATATAGACGTACTGTATCTGTTGACACTCCTTGCCTACCTATAAATATGAACGTACTGTATCTGTTGACACTCCCCCTCCACCTATAAATATGAATGTACTGTATCTGTTGACATTCCTTCCCTACCTATAAATATAGACGTACTGTATCTGTTGACACTCCTTGCCTACCTATAAATATGGACGTACTGTATCTGTTGACACTCCCTCTCTATCTATAAATATGGACGTACTGTATTTGTTGACACTACCTCCCTACTAATAAATATAGACGTACTGTATTTGTTGACACTCCTTGTCCACCTATAAATATAGATGTACTGTATCTGTTGACACTCCCTCCCTACCTATAAATATAGACCTACTGTATCTGTTGACACTCCTCCCTACCTATAAATATGGACGTACTGTATCTGTTGACACTCCCTCCCTACCTATAAATATGAATGTACTGTATCTGTTGACACTCCCTCCCTACCTATAAATATAGACGTACTTTATCTGTTGACACTCCTTGCCTACCTATAAATATGGACGTACTGTATCTGTTGACACTTCCTCCCTACCTATAAATATAGACGTACTGTATCTGTTGACACTCCCTCCCTACCTATAAATATAGACCTACTGTATCTGTTGACACTCCCTCCCTACCTATAAATATGGACGTACTGTATCTGTTGACACTCCCTCCCTACCTATAAATATAGACGTACTGTATCTGTTGACACTCCCTCCCTACCTATAAATATAGACGTACTGTATCTGTTGACACTCCCTCCCTACCTATAAATATGGACGTACTGTATCTGTTGACAATCCCTGCCTACCTATAAATATAGACGTATTGTATCTGTTGACACTCCCTCCCTACCTATAAATATAGACGTACTGTATCTGTTGACACTCCCTCCCCACCTATAAATATATACGTACTGTATCTGTTGACACTCCCTCCCTACCTATAAATATGGACGTACTGTATCTGTTGACACTCCCTGCCTACCTATAAATATAGACGTAATGTATTTGTTGACACTCCTTGTCCACCTATAAATATAGACGTACTGTATTTGTTGACACTCCCTCCCTACCTATAAATATGGACGTACTGTATCTGTTGACACTCCTTGCCTACCTATAAATATGGACGTACTGTATTTGTTGACACTCCCTCCCTACCTATAAATATAGACGTACTGTATTTGTTTACACTCCCTCCCTACCTATAAATATAGACGTACTGTATCTGTTGACACTCCCTCCCTACCTATAAATATAGACGTACTGTATTTCTTGACACTCCCTCCCTACCTATAAATATAGACGTACTGTATCTGTTGACACTCCCTCCCTACCTATAAATATAGACGTACTGTATTTGTTGACACTCCCTCCCTACCTATAAATATGGAAGTACTGTATTTGTTGACACCCCTTCCCTACCTATAAATATAGACGTACTGTATCTGTTGACACTCCTTGCCTACCTATAAATATGAACGTACTGTATCTGTTGACACTCCCTCCCTACATATAAATATGAACGTACTGTATCTGTTGACACTCCACCTCCACCTATAGATATGAATGTACTGTATCTGTTGACATTCCTTCCCTACCTATAAATATAGACGTACTGTATCTGTTGACACTCCTTGCCTACCTATAAATATGGACGTACTGTATCTGTTGACACTCCCTCCCTATCTATAAATATGGACGTACTGTATTTGTTGACACTACCTCCCTACTAATAAATATAGACGTACTGTATTTGTTGACACTCCTTGCCCACCTATAAATATAGATGTACTGTATCTGTTGACACTCCCTCCCTACCTATAAATATAGACCTACTGTATCTGTAGACACTCCTCCCTACCTATAAATATGGACGTACTGTATCTGTTGACACTCCCTCCCTACCTATAAATATGAATGTACTGTATCTGTTGACACTCCCTCCCTACCTATAAATATAGACGTACTGTATCTGTTGACACTCCTTGCCTACCTATAAATATGGACGTACTGTATCTGTTGACACTTCCTCCCTATCTATAAATATGGACGTACTGTATTTGTTGACACTATCTCCCTATTTATAAATATAGACGTACTGTATTTGTTGACACTCCTTGCTCACCTATAAATATAGACGTACTGTATCTGTTGACACTCCCTCCCTACCTATAAATATAGACCTACTGTATATGTTGACACTCCCTCCCTACCTATAAATATGGACGTACTGTATCTGTTGACACTCCCTCCCTACCTATAAATATAGACGTACTGTATCTGTTGACACTCCCTCCCTACCTATAAATATAGACGTACTGTATCTGTTGACACTCCCTCCCTACCTATAAATATGGACGTACTGTATCTGTTGACACTCCCTGCCTACCTATAAATATAGACGTATTGTATCTGTTGACACTCCCTCCCTACCTATAAATATAGACGTACTGTATCTGTTGACACTCCCTCCCTACCTATAAATATATACGTTCTGTATCTGTTGACACTCCCTCCCTACCTATAAATATGGACGTACTGTATCTGTTGACACTCCCTGCCTACCTATAAATATAGACGTACTGTATCTGTTGACACTCCCTCCCTACCTATAAATATAGACGTACTGTATCTGTTGACACTCCCTCCCTACTTATAACTATGGACGTACTGTATCTGTTGACATTCCCTCCCTACCTATAAATATGGACGCACTGTATCTGTTGACACTCTTTGCCCACCAATAAATATAGACGTACTGTATTTGTTGACACTCCTTGTCCACCTATAAATGTAGACGTACTGTATTTGTTGACACTCCCTCCCTACCTATAAATATGGACGTACTGTATCTATTGACACTCCTTGCCTATCTATAAATATGGACGTACTGTATCTGTTGACACTCCATCCCTGCCTATAAATATGGACGTACTGTATCTGTTGACACTCCTTGCCAATCTATAAATATAGACGTACTGTATCTGTTGACACACCCTCCCTACCTATAAATATAGACGTACAGTATCTGTTGACACTCCCTCCCTACCTATAAATATAGACGTACTGTATTTGTTGACACTTTTTGTCCACCTATAAATATAGACGTACTGTATTTGTTGACACTCCTTGTCCACCTATAAATATAGACGTACTGTATTTGTTGACACTCCCTTCCTACCTATAAATATGGACGTACTGTATTTGTTGACACTCCTTCCCTACCTATAAATATGGACGTACTGTATCTGTTGACACTCCCTCCCTACCTATAAATATAGACGTACTGTATCTGTTGACACTCCCTCCCTACCTATAAATATAGACGTACTGTATCTGTTGACACTCCCTCCCTACCTATAAATATGGACGTACTGTATCTGTTGACACTCCCTGCCTACCTATAAATATAGACGTATTGTATCTGTTGACACTCCCTCCCTACCTATAAATATAGACGTACTGTATCTGTTGACACTCCCTCCCTACCTATAAATATATACGTTCTGTATCTGTTGACACTCCCTCCCTACCTATAAATATGGACGTACTGTATCTGTTGACACTCCCTGCCTACCTATAAATATAGACGTACTGTATCTGTTGACACTCCCTCCCTACCTATAAATATAGACGTACTGTATCTGTTGACACTCCCTCCCTACCTATAAATATGGACGTACTGTATCTGTTGACACTCCCTGCCTACCTATAAATATAGACGTACTGTATCTGTTGACACTCCCTCCCTACCTATAAATATAGACGTACTGTATTTGTTGACACTCCCTCCCTACCTATAAATATGGACGCACTGTGTTTGTTGACACTACCTCCCTGCCTATAAATATGGACGTACTGTATCTGTTGACACTCCCTCCCTACCTATAAATATAGACGTACTGTATCTGTTGACACTCCCTCCCTACTTATAACTATGGACGTACTGTATCTGTTGACATTCCCTCCCTACCTATAAATATGGACGCACTGTATCTGTTGACACTCTTTGCCCACCAATAAATATAGACGTACTGTATTTGTTGACACTCCTTGTCCACCTATAAATGTAGACGTACTGTATTTGTTGACACTCCCTCCCTACCTATAAATATGGACGTACTGTATCTGTTGACACTCCTTGCCTATCTATAAATATGGACGTACTGTATCTGTTGACACTCCATCCCTGCCTATAAATATGGACGTACTGTATCTGTTGACACTCCTTGCCAATCTATAAATATAGACGTACTGTATCTGTTGACACACCCTCCCTACCTATAAATATAGACGTACAGTATCTGTTGACACTCCCTCCCTACCTATAAATATAGACGTACTGTATTTGTTGACACTTTTTGTCCACATATAAATATAGACGTACTGTATTTGTTGACACTCCTTGTCCACCTATAAATATAGACGTACTGTATTTGTTGACACTCCCTTCCTACCTATAAATATGGACGTACTGTATTTGTTGACACTCCTTCCCTACCTATAAATATGGACGTACTGTATTTGTTGACACTCCCTCCCTACCAATAAATATAGACGTACTGTATTTGTTTACACTCCCTCCCTACCTATAAATATAGACGTACTGTATTTGTTGACACTCCCTCCCTACCTATAAATATAGACGTACTGTATCTGTTGACACTCCCTCCCTACCTATAAATATAGACCTACTGTATATGTTGACACTCCCTCCCTACCTATAAATATGGACGTACTGTATCTGTTGACACTCCCTCCCTACCTATAAATATAGACGTACTGTATCTGTTGACACTCCCTCCCTACCTATAAATATAGACGTACTGTATCTGTTGACACTCCCTCCCTACTTATAAATATGGACGTACTGTATCTGTTGACACTCCCTGCGTACCTATAAATATAGACGTATTGTATCTGTTGACACTCCCTCCCTACCTATAAATATAGACGTACTGTATCTGTTGACACTCCCTCCCTACCTATAAATATATACGTACTCTATCTGTTGACACTCCCTCCCTACCTATAAATATGGACGTACTGTATCTGTTGACACTCCCTGCCTACCTATAAATATAGACGTAATGTATCTGTTGACACTCCCTCCCTACCTATAAATATAGACGTACTGTATCTGTTGACACTCCCTCCCCACCTATAAATATGGACGTACTGTATCTGTTGACACTCCCTGCCTACCTATAAATATAGACGTACTGTATCTGTTGACACTCCCTCCCTACCTATAAATATAGACGTACTGTATTTGTTGACACTCCCTCCCTACCTATAAATATGGACGCACTGTGTTTGTTGACACTACCTCCCTGCCTATAAATATGGACGTACTGTATCTGTTGACACTCCCTCCCTACCTATAAATATAGACGTACTGTATCTGTTGACACTCCCTCCCTACTTATAACTATGGACGTACTGTATCAGTTGACATTCCCTCCCTACCTATAAATATGGACGCCCTGTATCTGTTGACACTCTTTGCCCACCAATAAATATAGACGTACTGTATTTGTTGACACTCCTTGTCCACCTATAAATGTAGACGTACTGTATTTGTTGACACTCCCTCCCTACCTATAAATATGGACGTACTGTATCTGTTGACACTCCTTGCCTATCTATAAATATGGACGTACTGTATCTGTTGACACTCCATCCCTGCCTATAAATATGGACGTACTGTATCTGTTGACACTCCTTGCCAATCTATAAATATAGACGTACTGTATCTGTTGACACACCCTCCCTACCTATAAATATAGACGTACAGTATCTGTTGACACTCCCTCCCTACCTATAAATATAGACGTACTGTATTTGTTGACACTTTTTGTCCACCTATAAATATAGACGTACTGTATTTGTTGACACTCCTTGTCCACCTATAAATATAGACGTACTGTATTTGTTGACACTCCCTTCCTACCTATAAATATGGAGGTACTGTATTTGTTGACACTCCTTGCCTACCTATAAATATGGACGTACTGTATTTGTTGACACTCCCTCCCTACCAATAAATATAGACGTACTGTATTTGTTTACACTCCCTCCCTACCTATAAATATAGACGTACTGTATTTGTTGACACTCCCTACCTACCTATAAATATAGACGTACTGTATCTGTTGACACTCCCTCCCTACCTATAAATATAGACGTACTGTATCTGTTGGCACTCCCTCCCTACCTATAAATATGGACGTACTCTATCTGTTGACACTCCCTCCCTACCTATAAATATAGACGTACTGTATCTGTTGACACTCCCTCCCTACCTATAAATATAGACATACTGTATCTGTTTACACTCCCTCCCTACCTATAAATATGGACGTACTGTATCTGTTGACACTCTCCCCCTACCTATAAATATGGACTTACTGTATCTGTTGACACTCCCTGCCTACCTATAAATATAGACGTACTGTATCTGTTGACACTCCCTCCCTACCTATAAATATAGACGTACTGTATCTGTTGAGACTCCCTCCCTACCTACAAATATAGACGTACTGTATCTGTTGACACTCCCTCCCTACCTACAAATATAGACCTACACTATCTGTTGACACTCTCCCCCTACCTATAAATATGGACTTACTGTATCTGTTGACACTCCCTGCCTACCTATAAATATAGACGTACTGTATCTGTTGACACTCCCTCCCTACTTATAAATATAGACGTACTGTATCTGTTGACACTCCCTCCCTACCTATAAATATAGACGTACTGTATCTGTTGACACTCCCTCCCTACCTATAAATATAGACGTACTGTATCTGTTGACACTCCCTCCCTACCTATAAATATGGACGTACTGTATTTGTTTACACTCCCTCCCTACCTATAAATATAGACCTACTGTATCTTTTGACACTCCCTCCCTACCTATAAATATAGACGTACTGTATTTCTTGACACTCCCTCCCTACCTATAAATATAGACGTACTGTATCTGTTGAAACTCCTTCCCTACCTATAAATATAGACGTACTGTATTTGTTGACACTCCCTCCCTACCTATAAATATGGAAGTACTGTATTTGTTGACACTCACTCCCTACCTATAAATATAGACCTACTGTATATGTTGACACTCCCTCCCTACCTATAAATATGGACGTACTGTATCTGTTGACACTCCCTCCCTACCTATAAATATAGACGTACTGTATCTGTTGACACTCCCTCCCTACCTATAAATATAGACGTACTGTATCTGTTGACACTCCCTCCCTACCTATAAATATGGACGTACTGTATCTGTTGACACTCCCTGCCTACCTATAAATATAGACGTATTCTACCTGTTGACACTCCCTCCCTACCTATAAATATAGACGTACTGGATCTGTTGACACTCCCTCCCTACCTATAAATATATACGTACTCTATCTGTTGACACTCCCTCCCTACCTATAAATATGGACGTACTGTATCTGTTGACACTCCCTGCCTACCTATAAATATAGACGTAATGTATCTGTTGACACTCCCTCCCTACCTATAAATATAGACGTACTGTATCTGTTGACACTCCCTCCCTACTTATAACTATGGACGTACTGTATCTGTTGACATTCCCTCCCTACCTATAAATATGGACGCCCTGTATCTGTTGACACTCTTTGCCCACCAATAAATATAGACGTACTGTATTTGTTGACACTCCTTGTCCACCTATAAATGTAGACGTACTGTATTTGTTGACACTCCCTCCCTACCTATAAATATGGACGTACTGTATCTGTTGACACTCCTTGCCTATCTATAAATATGGACGTACTGTATCTGTTGACACTCCATCCCTGCCTATAAATATGGACGTACTGTATCTGTTGACACTCCTTGCCAATCTATAAATATAGACGTACTGTATCTGTTGACACACCCACCCTACCTATAAATATAGACGTACAGTATCTGTTGACACTCCCTCCCTACCTATAAATATAGACGTACTGTATTTGTTGACACTTTTTGTCCACCTATAAATATAGACGTACTGTATTTGTTGACACTCCTTGTCCACCTATAAATATAGACGTACTGTATTTGTTGACACTCCCTTCCTACCTATAAATATGGACGTACTGTATTTGTTGACACTCCTTGCCTACCTATAAATATGGACGTACTGTATTTGTTGACACTCCCTCCCTACCAATAAATATAGACGTACTGTATTTGTTTACACTCCCTCCCTACCTATAAATATAGACGTACTGTATTTGTTGACACTCCCTACCTACCTATAAATATAGACGTACTGTATCTGTTGACACTCCCTCCCTACCTATAAATATAGACGTACTGTATCTGTTGGCACTCCCTCCCTACCTATAAATATGGACGTACTCTATCTGTTGACACTCCCTCCCTACCTATAAATATAGACGTACTGTATCTGTTGACACTCCCTCCCTACCTATAAATATAGACATACTGTATCTGTTTACACTCCCTCCCTACCTATAAATATAGACGTACTGTATCTGTTGACACTCCCTCCCTACCTATAAATATAGACGTACTGTATCTGTTGAGACTCCCTCCCTACCTACAAATATAGACGTACTGTATCTGTTGACACTCCCTCCCTACCTACAAATATAGACCTACACTATCTGTTGACACTCTCCCCCTACCTATAAATATGGACTTACTGTATCTGTTGACACTCCCTGCCTACCTATAAATATAGACGTACTGTATCTGTTGACACTCCCTCCCTACCTATAAATATAGACGTACTGTATCTGTTGACACTCCCTCCCTACCTATAAATATAGACGTACTGTATCTGTTGACACTCCCTCCCTACCTATAAATATAGACGTACTGTATCTGTTGACACTCCCTCCCTACCTATAAATATGGACGTACTGTATTTGTTTACACTCCCTCCCTACCTATAAATATAGACCTACTGTATCTTTTGACACTACCTCCCTACCTATAAATATAGACGTACTGTATTTCTTGACACTCCCTCCCTACCTATAAATATAGACGTACTGTATCTGTTGAAACTCCTTCCCTACCTATAAATATAGACGTACTGTATTTGTTGACACTCCCTCCCTACCTATAAATATGGAAGTACTGTATTTGTTGACACCCCTTCCCTACCTATAAATATAGACGTACTGTATCTGTTGACACTCCTTGCCTACCTATAAATATGAACGTACTGTATCTGTTGACACTCCCTCCCTATCTATAAATATGGACGTACTGTATTTGTTGACACTACCTCCCTACTTATAAATATAGACGTACTGTATTTGTTGACACTCCTTGCTCACCTATAAATATAGACGTACTGTATCTGTTGACACTCCCTCCCTACCTATAAATATGGACCTACTGTATCTGTTGACACTCCCTCCCTACCTATAAATATGGACGTACTGTATCTGTTGACACTCCCTCCCTACCTATAAATATGAATGTACTGTATCTGTTGACACTCCCTCCCTACCTATAAATATAGACGTACTGTATCTGTTGACACTCCTTGCCTACCTATAAATATGGACGTACTGTATCTGTTGACACTTCCTCCCTATCTATAAATATGGACGTACTGTATTTGTTGACACTACCTCCCTACTTATAAATATAGACGTACTGTATTAGTTGTCACTCCTTGCTCACCTATAAATATAGACGTACTGTATCTGTTGACACTCCCTCCCTACCTATAAATATAGACCTACTGTATCTGTTGACACTCCCTCCCTAACTATAAATATGGACGTACTGTATCTGTTGACACTCCCTCCCTACCTATAAATATAGACGTACTGTATCTGTTGACACTCCCTCCCTACCTATAAATATAGACGTACTGTATCTGTTGACACTCCCTCCCTACCTATAAATATGGACGTACTGTATCTGTTGACACTCCCTGCCTACCTATAAATATAGACGTATTGTATCTGTTGACACTCCCTCCCTCCCTATAAATATAGACGTACTGTATCTGTTGACACTCCCTCCCTACCTATAAATATGGACGTACTGTATCTGTTGACACTCCCTGCCTACCTATAAATATAGACGTACTGTATCTGTTGACACTCCCTCCCTACCTATAAATATAGACGTACTGTGTTTGTTGACACTCCCTCCCTACCTATAAATATAGACGTACTGTATCTGTTGACACACCCTCCCTACCTATAAATATTTACGTACTGTATCTGTTGACACTCCCTCCCTACCTATAAATATGGACGTACTGTATCTGTTGACACTCCCTGCCTACCTATAAATATAGACGTACTGTATCTGTTGACACTCCCTCCCTACCTATAAATATGGACGCACTGTGTTTGTTGACACTACCTCCCTGCCTATAAATATGGACGTACTGTATCTGTTGACACTCCCTCCCTACCTATAAATATAGACGTACTGTATCTGTTGACATTCCCTCCCTACTTATAACTATGGACGTACTGTATCTGTTGACATTCCCTTCCTACCTGTAAATATGGACGCACTGTATCTGTTGAAACTCTTTGCCCACCTATAAATGTAGACGTACTATATTTGTTGACTCTCCCTCCCAACCTATAAATATGGACGTACTGTATTTGTTGACACTCCTTGCCTACCTATAAATATGGACGTACTGTATTTGTTGACACTCCCTCCCTCCCTACCTATAAATATAGACGTACTGTATTTGTTTACACTCCCTCCCTACCTATAAATATAGACGTACTGTATTTGTTGACACTCCCTCCCTACCTATAAATATAGACGTACTGTATCTGTTGACACTCCCTCCATACCTATAAATATAGACGTACTGTATCTGTTGACACTCCCTCCCTACCTATAAATATGGACGTACTGTATCTGTTGACACTCCCTCCCTACCTATAAATATAGACGTACTGCATCTGTTGACACTCCCTCCCTACCTATAAATATAGACGTACTGTATCTGTTTACACTCCCTTCCTACCTATAAATATGGACGTACTGTATCTGTTGACACTTCCTGCCTACCTATAAATATAGACGTACTGTATCTGTTGACACTCCCTCCCTACCTATAAATATAGACGTACTGTATTTGTTGACACTCCCTCCCTACCTATAAATATGGACGCACTGTGTTTGTTGACACTACCTCCCTGCCTATAAATATGGACGTACTGTATCTGTTGACACTCCTTGCCTACCTATAAATATGAACGTACTGTATCTGTTGACACTCCCTCCCTATCTATAAATATGGACGTACTGTATTTGTTGACACTACCTCCCTACTTATAAATATAGACGTACTGTATTTGTTGACACTCCTTGCTCACCTATAAATATAGACGTACTGTATCTGTTGACACTCCCTCCCTACCTATAAATATGGACGTACTGTATCTGTTGACACTCCCTCCCTACCTATAAATATGGACGTACTGTATCTGTTGACACTCCCTCCCTACCTATAAATATGAATGTACTGTATCTGTTGACACTCCCTCCCTACCTATAAATATAGACGTACTGTATCTGTTGACACTCCTTGCCTACCTATAAATATGGACGTACTGTATCTGTTGACACTTCCTCCCTATCTATAAATATGGACGTACTGTATTTGTTGACACTACCTCCCTACTTATAAATATAGACGTACTGTATTAGTTGTCACTCCTTGCTCACCTATAAATATAGACGTACTGTATCTGTTGACACTCCCTCCCTACCTATAAATATAGACCTACTGTATCTGTTGACACTCCCTCCCTAACTATAAATATGGACGTACTGTATCTGTTGACACTCCCTCCCTACCTATAAATATAGACGTACTGTATCTGTTGACACTCCCTCCCTACCTATAAATATAGACGTACTGTATCTGTTGACACTCCCTCCCTACCTATAAATATGGACGTACTGTATCTGTTGACACTCCCTGCCTACCTATAAATATAGACGTATTGTATCTGTTGACACTCCCTCCCTCCCTATAAATATAGACGTACTGTATCTGTTGACACTCCCTCCCTACCTATAAATATGGACGTACTGTATCTGTTGACACTCCCTGCCTACCTATAAATATAGACGTACTGTATCTGTTGACACTCCCTCCCTACCTATAAATATAGACGTACTGTGTTTGTTGACACTCCCTCCCTACCTATAAATATAGACGTACTGTATCTGTTGACACACCCTCCCTACCTATAAATATTTACGTACTGTATCTGTTGACACTCCCTCCCTACCTATAAATATGGACGTACTGTATCTGTTGACACTCCCTGCCTACCTATAAATATAGACGTACTGTATCTGTTGACACTCCCTCCCTACCTATAAATATGGACGCACTGTGTTTGTTGACACTACCTCCCTGCCTATAAATATGGACGTACTGTATCTGTTGACACTCCCTCCCTACCTATAAATATAGACGTACTGTATCTGTTGACATTCCCTCCCTACTTATAACTATGGACGTACTGTATCTGTTGACATTCCCTTCCTACCTGTAAATATGGACGCACTGTATCTGTTGAAACTCTTTGCCCACCTATAAATGTAGACGTACTGTATTTGTTGACTCTCCCTCCCAACCTATAAATATGGACGTACTGTATTTGTTGACACTCCTTGCCTACCTATAAATATGGACGTACTGTATTTGTTGACACTCCCTCCCTACCTATAAATATAGACGTACTGTATTTGTTTACACTCCCTCCCTACCTATAAATATAGACGTACTGTATTTGTTGACACTCCCTCCCTACCTATAAATATAGACGTACTGTATCTGTTGACACTCCCTCCCTACCTATAAATATAGACGTACTGTATCTGTTGACACTCCCTCCCTACCTATAAATATGGACGTACTGTATCTGTTGACACTCCCTCCCTACCTATAAATATAGACGTACTGCATCTGTTGACACTCCCTCCCTACCTATAAATATAGACGTACTGTATCTGTTTACACTCCCTTCCTACCTATAAATATGGACGTACTGTATCTGTTGACACTTCCTGCCTACCTATAAATATAGACGTACTGTATCTGTTGACACTCCCTCCCTACCTATAAATATAGACGTACTGTATTTGTTGACACTCCCTCCCTACCTATAAATATGGACGCACTGTGTTTGTTGACACTACCTCCCTGCCTATAAATATGGACGTACTGTATCTGTTGACACTCCCTCCCTACCTATAAATATAGACGTACTGTATCTGTTGACATTCCCTCCCTACTTATAACTATGGACGTACTGTATCTGTTGACATTCCCTTCCTACCTATAAATATGGACGCAATGTATCTGTTGAAACTCTTTGCCCACCAATAAATATAGACGTACTGTATTTGTTGACACTCCTTGTCCACCTATAAATGTAGACGTACTGTATTTGTTGACACTCCCTCCCTACCTATAAATATGGACGTACTGTATCTGTTGACACTCCTTGCCTACCTATAAATATGGACGTACTGTATTTGTTGACACTCCCTCCCTATCTATAAATATGGACGTACTGTATCTGTTGACACTCCATCCCTGCCTATAAATATGGACGTACTGTATCTGATGACACTCCTTGCCAATCTATAAATATAGACGTACTGTATCTGTTGACACTCCCTCCCTACCTATAAATATAGACGTACTGTATCTGTTGACACTCCCTCCCTACCTATAAATATAGACGTACTGTATTTGTTGACACTTTTTGTCCACCTATAAATATAGACGTACTGTATTTGTTGACACTCCTTGTCCACCTATAAATATAGACGTACTGTATTTGTTGACTCTCCCTCCCAACCTATAAATATGGACGTACTGTATTTGTTGACACTCCTTGCCTACCTATAAATATGGACGTACTGTATTTGTTGACACTCCCTCCCTACCTATAAATATAGACGTACTGTATTTGTTTACACTCCCTCCCTACCTATAAATATAGACGTACTGTATTTGTTGACACTCCCTCCCTACCTATAAATATAGACGTACTGTATCTGTTGACACTCCCTCCCTACCTATAAATATAGACGTACTGTATCTGTTGACACTCCCTCCCTACCTATAAATATGGACGTACTGTATCTGTTGACACTCCCTCCCTACCTATAAATATAGACGTACTGTATCTGTTGACACTCCCTCCCTACCTATAAATATAGACGTACTGTATCTGTTTACACTCCCTTCCTACCTATAAATATGGACGTACTGTATCTGTTGACACTCCCTCCCTACCTACAAATATAGACCTACTGTATCTGTTGACACTCTCCCCCTACCTATAAATATGGACCTACTCTATCTGTTGACACTCTCCCCCTACCTATAAATATGGACTTACTGTATCTGTTGACACTCCTTGCCTACCTATAAATATAGACGTACTGTATCTGTTTATACTCCCTCCCTACCTATGAATATGGACGTACTGTATCTGTTGACACTCGCTCCCTACCTACAAATATAGACCTACTCTATCTGTTGACACTCTCCCCTACCTATAAATATGGACTTACTGTATCTGTTGACACTCCTTGCCTACCTATAAATATAGACCTACTGTATCTGTTGACACTAGCTCCCTACCTATAAATATAGACGTACTGTATCTGTTGACACTCCCTCCCTACCTATAAATATAGACGTACTGTATCTGTTGACACTCCCTCCCTACCTATAAATATGGACGTACTGTATTTGTTTACACTCCCTCCCTACCTATAGATATAGACCTACTGTATCTGTTGACACTCCCTCCCTACCTATAAATATAGACGTACTGTATTTCTTGACACTCCCTCCCTACCTATAAATATAGACGTACTGTATCTGTAGACACTCCTTGCCTACCTATAAATATGAACGTACTGTATCTGTTGACACTCCCTCCCTACATATAAATATGAACGTACTGTATCTGTTGACACTCTCTTCCCACCTATAAATATGAATGTACTGTATCTGTTGACATTCCTTCCCTACCTATAAATATAGACGTACTGTATCTGTTGACACTCCTTGCCTACCTATAAATATGGACGTATTGTATCTGTTGACACTCCCTCCCTATCTATAAATATGGACGTACTGTATTTGTTGACACTACCTCCCTACTAATAAATATAGACGTACTGTATTTGTTGACACTCCTTGCCCACCTATAAATATAGACGTACTGTATCTGTTGACACTCCCTCCCTACCTATAAATATAGACCTACTGTATCTGTTGACACTCCTCCCTACCTATAAATATAGACGTACTGTATCTGTAGACACTCCTTGGCTACCTATAAATATGAACGTACTGTATCTGTTGACACTCCCTCCCTACATATAAATATGAACGTACTGTATCTGTTGACACTCCCTCCCCACCTATAAATATGAATGTACTGTATCTGTTGACATTCCTTCCCTACCTATAAATATAGACGTACTGTATCTGTTGACACTCCCTCCCTACCTATAAATATAGACGTACTGTATCTGTTGACACTTCCTCCCTATCTATAAATATGGACGTACTGTATTTGTTGACACTACCTCCCAACTTATAAATATAGACGTACTGTATTTGTTGACAGTCCTTGCCCACCTATATATATAGACGTACTGTATCTGTTGACACTCCCTCCCTACCTATAAATATAGACCTACTGTATCTGTTGACACTCCCTCCCTACTTATAAATATGGACGTACTGTATCTGTTGACACTCCCTCCCTACCTATCAATATGAATGTACTGTATCTGTTGACACTCCCTCCCTACCTATAAATATAGACGTACTGTATCTGTTGACACTTCCTCCCTATCTATAAATATGGACGTACTGTATCTGTTGACACTCCCTGCCTACCAATAAATATAGACGTACTGTATCTGTTGACACTTCCTCCCTATCTATAAATATGGACGTACTGTATCTGTTGACACTCCCTGCCTACCTATAAATATAGACGTATTGTATCTGTTGACACTCCCCCTACCTATAAATATAGACGTACTGTATCTGTTGACACTCCCTTCCTACCTATAAATATATACGTACTGTATCTGTTGACACTCCCTCCCTACCTATAAATATGGACGTACTGTATCTGTTGACACTCCCTGCCTACCTATAAATATAGACGTACTGTATCTGTTGACACTCCCTCACTACCTATAAATATAGACGTACTGTGTTTGTTGACACTCCCTCCCTACCTATAAATATAGACGTACTGTATCTGTTGACACACCCTCCCTACCTATAAATATATACGTACTGTATCTGTTGACACTCCCTCCCTACCTATAAATATGGACGTACTGTATCTGTTGACACTCCCTGCCTACCTATAAATATAGACGTACTGTATCTGTTGACACTCCCTCCGTACCTATAAATATAGACGTACTGTATTTGTTGACACTCCCTCCCTACCTATAAATATGGACGCACTGTGTTTGTTGACACTACCTCCCTGCCTATAAATATGGACGTACTGTATCTGTTGACACTCCCTCCCTACCTATAAATATAGACGTACTGTATCTGTTGACACTTTCTCTCTACCTATAAATATAGACGTACTGTATCTGTTGACACTCCCTCCCTACATATAAATATGAACGTACTGTATCTGTTGACACTCTCTCCCCACCTATAAATATGAATGTACTGTATCTGTTGACATTCCTTCCCTACCTACAAATATAGACGTACTGTATCTGTTGACACTCCTTGCCTACCTATAAATATGGACGTATTGTATCTGTTGACACTCCCTCCCTATCTATAAATATGGACGTACTGTATTTGTTGACACTACCTCCCTACTAATAAATATAGACGTACTGTATTTGTTGACACTCCTTGCCCACCTATAAATACAGACGTACTGTATCTGTTGACACTCCCTCCCTACCTATAAATATAGACCTACTGTATCTGTTGACACTCCTCCCTACCTATAAATATGGACGTACTGTATCTGTTGACACTCCCTCCCTACCTATCAATATGAATGTACTCTATCTGTTGACACTCCCTCCCTACCTATAAATATAGACGTACTGTATCTGTTGACACTCCCTCCCTACCTATAAATATAGACATACTGTATCTGTTTACACTCCCTCCCTACCTATAAATATGGACGTACTGTATCTGTGGACACTCTCCCCCTACCTATAAATATGGACTTACTGTATCTGTTGACACTCCCTGCCTACCTATAAATATAGACGTACTGTATCTGTTGACACTCCCTCCCTACCTATAAATATAGACGTACTGTATCTGTTGAGACTCCCTCCCTACCTACAAATATAGACGTACTGTATCTGTTGACACTCCCTCCCTACCTACAAATATAGACCTACACTATCTGTTGACACTCTCCCCCTACCTATAAATATGGACTTACTGTATCTGTTGACACTCCCTGCCTACCTATAAATATAGACGTACTGTATCTGTTGACACTCCCTCCCTACCTATAAATATAGACGTACTGTATCTGTTGACACTCCCTCCCTACATATAAATATAGACGTACTGTATCTGTTGACACTCCCTCCCTACCTATAAATATAGACGTACTGTATCTGTTGACACTCCCTCCCTACCTATAAATATGGACGTACTGTATTTGTTTACACTCCCTCCCTACCTATAAATATAGACCTACTGTATCTTTTGACACTCCCTCCCTACCTATAAATATAGACGTACTGTATTTCTTGACACTCCCTCCCTACCTATAAATATAGACGTACTGTATCTGTTGAAACTCCTTCCCTACCTATAAATATAGACGTACTGTATTTGTTGACACTCCCTCCCTACCTATAAATATGGAAGTACTGTATTTGTTGACACCCCTTCCCTACCTATAAATATAGACGTACTGTATCTGTTGACACTCCTTGCCTACCTATAAATATGAACGTACTGTATCTGTTGACACTCCCTCCCTATCTATAAATATGGACGTACTGTATTTGTTGACACTACCTCCCTACTTATAAATATAGACGTACTGTATTTGTTGACACTCCTTGCTCACCTATAAATATAGACGTACTGTATCTGTTGACACTCCCTCCCTACCTATAAATATGGACCTACTGTATCTGTTGACACTCCCTCCCTACCTATAAATATGGACGTACTGTATCTGTTGACACTCCCTCCCTACCTATAAATATGAATGTACTGTATCTGTTGACACTCCCTCCCTACCTATAAATATAGACGTACTGTATCTGTTGACACTCCTTGCCTACCTATAAATATGGACGTACTGTATCTGTTGACACTTCCTCCCTATCTATAAATATGGACGTACTGTATTTGTTGACACTACCTCCCTACTTATAAATATAGACGTACTGTATTTGTTGTCACTCCTTGCTCACCTATAAATATATACGTACTGTATCTGTTGACACTCCCTCCCTACCTATAAATATAGACCTACTGTATCTGTTGACACTCCCTCCCTAACTATAAATATGGACGTACTGAATCTGTTGACACTCCCTCCCTACCTATAAATATAGACGTACTGTATCTGTTGACACTCCCTCCCTACCTATAAATATAGACGTACTGTATCTGTTGACACTCCCTCCCTACCTATAAATATGGACGTACTGTATCTGTTGACACTCCCTGCCTACCTATAAATATAGACGTATTGTATCTGTTGACACTCCCTCCCTCCCTATAAATATAGACGTACTGTATCTGTTGACACTCCCTCCCTACCTATAAATATGGACGTACTGTATCTGTTGACACTCCCTGCCTACCTATAAATATAGACGTACTGTATCTGTTGACACTCCCTCCCTACCGATAAATATAGACGTACTGTGTTTGTTGACACTCCCTCCCTACCTATAAATATAGACGTACTGTATCTGTTGACACACCCTCCCTACCTATAAATATTTACGTACTGTATCTGTTGACACTCCCTCCCTACCTATAAATATGGACGTACTGTATCTGTTGACACTCCCTGCCTACCTATAAATATAGACGTACTGTATCTGTTGACACTCCCTCCCTACCTATAAATATGGACGCACTGTGTTTGTTGACACTACCTCCCTGCCTATAAATATGGACGTACTGTATCTGTTGACACTCCCTCCCTACCTATAAATATAGACGTACTGTATCTGTTGACATTCCCTCCCTACTTATAACTATGGACGTACTGTATCTGTTGACATTCCCTTCCTACCTATAAATATGGACGCACTGTATCTGTTGAAACTCTTTGCCCACCTATAAATGTAGACGTACTGTATTTGTTGACTCTCCCTCCCAACCTATAAATATGGACGTACTGTATTTGTTGACACTCCTTGCCTACCTATAAATATGGACGTACTGTATTTGTTGACACTCCCTCCCTACCTATAAATATAGACGTACTGTATTTGTTTACACTCCCTCCCTACCTATAAATATAGACGTACTGTATTTGTTGACACTCCCTCCCTACCTATAAATATAGACGTACTGTATCTGTTGACACTCCCTCCCTACCTATAAATATAGACGTACTGTATCTGTTGACACTCCCTCCCTACCTATAAATATGGACGTACTGTATCTGTTGACACTCCCTCCCTACCTATAAATATAGACGTACTGCATCTGTTGACACTCCCTCCCTACCTATAAATATAGACGTACTGTATCTGTTTACACTCCCTTCCTACCTATAAATATGGACGTACTGTATCTGTTGACACTTCCTGCCTACCTATAAATATAGACGTACTGTATCTGTTGACACTCCCTCCCTACCTATAAATATAGACGTACTGTATTTGTTGACACTCCCTCCCTACCTATAAATATGGACGCACTGTGTTTGTTGACACTACCTCCCTGCCTATAAATATGGACGTACTGTATCTGTTGACACTCCCTCCCTACCTATAAATATAGACGTACTGTATCTGTTGACATTCCCTCCCTACTTATAACTATGGACGTACTGTATCTGTTGACATTCCCTTCCTACCTATAAATATGGACGCAATGTATCTGTTGAAACTCTTTGCCCACCAATAAATATAGACGTACTGTATTTGTTGACACTCCTTGTCCACCTATAAATGTAGACGTACTGTATTTGTTGACACTCCCTCCCTATCTATAAATATGGACGTACTGTATCTGTTGACACTCCATCCCTGCCTATAAATATGGACGTACTGTATCTGATGACACTCCTTGCCAATCTATAAATATAGACGTACTGTATCTGTTGACACTCCCTCCCTACCTATAAATATAGACGTACTGTATCTGTTGACACTCCATCCCTACCTATAAATATAGACGTACTGTATTTGTTGACACTTTTTGTCCACCTATAAATATAGACGTACTGTATTTGTTGGCACTCCTTGTCCACCTATAAATATAGACGTACTGTATTTGTTGACTCTCCCTCCCAACCTATAAATATGGACGTACTGTATTTGTTGACACTCCTTGCCTACCTATAAATATGGACGTACTGTATTTGTTGACACTCCCTCCCTACCTATAAATATAGACGTACTGTATTTGTTTACACTCCCTCCCTACCTATAAATATAGACGTACTGTATTTGTTGACACTCCCTCCCTACCTATAAATATAGACGTACTGTATCTGTTGACACTCCCTCCCTACCTATAAATATAGACGTACTGTATCTGTTGACACTCCCTCCCTACCTATAAATATGGACGTACTGTATCTGTTGACACTCCCTCCCTACCTATAAATATAGACGTACTGTATCTGTTGACACTCCCTCCCTACCTATAAATATAGACGTACTGTATCTGTTTACACTCCCTTCCTTCCTATAAATATGGACGTACTGTATCTGTTGACACTCCCTCCCTACCTACAAATATAGACCTACTGTATCTGTTGACACTCTCCCCCTACCTATAAATATGGACCTACTCTATCTGTTGACACTCTCCCCCTACCTATAAATATGGACTTACTGTATCTGTTGACACTCCTTGCCTACCTATAAATATAGACGTACTGTATCTGTTTATACTCCCTCCCTACCTATGAATATGGACGTACTGTATCTGTTGACACTCGCTCCCTACCTACAAATATAGACCTACTCTATCTGTTGACACTCTCCCCTACCTATAAATATGGACTTACTGTATCTGTTGACACTCCTTGCCTACCTATAAATATAGACGTACTGTATCTGTTGACACTAGCTCCCTACCTATAAATATAGACGTACTGTATCTGTTGACACTCCCTCCCTACCTATAAATATAGACGTACTGTATCTGTTGACACTCCCTCCCTACCTATAAATATGGACGTACTGTATTTGTTTACACTCCCTCCCTAACTATAGATATAGACCTACTGTATCTGTTGACACTCCCTCCCTACCTATAAATATAGACGTACTGTATTTCTTGACACTCCCTCCCTACCTATAAATATAGACGTACTGTATCTGTAGACACTCCTTGCCTACCTATAAATATGAACGTACTGTATCTGTTGACACTCCCTCCCTACATATAAATATGAACGTACTGTATCTGTTGACACTCTCTCCCCACCTATAAATATGAATGTACTGTATCTGTTGACATTCCTTCCCTACCTATAAATATAGACGTACTGTATCTGTTGACACTCCATCCCTGCCTATAAATATGGACGTACTGTATCTGATGACACTCCTTGCCAATCTATAAATATAGACGTACTGTATCTGTTGACACTCCCTCCCTACCTATAAATATAGACGTACTGTATCTGTTGACACTCCATCCCTACCTATAAATATAGACGTACTGTATTTGTTGACACTTTTTGTCCACCTATAAATATAGACGTACTGTATTTGTTGACACTCCTTGTCCACCTATAAATATAGACGTACTGTATTTGTTGACTCTCCCTCCCAACCTATAAATATGGACGTACTGTATTTGTTGACACTCCTTGCCTACCTATAAATATGGACGTACTGTATTTGTTGACACTCCCTCCCTACCTATAAATATAGACGTACTGTATTTGTTTACACTCCCTCCCTACCTATAAATATAGACGTACTGTATTTGTTGACACTCCCTCCCTACCTATAAATATAGACGTACTGTATCTGTTGACACTCCCTCCCTACCTATAAATATAGACGTACTGTATCTGTTGACACTCCCTCCCTACCTATAAATATGGACGTACTGTATCTGTTGACACTCCCTCCCTACCTATAAATATAGACGTACTGTATCTGTTGACACTCCCTCCCTACCTATAAATATAGACGTACTGTATCTGTTTACACTCCCTTCCTACCTATAAATATGGACGTACTGTATCTGTTGACACTCCCTCCCTACCTACAAATATAGACCTACTGTATCTGTTGACACTCTCCCCCTACCTATAAATATGGACCTACTCTATCTGTTGACACTCTCCCCCTACCTATAAATATGGACTTACTGTATCTGTTGACACTCCTTGCCTACCTATAAATATAGACGTACTGTATCTGTTTATACTCCCTCCCTACCTATGAATATGGACGTACTGTATCTGTTGACACTCGCTCCCTACCTACAAATATAGACCTACTCTATCTGTTGACACTCTCCCCTACCTATAAATATGGACTTACTGTATCTGTTGACACTCCTTGCCTACCTATAAATATAGACGTACTGTATCTGTTGACACTAGCTCCCTACCTATAAATATAGACGTACTGTATCTGTTGACACTCCCTCCCTACCTATAAATATAGACGTACTGTATCTGTTGACACTCCCTCCCTACCTATAAATATGGACGTACTGTATTTGTTTACACTCCCTCCCTACCTATAGATATAGACCTACTGTATCTGTTGACACTCCCTCCCTACCTATAAATATAGACGTACTGTATTTCTTGACACTCCCTCCCTACCTATAAATATAGACGTACTGTATCTGTAGACACTCCATGCCTACCTATAAATATGAACGTACTGTATCTGTTGACACTCCCTCCCTACATATAAATATGAACGTACTGTATCTGTTGACACTCTCTCCCCACCTATAAATATGAATGTACTGTATCTGTTGACATTCCTTCCCTACCTATAAATATAGACGTACTGTATCTGTTGACACTCCTTGCCTACCTATAAATATGGACGTATTGTATCTGTTGACACTCCCTCCCTATCTATAAATATGGACGTACTGTATTTGTTGACACTACCTCCCTACTAATAAATATAGACGTACTGTATTTGTTGACACTCCTTGCCCACCTATAAATATAGACGTACTGTATCTGTTGACACTCCCTCCCTACCTATAAATATAGACCTACTGTATCTGTTGACACTCCTCCCTACCTATAAATATAGACGTACTGTATCTGTAGACACTCCTTGGCTACCTATAAATATGAACGTACTGTATCTGTTGACACTCCCTCTCTACATATAAATATGAACGTACTGTATCTGTTGACACTCCCTCCCCACCTATAAATATGAATGTACTGTATCTGTTGACATTCCTTCCCTACCTATAAATATAGACGTACTGTATCTGTTGACACTCCCTCCCTACCTATAAATATAGACGTACTGTATCTGTTGACACTTCCTCCCTATCTATAAATATGGACGTACTGTATTTGTTGACACTACCTCCCTACTTATAAATATAGACGTACTGTATTTGTTGACAGTCCTTGCCCACCTATATATATAGACGTACTGTATCTGTTGACACTCCCTCCCTACCTATAAATATAGACCTACTGTATCTGTTGACACTCCCTCCCTACTTATAAATATGGACGTACTGTATCTGTTGACACTCCCTCCCTACCTATCAATATGAATGTACTGTATCTGTTGACACTCCCTCCCTACCTATAAATATAGACGTACTGTATCTGTTGACACTTCCTCCCTATCTATAAATATGGACGTACTGTATCTGTTGACACTCCCTGCCTACCAATAAATATAGACGTACTGTATCTGTTGACACTTCCTCCCTATCTATAAATACGGACGTACTGTATCTGTTGACACTCCCTGCCTACCTATAAATATAGACGTATTGTATCTGTTGACACTCCCTCCCTACCTATAAATATATACGTACTGTATCTGTTGACACTCCCTCCCTACCTATAAATATGGACGTACTGTATCTGTTGACACTCCCTGCCTACCTATAAATATAGACGTACTGTATCTGTTGACACTCCCTCACTACCTATAAATATAGACGTACTGTGTTTGTTGACACTCCCTCCCTACCTATAAATATAGACGTACTGTATCTGTTGACACACCCTCCCTACCTATAAATATATACGTACTGTATCTGTTGACACTCCCTCCCTACCTATAAATATGGACGTACTGTATCTGTTGACACTCCCTGCCTACCTATAAATATAGACGTACTGTATCTGTTGACACTCCCTCCGTACCTATAAATATAGACGTACTGTATTTGTTGACACTCCCTCCCTACCTATAAATATGGACGCACTGTGTTTGTTGACACTACCTCCCTGCCTATAAATATGGACGTACTGTATCTGTTGACACTCCCTCCCTACCTATAAATATAGACGTACTGTATATGTTGACACTTTCTCTCTACCTATAAATATAGACGTACTGTATCTGTTGACACTCCCTCCCTACATATAAATATGAACGTACTGTATCTGTTGACACTCTCTCCCCACCTATAAATATGAATGTACTGTATCTGTTGACATTCCTTCCCTACCTATAAATATAGACGTACTCTATCTGTTGACACTCCTTGCCTACCTATAAATATGGACGTATTGTATCTGTTGACACTCCCTCCCTATCTATAAATATGGACGTACTGTATTTGTTGACACTACCTCCCTACTAATAAATATAGACGTACTGTATTTGTTGACACTCCTTGCCCACCTATAAATACAGACGTACTGTATCTGTTGACACTCCCTCCCTACCTATAAATATAGACCTACTGTATCTGTTGACACTCCTCCCTACCTATAAATATGGACGTACTGTATCTGTTGACACTCCCTCCCTACCTATCAATATGAATGTACTGTATCTGTTGACACTCCCTCCCTACCTATAAATATAGACGTACTGTATCTGTTGACACTTCCTCCCTATCTATAAATATGGACGTACTGTATCTGTTGACACTCCCTGCCTACCTATAAATATAGACGTATTGTATCTGTTGACACACCCTCCCTACCTATAAATATAGACGTACTGTATCTGTTGACACTCCCTCCCTACCTATAAATATATACGTACTGTATCTGTTGACACTCCCTCCCTACCTATAAATATGGACGTACTGTATCTGTTGACACTCCCTGCCTACCTATAAATATAGACGTACTGTATCTGTTGACACACCCTCCCTACCTATAAATATATACGTACTGTATCTGTTGACACTCCCTCCCTACCTATAAATATGGACGTACTGTATCTGTTGACACTCCCTGCCTACCTATAAATATAGACGTACTGTATCTGTTGACACTCCCTCCCTACCTATAAATATAGACGTACTGTATTTGTTGACACTCCCTCCCTACCTATAAATATGGACGCACTGTGTTTGTTGACACTACCTCCCTGCCTATAAATATGGACGTACTGTATCTGTTGACACTCCCTCTCTACCTATAAATATAGACGTACTGTATCTGTTGACACTTTCTCCCTACCTATAAATATAGACGTACTGTATCTGTTGACACTCCCTCCCTACATATAAATATGAACGTACTGTATCTGTTGACACTCTCTCCCCACCTATAAATATGAATGTACTGTATCTGTTGTCACTCCTTCCCTACCTATAAATATAGACGTACTGTATTTGTTGACACTCCCTCCCTACCTATAAATATGGAAGTACTGTATTTGTTGACACCCCTTCCCTACCTATAAATATAGACGTACTGTATCTGTTGACACTCCTTGCCTACGTATAAATATGAACGTACTGTATCTGTTGACACTCCCTCCCTATCTATAAATATGGACGTACTGTATTTGTTGACACTACCTCCCTACTTATAAATATAGACGTACTGTATTTGTTGACACTCCTTGCTCACCTATAAACATAGACGTACTGTATCTGTTGACACTCCCTCCCTACCTATAAATATAGACCTACTGTATCTGTTGACACTCCCTCCCTACCTATAAATATGGACGTACTGTATCTGTTGACACTCCCTCCCTACCTATAAATATAGACGTACTGTATCTGTTGACACTTCCTCCCTATCTATAAATATGGACGTACTGTATTTGTTGACACTAACTCCCTACTTATAAATATAGACGTACTGTATTTGTTGACACTCCTTGCCCACCTATATATATAGACGTACTGTATCTGTTGACACTCCCTCCCTACCTATAAATATAGACCTACTGTATCTGTTGACACTCCCTCCCTACTTATAAATATGGACGTACTGTATCTGTTGACACTCCCTCCCTACCTATAAATATAGACGTACTGTATTTGTTGACACTCCCTCCCTACCTATAAATATGGAAGTACTGTATTTGTTGACACCCCTTCCCTACCTATAAATATAGACGTACTGTATCTGTTGACACTCCTTGCCTACCTATAAATATGAACGTACTGTATCTGTTGACACTCCCTCCCTATCTATAAATATGGACGTACTGTATTTGTTGACACTACCTCCCTACTTATAAATATAGACGTACTGTATTTGTTGACACTCCTTGCTCACCTATAAATATAGACGTACTGTATCTGTTGACACTCCCTCCCTACCTATAAATATAGACCTACTGTATCTGTTGACACTCCCTCCCTACCTATAAATATGGACGTACTGTATCTGTTGACACTCCCTCCCTACCTATCAATATGAATGTACTGTATCTGTTGACACTCCCTCCCTACCTATAAATATAGACGTACTGTATCTGTTGACACTTCCTCCCTATCTATAAATATGGACGTACTGTATCTGTTGACACTCCCTGCCTACCTATAAATATAGACGTATTGTATCTGTTGACACTCCCTCCCTACCTATAAATATAGACGTACTGTATCTGTTGACACTCCCTCCCTACCTATAAATATAGACGTACTGTATCTGTTGACACTTCCTCCCTACCTATAAATATATACGTACTGTATCTGTTGACACTCCCTCCCTACCTATAAATATGGACGTACTGTATCTGTTGACACTCCCTGCCTACCTATAAATATAGACGTACTGTATCTGTTGACACTCCCTCCGTACCTATAAATATAGACGTACTGTATTTGTTGACACTCCCTCCCTACCTATAAATATGGACGCACTGTGTTTGTTGACACTACCTCCCTGCCTATAAATATGGACGTACTGTATCTGTTGACACTCCCTCCCTACCTATAAATATAGACCTACTGTATCTGTTGACACTCCCTCCCTACCTATAAATATGGACGTACTGTATCTGTTGACACTCCCTCCCTACCTATCAATATGAATGTACTGTATCTGTTGACACTCCCTCCCTACCTATAAATATAGACGTACTGTATCTGTTGACACTTCCTCCCTATCTATAAATATGGACGTACTGTATCTGTTGACACTCCCTGCCTACCTATAAATATAGACGTATTGTATCTGTTGACACTCCCTCCCTACCTATAAATATAGACGTACTGTATCTGTTGACACTCCCTCCCTACCTATAAATATATACGTACTGTATCTGTTGACACTCCCTCCCTACCTATAAATATAGACGTACTGTATCTGTTGACACTCCCTCCCTACATATAAATATGAACGTACTGTATCTGTTGACACTCTCTCCCCACCTATAAATATGAATGTACTGTATCTGTTGACATTCCTTCCCTACCTATAAATATAGACGTACTGTATCTGTTGACACTCCTTGCCTACCTATAAATATGGACGTATTGTATCTGTTGACACTCCCTCCCTATCTATAAATATGGACGTACTGTATTTGTTGACACTACCTCCCTACTAATAAATATAGACGTACTGTATTTGTTGACACTCCTTGCCCACCTATAAATACAGACGTACTGTATCTGTTGACACTCCCTCCCTACCTATAAATATAGACCTACTGTATCTGTTGACACTCCTCCCTACCTATAAATATGGACGTACTGTATCTGTTGACACTCCCTCCCTACCTATCAATATGAATGTACTGTATCTGTTGACACTCCCTCCCTACCTATAAATATAGACGTACTGTATCTGTTGACACTTCCTCCCTATCTATAAATATGGACGTACTGTATCTGTTGACACTCCCTGCCTACCTATAAATATAGACGTATTGTATCTGTTGACACTCCCTCCCTACCTATAAATATAGACGTACTGTATCTGTTGACACTCCCTCCCTACCTATAAATATATACGTACTGTATCTGTTGACACTCCCTCCCTACCTATAAATATGGACGTACTGTATCTGTTGACACTCCCTCCCTACCTATAAATATAGACCTACTGTATCTGTTGACACTCCCTCCCTACCTATAAATATGGACGTACTGTATCTGTTGACACTCCCTCCCTACCTATCAATATGAATGTACTGTATCTGTTGACACTCCCTCCCTACCTATAAATATAGACGTACTGTATCTGTTGACACTTCCTCCCTATCTATAAATATGGACGTACTGTATCTGTTGACACTCCCTGCCTACCTATAAATATAGACGTATTGTATCTGTTGACACTCCCTCCCTACCTATAAATATAGACGTACTGTATCTGTTGACACTCCCTCCCTACCTATAAATATATACGTACTGTATCTGTTGACACTCCCTCCCTACCTATAAATATAGACGTACTGTATCTGTTGACACTCCCTCCCTACATATAAATATGAACGTACTGTATCTGTTGACACTCTCTCCCCACCTATAAATATGAATGTACTGTATCTGTTGACATTCCTTCCCTACCTATAAATATAGACGTACTGTATCTGTTGACACTCCTTGCCTACCTATAAATATGGACGTATTGTATCTGTTGACACTCCCTCCCTATCTATAAATATGGACGTACTGTATTTGTTGACACTACCTCCCTACTAATAAATATAGACGTACTGTATTTGTTGACACTCCTTGCCCACCTATAAATACAGACGTACTGTATCTGTTGACACTCCCTCCCTACCTATAAATATAGACCTACTGTATCTGTTGACACTCCTCCCTACCTATAAATATGGACGTACTGTATCTGTTGACACTCCCTCCCTACCTATCAATATGAATGTACTGTATCTGTTGACACTCCCTCCCTACCTATAAATATAGACGTACTGTATCTGTTGACACTTCCTCCCTATCTATAAATATGGACGTACTGTATCTGTTGACACTCCCTGCCTACCTATAAATATAGACGTATTGTATCTGTTGACACTCCCTCCCTACCTATAAATATAGACGTACTGTATCTGTTGACACTCCCTCCCTACCTATAAATATATACGTACTGTATCTGTTGACACTCCCTCCCTACCTATAAATATGGACG
Source organism: Saccoglossus kowalevskii (assembly GCF_978046115.1). Classification (NCBI taxonomy): domain Eukaryota; kingdom Metazoa; phylum Hemichordata; class Enteropneusta; family Harrimaniidae; genus Saccoglossus; species Saccoglossus kowalevskii. The sequence continues at coordinate 36,113,211 of NC_140653.1, forward strand.
TACTGTATCTGTTGACACTCCCTGCCTACCTATAAATATAGACGTACTGTATCTGTTGACACACCCTCCCTACCTATAAATATATACGTACTGTATCTGTTGACACTCCCTCCCTACCTATAAATATGGACGTACTGTATCTGTTGACACTCCCTGCCTACCTATAAATATAGACGTACTGTATTTGTTGACACTCCCTCCCTACCTATAAATATAGACGTACTGTATTTGTTGACACTCCCTCCCTACCTATAAATATGGACGCACTGTGTTTGTTGACACTACCTCCCTGCCTATAAATATGGACGTACTGTATCTGTTGACACTCCCTCCCTACCTATAAATATAGACGTACTGTATCTGTTGACACTTTCTCCCTACCTATAAATATAGACGTACTGTATCTGTTGACACTCCCTCCCTACATATAAATATGAACGTACTGTATCTGTTGACACTCTCTCCCCACCTATAAATATGAATGTACTGTATCTGTTGTCACTCCTTCCCTACCTATAAATATAGACGTACTGTATTTGTTGACACTCCCTCCCTACCTATAAATATGGAAGTACTGTATTTGTTGACACCCCTTCCCTACCTATAAATATAGACGTACTGTATCTGTTGACACTCCTTGCCTACCTATAAATATGAACGTACTGTATCTGTTGACACTCCCTCCCTATCTATAAATATGGACGTACTGTATTTGTTGACACTACCTCCATACTTATAAATATAGACGTACTGTATTTGTTGACACTCCTTGCTCACCTATAAACATAGACGTACTGTATCTGTTGACACTCCCTCCCTACCTATAAATATAGACCTACTGTATCTGTTGACACTCCCTCCCTACCTATAAATATGGACGTACTGTATCTGTTGACACTCCCTCCCTACCTATAAATATAGACGTACTGTATCTGTTGACACTTCCTCCCTATCTATAAATATGGACGTACTGTATTTGTTGACACTACCTCCCTACTTATAAATATAGACGTACTGTATTTGTTGTCACTCCTTGCCCACCTATATATATAGACGTACTGTATCTGTTGACACTCCCTCCCTACCTATAAATATAGACCTACTGTATCTGTTGACACTCCCTCCCTACTTATAAATATGGACGTACTGTATCTGTTGACACTCCTTCCCTACCTATAAATATAGACGTACTGTATTTGTTGACACTCCCTCCCTACCTATAAATATGGAAGTACTGTATTTGTTGACATCCCTTCCCTACCTATAAATATGAATGTACTGTATCTGTTGACATTCCTTCCCTACCTATAAATATAGACGTACTGTATCTGTTGACACTCCTTGCCTACCTATAAATATGGACGTATTGTATCTGTTGACACTCCCTCCCTATCTATAAATATGGACGTACTGTATTTGTTGACACTACCTCCCTACTAATAAATATAGACGTACTGTATTTGTTGACACTCCTTGCCCACCTATAAATACAGACGTACTGTATCTGTTGACACTCCCTCCCTACCTATAAATATAGACCTACTGTATCTGTTGACACTCCTCCCTACCTATAAATATGGACGTACTGTATCTGTTGACACTCCCTCCCTACCTATCAATATGAATGTACTGTATCTGTTGACACTCCCTCCCTACCTATAAATATAGACGTACTGTATCTGTTGACACTTCCTCCCTATCTATAAATATGGACGTACTGTATCTGTTGACACTCCCTGCCTACCTATAAATATAGACGTATTGTATCTGTTGACACTCCCTCCCTACCTATAAATATAGACGTACTGTATCTGTTGACACTCCCTCCCTACCTATAAATATATACGTACTGTATCTGTTGACACTCCCTCCCTACCTATAAATATGGACGTACTGTATCTGTTGACACTCCCTGCCTACCTATAAATATAGACGTACTGTATCTGTTGACACACCCTCCCTACCTATAAATATATACGTACTGTATCTGTTGACACTCCCTCCCTACCTATAAATATGGACGTACTGTATCTGTTGACACTCCCTGCCTACCTATAAATATAGACGTACTGTATTTGTTGACACTCCCTCCCTACCTATAAATATAGACGTACTGTATTTGTTGACACTCCCTCCCTACCTATAAATATGGACGCACTGTGTTTGTTGACACTACCTCCCTGCCTATAAATATGGACGTACTGTATCTGTTGACACTCCCTCCCTACCTATAAATATAGACGTACTGTATCTGTTGACACTTTCTCCCTACCTATAAATATAGACGTACTGTATCTGTTGACACTCCCTCCCTACATATAAATATGAACGTACTGTATCTGTTGACACTCTCTCCCCACCTATAAATATGAATGTACTGTATCTGTTGTCACTCCTTCCCTACCTATAAATATAGACGTACTGTATTTGTTGACACTCCCTCCCTACCTATAAATATGGAAGTACTGTATTTGTTGACACCCCTTCCCTACCTATAAATATAGACGTACTGTATCTGTTGACACTCCTTGCCTACCTATAAATATGAACGTACTGTATCTGTTGACACTCCCTCCCTATCTATAAATATGGACGTACTGTATTTGTTGACACTACCTCCATACTTATAAATATAGACGTACTGTATTTGTTGACACTCCTTGCTCACCTATAAACATAGACGTACTGTATCTGTTGACACTCCCTCCCTACCTATAAATATAGACCTACTGTATCTGTTGACACTCCCTCCCTACCTATAAATATGGACGTACTGTATCTGTTGACACTCCCTCCCTACCTATAAATATAGACGTACTGTATCTGTTGACACTTCCTCCCTATCTATAAATATGGACGTACTGTATTTGTTGACACTACCTCCCTACTTATAAATATAGACGTACTGTATTTGTTGACACTCCTTGCCCACCTATATATATAGAAGTACTGTATCTGTTGACACTCCCTCCCTACTTATAAATATGGACGTACTGTATCTGTTGACACTCCTTCCCTACCTATAAATATAGACGTACTGTATTTGTTGACACTCCCTCCCTACCTATAAATATGGAAGTACTGTATTTGTTGACACCCCTTCCCTACCTATAAATATAGACGTACTGTATCTGTTGACACTCCTTGCCTACCTATAAATATGAACGTACTGTATCTGTTGACACTCCCTCCCTATCTATAAATATAGACGTACTGTATTTGTTGACACTACCTCCCTACTTATAAATATAGACGTACTGTATTTGTTGACACTCCTTGCTCACCTATAAATATAGACGTACTGTATCTGTTGACACTCCCTCCCTACCTATAAATATAGACCTACTGTATCTGTTGACACTCCCTCCCTACCTATAAATATGGACGTACTGTATCTGTTGACACTCCCTCCCTACCTATCAATATGAATGTACTGTATCTGTTGACACTCCCTCCCTACCTATAAATATAGACGTACTGTATCTGTTGACACTTCCTCCCTATCTATAAATATGGACGTACTGTATCTGTTGACACTCCCTGCCTACCTATAAATATAGACGTATTGTATCTGTTGACACTCCCTCCCTACCTATAAATATAGACGTACTGTATCTGTTGACACTCCCTCCCTACCTATAAATATATACGTACTGTATCTGTTGACACTCCCTCCCTACCTATAAATATGGACGTACTGTATATGTTGACACTCCCTGCCTACCTATAAATATAGACGTACTGTATCTGTTGACACACCCTCCCTACCTATAAATATATACGTACTGTATCTGTTGACACTCCCTCCCTACCTATAAATATGGACGTACTGTATCTGTTGACACTCCCTGCCTACCTATAAATATAGACGTACTGTATCTGTTGACACTCCCTCCCTACCTATAAATATAGACGTACTGTATTTGTTGACACTCCCTCCCTACCTATAAATATGGACGCACTGTGTTTGTTGACACTACCTCCCTGCCTATAAATATGGACGTACTGTATCTGTTGACACTCCCTCCCTACCTATAAATATAGACGTACTGTATCTGTTGACACTTTCTCCCTACCTATAAATATAGACGTACTGTATCTGTTGACACTCCCTCCCTACATATAAATATGAACGTACTGTATCTGTTGACACTCTCTCCCCACCTATAAATATGAATGTACTGTATCTGTTGTCACTCCTTCCCTACCTATAAATATAGACGTACTGTATTTGTTGACACTCCCTCCCTACCTATAAATATGGAAGTACTGTATTTGTTGACACCCCTTCCCTACCTATAAATATAGACGTACTGTATCTGTTGACACTCCTTGCCTACCTATAAATATGAACGTACTGTATCTGTTGACACTCCCTCCCTATCTATAAATATGGACGTACTGTATTTGTTGACACTACCTCCCTACTTATAAATATAGACGTACTGTATTTGTTGACACTCCTTGCTCACCTATAAATATAGACGTACTGTATCTGTTGACACTCCCTCCCTACCTATAAATATAGACCTACTGTATCTGTTCACACTCCCTCCCTACCTATAAATATGGACGTACTGTATCTGTTGACACTCCCTCCCTACCTATAAATATAGACGTACTGTATCTGTTGACACTTCCTCCCTATCTATAAATATGGACGTACTGTATTTGTTGACACTACCTCCCTACTTATAAATATAGACGTACTGTATTTGTTGACACTCCTTGCCCACCTATATATATAGACGTACTGTATCTGTTGACACTCCCTCCCTACCTATAAATATAGACCTACTGTATCTGTTGACACTCCCTCCCTACTTATAAATATGGACGTACTGTATCTGTTGACACTCCTTCCCTACCTATAAATATAGACGTACTGTATTTGTTGACACTCCCTCCCTACCTATAAATATGGAAGTACTGTATTTGTTGACACCCCTTCCCTACCTATAAATATAGACGTACTGTATCTGTTGACACTCCTTGCCTACCTATAAATATGAACATACTGTATCTGTTGACACTCCCTCCCTATCTATAAATATGGACGTACTGTATTTGTTGACACTACCTCCCTACTTATAAATATAGACGTACTGTATTTGTTGACACTCCTTGCTCACCTATAAATATAGACGTACTGTATCTGTTGACACTCCCTCCCTACCTATAAATATAGACCTACTGTATCTGTTGACACTCCCTCCCTACCTATAAATATGGACGTACTCTATCTGTTGACACTCCCTCCCTACCTATAAATATGAATGTACTGTATCTGTTGACACTCCCTCCCTACCTATAAATATAGACGTACTGTATCTGTTGACACTCCTTGCCTACCTATAAATATGGACGTACGGTATCTGTTGACACTTCCTCCCTATCTATAAATATGGACGTACTGTATTTGTTGACACTATATCCCTACTTATAAATATAGACGTACTGTATTTGTTGACACTCCTTGCTCACCTATAAATATAGACGTACTGTATCTGTTGACACTCCCTCCCTACCTATAAATATAGACCTACTGTATCTGTTGACACTCCCTCCCTACCTATAAATATGGACGTACTGTATCTGTTGACAAGCCCTCCCTACCTATAAATATAGACGTACTGTATCTGTTGACACTCCCTCCCTACCTATAAATATAGACGTACTGTATCTGTTGACACTCCCTCCCTACCTATAAATATGGACGTACTGTATCTGTTGACACTCCCTGCCAACCTATAAATATAGACGTATTGTATCTGTTGACACTCCCTCCCTACCTATAAATATAGACGTACTGTATCTGTTGACACTCCCTCCCTACCTATAAATATATACGTACTGTATCTGTTGACACTCCCTCCCTACCTATAAATATGGACGTACTGTATCTGTTGACACTCCCTGCCTACCTATAAATAAAGACGTACTGTATCTGTTGACACTCCCTCAATACCTATAAATATAGACGTACTGTGTTTGTTGACACTCCCTCCCTACCTATAAATATAGACGTACTGTATCTGTTGACACACCCTCCCTACCTATAAATATATACGTACTGTATCTGTTGACACTCCCTCCCTACCTATAAATATGGACATACTGTATCTGTTGACACTCCCTGCCTACCTATAAATATAGACGTACTGTATCTGTTGACACTCCCTCCCTACCTATAAATATAGACGTACTGTATTTGTTGACACTCCCTCCCTACCTATAAATATGGACGCACTGTGTTTGTTGACACTACCTCCCTGCCTATAAATATGGACGTACTGTATCTGTTGACACTCCCTCCCTACCTATAAATATAGACGTACTGTATCTGTTGACACTCCCTCCCTACCTATAAATATAGACCTACTGTATCTGTTGACACTCCCTCCCTACATATAAATATGAAAGTACTGTATCTGTTGACACTCCCTCCCCACCTATAAATATGAATGTACTGTATCTGTTGACATTCCTTCCCTACCTATAAATATAGACGTACTGTATCTGTTGACACTCCTTGCCTACCTATAAATATGGACGTATTGTATCTGTTGACACTCCCTCCCTATCTATAAATATGGACGTACTGTATTTGTTGACACTACCTCCCTACTAATAAATATAGACGTACTGTATTTGTTGACACTCCTTGCCCTCCTATAAATATAGACGTACTGTATCTGTTGACACTCCCTCCCTACCTATAAATATAGACCTACTGTATCTGTTGACACTCCTCCCTACCTATAAATATGGACGTACTGTATCTGTTGACACTCCCTCCCTACCTATCAATATGAATGTACTGTATCTGTTGACACTCCCTCCCTACCTATAAATATAGACGTACTGTATCTGTTGACACTTCCTCCCTATCTATAAATATGGACGTACTGTATCTGTTGACACTCCCTGCCTACCTATAAATATAGACGTATTGTATCTGTTGACACTCCCCCCTACCTATAAATATAGACGTACTGTATCTGTTGACACTCCCTCCCTACCTATAAATATATACGTACTGTATCTGTTGACACTCCCTCCCTACCTATAAATATGGACGTACTGTATCTGTTGACACTCCCTGCCTACCTATAAATATAGACGTACTGTATCTGTTGACACTCCCTCCCTACCTATAAATATAGACGTACTGTGTTTGTTGACACTCCCTCCCTACCTATAAATATAGACGTACTGTATCTGTTGACACACCCTCCCTACCTATAAATATATACGTACTGTATCTGTTGACACTCCCTCCCTACCTATAAATATGGACGTACTGTATCTGTTGACACTCCCTGCCTACCTATAAATATAGACGTACTGTATCTGTTGACACTCCCTCAATACCTATAAATATAGACGTACTGTGTTTGTTGACACTCCCTCCCTACCTATAAATATAGACGTACTGTATCTGTTGACACACCCTCCCTACCTATAAATATATACGTACTGTATCTGTTGACACTCCCTCCCTACCTATAAATATGGACGTACTGTATCTGTTGACACTCCCTGCCTACCTATAAATATAGACGTACTGTATCTGTTGACACTCCCTCCCTACCTATAAATATAGACGTACTGTATTTGTTGACACTCCCTCCCTACCTATAAATATGGACGCACTGTGTTTGTTGACACTACCTCCCTGCCTATAAATATGGACGTACTGTATCTGTTGACACTCCCACCCTACCTATAAATATAGACGTACTGTATCTGTTGACACTCCCTCCCTACCTATAAATATAGACGTACTGTATCTGTTGACACTCCCTCCCTACATATAAATATGAAAGTACTGTATCTGTTGACACTCCCTCCCCACCTATAAATATGAATGTACTGTATCTGTTGACATTCCTTCCCTACCTATAAATATAGACGTACTGTATCTGTTGACACTCCTTGCCTACCTATAAATATGGACGTATTGTATCTGTTGACACTCCCTCCCTATCTATAAATATGGACGTACTGTATTTGTTGACACTACCTCCCTACTAATAAATATAGACGTACTGTGTTTGTTGACACTCCTTGCCCTCCTATAAATATAGACGTACTGTATCTGTTGACACTCCCTCCCTACCTATAAATATAGACCTACTGTATCTGTTGACACTCCTCCCTACCTATAAATATGGACGTACTGTATCTGTTGACACTCCCTCCCTACCTATCAATATGAATGTACTGTATCTGTTGACACTCCCTCCCTACCTATAAATATAGACGTACTGTATCTGTTGACACTTCCTCCCTATCTATAAATATGGACGTACTGTATCTGTTGACACTCCCTGCCTACCTATAAATATAGACGTATTGTATCTGTTGACACTCCCCCCTACCTATAAATATAGACGTACTGTATCTGTTGACACTCCCTCCCTACCTATAAATATATACGTACTGTATCTGTTGACACTCCCTCCCTACCTATAAATATGGACGTACTGTATCTGTTGACACTCCCTGCCTACCTATAAATATAGACGTACTGTATCTGTTGACACTCCCTCCCTACCTATAAATATAGACGTACTGTGTTTGTTGACACTCCCTCCCTACCTATAAATATAGACGTACTGTATCTGTTGACACACCCTCCCTACCTATAAATATATACGTACTGTATCTGTTGACACTCCCTCACTACCTATAAATATGGACGTACTGTATCTGTTGACACTCCCTACCTACCTATAAATATAGACGTACTGTATCTGTTGACACTCCCTCCCTACCTATAAATATAGACGTACTGTATTTGTTGACACTCCCTCCCTACCTATAAATATGGACGCACTGTGTTTGTTGACACTACCTCCCTGCCTATAAATATGGACGTACTGTATCTGTTGACACTCCCTCCCTACCTATAAATATAGACGTACTGTATCTGTTGACACTCCCTCCCTACCTATTAATATAGACGTACTGTATCTGTTGACACTCCCTCCCTACATATAAATATGAACGTACTGTATCTGTTGACACTCCCTCCCCACCTATAAATATGAATGTACTGTATCTGTTGACATTCCTTCCCTACCTATAAATATAGACGTACTGTATCTGTTGACACTCCTTGCCTACCTATAAATATGGACGTATTGTATCTGTTGACACTCCCTCCCTATCTATAAATATGGACGTACTGTATTTGTTGACACTACCTCCCTACTAATAAATATAGACGTACTGTATTTGTTGACACTCCTTGCCCTCCTATAAATATAGACGTACTGTATCTGTTGACACTCCCTCCCTACCTATAAATATAGACCTACTGTATCTGTTGACACTCCTCCCTACCTATAAATATGGACGTACTGTATCTGTTGACACTCCCTCCCTACCTATCAATATGAATGTACTGTATCTGTTGACACTCCCTCCCTACCTATAAATATAGACGTACTGTATCTGTTGACACTTCCTCCCTATCTATAAATATGGACGTACTGTATCTGTTGACACTCCCTGCCTACCTATAAATATAGACGTATTGTATCTGTTGACACTCCCTCCCTACCTATAAATATAGACGTACTGTATCTGTTGACACTCCCTCTCTACCTATAAATATATACGTACTGTATCTGTTGACACTCCCTCCCTACCTATAAATATGGACGTACTGTATCTGTTGACACTCCCTGCCTACCTATAAATATAGACGTACTGTATCTGTTGACACTCCCTCCCTACCTATAATGCTGTGTGGCGCGTCATTACTTTCACCATCCTACTACAGCCAGATCTGAAGGCCTTTGCCGATCTGAAGGCCTTTGCCGCATTCTGGCCATGCTGTGTGGCGCGTATCGCGTGGACGGGTTTCACGTTCTCTGCACGTAATAAGCTCGGTTATTAAGCATCCTTTTTTGGGGATGCCCGGTGGCCGTTGGGAAGACGTGTAGTGGCGTGTAGCTAGGCGATTAGGTGCCGTACGCGAGCGCCGGTTCGAGTCACGCACGCAGTACGTATTTACTATAATTAGACATAGTCCTTACCTTGCCGTTTATTCGGTGTTATTTGCTTACTATAAATATAGACGTACTGTGTTTGTTGACACTCCCTCCCTACCTATAAATATAGACGTACTGTATCTGTTGACACACCCTCCCTACCTATAAATATATACGTAGTGTATCTGTTGACACTCCCTCCCTACCTATAAATATGGACGTACTGTATCTGTTGACACTTCCTCCCTATCTATAAATATGGACGTACTGTATCTGTTGACACTCCCTGCCTACCTATAAATATAGACGTATTGTATCTGTTGACACTCCCCCCTACCTATAAATATATACGTACTGTATCTGTTGACACTCCCTCACTACCTATAAATATGGACGTACTGTATCTGTTGACACTCCCTACCTACCTATAAATATAGACGTACTGTATCTGTTGACACTCCCTCCCTACCTATAAATATAGACGTACTGTATTTGTTGACACTCCCTCCCTACCTATAAATATGGACGCACTGTGTTTGTTGACACTACCTCCCTGCCTATAAATATGGACGTACTGTATCTGTTGACACTCCCTCCCTACCTATAAATATAGACGTACTGTATCTGTTGACACTCCCTCCCTACCTATTAATATAGACGTACTGTATCTGTTGACACTCCCTCCCTACATATAAATATGAACGTACTGTATCTGTTGACACTCCCTCCCCACCTATAAATATGAATGTACTGTATCTGTTGACATTCCTTCCCTACCTATAAATATAGACGTACTGTATCTGTTGACACTCCTTGCCTACCTATAAATATGGACGTATTGTATCTGTTGACACTCCCTCCCTATCTATAAATATGGACGTACTGTATTTGTTGACACTACCTCCCTACTAATAAATATAGACGTACTGTATTTGTTGACACTCCTTGCCCTCCTATAAATATAGACGTACTGTATCTGTTGACACTCCCTCCCTACCTATAAATATAGACCTACTGTATCTGTTGACACTCCTCCCTACCTATAAATATGGACGTACTGTATCTGTTGACACTCCCTCCCTACCTATCAATATGAATGTACTGTATCTGTTGACACTCCCTCCCTACCTATAAATATAGACGTACTGTGTTTGTTGACACTCCCTCCCTACCTATAAATATAGACGTACTGTATCTGTTGACACACCCTCCCTACCTATAAATATATACGTACTGTATCTGTTGACACTCCCTCACTACCTATAAATATGGACGTACTGTATCTGTTGACACTCCCTACCTACCTATAAATATAGACGTACTGTATCTGTTGACACTCCCTCCCTACCTATAAATATAGACGTACTGTATTTGTTGACACTCCCTCCCTACCTATAAATATGGACGCACTGTGTTTGTTGACACTACCTCCCTGCCTATAAATATGGACGTACTGTATCTGTTGACACTCCCTCCCTACCTATAAATATAGACGTACTGTATCTGTTGACACTCCCTCCCTACCTATTAATATAGACGTACTGTATCTGTTGACACTCCCTCCCTACATATAAATATGAACGTACTGTATCTGTTGACACTCCCTCCCCACCTATAAATATGAATGTACTGTATCTGTTGACATTCCTTCCCTACCTATAAATATAGACGTACTGTATCTGTTGACACTCCTTGCCTACCTATAAATATGGACGTATTGTATCTGTTGACACTCCCTCCCTATCTATAAATATGGACGTACTGTATTTGTTGACACTACCTCCCTACTAATAAATATAGACGTACTGTATTTGTTGACACTCCTTGCCCTCCTATAAATATAGACGTACTGTATCTGTTGACACTCCCTCCCTACCTATAAATATAGACCTACTGTATCTGTTGACACTCCTCCCTACCTATAAATATGGACGTACTGTATCTGTTGACACTCCCTCCCTACCTATCAATATGAATGTACTGTATCTGTTGACACTCCCTCCCTACCTATAAATATAGACGTACTGTATCTGTTGACACTTCCTCCCTATCTATAAATATGGACGTACTGTATCTGTTGACACTCCCTGCCTACCTATAAATATAGACGTATTGTATCTGTTGACACTCCCTCCCTACCTATAAATATAGACGTACTGTATCTGTTGACACTCCCTCCCTACCTATAAATATATACGTACTGTATCTGTTGACACTCCCTCCCTACCTATAAATATGGACGTACTGTATCTGTTGACACTCCCTGCCTACCTATAAATATAGACGTACTGTATCTGTTGACACTCCCTCCCTACCTATAAATATAGACGTACTGTGTTTGTTGACACTCCCTCCCTACCTATAAATATAGACGTACTGTATCTGTTGACACACCCTCCCTACCTATAAATATATACGTAGTGTATCTGTTGACACTCCCTCCCTACCTATAAATATGGACGTACTGTATCTGTTGACACTCCCTGCCTACCTATAAATATAGACGTACTGTATCTGTTGACACTCCCTCCCTACCTATAAATATAGACGTACTGTATTTGTTGACACTACCTCCCTACTTATAAATATAGACCTACTGTATTTGTTGACATTCCTTGCTCACCTATAAATATAGACGTACTGTATCTGTTGACACTCCCTCCCTACCTATAAATATAGACCTACTGTATCTGTTGACACTCCCTCCCTACCTATAAATATGGACGTACTGTATCTGTTGACACTCCCTCCCTACCTATAAATATGAATGTACTGTATCTGTTGACACTCTCTCCCTACCTATAAATATAGACGTACTGTATCTGTTGACACTCCTTGCCTACCTATAAATATGGACGTACTGTATCTGTTGACACTTCCTCCCTATCTATAAATATGGACGTACTGTATTTGTTGACACTATATCCCTACTTATAAATATAGACGTACTGTATTTGTTGACACTCCTTGCTCACCTATAAATATAGACGTACTCTATCTGTTGACACTCCCTCCCTACCTATAAATATAGGCCTACTGTATCTGTTGACACTCCCTCCCTACCTATAAATATGGACGTACTGTATCTGTTGACAAGCCCTCCCTACCTATAAATATAGACGTACTGTATCTGTTGACACTCCCTCCCTACCTATAAATATAGACGTACTGTATCTGTTGACACTCCCTCCCTACCTATAAATATGGACGTACTGTATCTGTTGACACTCCCTGCCTACCTATAAATATAGACGTATTGTATCTGTTGACACTCCCTCCCTACCTATAAATATAGACGTACTGTATCTGTTGACACTCCCTCCCTACCTATAAATATATACGTACTGTATCTGTTGACACTCCCTCCCTACCTATAAATATGGACGTACTGTATCTGTTGACACTCCCTGCCTACCTATAAATATAGACGTACTGTATCTGTTGACACTCCCTCAATACCTATAAATAGAGACGTACTGTGTTTGTTGACATTCCCTCCCTACCTATAAATATAGACGTACTGTATCTGTTGACACACCCTCCCTACCTATAAATATATACGTACTGTATCTGTTGACACTCCCTCCCTACCTATAAATATGGACGTACTGTATCTGTTGACACTCCCTGCCTACCTATAAATATAGACGTACTGTATCTGTTGACACTCCCTCCCTACCTATAAATATAGACGTACTGTATTTGTTGACACTCCCTCCCTACCTATAAATATGGACGCACTGTGTTTGTTGACACTACCTCCCTGCCTATAAATATGGACGTACTGTATCTGTTGACACTCCCTCCATACCTATAAATATAGACGTACTGTATCTGTTGACACTCCCTCCCTACCTATTAATATAGACGTACTGTATCTGTTGACACTCCCTCCCTACATATAAATATGAACGTACTGTATCTGTTGACACTCCCTCCCCACCTATAAATATGAATGTACTGTATCTGTTGACATTCCTTCCCTACCTATAAATATAGACGTACTGTATCTGTTGACACTCCTTGCCTACCTATAAATATGGACGTATTGTATCTGTTGACACTCCCTCCCTATCTATAAATATGGACGTACTGTATTTGTTGACACTACCTCCCTACTAATAAATATAGACGTACTGTATTTGTTGACACTCATTGCCCTCCTATAAATATAGACGTACTGTATCTGTTGACACTCCCTCCCTACCTATAAATATAGACCTACTGTATCTGTTGACACTCCTCCCTACCTATAAATATGGACGTACTGTATCTGTTGACACTCCCTCCCTACCTATCAATATGAATGTACTGTATCTGTTGACACTCCCTCCCTACCTATAAATATAGACGTACTGTATCTGTTGACACTTCCTCCCTATCTATAAATATGGACGTACTGTATCTGTTGACACTCCCTGCCTACCTATAAATATAGACGTATTGTATCTGTTGACACTCCCTCCCTACCTATAAATATAGACGTACTGTTTCTGTTGACACTCCCTCCCTACCTATAAATATATACGTACTGTATCTGTTGACACTCCCTCCCTACCTATAAATATGGACGTACTGTATCTGTTGACACTCCCTGCCTACCTATAAATATAGACGTACTGTATCTGTTGACACTCCCTCCCTACCTATAAATATAGACGTACTGTGTTTGTTGACACTCCTTCCCTACCTATAAATATAGACGTACTGTATCTGTTGACACACCCTCCCTACCTATAAATATATACGTAGTGTATCTGTTGACACTCCCTCCCTACCTATAAATATGGACGTACTGTATCTGTTGACACTCCCTGCCTACATATAAATATGAACGTACTGTATCTGTTGACACTCTCTCCCCACCTATAAATATGAATGTACTGTATCTGTTGACATTCCTTCCCTACCTATAAATATAGACGTACTGTATCTGTTGACACTCCTTGCCTACCTATAAATATGGACGTATTGTATCTGTTGACACTCCCTCCCTATCTATAAATATGGACGTACTGTATTTGTTGACACTACCTCCCTACTTATAAATAGAGACGTACTGTATTTGTTGACACTCCTTGCCCACCTATAAATATAGACGTACTGTATCTGTTGACACTCCCTACCTACCTATAAATATAGACCTACTGTATCTGTTGACACTCCCTCCCTACCTATAAATATGGACGTACTGTATCTGTTGACACTCCCTCCCTACCTATAAATATAGACGTACTGTATCTGTTGACACTCCCTCCCTACCTATAAATATAGACGTACTGTATTTGTTGACACTCCCTCCCTACCTATAAATATGGACGCACTGTGTTTGTTGACACTACCTCCCTGCCTATAAATATGGACGTACTGTATCTGTTGACACTCCCTCCCTACCTATAAATATAGACGTACTGTATCTGTTGACACTTTCTCCCTACCTATAAATATAGACGTACTGTATCTGTTGACACTCCCTCCCTACATATAAATATGAACGTACTGTATCTGTTGACACTCTCTCCCCACCTATAAATATGAATGTACTGTATCTGTTGACATTCCTTCCCTACCTATAAATATAGACGTACTGTATCTGTTGACACTCCTTGCCTATCTATAAATATGGACGTATTGTATCTGTTGACACTCCCTCCCTATCTATAAATATGGACGTACTGTATTTGTTGACACTACCTCCCTACTAATAAATATGGACGTACTGTATTTGTTGACACTCCTTGCCCACCTATAAATATAGACGTACTGTATCTGTTGACACTCCCTCCCTACCTATCAATATGAATGTACTGTATCTGTTGACACTCCCTCCCTATCTATAAATATGGACGTACTGTATTTGTTGACACTACCTCCCTACTAATAAATATAGACGTACTGTATTTGTTGACACTCCTTGCCCACCTATAAATACAGACGTACTGTATCTGTTGACACTCCCTCCCTACCTATAAATATAGACCTACTGTATCTGTTGACACTCCTCCCTACCTATAAATATGGACGTACTGTATCTGTTGACACTCCCTCCCTACCTATCAATATGAATGTACTGTATCTGTTGACACTCCCTCCCTACCTATAAATATAGACGTACTGTATCTGTTGACACTTCCTCCCTATCTATAAATATGGACGTACTGTATTTGTTGACACTACCTCCCTACTTATAAATATAGACGTACTGTATTTGTTGACACTCCTTGCCCACCTATAAATATAGACGTACTGTATCTGTTGACACTCCCTCCCTACCTATAAATATAGACCTACTGTATCTGTTGACACTCCCTCCCTACCTATAAATATGGACGTACTGTATCTGTTGACACTCCCTCCCTACCTATAAATATAGACGTACTGTATCTGTTGACACTCCCTCCCTACCTATAAATATAGACGTACACTATCTGATGACACTCCTTGCCAATCTATAAATATAGACGTACTCTATCTGTTGACACTCGCTCCCTACCTATAAATATAGACGTACTGTATCTGTTGACACTCCCTCCCTACCTATAAATATAGACGTACTGTATTTGTTGACACTCTTTGTCCACCTATAAATATAGACGTACTGTATTTGTTGACACTCCTTGTCCACCTATAAATATAGACGTACTGTATTTGTTGACTCTCCCTCCCTACCTATAAATATGGACGTACTGTATTTGTTGACACTCCTTGCCTACCTATAAATATGGACGTACTGTATTTGTTGACACTCCCTCCCTACCTATAAATATAGACGTACTGTATTTGTTTACACTCCCTCCCTACCTATAAATATAGACGTACTGTATTTGTTGACACTCCCTCCCTACCTATAAATATAGACGTACTGTATCTGTTGACACTCCCTCCCTACCTATAAATATAGACGTACTGTATCTGTTGACACTCCCTCCCTACCTATAAATATGGACGTACTGTATCTGTTGACACTCCCTCCCTACCTATAAATATAGACGTACTGTATCTGTTGACACTCCCTCCCTACCTATAAATATAGACGTACTGTATCTGTTTACACTCCCTCCCTACCTATAAATATGGACGTACTGTATCTGTTGACACTCCCTCCCTACCTACAAATATAGACCTACTGTATCTGTTGACACTCTCCCCCTACCTATAAATATGGACTTACTGTATCTGTTGACACTCCCTGCCTACCTATAAAAATAGACGTACTGTATCTGTTGACACTCCCTCCCTACCTATAAATATAGACGTACTGTATCTGTTGACACTCACTCCCTATCTATAAATATAGACGTACTGTATCTGTTGACACTCCCTCCCTACCTATAAATATAGACGTACTGTATCTGTTGACACTCCCTCCCTACCTATAAATATGGACGTACTGTATCTGTTGACACTCCCTGCCTACCTATAAATATAGACGTACTGTATCTGTTCATACTCCCTCCCTACCTATGAATATGGACGTACTGTATCTGTTGACAATCGCTCCCTACCTACAAATATAGACCTACTCTATCTGTTGACACTCTCCCCCTACCTATAAATATGGACTTACTGTATCTGTTGACACTCCCTGCCTACCTATAAATATAGACGTACTGTATCTGTTGACACTCCCTCCCTCCCTACCTATAACTATAGACGTACTGTATCTGTTGATACTCCCTCCCTACCTATAAATATAGACGTACTGTATCTGTTGACACTCCCTCCCTACCTATAAATATAGACGTACTGTATTTGTTGACACTCCTTGCCCACCTATAAATATAGACGTACTGTATCTGTTGACACTCCCTCCCTACCTATAAATATAGACCTACTGTATCTGTTGACACTCCTCCCTACCTATAAATATGGACGTACTGTATCTGTTGACACTCCCTCCCTACCTATCAATATGAATGTACTGTATCTGTTGACACTCCCTCCCTACCTATAAATATAGACGTACTGTATCTGTTGACACTTCCTCCCTATCTATAAATATGGACGTACTGTATCTGTTGACACTCCCTGCCTACCTATAAATATAGACGTATTGTATCTGTTGACACTCCCTCCCTACCTATAAATATAGACGTACTGTATCTGTTGACACTCCCTCCCTACCTATAAATATATACGTACTGTATCTGTTGACACTCCCTCCCTACCTATAAATATGGACGTACTGTATCTGTTGACACTCCCTGCCTACCTATAAATATAGACGTACTGTATCTGTTGACACTCCCTCCCTACCTATAAATATAGACGTACTGTGTTTGTTGACACTCCCTCCCTACCTATAAATATAGACGTACTGTATCTGTTGACACACCCTCCCTACCTATAAATATATACGTACTGTATCTGTTGACACTCCCTCCCTACCTATAAATATGGACGTACTGTATCTGTTGACACTCCCTGCCTACCTATAAATATAGACGTACTGTATCTGTTGACACTCCCTCCCTACCTATAAATATAGACGTACTGTATTTGTTGACACTCCCTCCCTACCTATAAATATGGATGCACTGTGTTTGTTGACACTACCTCCCTGCCTATAAATATGGACGTACTGTATCTGTTGACACTCCCTCCCTACCTATAAATATAGACGTACTGTATCTGTTGACACTTTCTCCCTACCTATAAATATAGACGTACTGTATCTGTTGACACTCCATCCCTACATATAAATATGAACGTACTGTATCTGTTGACACTCTCTCCCCACCTATAAATATGAATGTACTGTATCTGTTGACATTCCTTCCCTACCTATAAATATAGACGTACTGTATCTGTTGACACTCCTTGCCTACCTATAAATATGGACGTATTGTATCTGTTGACACTCCCTCCCTATCTATAAATATGGACGTACTGTATTTGTTGACACTACCTCCCTACTAATAAATATAGACGTACTGTATTTGTTGACACTCCTTGCCCACCTATAAATACAGACGTACTGTATCTGTTGACACTCCCTCCCTACCTATAAATATAGACCTACTGTATCTGTTGACACTCCTCCCTACCTATAAATATGGACGTACTGTATCTGTTGACACTCCCTCCCTACCTATCAATATGAATGTACTGTATCTGTTGACACTCCCTCCCTACCTATAAATATAGACGTACTGTATCTGTTGACACTTCCTCCCTATCTATAAATATGGACGTACTGTATTTGTTGACACTACCTCCCTACTTATAAATATAGACGTACTGTATTTGTTGACACTCCTTGCCCACCTATAAATATAGACGTACTGTATCTGTTGACACTCCCTCCCTACCTATAAATATAGACCTACTGTATCTGTTGACACTCCCTCCCTACCTATAAATATGGACGTACTGTATCTGTTGACACTCCCTCCCTACCTATAAATATAGACGTACTGTATCTGTTGACACTCCCTCCCTACCTATAAATATAGACGTACACTATCTGATGACACTCCTTGCCAATCTATAAATATAGACGTACTCTATCTGTTGACACTCGCTCCCTACCTATAAATATAGACGTACTGTATCTGTTGACACTCCCTCCCTACCTATAAATATAGACGTACTGTATTTGTTGACACTCTTTGTCCACCTATAAATATAGACGTACTGTATTTGTTGACACTCCTTGTCCACCTATAAATATAGACGTACTGTATTTGTTGACACTCCCTCCCTACCTATAAATATGGACGTACTGTATTTGTTGACACTCCTTGCCTACCTATAAATATGGACGTACTGTATTTGTTGACACTCCCTCCCTACCTATAAATATAGACGTACTGTATTTGTTTACACTCCCTCCCTACCTATAAATATAGACGTACTGTATTTGTTGACACTCCCTCCCTACCTATAAATATAGACGTACTGTATCTGTTGACACTCCCTCCCTACCTATAAACATAGACGTACTGTATCTGTTGACACTCCCTCCCTACCTATAAATATGGACGTACTGTATCTGTTGACACTCCCTCCCTACCTATAAATATGGACGTACTGTATCTGTTGACACTCCCTCCCTACCTATAAATATAGACGTACTGTATCTGTTTACACTCCCTCCCTACCTATAAATATGGACGTACTGTATCTGTTGACACTCCCTCCCTACCTACAAATATAGACCTACTGTATCTGTTTCCACTCTCCCCCTACCTATAAATATGGACTTACTGTATCTGTTGACACTCCCTGCCTACCTATAAAAATAGACGTACTGTATCTGTTGACACTCCCTCCCTACCTATAAATATAGACGTACTGTATCTGTTGACACTCACTCCCTACCTATAAATATAGACGTACTGTATCTGTTGACACTCCCTCCCTACCTATAAATATAGACGTACTGTATCTGTTGACACTCCCTCCCTACCTATAAATATGGACGTACTGTATCTGTTGACACTCCCTGCCTACCTATAAATATAGACGTACTGTATCTGTTCATACTCCCTCCCTACCTATGAATATGGACGTACTGTATCTGTTGACAATCGCTCCCTACCTACAAATATAGACCTACTCTATCTGTTGACACTCTCCCCTACCTATAAATATGGACTTACTGTATCTGTTGACACTCCCTGCCTACCTATAAATATAGACGTACTGTATCTGTTGACACTCCCTCCCTCCCTACCTATAAATATAGACGTACTGTATCTGTTGACACTCCCTCCCTACCTATAAATATAGACGTACTGTATCTGTTGACACTCCCTCCCTACCTATAAATATAGACGTACTGTATTTGTTGACACTCCCTCCCTACCTATAAATATAGACCTACTGTATCTGTTGACACTCCCTCCCTACCTATAAATATAGACGTACTGTATTTCTTGACACTCCCTCCGTACCTATAAATATAGACGTACTGTATCTGTAGACACTCCTTGCCTACCTATAAATATGAACGTACTGTATCTGTTGACACTCCCTCCCTACATATAAATATGAACGTACTGTATCTGTTGACACTCTCTCCCCACCTATAAATATGAATGTACTGTATCTGTTGACATTCCTTCCCTACCTATAAATATAGACGTACTGTATGTGTTGACACTCCTTGCCTACCTATAAATATGGACGTATTGTATCTGTTGACACTCCCTCCCTATCTATAAATATGGACGTACTGTATTTGTTGACACTACCTCCCTACTAATAAATATAGACGTACTGTATTTGTTGACACTCCTTGCCCACCTATAAATATAGACGTACTGTATCTGTTGACACTCCCTCCCTACCTATAAATATAGACCTACTGTATCTGTTGACACTCCTCCCTACCTATAAATATGGACGTACTGTATCTGTTGACACTCCCTCCCTACCTATCAATATGAATGTACTGTATCTGTTGACACTCCCTCCCTACCTATAAATATAGACGTACTGTATCTGTTGACACTTCCTCCCTATCTATAAATATGGACGTACTGTATTTGTTGACACTACCTCCCTACTTATAAATATAGACGTACTGTATTTGTTGACACTCCTTGCCCACCTATAAATATAGACGTACTGTATCTGTTGACACTCCCTACCTACCTATAAATATAGACCTACTGTATCTGTTGACACTCCCTCCCTACCTATAAATATGGACGTACTGTATCTGTTGACACTCCCTCCCTACCTATAAATATAGACGTACTGTATCTGTTGACACTCCCTCCCTACCTATAAATATAGACGTACACTATCTGATGACACTCCTTGCCAATCTATAAATATAGACGTACTCTATCTGTTGACACTCGCTCCCTACCTATAAATATAGACGTACTGTATCTGTTGACACTCCCTCCCTACCTATAAATATAGACGTACTGTATTTGTTGACACTCTTTGTCCACCTATAAATATAGACGTACTGTATTTGTTGACACTCCTTGTCCACCTATAAATATAGACGTACTGTATTTGTTGACACTCCCTCCCTACCTATAAATATGGACGTACAGTATTTGTTGACACTCCTTGCCTACCTATAAATATGGACGTACTGTATCTGTTGACACTCCTTGCCTACCTATAAATATGGACGTATTGTATCTGTTGACACTCCCTCCCTATCTATAAATATGGACGTACTGTATTTGTTGACACTACCTCCCTACTAATAAATATAGACGTACTGTATTTGTTGACACTCCTTGCCCACCTATAAATATAGACGTACTGTATCTGTTGACACTCCCTCCCTACCTATAAATATAGACCTACTGTATCTGTTGACACTCCTCCCTACCTATAAATATGGACGTACTGTATCTGTTGACACTCCCTCCCTACCTATAAATATAGACGTACTGTATCTGTTTACACTCCCTCCCTACCTATAAATATGGACGTACTGTATCTGTTGACACTCCCTCCCTACCTACAAATATAGACCTACTGTATCTGTTTCCACTCTCCCCCTACCTATAAATATGGACTTACTGTATCTGTTGACACTCCCTGCCTACCTATAAAAATAGACGTACTGTATCTGTTGACACTCCCTCCCTACCTATAAATATAGACGTACTGTATCTGTTGACACTCACTCCCTACCTATAAATATAGACGTACTGTATCTGTTGACACTCCCTCCCTACCTATAAATATAGACGTACTGTATCTGTTGACACTCCCTCCCTACCTATAAATATGGACGTACTGTATCTGTTGACACTCCCTGCCTACCTATAAATATAGACGTACTGTATCTGTTCATACTCCCTCCCTACCTATGAATATGGACGTACTGTATCTGTTGACAATCGCTCCCTACCTACAAATATAGACCTACTCTATCTGTTGACACTCTCCCCTACCTATAAATATGGACTTACTGTATCTGTTGACACTCCCTGCCTACCTATAAATATAGACGTACTGTATCTGTTGACACTCCCTCCCTCCCTACCTATAAATATAGACGTACTGTATCTGTTGACACTCCCTCCCTACCTATAAATATAGACGTACTGTATCTGTTGACACTCCCTCCCTACCTATAAATA
The DNA here is from genome assembly GCF_978046115.1 of Saccoglossus kowalevskii. Taxonomy (NCBI): domain Eukaryota; kingdom Metazoa; phylum Hemichordata; class Enteropneusta; family Harrimaniidae; genus Saccoglossus; species Saccoglossus kowalevskii. The sequence continues at coordinate 36,136,279 of NC_140653.1, forward strand.
TAGACGTACTGTATTTGTTGACACTCCCTCCCTACCTATAAATATAGACCTACTGTATCTGTTGACACTCCCTCCCTACCTATAAATATAGACGTACTGTATTTCTTGACACTCCCTCCGTACCTATAAATATAGACGTACTGTATCTGTAGACACTCCTTGCCTACCTATAAATATGAACGTACTGTATCTGTTGACACTCCCTCCCTACATATAAATATGAACGTACTGTATCTGTTGACACTCTCTCCCCACCTATAAATATGAATGTACTGTATCTGTTGACATTCCTTCCCTACCTATAAATATAGACGTACTGTATGTGTTGACACTCCTTGCCTACCTATAAATATGGACGTATTGTATCTGTTGACACTCCCTCCCTATCTATAAATATGGACGTACTGTATTTGTTGACACTACCTCCCTACTAATAAATATAGACGTACTGTATTTGTTGACACTCCTTGCCCACCTATAAATATAGACGTACTGTATCTGTTGACACTCCCTCCCTACCTATAAATATAGACCTACTGTATCTGTTGACACTCCTCCCTACCTATAAATATGGACGTACTGTATCTGTTGACACTCCCTCCCTACCTATCAATATGAATGTACTGTATCTGTTGACACTCCCTCCCTACCTATAAATATAGACGTACTGTATCTGTTGACACTTCCTCCCTATCTATAAATATGGACGTACTGTATTTGTTGACACTACCTCCCTACTTATAAATATAGACGTACTGTATTTGTTGACACTCCTTGCCCACCTATAAATATAGACGTACTGTATCTGTTGACACTCCCTACCTACCTATAAATATAGACCTACTGTATCTGTTGACACTCCCTCCCTACCTATAAATATGGACGTACTGTATCTGTTGACACTCCCTCCCTACCTATAAATATAGACGTACTGTATCTGTTGACACTCCCTCCCTACCTATAAATATAGACGTACACTATCTGATGACACTCCTTGCCAATCTATAAATATAGACGTACTCTATCTGTTGACACTCGCTCCCTACCTATAAATATAGACGTACTGTATCTGTTGACACTCCCTCCCTACCTATAAATATAGACGTACTGTATTTGTTGACACTCTTTGTCCACCTATAAATATAGACGTACTGTATTTGTTGACACTCCTTGTCCACCTATAAATATAGACGTACTGTATTTGTTGACACTCCCTCCCTACCTATAAATATGGACGTACAGTATTTGTTGACACTCCTTGCCTACCTATAAATATGGACGTACTGTATCTGTTGACACTCCTTGCCTACCTATAAATATGGACGTATTGTATCTGTTGACACTCCCTCCCTATCTATAAATATGGACGTACTGTATTTGTTGACACTACCTCCCTACTAATAAATATAGACGTACTGTATTTGTTGACACTCCTTGCCCACCTATAAATATAGACGTACTGTATCTGTTGACACTCCCTCCCTACCTATAAATATAGACCTACTGTATCTGTTGACACTCCTCCCTACCTATAAATATGGACGTACTGTATCTGTTGACACTCCCTCCCTACCTATCAATATGAATGTACTGTATCTGTTGACACTCCCTCCCTACCTATAAATATAGACGTACTGTATCTGTTGACACTTCCTCCCTATCTATAAATATGGACGTACTGTATTTGTTGACACTACCTCCCTACTTATAAATATAGACGTACTGTATTTGTTGACACTCCTTGCCCACCTATAAATATAGACGTACTGTATCTGTTGACACTCCCTACCTACCTATAAATATAGACCTACTGTATCTGTTGACACTCCCTCCCTACCTATAAATATGGACGTACTGTATCTGTTGACACTCCCTCCCTACCTATAAATATAGACGTACTGTATCTGTTGACACTCCCTCCCTACCTATAAATATAGACGTACACTATCTGATGACACTCCTTGCCAATCTATAAATATAGACGTACTCTATCTGTTGACACTCGCTCCCTACCTATAAATATAGACGTACTGTATCTGTTGACACTCCCTCCCTACCTATAAATATAGACGTACTGTATTTGTTGACACTCTTTGTCCACCTATAAATATAGACGTACTGTATTTGTTGACACTCCTTGTCCACCTATAAATATAGACGTACTGTATTTGTTGACACTCCCTCCCTACCTATAAATATGGACGTACTGTATTTGTTGACACTCCTTGCCTACCTATAAATATGGACGTACTGTATTTGTTGACACTCCCTCCCTACCTATAAATATAGACGTACTGTATTTGTTTACACTCCCTCCCTGCCTATAAATATAGACGTACTGTATTTGTTGACACTCCCTCCCTACCTATAAATATAGACCTACTGTATCTGTTGACACTCCCTCCCTACCTATAAATATAGACGTACTGTATTTCTTGACACTCCCTCCGTACCTATAAATATAGACGTACTGTATCTGTAGACACTCCTTGCCTACCTATAAATATGAACGTACTGTATCTGTTGACACTCCCTCCCTACATATAAATATGAACGTACTGTATCTGTTGACACTCTCTCCCCACCTATAAATATGAATGTACTGTATCTGTTGACATTCCTTCCCTACCTATAAATATAGACGTACTGTATCTGTTGACACTCCTTGCCTACCTATAAATATGGACGTATTGTATCTGTTGACACTCCCTCCCTATCTATAAATATGGACGTACTGTATTTGTTGACACTACCTCCCTACTTATAAATAGAGACGTACTGTATTTGTTGACACTCCTTGCCCACCTATAAATATAGACGTACTGTATCTGTTGACACTCCCTACCTACCTATAAATATAGACCTACTGTATCTGTTGACACTCCCTCCCTACCTATAAATATGGACGTACTGTATCTGTTGACACTCCCTCCCTACCTATAAATATAGACGTACTGTATCTGTTGACACTCCCTCCCTACCTATAAATATAGACGTACACTATCTGATGACACTCCTTGCCAATCTATAAATATAGACGTACTCTATCTGTTGACACTCGCTCCCTACCTATAAATATAGACGTACTGTATCTGTTGACACTCCCTCCCTACCTATAAATATAGACGTACTGTATTTGTTGACACTCTTTGTCCACCTATAAATATAGACGTACTGTATTTGTTGACACTCCTTGTCCACCTATAAATATAGACGTACTGTATTTGTTGACACTCCCTCCCTACCTATAAATATGGACGTACTGTATTTGTTGACACTCCTTGCCTACCTATAAATATGGACGTACTGTATTTGTTGACACTCCCTCCCTACCTATAAATATAGACGTACTGTATTTGTTTACACTCCCTCCCTACCTATAAATATAGACGTACTGTATTTGTTGACACTCCCTCCCTACCTATAAATATAGACGTACTGTATCTGTTGACACTCCCTCCCTACCTATAAATATAGACGTACTGTATCTGTTGACACTCCCTCCCTAAATATAAATATGGACGTACTGTATCTGTTGACACTCCCTCCCTACCTATAAATATAGACGAACTGTATCTGTTGACACTCCCTCCCTACCTATAAATATAGACGTACTGTATCTGTTTAAACTCCCTCCCTACCTATAAATATGGACGTACTGTATCTGTTGACACTCCCTCCCTACCTACAAATATAGACCTACTGTATCTGTTGACACTCTCCCCCTACCTATAAATATGGACTTACTGTATCTGTTGACACTCCCTGCCTACCTATAAAAATAGACGTACTGTATCTGTTGACACTCCCTCCCTACCTATAAATATAGACGTACTGTATCTGTTGACACTCACTCCCTACCTATAAATATAGACGTACTGTATCTGTTGACACTTCCTCCCTACCTATAAATATAGACGTACTGTATCTGTTGACACTCCCTCCCTACCTATAAATATGGACGTACTGTATCTGTTGACACTCCCTGCCTACCTATAAATATAGACGTACTGTATCTGTTCATACTCCCTCCCTACCTATGAATATGGACGTACTGTATCTGTTGACAATCGCTCCCTACCTACAAATATAGACCTACTCTATCTGTTGACACTCTCCCCCTACCTATAAATATGGACTTACTGTATCTGTTGACACTCCCTGCCTACCTATAAATATAGACGTACTGTATCTGTTGACACTCCCTCCCTCCCTACCTATAAATATAGACGTACTGTATCTGTTGACACTCCCTCCCTACCTATAAATATAGACGTACTGTATCTGTTGACACTCCCTCCCTACCTATAAATATAGACGTACTGTATTTGTTGACACTCCCTCCCTACCTATAAATATAGACCTACTGTATCTGTTGACACTCCCTCCCTACCTATAAATATAGACGTACTGTATTTCTTGACACTCCCTCCGTACCTATAAATATAGACGTACTGTATCTGTAGACACTCCTTGCCTACCTATAAATATGAACGTACTGTATCTGTTGACACTCCCTCCCTACATATAAATATGAACGTACTGTATCTGTTGACACTCTCTCCCCACCTATAAATATGAATGTACTGTATCTGTTGACATTCCTTCCCTACCTATAAATATAGACGTACTGTATCTGTTGACACTCCTTGCCTACCTATAAATATGGACGTATTGTATCTGTTGACACTCCCTCCCTATCTATAAATATGGACGTACTGTATTTGTTGACACTACCTCCCTACTAATAAATATAGACGTACTGTATTTGTTGACACTCCTTGCCCACCTATAAATATAGACGTACTGTATCTGTTGACACTCCCTCCCTACCTATAAATATAGACCTACTGTATCTGTTGACACTCCTCCCTACCTATAAATATGGACGTACTGTATCTGTTGACACTCCCTCCCTACCTATCAATATGAATGTACTGTATCTGTTGACACTCCCTCCCTACCTATAAATATAGACGTACTGTATCTGTTGACACTTCCTCCCTATCTATAAATATGGACGTACTGTATTTGTTGACACTACCTCCCTACTTATAAATATAGACGTACTGTATTTGTTGACACTCCTTGCCCACCTATAAATATAGACGTACTGTATCTGTTGACACTCCCTACCTACCTATAAATATAGACCTACTGTATCTGTTGACACTCCCTCCCTACCTATAAATATGGACGTACTGTATCTGTTGACACTCCCTCCCTACCTATAAATATAGACGTACTGTATCTGTTGACACTCCCTCCCTACCTATAAATATAGACGTACACTATCTGATGACACTCCTTGCCAATCTATAAATATAGACGTACTCTATCTGTTGACACTCGCTCCCTACCTATAAATATAGACGTACTGTATCTGTTGACACTCCCTCCCTACCTATCAATATGAATGTACTGTATCTGTTGACACTCCCTCCCTACCTATAAATATAGACGTACTGTATCTGTTGACACTTCCTCCCTATCTATAAATATGGACGTACTGTATTTGTTGACACTACCTCCCTACTTATAAATATAGACGTACTGTATTTGTTGACACTCCTTGCCCACCTATAAATATAGACGTACTGTATCTGTTGACACTCCCTACCTACCTATAAATATAGACCTACTGTATCTGTTGACACTCCCTCCCTACCTATAAATATGGACGTACTGTATCTGTTGACACTCCCTCCCTACCTATAAATATAGACGTACTGTATCTGTTGACACTCCCTCCCTACCTATAAATATAGACGTACACTATCTGATGACACTCCTTGCCAATCTATAAATATAGACGTACTCTATCTGTTGACACTCGCTCCCTACCTATAAATATAGACGTACTGTATCTGTTGACACTCCCTCCCTACCTATAAATATAGACGTACTGTATTTGTTGACACTCTTTGTCCACCTATAAATATAGACGTACTGTATTTGTTGACACTCCTTGTCCACCTATAAATATAGACGTACTGTATTTGTTGACACTCCCTCCCTACCTATAAATATGGACGTACTGTATTTGTTGACACTCATTGCCTACCTATAAATATGGACGTACTGTATTTGTTGACACTCCCTCCCTACCTATAAATATAGACGTACTGTATTTGTTTACACTCCCTCCCTACCTATAAATATAGACGTACTGTATTTGTTGACACTCCCTCCCTACCTATAAATATAGACGTACTGTATCTGTTGACACTCCCTCCCTACCTATAAATATAGACGTACTGTATCTGTTGACACTCCCTCCCTAAATATAAATATGGACGTACTGTATCTGTTGACACTCCCTCCCTACCTATAAATATAGACGTACTGTATCTGTTGACACTCCCTCCCTACCTATAAATATAGACGTACTGTATCTGTTTACACTCCCTCCCTACCTATAAATATGGACGTACTGTATCTGTTGACACTCCCTCCCTACCTACAAATATAGACCTACTGTATCTGTTGACACTCTCCCCCTACCTATAAATATGGACTTACTGTATCTGTTGACACTCCCTGCCTACCTATAAAAATAGACGTACTGTATCTGTTGACACTCCCTCCCTACCTATAAATATAGACGTACTGTATCTGTTGACACTCACTCCCTACCTATAAATATAGACGTACTGTATCTGTTGACACTTCCTCCCTACCTATAAATATAGACGTACTGTATCTGTTGACACTCCCTCCCTACCTATAAATATGGACGTACTGTATCTGTTGACACTCCCTGCCTACCTATAAATATAGACGTACTGTATCTGTTCATACTCCCTCCCTACCTATGAATATGGACGTACTGTATCTGTTGACAATCGCTCCCTACCTACAAATATAGACCTACTCTATCTGTTGACACTCTCCCCCTACCTATAAATATGGACTTACTGTATCTGTTGACACTCCCTGCCTACCTATAAATATAGACGTACTGTATCTGTTGACACTCCCTCCCTCCCTACCTATAAATATAGACGTACTGTATCTGTTGACACTCCCTCCCTACCTATAAATATAGACGTACTGTATCTGTTGACACTCCCTCCCTACCTATAAATATAGACGTACTGTATTTGTTGACACTCCCTCCCTACCTATAAATATAGACCTACTGTATCTGTTGACACTCCCTCCCTACCTATAAATATAGACGTACTGTATTTCTTGACACTCCCTCCGTACCTATAAATATAGACGTATTGTATCTGTAGACACTCCTTGCCTACCTATAAATATGAACGTACTGTATCTGTTGACACTCCCTCCCTACATATAAATATGAACGTACTGTATCTGTTGACACTCTCTCCCCACCTATAAATATGAATGTACTGTATCTGTTGACATTCCTTCCCTACCTATAAATATAGACGTACTGTATCTGTTGACACTCCTTGCCTACCTATAAATATGGACGTATTGTATCTGTTGACACTCCCTCCCTATCTATAAATATGGACGTACGGTATTTGTTGACACTACCTCCCTACTAATAAATATAGACGTACTGTATTTGTTGACACTCCTTGCCCACCTATAAATATAGACGTACTGTATCTGTTGACACTCCCTCCCTACCTATAAATATAGACCTACTGTATCTGTTGACACTCCTCCCTACCTATAAATATGGACGTACTGTATCTGTTGACACTCCCTCCCTACCTATCAATATGAATGTACTGTATCTGTTGACACTCCCTCCCTACCTATAAATATAGACGGACTGTATCTGTTGACACTTCCTCCCTATCTATAAATATGGACGTACTGTATTTGTTGACACTACCTCCCTACTTATAAATATAGACGTACTGTATTTGTTGACACTCCTTGCCCACCTATAAATATAGACGTACTGTATCTGTTGACACTCCCTACCTACCTATAAATATAGACCTACTGTATCTGTTGACACTCCCTCCCTACCTATAAATATGGACGTACTGTATCTGTTGACACTCCCTCCCTACCTATAAATATAGACGTACTGTATCTGTTGACACTCCCTCCCTACCTATAAATATAGACGTACACTATCTGATGACACTCCTTGCCAATCTATAAATATAGACGTACTCTATCTGTTGACACTCGCTCCCTACCTATAAATATAGACGTACTGTATCTGTTGACACTCCCTCCCTACCTATCAATATGAATGTACTGTATCTATTGACACTCCCTCCCTACCTATAAATATAGACGTACTATATCTGTTGAAACTTCCTCCCTATCTATAAATATGGACGTACTGTATTTGTTGACACTACCTCCCTACTTATAAATATAGACGTACTGTATTTGTTGACACTCCTTGCCCACCTATAAATATAGACGTACTGTATCTGTTGACACTCCCTACCTACCTATAAATATAGACCTACTGTATCTGTTGACACTCCCTCCCTACCTATAAATATGGACGTACTGTATCTGTTGACACTCCCTCCCTACCTATAAATATAGACGTACTGTATCTGTTGACACTCCCTCCCTACCTATAAATATAGACGTACACTATCTGATGACACTCCTTGCCAATCTATAAATATAGACGTACTCTATCTGTTGACACTCGCTCCCTACCTATAAATATAGACGTACTGTATCTGTTGACACTCCCTCCCTACCTATAAATATAGACGTACTGTATTTGTTGACACTCTTTGTCCACCTATAAATATAGACGTACTGTATTTGTTGACACTCCTTGTCCACCTATAAATATAGACGTACTGTATTTGTTGACACTCCCTCCCTACCTATAAATATGGACGTACTGTATTTGTTGACACTCCTTGCCTACCTATAAATATGGACGTACTGTATTTGTTGACACTCCCTCCCTACCTATAAATATAGACGTACTGTATTTGTTTACACTCCCTCCCTACCTATAAATATAGACGTACTGTATTTGTTGACACTCCCTCCCTACCTATAAATATAGACGTACTGTATCTGTTGACACTCCCTCCCTACCTATAAATATAGACGTACTGTATCTGTTGACACTCCCTCCCTAAATATAAATATGGACGTACTGTATCTGTTGACACTCCCTCCCTACCTATAAATATAGACGTACTGTATCTGTTGACACTCCCTCCCTACCTATAAATATAGACGTACTGTATCTGTTTACACTCCCTCCCTACCTATAAATATGGACGTACTGTATCTGTTGACACTCCCCCCCTACCTACAAATATAGACCTACTGTATCTGTTGACACTCTCCCCCTACCTATAAATATGGACTTACTGTATCTGTTGACACTCCCTGCCTACCTATAAAAATAGACGTACTGTATCTGTTGACACTCCCTCCCTACCTATAAATATAGACGTACTGTATCTGTTGACACTCACTCCCTACCTATAAATATAGACGTACTGTATCTGTTGACACTTCCTCCCTAACTATAAATATAGACGTACTGTATCTGTTGACACTCCCTCCCTACCTATAAATATGGACGTACTGTATCTGTTGACACTCCCTGCCTACCTATAAATATAGACGTACTGTATCTGTTCATACTCCCTCCCTACCTATGAATATGGACGTACTGTATCTGTTGACAATCGCTCCCTACCTACAAATATAGACCTACTCTATCTGTTGACACTCTCCCCCTACCTATAAATATGGACTTACTGTATCTGTTGACACTCCCTGCCTACCTATAAATATAGACGTACTGTATCTGTTGACACTCCCTCCCTCCCTACCTATAAATATAGACGTACTGTATCTGTTGAAACTCCCTCCCTACCTATAAATATAGACGTACTGTATCTGTTGACACTCCCTCCCTACCTATAAATATAGACGTACTGTATTTGTTGACACTCCCTCCCTACCTATAAATATAGACCTACTGTATCTGTTGACACTCCCTCCCTACCTATAAATATAGACGTACTGTATTTCTTGACACTCCCTCCGTACCTATAAATATAGACGTACTGTATCTGTAGACACTCCTTGCCTACCTATAAATATGAACGTACTGTATCTGTTGACACTCCCCCCTACATATAAATATGAACGTACTGTATCTGTTGACACTCTCTCCCCACCTATAAATATGAATGTACTGTATCTGTTGACATTCTTTCCCTACCTATAAATATAGACGTACTGTATCTGTTGACACTCCTTGCCTACCTATAAATATGGACGTATTGTATCTGTTGACACTCCCTCCCTATCTATAAATATGGACGTACTGTATTTGTTGACACTACCTCCCTACTAATAAATATAGACGTACTGTATTTGTTGACACTCCTTGCCCACCTATAAATATAGACGTACTGTATCTGTTGACACTCCCTCCCTACCTATAAATATAGACCTACTGTATCTGTTGACACTCCTCCCTACCTATAAATATGGACGTACTGTATCTGTTGACACTCCCTCCCTACCTATCAATATGAATGTACTGTATCTGTTGACACTCCCTCCCTACCTATAAATATAGACGTACTGTATCTGTTGACACTTCCTCCCTATCTATAAATATGGACGTACTGTATTTGTTGACACTACCTCCCTACTTATAAATATAGACGTACTGTATTTGTTGACACTCCTTGCCCACCTATAAATATAGACGTACTGTATCTGTTGACACTCCCTCCCTACCTATAAATATAGACCTACTGTATCTGTTGACACTCCCTCCCTACCTATAAATATGGACGTACTGTATCTGTTGACACTCCCTCCCTACCTATAAATATAGACGTACTGTATCTGTTGACACTCCCTCCCTACCTATAAATATAGACGTACACTATCTGATGACACTCCTTGCCAATCTATAAATATAGACGTACTCTATCTGTTGACACTCGCTCCCTACCTATAAATATAGACGTACTGTATCTGTTGACACTCCCTCCCTACCTATAAATATAGACGTACTGTATTTGTTGACACTCTTTGTCCACCTATAAATATAGACGTACTGTATTTGTTGACACTCCTTGTCCACCTATAAATATAGACGTACTGTATTTGTTGACACTCCCTCCCTACCTATAAATATGGACGTACTGTATTTGTTGACACTCATTGCCTACCTATAAATATGGACGTACTGTATTTGTTGACACTCCCTCCCTACCTATAAATATAGACGTACTGTATTTGTTTACACTCCCTCCCTACCTATAAATATAGACGTACTGTATTTGTTGACACTCCCTCCCTACCTATAAATATAGACGTACTGTATCTGTTGACACTCCCTCCCTACCTATAAATATAGACGTACTGTATCTGTTGACACTCCCTCCCTAAATATAAATATGGACGTACTGTATCTGTTGACACTCCCTCCCTACCTATAAATATAGACGTACTGTATCTGTTGACACTCCCTCCCTACCTATAAATATAGACGTACTGTATCTGTTTACACTCCCTCCCTACCTATAAATATGGACGTACTGTATCTGTTGACACTCCCTCCCTACCTACAAATATAGACCTACTGTATCTGTTGACACTCTCCCCCTACCTATAAATATGGACTTACTGTATCTGTTGACACTCCCTGCCTACCTATAAAAATAGACGTACTGTATCTGTTGACACTCCCTCCCTACCTATAAATATAGACGTACTGTATCTGTTGACACTCACTCCCTACCTATAAATATAGACGTACTGTATCTGTTGACACTTCCTCCCTACCTATAAATATAGACGTACTGTATCTGTTGACACTCCCTCCCTACCTATAAATATGGACGTACTGTATCTGTTGACACTCCCTGCCTACCTATAAATATAGACGTACTGTATCTGTTCATACTCCCTCCCTACCTATGAATATGGACGTACTGTATCTGTTGACAATCGCTCCCTACCTACAAATATAGACCTACTCTATCTGTTGACACTCTCCCCCTACCTATAAATATGGACTTACTGTATCTGTTGACACTCCCTGCCTACCTATAAATATAGACGTACTGTATCTGTTGACACTCCCTCCCTCCCTACCTATAAATATAGACGTACTGTATCTGTTGACACTCCCTCCCTACCTATAAATATAGACGTACTGTATCTGTTGACACTCCCTCCCTACCTATAAATATAGACGTACTGTATTTGTTGACACTCCCTCCCTACCTATAAATATAGACCTACTGTATCTGTTGACACTCCCTCCCTACCTATAAATATAGACGTACTGTATTTCTTGACACTCCCTCCGTACCTATAAATATAGACGTATTGTATCTGTAGACACTCCTTGCCTACCTATAAATATGAACGTACTGTATCTGTTGACACTCCCTCCCTACATATAAATATGAACGTACTGTATCTGTTGACACTCTCTCCCCACCTATAAATATGAATGTACTGTATCTGTTGACATTCCTTCCCTACCTATAAATATAGACGTACTGTATCTGTTGACACTCCTTGCCTACCTATAAATATGGACGTATTGTATCTGTTGACACTCCCTCCCTATCTATAAATATGGACGTACGGTATTTGTTGACACTACCTCCCTACTAATAAATATAGACGTACTGTATTTGTTGACACTCCTTGCCCACCTATAAATATAGACGTACTGTATCTGTTGACACTCCCTCCCTACCTATAAATATAGACCTACTGTATCTGTTGACACTCCTCCCTACCTATAAATATGGACGTACTGTATCTGTTGACACTCCCTCCCTACCTATCAATATGAATGTACTGTATCTGTTGACACTCCCTCCCTACCTATAAATATAGACGGACTGTATCTGTTGACACTTCCTCCCTATCTATAAATATGGACGTACTGTATTTGTTGACACTACCTCCCTACTTATAAATATAGACGTACTGTATTTGTTGACACTCCTTGCCCACCTATAAATATAGACGTACTGTATCTGTTGACACTCCCTACCTACCTATAAATATAGACCTACTGTATCTGTTGACACTCCCTCCCTACCTATAAATATGGACGTACTGTATCTGTTGACACTCCCTCCCTACCTATAAATATAGACGTACTGTATCTGTTGACACTCCCTCCCTACCTATAAATATAGACGTACACTATCTGATGACACTCCTTGCCAATCTATAAATATAGACGTACTCTATCTGTTGACACTCGCTCCCTACCTATAAATATAGACGTACTGTATCTGTTGACACTCCCTCCCTACCTATCAATATGAATGTACTGTATCTGTTGACACTCCCTCCCTACCTATAAATATAGACGTACTATATCTGTTGAAACTTCCTCCCTATCTATAAATATGGACGTACTGTATTTGTTGACACTACCTCCCTACTTATAAATATAGACGTACTGTATTTGTTGACACTCCTTGCCCACCTATAAATATAGACGTACTGTATCTGTTGACACTCCCTACCTACCTATAAATATAGACCTACTGTATCTGTTGACACTCCCTCCCTACCTATAAATATGGACGTACTGTATCTGTTGACACTCCCTCCCTACCTATAAATATAGACGTACTGTATCTGTTGACACTCCCTCCCTACCTATAAATATAGACGTACACTATCTGATGACACTCCTTGCCAATCTATAAATATAGACGTACTCTATCTGTTGACACTCGCTCCCTACCTATAAATATAGACGTACTGTATCTGTTGACACTCCCTCCCTACCTATAAATATAGACGTACTGTATTTGTTGACACTCTTTGTCCACCTATAAATATAGACGTACTGTATTTGTTGACACTCCTTGTCCACCTATAAATATAGACGTACTGTATTTGTTGACACTCCCTCCCTACCTATAAATATGGACGTACTGTATTTGTTGACACTCCTTGCCTACCTATAAATATGGACGTACTGTATTTGTTGACACTCCCTCCCTACCTATAAATATAGACGTACTGTATTTGTTTACACTCCCTCCCTACCTATAAATATAGACGTACTGTATTTGTTGACACTCCCTCCCTACCTATAAATATAGACGTACTGTATCTGTTGACACTCCCTCCCTACCTATAAATATAGACGTACTGTATCTGTTGACACTCCCTCCCTAAATATAAATATGGACGTACTGTATCTGTTGACACTCCCTCCCTACCTATAAATATAGACGTACTGTATCTGTTGACACTCCCTCCCTACCTATAAATATAGACGTACTGTATCTGTTTACACTCCCTCCCTACCTATAAATATGGACGTACTGTATCTGTTGACACTCCCCCCCTACCTACAAATATAGACCTACTGTATCTGTTGACACTCTCCCCCTACCTATAAATATGGACTTACTGTATCTGTTGACACTCCCTGCCTACCTATAAAAATAGACGTACTGTATCTGTTGACACTCCCTCCCTACCTATAAATATAGACGTACTGTATCTGTTGACACTCACTCCCTACCTATAAATATAGACGTACTGTATCTGTTGACACTTCCTCCCTAACTATAAATATAGACGTACTGTATCTGTTGACACTCCCTCCCTACCTATAAATATGGACGTACTGTATCTGTTGACACTCCCTGCCTACCTATAAATATAGACGTACTGTATCTGTTCATACTCCCTCCCTACCTATGAATATGGACGTACTGTATCTGTTGACAATCGCTCCCTACCTACAAATATAGACCTACTCTATCTGTTGACACTCTCCCCCTACCTATAAATATGGACTTACTGTATCTGTTGACACTCCCTGCCTACCTATAAATATAGACGTACTGTATCTGTTGACACTCCCTCCCTCCCTACCTATAAATATAGACGTACTGTATCTGTTGAAACTCCCTCCCTACCTATAAATATAGACGTACTGTATCTGTTGACACTCCCTCCCTACCTATAAATATAGACGTACTGTATTTGTTGACACTCCCTCCCTACCTATAAATATAGACCTACTGTATCTGTTGACACTCCCTCCCTACCTATAAATATAGACGTACTGTATTTCTTGACACTCCCTCCGTACCTATAAATATAGACGTACTGTATCTGTAGACACTCCTTGCCTACCTATAAATATGAACGTACTGTATCTGTTGACACTCCCCCCCTACATATAAATATGAACGTACTGTATCTGTTGACACTCTCTCCCCACCTATAAATATGAATGTACTGTATCTGTTGACATTCTTTCCCTACCTATAAATATAGACGTACTGTATCTGTTGACACTCCTTGCCTACCTATAAATATGGACGTATTGTATCTGTTGACACTCCCTCCCTATCTATAAATATGGACGTACTGTATTTGTTGACACTACCTCCCTACTAATAAATATAGACGTACTGTATTTGTTGACACTCCTTGCCCACCTATAAATATAGACGTACTGTATCTGTTGACACTCCCTCCCTACCTATAAATATAGACCTACTGTATCTGTTGACACTCCTCCCTACCTATAAATATGGACGTACTGTATCTGTTGACACTCCCTCCCTACCTATCAATATGAATGTACTGTATCTGTTGACACTCCCTCCCTACCTATAAATATAGACGTACTGTATCTGTTGACACTTCCTCCCTATCTATAAATATGGACGTACTGTATTTGTTGACACTACCTCCCTACTTATAAATATAGACGTACTGTATTTGTTGACACTCCTTGCCCACCTATAAATATAGACGTACTGTATCTGTTGACACTCCCTCCCTACCTATAAATATAGACCTACTGTATCTGTTGACACTCCCTCCCTACCTATAAATATGGACGTACTGTATCTGTTGACACTCCCTCCCTACCTATAAATATAGACGTACTGTATCTGTTGACACTCCCTCCCTACCTATAAATATAGACGTACACTATCTGATGACACTCCTTGCCAATCTATAAATATAGACGTACTCTATCTGTTGACACTCCCTCCCTACCTATAAATATAGACGTACTGTATCTGTTGACACTCCCTCCCTACCTATAAATATAGACGTACTGTATTTGTTGACACTCTTTGTCCACCTATAAATATAGACGTACTGTATTTGTTGACACTCCTTGTCCACCTATAAATATAGACGTACTGTATTTGTTGACACTCCCTCCCTACCTATAAATATGGACGTACTGTATTTGTTGACACTCCTTGCCTACCTATAAATATGGACGTACTGTATTTGTTGACACTCCCTCCCTACCTATAAATATAGACGTACTGTATTTGTTGACACTCCCTCCCTACCTATAAATATAGACGTACTGTATTTGTTGACACTCCCTCCCTACCTATAAATATAGACGTACTGTATCTGTTGACACTCCCTCCCTACCTATAAATATAGACGTACTGTATCTGTTGACACTCCCTCCCTATCTATAAATATGGACGTACTGTATCTGTTGACACTCCCTCCCTACCTATAAATATAGACGTACTGTATCTGTTGACACTCCCTCCCTACCTATAAATATAGATGTACTGTATCTGTTTACACTCCCTCCCTACCTATAAATATGGACGTACTGTATCTGTTGACACTCCCTCCCTACCTATAAATATAGACGTACTGTATCTGTTGACACTCCCTCCCTACCTATAAATATAGACGTACTGTATCTGTTGACACTCCCTCCCTACCTATAAATATGGACGTACTGTATCTGTTGACACTCCCTGCCTACCTATAAATATAGACGTACTGTATCTGTTCATACTCCCTCCCTACCTATGAATATGGACGTACTGTATCTGTTGACAATCGCTCCCTACCTACAAATATAGACCTACTCTATCTGTTGACACTCTCCGCCTACCTATAAATATGGACTTACTGTATCTGTTGACACTCCCTGCCTACCTATAAATATAGACGTACTGTATCTGTTGACACTCCCTCCCTACCTATAAATATAGACGTACTGTATCTGTTGACACTCCCTCCCTACCTATAAATATAGACGTACTGTATCTGTTGACACTCCCTCCCTACCTATAAATATGGACGTACTGTATTTGTTTACACTCCCTCCCTACCTATAAATATAGACCTACTGTATCTGTTGACACTCCCTCCCTACCTATAAATATAGACGTACTGTATTTCTTGACACTCCCTCCGTACCTATAAATATAGACGTACTGTATCTGTAGACACTCCTTGCCTACCTATAAATATGAACGTACTGTATCTGTTGACACTCCCTCCCTACATATAAATATGAACGTACTGTATCTGTTGACACTCCTTGACTACCTATAAATATGGACGTACTGTATCTGTAGACACTCCTTGCCTACCTATAAATATGAACGTACTGTATCTGTTGACACTCCCTCCCTACATATAAATATGAACGTACTGTATCTGTTGACACTCCTTGACTACCTATAAATATAGACGTACTGTATCTGTTGACACTCCCTCCCTACCTATAAATATAGACGTACTGTATCTGTTGACACTCCCTCCCTACCTATAAATATGGACGTACTGTATTTGTTTACACTCCCTCCCTACCTATAAATATAGACCTACTGTATCTGTTGACACTCCCTCCCTACCTATAAATATAGACGTACTGTATTTCTTGACACTCCCTCCGTACCTATAAATATAGACGTACTGTATCTGTAGACACTCCTTGCCTACCTATAAATATGAACGTACTGTATTTGTTGACACTCTCTCCCCACCTATAAATATGAATGTACTGTATCTGTTGACATTCCTTCCCTACCTATAAATATAGACGTACTGTATCTGTTGACACTCCTTGCCTACCTATAAATATGGACGTATTGTATCTGTTGACACTCCCTCCCTATCTATAAATATGGACGTACTGTATTTGTTGACACTACCTCCCTACTAATAAATATAAACGTACTGTATTTGTTGACACTCCTTGCCCACCTATGAATATAGACGTACTGTATCTGTTGACACTCCCTCCCCACCTATAAATATAGACCTACTGTATCTGTTGACACTCCTCCCTACCTATAAATATAGACGTACTGTATCTGTAGACACTCCTTGCCTACCTATAAATATGAACGTACTGTATCTGTTGACACTCCCTCCCTACATATAAATATGAACGTACTGTATCTGTTGACACTCCCTCCCCACCTATAAATATGAATGTACTGTATCTGTTGACATTCCTTCCCTACCTATAAATATAGACGTACTGTATCTGTTGACACTCCCTCCCTACCTATAAATATAGACGTACTGTATCTGTTGACACTTCCTCCCTATCTATAAATATGGACGTACTGTATTTGTTGACACTACCTCCCTACTTATAAATATAGACGTACTGTATTTGTTGACACTCCTTGCCCACCTATATATATAGACGTACTGTATTTGTTGACACTCCCTCCCTACCTATAAATATGGACGTACTGTATCTGTTGACACTCCTTGCCTACCTATAAATATGGACGTACTGTATTTGTTGACACTCCCTCCCTACTAATAAATATAGACGTACTGTATTTGTTGACACTCCTTGCCCACCTATAAATATAGACGTACTGTATCTGTTGACACTCCCTCCCTACCTATAAATATAGACCTACTGTATCTGTTGACACTCCTCCCTACCTATAAATATAGACGTACTGTATCTGTAGACACTCCTTCCCTACCTATAAATATAGACGTACTGTATTTGTTGACTGACACTCCCTCCCTACCTATAAATATGGAAGTACTGTATTTGTTGACACCCCTTCCCTACCTATAAATATAGACGTACTGTATCTGTTGACACTCCTTGCCTACCTATAAATATGAACGTACTGTATCTGTTGACACTCCCTCCCTATCTATAAATATGGACGTACTGTATTTGTTGACACTACCTCCCTACTTATAATTATAGACGTACTGTATTTGTTGACACTCCTTGCTCACCTATAAATATAGACGTACTGTATCTGTTGACACTCCATCCCTACCTATAAATATAGACCTACTGTATCTGTTGACACTCCCTCCCTACCTATATATATGGACGTACTGTATCTGTTGACACTCCCTCCCTACCTATAAATATGAATGTACTGTATCTGTTGACACTCCCTCCCTACCTATAAATATAGACGTACTGTATCTGTTGACACTCCTTGCCTACCTATAAATATGGACGTACTGTATCTGTTGACACTTCCTCCCTATCTATAAATATGGACGTACTGTATTTGTTGACACTACCTCCCTACTTATAAATATAGACGTACTGTATTTGTTGACACTCCTTGCTCACCTATAAATATAGACGTACTGTATCTGTTGACACTCCCTCCCTACCTATAAATATAGACCTACTGTATCTGTTGACACTCCCTCCCTACCTATAAATATGGACGTACTGTATCTGTTGACAAGCCCTCCCTACCTATAAATATAGACGTACTGTATCTGTTGACACTCCCTCCCTACCTATAAATATAGACGTACTGTATCTGTTGACACTCCCTCCCTACCTATAAATATGGACGTACTGTATCTGTTGACACTCCCTGCCTACCTATAAATATAGACGTATTGTATCTGTTGACACTCCCTCCCTACCTATAAATATAGACGTACTGTATCTGTTGACACTCCCTCCCTACCTATAAATATATACGTACTGTATCTGTTGACACTCCCTCCCTACCTATAAATATGGACGTACTGTATCTGTTGACACTCCCTCCCTACCTATAAATATAGACGTACTGTATTTGTTGACACTTTTTGTCCACCTATAAATATATACGTACTGTATTTGTTGACACTCCTTGTCCACCTATAAATATAGACGTACTGTATTTGTTGACACTCCCTCCCTACCTATAAATATGGACGTACTGTATTTGTTGACACTCCTTGCCTACCTCTAAATATGGACGTACTGTATTTGTTTACACTCCCTCCCTACCTATTAATATAGACGTACTGTATTTGTTTACACTCCCTCCCTACCTATAAATATAGACGTACTGTATTTGTTGACACTCCCTCCCTACCTATAAATATAGACGTACTGTATCTGTTGACACTCCCTCCCTACCTATAAATATAGACGTACTGTATCTGTTGACACTCCCTCCCTACCTATAAATATGGACGTACTGTATCTGTTGACACTCCCTCCCTACCTATAAATATAGACGTACTGTATCTGTTGACACTCCCTCCCTACCTATAAATATAGACGTACTTTATCTGTTTACACTCCCTCCCTACCTATAAATATGGACGTACTGTATCTGTTGACACTCCCTCCCTACCTACAAATATAGACCTACTGTATCTGTTGACACTCTCCCCCTACCTATAAATATGGACTTACTCTATCTGTTGACACTCCCTCCCTACCTATAAATATAGACGTACTGTATCTGTTGACACTCCCTCCCTACCTATAAATATAGACGTACTGTATCTGTTGACACTCCCTCCCTACCTATAAATATAGACGTACTGTATCTGTTGACACTCCCTCCCTACCTATAAATATGGACGTACTGTATCTGTTGACACTCCCTCCCTACCTATAAATATTGACGTACTGTATCTGTTGACACTCCCTCCCTACCTATAAATTTGGACGTACTGTATCTGTTGACACTCCCTCCCTACCTATAAATATGGACGTACTGTATCTGTTGACACTCCCTGCCTACCTATAAATATGGACGTACTGTATCTGTTTATACTCCCTCCCTACCTATAGTTATAGACGTACTGTATCTGTTTACACTCCCTCCCTACCTATAAATATGAATGTACTGTATCTGTTGACACTCCCTCCCTACCTATAAATATAGACGTACTGTATCTGTTGACACTCCTTGCCTACCTATAAATATGGACGTACTGTATCTGTTGACACTTCCTCCCTATCTATAAATATGGACGTACTGTATTTGTTGACACTACCTCCCTACTTATAAATATAGACGTACTGTATTTGTTGACACTCCTTGCTCACCTATAAATATAGACGTACTGTATCTGTTGACACTCCCTCCCTACCTATAAATATAGACCTACTGTATCTGTTGACACTCCCTCCCTACCTATAAATATGGACGTACTGTATCTGTTGACAAGCCCTCCCTACCTATAAATATAGACGTACTGTATCTGTTGACACTCCCTCCCTACCTATAAATATAGACGTACTGTATATGTTGACACTCCCTCCCTACCTATAAATATGGACGTACTGTATCTGTTGACACTCCCTGCCTACCTATAAATATAGACGTATTGTATCTGTTGACACTCCCTCCCTACCTATAAATATAGACGTACTGTATCTGTTGACACTCCCTCCCTACCTATAAATATATACGTACTGTATCTGTTGACACTCCCTCCCTACCTATAAATATGGACGTACTGTATCTGTTGACACTCCCTGCCTACCTATAAATATAGACGTACTGTATCTGTTGACACTCCCTCCCTACCTATAAATATAGACGTACTGTGTTTGTTGACACTCCCTCCCTACCTATAAATATAGACGTACTGTATCTGTTGACACTCCCTCCCTACCTATAAATATGGACGTACTGTATCTGTTGACACTCCCTGCCTACCTATAAATATGGACGTACTGTATCTGTTTATACTCCCTCCCTACCTATAGTTATAGACGTACTGTATCTGTTTACACTCCCTCCCTACCTATAAATATGAATGTACTGTATCTGTTGACACTCCCTCCCTACCTATAAATATAGACGTACTGTATCTGTTGACACTCCTTGCCTACCTATAAATATGGACGTACTGTATCTGTTGACACTTCCTCCCTATCTATAAATATGGACGTACTGTATTTGTTGACACTACCTCCCTACTTATAAATATAGACGTACTGTATTTGTTGACACTCCTTGCTCACCTATAAATATAGACGTACTGTATCTGTTGACACTCCCTCCCTACCTATAAATATAGACCTACTGTATCTGTTGACACTCCCTCCCTACCTATAAATATGGACGTACTGAATCTGTTGACAAGCCCTCCCTACCTATAAATATAGACGTACTGTATCTGTTGACACTCCCTCCCTACCTATAAATATAGACGTACTGTATATGTTGACACTCCCTCCCTACCTATAAATATGGACGTACTGTATCTGTTGACACTCCCTGCCTACCTATAAATATAGACGTATTGTATCTGTTGACACTCCCTCCCTACCTATAAATATAGACGTACTGTATCTGTTGACACTCCCTCCCTACCTATAAATATATACGTACTGTATCTGTTGACACTCCCTCCCTACCTATAAATATGGACGTACTGTATCTGTTGACACTCCCTGCCTACCTATAAATATAGACGTACTGTATCTGTTGACACTCCCTCCCTACCTATAAATATACACGTACTGTGTTTGTTGACACTCCCTCCCTACCTATAAATATAGACGTACTGTATCTGTTGACACACCCTCCCTACCTATAAATATATACGTACTGTATCTGTTGACACTCCCTCCCTACCTATAAATATGGACGTACTGTATCTGTTGACACTCCCTGCCTACCTATAAATATAGACGTACTGTATCTGTTGACACTCCCTCCCTACCTATAAATATAGACGTACTGTATTTGTTGACACTCCCACCCTACCTATAAATATGGACGCACTGTGTTTGTTGACACTACCTCCCTGCCTATAAATATGGACGTACTGTATCTGTTGACACTCCCTCCCTACCTATAAATATAGACGTACTGTATCTGTTGACACTCCCTCCCTACTTATAACTATGGACGTACTGTATCTGTTGACATTCCCTCCCTACCTATAAATATGGATGCACTGTATCTGTTGAAACTCTTTGCCCACCAATAAATATAGACGTACTGTATTTGTTGACACTCCTTGTCCACCTATAAATGTAGACGTACTATATTTGTTGCCACTCCCTCCCTACCTATAAATATGGACGTACTGTATTTGTTGACACTCCTTGCCTACCTATAAATATGGACGTACTGTATTTGTTGACACTCCCTCCCTATCTATAAATATGGACGTACTGTATCTGTTGACACTCCATCCCTGCCTATAAATATGGACGTACTGTATCTGTTGACACTCCTTGCCAATCTATAAATATAGACGTGCTGTATCTGTTGACACTCCCTCCCTACCTATAAATATAGACGTACTGTATCTGTTGACACTCTCTCCCTACCTATAAATATAGACGTACTTATTTGTTGACACTTTTTGTCCACCTATAAATATAGACGTACTGTATTTGTTGACACTCCTTGTCCACCTATAAATATAGACGTACTGTATTTGTTGACACTCCCTCTCTACCTATAAATATGGACGTACTGTATTTGTTGACACTCCTTGCCTACCTATAAATATGGACGTACTGTATTTGTTGACACTCCCTCCCTACCTATTAATATAGACGTACTGTATTTGTTTACACTCCCTCCCTACCTATAAATATAGACGTACTGTATTTGTTGAAACTCACTCCCTACCTATAAATATAGACGTACTGTATCTGTTGACACTCCCTCCCTACCTATATAGACGTACTGTATCTGTTGACACTCCCTCCCTACCTATAAATATGGACGTACTGTATCTGTTGACACTCCCTCCCTACCTATAAATATAGACGTACTGTATCTCTTGACACTCAATCCCTACCTATAAATATAGACGTACTGTATCTGTTTACACTCCCTCCCTACCTATAAATATGGACGTACTGTATCTGTTGACACTCCCTCCCTACCTACAAATATAGACCTACTGTATCTGTTGACACTCTCCCCCTACCTATAAATATGGACTTACTGTATCTGTTGACACTCCCTGCCTACCTATAAAAATAGACGTACTGTATCTGTTGACACTCCCTCCCTACCTATAAATATAGACGTACTGTATCTGTTGACACTCCCTCCCTACCTATAAATATAGACGTACTGTATCTGTTGACACTCCCTCCCTACCTATAAATATAGACGTACTGTATCTGTTGACACTCCCTCCCTACCTATAAATATGGACATACTGTATCTGTTGACACTCCCTCCCTACCTATAAATATGGACGTACTGTATCTGTTGACACTCCCTGCCTACCTATAAATATAGACGTACTGTATCTGTTGACACTCCCTCCCTACCTATAAATATAGACGTACTGTATTTGTTGACACTCCCACCCTACCTATAAATATGGACGCAGTGTGTTTGTTGACACTACCTCCCTGCCTATAAATATGGACGTACTGTATCTGTTGACACTCCCTCCCTACCTATAAATATAGACGTACTGTATCTGTTGACACTCCCTCCCTACTTATAACTATGGACGTACTGTATCTGTTGACATTCCCTCCCTACCTATAAATATGGACGCACTGTATCTGTTGAAACTCTTTGCCCACCAATAAATATAGACGTACTGTATTTGTTGACACTCATTGTCCACCTATAAATGTAGACGTACTATATTTGTTGACACTCCCTCCCTACCTATAAATATGGACGTACTGTATTTGTTGACACTCCTTGCCTACCTATAAATATGGACGTACTGTATTTGTTGACACTCCCTCCCTATCTATAAATATGGACGTACTGTATCTGTTGACACTCCATCCCTGCCTATATATATGGACGTACTGTATCTGTTGACACTCCTTGCCAATCTATAAATATAGACGTACTGTATCTGTTGACACTCCCTCCCTACCTATAAATATAGACGTACTGTATCTGTTGACACTCCCTCCCTACCTATAAATATAGACGTACTGTATTTGTTGACACTTTTTGTCCACCTATAAATATAGACGTACTGTATTTGTTGACACTCCTTGTCCACCTATAAATATAGACGTACTGTATTTGTTGACACTCCCTCCCTACCAATAAATATGAACGTACTGTATTTGTTGACACTCCTTGCCTACCTATAAATATGGACGTACTGTATTTGTTGACACTCCCTCCCTACCTATTAATATAGACGTTCTGTATTTGTTTACACTCCCTCCCTACCTATAAATATAGACGTACTGTATTTGTTGACACTCCCTCCCTACCTATAAATATAGACGTACTGTATCTGTTGACACTCCCTCCCTACCTATAAATATAGACGTACTGTATCTGTTGACACTCCCTCCCTACCTATAAATATGGACGTACTGTATCTGTTGACACTCCCTCCCTACCTATAAATATAGACGTACTGTATCTGTTGACACTCCCTCCCTACCTATAAATATAGACGTACTGTATCTGTTTACACTCCCTCCCTACCTATAAATATGGACGTACTGTATCTGTTGACACTCCCTCCCTACCTACAAATATAGACCTACTGTATCTGTTGACACTCTCCCCCTACCTATAAATATGGACTTACTGTATCTGTTGACACTCCCTGCCTACCAATAAAAATAGACGTACTGTATCTGTTGACACTCCCTCCCTACCTATAAATATAGACGTACTGTATATGTTGACACTCCCTCCCTACCTATAAATATAGACGTTCTGTATCTGTTGACACTCCCTCCCTACCTATAAATATAGACGTACTGTATCTGTTGACACTCCCTCCCTACCTATAAATTTGGACGTACTGTATCTGTTGACACTCCCTCCCTACCTATAAATATGGACGTACTGTATCTGTTGACACTCCCTGCCTACCTATAAATATGGACGTACTGTATCTGTTTATACTCCCTCCCTACCTATGAATATGGACGTACTGTATCTGTTGACACTCGCTCCCTACCTACAAATACAGACCTACTCTATCTGTTGACACTCTCCCCTACCTATAAATATGGACTTACTGTATCTGTTGACACTCCCTGCCTACCTATAAATATAGACGTACTGTATCTGTTGACACTCCCTCCCTACCTATAAATATAGACGTACTGTATCTGTTGACACTCCCTCCCTACCTATAAATATAGACGTACTGTATCTGTTTACACTCCCTCCCTACCTATAAATATAGACCTACTGTATTTGTTGACACTCCCTCCCTACCTATAAATATAGACGTACTGTATTTCTTGACACTCCCTCCCTACCTATAAATATAGACGTACTGTATCTGTTGACACTCCATCCCTACCTATAAATATAGACGTACTGTATTTGTTGACACTCCCTCCCTACCTATAAATATGGAAGTACTGTATTTGTTGACACCCTTCCCTACCTATAAATATAGACGTACTGTATCTGTTGACACTCCTTGCCTACCTATGAATATGAACGTACTGTATCTGTTGACACTCCCTCCCTACATATAAATATGAACGTACTGTATCTGTTGACACTCCCTCCCCACCTATAAATATGAATGTACTGTATCTGTTGACATTCCTTCCCTACCTATAAATATAGACGTACTGTATCTGTTGACACTCCCTCCCTACCTATAAATATAGACGTACTGTATCTGTTGACACTCCCTCCCTACCTATAAATATAGACGTACTGTATCTGTTGACACTCCCTCCCTACCTATAAATATAGACGTACTGTATCTGTTGACACTCCCTCCCTACCTATAAATTTGGACGTACTGTATCTGTTGACACTCCCTCCCTACCTATAAATATGGACGTACTGTATCTGTTGACACTCCCTGCCTACCTATAAATATGGACGTACTGTATCTGTTTATACTCCCTCCCTACCTATGAATATGGACGTACTGTATCTGTTGACACTCGCTCCCTACCTACAAATATAGACCTACTCTATCTGTTGACACTCTCCCCTACCTATAAATATGGACTTACTGTATCTGTTGACACTCCCTGCCTACCTATAAATATAGACGTACTGTATCTGTTGACACTCCCTCCCTACCTATAAATATAGACGTACTGTATCTGTTGACACTCCCCCCTACCTATAAATATAGACGTACTGTATCTGTTGACACTCCCTACCTACCTATAAATATAGACGTACTGTATCTGTTGACACTCCCTCCCTACCTATAAATATGGACGTACTGTATTTGTTTACACTCCCTCCCTACCTATAAATATAGACCTACTGTATCTGTTGACACTCCCTCCCTACCTATAAATATAGACGTACTGTACTTCTTGACACTCCCTCCCTACCTATAAATATAGACGTACTGTATCTGTTGACACTCCATCCCTACCTATAAATATAGACGTACTGTATTTGTTGACACTCCCTCCCTACCTATAAATATGGAAGTACTGTATTTGTTGACACACTTCCCTACCTATAAATATAGACGTACTGTATCTGTTGACACTCCCTCCCTACATATAAATATGAACGTACTGTATCTGTTGACACTCCCTCCCCACCTATAAATATGAATGTACTGTATCTGTTGACATTCCTTCCCTACCTATAAATATAGACGTACTGTATCTGTTGACACTCCTTGCCTACCTATAAATATGGACGTATTGTATCTGTTGACACTCCCTCCCTATCTATAAATATGGACGTACTGTATTTGTTGACACTACCTCCCTACTAATAAATATAGACGTACTGTATTTGTTGACACTCCTTGCCCACCTATAAATATAGACGTACTGTATCTGTTGACACTCCCTCCCTACCTATAAATATAGACCTACTGTATCTGTTGACACTCCCTCCCTACTTATAACTATGGACGTACTGTATCTGTTGACATTCCCTCCCTACCTATAAATATGGACGCACTGTATCTGTTGAAACTCTTTGCCCACCAATAAATATAGACGTACTGTATTTGTTGACACTCCTTGTCCACCTATAAATGTAGACGTACTATATTTGTTGACACTCCCTCCCTACCTATAAATATGGACGTACTGTATTTGTTGACACTCCTTGCCTACATATAAATATGGACGTACTGTATTTGTTGACACTCCCTCCCTATCTATAAATATGGACGTACTGTATCTGTTGACACTCCATCCCTGCCTATATATATGGACGTACTATATCTGTTGACACTCCTTGCCAATCTATAAATATAGACGTACTGTATCTGTTGACACTCCCTCCCTACCTATAAATATAGACGTACTGTATCTGTTGACACTCCCTCCCTACCTATAAATATAGACGTACTGTATTTGTTGACACTTTTTGTCCACCTATAAATATAGACGTACTGTATTTGTTGACACTCCTTGTCCACCTATAAATATAGACGTACTGTATTTGTTGACACTCCCTCCCTACCAATAAATATGAACGTACTGTATTTGTTGACACTCCTTGCCTACCTATAAATATGGACGTACTGTATTTGTTGACACTCCCTCCCTACCTATTAATATAGACGTTCTGTATTTGTTTACACTCCATCCCTACCTATAAATATAGACGTACTGTATTTGTTGACACTCCCTCCCTACCTATAAATATAGACGTACTGTATCTGTTGACACTCCCTCCCTACCTATAAATATAGACGTACTGTATCTGTTGACACTCCCTCCCTACCTATAAATATGGACGTACTGTATCTGTTGACACTCCCTCCCTACCTATAAATATAGACGTACTGTATCTGTTGACACTCCCTCCCTACCTATAAATATAGACGTACTGTATCTGTTTACACTCCCTCCCTACCTATAAATATGGACGTACTGTATCTGTTGACACTCCCTCCCTACCTACAAATATAGACCTACTGTATCTGTTGACACTCTCCCCCTACCTATAAATATGGACTTACTGTATCTGTTGACACTCCCTGCCTACCAATAAAAATAGACGTACTGTATCTGTTGACACTCCCTCCCTACCTATAAATATAGACGTACTGTATCTGTTGACACTCCCTCCCTACCTATAAATATAGACGTACTGTATCTGTTGACACTCCCTCCCTACCTATAAATATAGACGTACTGTATCTGTTGACACTCCCTCCCTACCTATAAATTTGGACGTACTGTATCTGTTGACACTCCCTCCCTACCTATAAATATGGACGTACTGTATCTGTTGACACTCCCTGCCTACCTATAAATATGGACGTACTGTATCTGTTTATACTCCCTCCCTACCTATGAATATGGACGTACTGTATCTGTTGACACTCGCTCCCTACCTACAAATATAGACCTACTCTATCTGTTGACACTCTCCCCTACCTATAAATATGGACTTACTGTATCTGTTGACACTCCCTGCCTACCTATAAATATAGACGTACTGTATCTGTTGACACTCCCTCCCTACCTATAAATATAGACGTACTGTATCTGTTGACACTCCCTCCCTACCTATAAATATAGACGTACTGTATCTGTTTACACTCCCTCCCTACCTATAAATATAGACCTACTGTATCTGTTGACACTCCCTCCCTACCTATAAATATAGACGTACTGTATTTCTTGACACTCCCTCCCTACCTATAAATATAGACGTACTGTATCTGTTGACACTCCATCCCTACCTATAAATATAGACGTACTGTATTTGTTGACACTCCCTCCCTACCTATAAATATGGAAGTACTTTATTTGTTGACACCCTTCCCTACCTATAAATATAGACGTACTGTATCTGTTGACACTCCTTGCCTACCTATAAATATGAACGTACTGTATCTGTTGACACTCCCTCCCTACATATAAATATGAACGTACTGTATCTGTTGACACTCCCTCCCCACCTATAAATATGACTGTACTGTATCTGTTGACATTCCTTCCCTACCTATAAATATAGACGTACTGTATCTGTTGACACTCCCTGCCTACCTATAAATATGGACGTACTGTATCTGTTTATACTCCCTCCCTACCTATGAATATGGACGTACTGTATCTGTTGACACTCCCTCCCCACCTATAAATATAGACGTACTGTATCTGTTGACACTCCCTCCCTACCTATAAATTTGGACGTACTGTATCTGTTGACACTCCCTCCCTACCTATAAATATGGACGTACTGTATCTGTTGACACTCCCTGCCTACCTATAAATATGGACGTACTGTATCTGTTTATACTCCCTCCCTACCTATGAATATGGACGTACTGTATCTGTTGACACTCGCTCCCTACCTACAAATATAGACCTACTCTATCTGTTGACACTCTCCCCTACCTATAAATATGGACTTACTGTATCTGTTGACACTCCCTGCCTACCTATAAATATAGACGTACTGTATCTGTTGACACTCCCTCCCTACCTATAAATATAGACGTACTGTATCTGTTGACACTCCCTCCCTACCTATAAATATAGACGTACTGTATCTGTTTACACTCCCTCCCTACCTATAAATATAGACCTACTGTATCTGTTGACACTCCCTCCCTACCTATAAATATAGACGTACTGTATTTCTTGACACTCCCTCCCTACCTATAAATATAGACGTACTGTATCTGTTGACACTCCATCCCTACCTATAAATATAGACGTACTGTATTTGTTGACACTCCCTCCCTACCTATAAATATGGAAGTACTGTATTTGTTGACCCCCTTCCCTACCTATAAATATAGACGTACTGTATCTGTTGACACTCCTTGCCTACCTATAAATATGAACGTACTGTATCTGTTGACACTCCCTCCCTACATATAAATATGAACGTACTGTATCTGTTGACACTCCCTCCCCACCTATAAATATGACTGTACTGTATCTGTTGACATTCCTTCCCTACCTATAAATATAGACGTACTGTATCTGTTGACACTCCCTCCCTACCTATAAATATAGACGTACTGTATCTGTTGACACTCCCTCCCTACCTATAAATATAGACGTACTGTATCTGTTGACACTCCCTCCCTACCTATAAATATAGACGTACTGTATCTGTTGACACTCCCTCCCTACCTATAAATTTGGACGTACTGTATCTGTTGACATTCCCTCCCTACCTATAAATATGGACGTACTGTATCTGTTGACACTCCCTGCCTACCTATAAATATGGACGTACTGTATCTGTTTATACTCCCTCCCTACCTATGAATATGGACGTACTGTATCTGTTGACACTCGCTCCCTACCTACAAATATAGACCTACTCTATCTGTTGACACTCTCCCCTACCTATAAATATGGACTTACTGTATCTGTTGACACTCCCTGCCTACCTATAAATATAGACGTACTGTATCTGTTGACACTCCCTCCCTACCTATAAATATAGACGTACTGTATCTGTTGACACTCCCCCTACCTATAAATATAGACGTACTGTGTCTGTTGACACTCCCTACCTACCTATAAATATAGACGTACTGTATCTGTTGACACTCCCTCCCTACCTATAAATATGGACGTACTGTATTTGTTTACACTCCCTCCCTACCTATAAATATAGACCTACTGTATCTGTTGACACTCCCTCCCTACCTATAAATATAGACGTACTGTACTTCTTGACACTCCCTCCCTACCTATAAATATAGACGTACTGTATCTGTTGACACTCCATCCCTACCTATAAATATAGACGTACTGTATTTGTTGACACTCCCTCCCTACCTATAAATATGGAAGTACTGTATTTGTTGACACCCTTGCCTACCTATAAATATAGACGTACTGTATCTGTTGACACTCCTTGCCTACCTATAAATATGAACGTACTGTATCTGTTGACACTCCCTCCCTACATATAAATATGAACGTACTGTATCTGTTGACACTCCCTCCCCACCTATAAATATGAATGTACTGTATCTGTTGACATTCCTTCCCTACCTATAAATATAGACGTACTGTATCTGTTGACACTCCTTGCCTACCTATAAATATGGACGTATTGTATCTGTTGACACTCCCTCCCTATCTATAAATATGGACGTACTGTATTTGTTGACACTACCTCCCTACTAATAAATATAGACGTACTGTATTTGTTGACACTCCTTGCCCACCTATAAATATAGACGTACTGTATCTGTTGACACTCTCTCCCTACCTACCTATAAATATAGACGTACTGTATTTGTTTACACTCCCTCCCTACCTATAAATATAGACGTACTGTATCTGTTGACAATCCCTCCCTACCTATAAATATAGACGTACTGTATCTGTTGACACTCCCTCCCTACCTATAAATATGGACGTACTGTATCTGTTGACACTCCCTCCCTACCTATAAATTTGGACGTACTGTATCTGTTGACACTCCCTCCCTACCTATAAATATGGACGTACTGTATCTGTTGACACTCCCTGCCTACCTATAAATATGGACGTACTGTATCTGTTTATACTCCCTCCCTACCTATGAATATGGACGTACTGTATCTGTTGACACTCGCTCCCTACCTACAAATATAGACCTACTCTATCTGTTGACACTCTCCCCTACCTATAAATATGGACTTACTGTATCTGTTGACACTCCCTGCCTACCTATAAATATAGACGTACTGTATCTGTTGACACTCCCTCCCTACCTATAAATATAGACGTACTGTATCTGTTGACACTCCCTCCCTACCTATAAATATAGACGTACTGTATCTGTTTACACTCCCTCCCTACCTATAAATATAGACCTACTGTATCTGTTGACACTCCCTCCCTACCTATAAATATAGACGTACTGTATTTCTTGACACTCCCTCCCTACCTATAAATATAGACGTACTGTATCTGTTGACACTCCATCCCTACCTATAAATATAGACGTACTGTATTTGTTGACACTCCCTCCCTACCTATAAATATGGAAGTACTGTATTTGTTGACACCCTTCCCTACCTATAAATATAGACGTACTGTATCTGTTGACACTCCTTGCCTACCTATAAATATGAACGTACTGTATCTGTTGACACTCCCTCCCTACATATAAATATGAACGTACTGTATCTGTTGACACTCCCTCCCCACCTATAAATATGACTGTACTGTATCTGTTGACATTCCTTCCCTACCTATAAATATAGACGTACTGTATCTGTTGACACTCCCTCCCTACCTATAAATATAGACGTACTGTATCTGTTGACACTCCCTCCCTACCTATAAATATAGACGTACTGTATCTGTTGACACTCCCTCCCTACCTATAAATATAGACGTACTGTATCTGTTGACACTCCCTCCCTACCTATAAATTTGGACGTACTGTATCTGTTGACATTCCCTCCCTACCTATAAATATGGACGTACTGTATCTGTTGACACTCCCTGCCTACCTATAAATATGGACGTACTGTATCTGTTTATACTCCCTCCCTACCTATGAATATGGACGTACTGTATCTGTTGACACTCGCTCCCTACCTACAAATATAGACCTACTCTATCTGTTGACACTCTCCCCTACCTATAAATATGGACTTACTGTATCTGTTGACACTCCCTGCCTACCTATAAATATAGACGTACTGTATCTGTTGACACTCCCTCCCTACCTATAAATATAGACGTACTGTATCTGTTGACACTCCCCCTACCTATAAATATAGACGTACTGTATCTGTTGACACTCCCTACCTACCTATAAATATAGACGTACTGTATCTGTTGACACTCCCTCCCTACCTATAAATATGGACGTACTGTATTTGTTTACACTCCCTCCCTACCTATAAATATAGACCTACTGTATCTGTTGACACTCCCTCCCTACCTATAAATATAGACGTACTGTACTTCTTGACACTCCCTCCCTACCTATAAATATAGACGTACTGTATCTGTTGACACTCCATCCCTACCTATAAATATAGACGTACTGTATTTGTTGACACTCCCTCCCTACCTATAAATATGGAAGTACTGTATTTGTTGACACCCTTGCCTACCTATAAATATAGACGTACTGTATCTGTTGACACTCCTTGCCTACCTATAAATATGAACGTACTGTATCTGTTGACACTCCCTCCCTACATATAAATATGAACGTACTGTATCTGTTGACACTCCCTCCCCACCTATAAATATGAATGTACTGTATCTGTTGACATTCCTTCCCTACCTATAAATATAGACGTACTGTATCTGTTGACACTCCTTGCCTACCTATAAATATGGACGTATTGTATCTGTTGACACTCCCTCCCTATCTATAAATATGGACGTACTGTATTTGTTGACACTACCTCCCTACTAATAAATATAGACGTACTGTATTTGTTGACACTCCTTGCCCACCTATAAATATAGACGTACTGTATCTGTTGACACTCTCTCCCTACCTACCTATAAATATAGACGTACTGTATTTGTTTACACTCCCTCCCTACCTATAAATATAGACGTACTGTATTTGTTGACACTCCCTCCCTACCTATAAATATAGACGTACTGTATCTGTTGACAATCCCTCCCTACCTATAAATATAGACGTACTGTATCTGTTGACACTCCCTCCCTACCTATAAATATGGACGTACTGTATCTGTTGACACTCCCTCCCTACCTATAAATATAGACGTACTGTATCTGTTGACACTCCCTCCCTCCCTACCTATAAATATAGACCTACTGTATCTGTTGACACTCCCTCCCTACCTATAAATATGGACGTACTGTATCTGTTGACACTCCGTCCCTACCTATAAATATAGACGTACTGTATCTGTTGACACTCCCTCCCTACCTATAAATATAGACGTACTGTATCTGTTGACACTCCCTCCCTACCTATAAATATGGACGTACTGTATCCGTTGACACTCCCTGCCTACCTATAAATATAGACGTATTGTATCTGTTGACACTCCCTCCCTACCTATAAATATAGACGTACTGTATCTGTTGACACTCCCTCCCTACCTATAAATTTGGACGTACTGTATCTGTTGACACTCTCTCCCTACCTATAAATATGGACGTACTGTATCTGTTGACACTCCCTGCCTACCTATAAATATGGACGTACTGTATCTGTTTATACTCCCTCCCTACCTATGAATATGGACGTACTGTATCTGTTGACACTCGCTCCCTACCTACAAATATAGACCTACTCTATCTGTTGACACTCTCCCCTACCTATAAATATGGACTTACTGTATCTGTTGACACTCCCTGCCTACCTATAAATATAGACGTACTGTATCTGTTGACACTCCCTCCCTACCTATAAATATAGACGTACTGTATCTGTTGACACTCCCCCTACCTATAAATATAGACGTACTGTATCTGTTGACACTCCCTACCTACCTATAAATATAGACGTACTGTATCTGTTGACACTCCCTCCCTACCTATAAATATGGACGTACTGTATTTGTTTACACTCCCTCCCTACCTATAAATATAGACCTACTGTATCTGTTGACACTCCCTCCCTACCTATAAATATAGACGTACTGTACTTCTTGACACTCCCTCCCTACCTATAAATATAGACGTACTGTATCTGTTGACACTCCATCCCTACCTATAAATATAGACGTACTGTATTTGTTGACACTCCCTCCCTACCTATAAATATGGAAGTACTGTATTTGTTGACACCCTTGCCTACCTATAAATATAGACGTACTGTATCTGTTGACACTCCTTGCCTACCTATAAATATGAACGTACTGTATCTGTTGACACTCCCTCCCTACATATA
Source organism: Saccoglossus kowalevskii (assembly GCF_978046115.1). Classification (NCBI taxonomy): domain Eukaryota; kingdom Metazoa; phylum Hemichordata; class Enteropneusta; family Harrimaniidae; genus Saccoglossus; species Saccoglossus kowalevskii. The sequence continues at coordinate 36,171,957 of NC_140653.1, forward strand.
AATATGAACGTACTGTATCTGTTGACACTCCCTCCCCACCTATAAATATGAATGTACTGTATCTGTTGACATTCCTTCCCTACCTATAAATATAGACGTACTGTATCTGTTGACACTCCTTGCCTACCTATAAATATGGACGTATTGTATCTGTTGACACTCCCTCCCTATCTATAAATATGGACGTACTGTATTTGTTGACACTACCTCCCTACTAATAAATATAGACGTACTGTATTTGTTGACACTCCTTGCCCACCTATAAATATAGACGTACTGTATCTGTTGACACTCTCTCCCTACCTACCTATAAATATAGACGTACTGTATTTGTTTACACTCCCTCCCTACCTATAAATATAGACGTACTGTATTTGTTGACACTCCCTCCCTACCTATAAATATAGACGTACTGTATCTGTTGACAATCCCTCCCTACCTATAAATATAGACGTACTGTATCTGTTGACACTCCCTCCCTACCTATAAATATGGACGTACTGTATCTGTTGACACTCCCTCCCTACCTATAAATATAGACGTACTGTATCTGTTGACACTCCCTCCCTCCCTACCTATAAATATAGACCTACTGTATCTGTTGACACTCCCTCCCTACCTATAAATATGGACGTACTGTATCTGTTGACACTCCGTCCCTACCTATAAATATAGACGTACTGTATCTGTTGACACTCCCTCCCTACCTATAAATATAGACGTACTGTATCTGTTGACACTCCCTCCCTACCTATAAATATGGACGTACTGTATCCGTTGACACTCCCTGCCTACCTATAAATATAGACGTATTGTATCTGTTGACACTCCCTCCCTACCTATAAATATAGACGTACTGTATCTGTTGACACTCCCTCCCTACCTATAAATTTGGACGTACTGTATCTGTTGACACTCTCTCCCTACCTATAAATATGGACGTACTGTATCTGTTGACACTCCCTGCCTACCTATAAATATGGACGTACTGTATCTGTTTATACTCCCTCCCTACCTATGAATATGGACGTACTGTATCTGTTGACACTCGCTTCCTACCTACAAATATAGACCTACTCTATCTGTTGACACTCTCCCCCTACCTATAAATATGGACTTACTGTATCTGTTGACACTCCCTGCCTACCTATAAATATAGACGTACTGTATCTGTTGACACTCCCTCCCTACCTATAAATGTAGACGTACTGTATCTGTTGACATTCCCTCCCTACCTATAAATATAGACGTACTGTATCTGTTGACACTCCCTCCCTACCTATAAATATAGACGTACTGTATCTGTTGACACTCCCTCCCTACCTATAAATATGGACGTACTGTATCCGTTGACACTCCCTGCCTACCTATAAATATAGACGTATTGTATCTGTTGACACTCCCTCCCTACCTATAAATATAGACGTACTGTATCTGTTGACACTCCCTCCCTACCTATAAATTTGGACGTACTGTATCTGTTGACACTCCCTCCCTACCTATAAATATGGACGTACTGTATCTGTTGACACTCCCTGCCTACCTATAAATATGGACGTACTGTATCTGTTTATACTCCCTCCCTACCTATGAATATGGACGTACTGTATCTGTTGACACTCGCTCTCTACCTACAAATATAGACTTACTCTATCTGTTGACACTCTCCCCTACCTATAAATATGGACTTACTGTATCTGTTGACACTCCCTGCCTACCTATAAATATAGACGTACTGTATCTGTTGACACTCCCTCCCTACCTATAAATATAGACGTACTGTATCTGTTGACACTCCCTCCCTACCTATAAATATAGACGTACTGTATCTGTTTACACTCCCTCCCTACCTATAAATATAGACCTACTGTATCTGTTGACACTCCCTCCCTACCTATAAATATAGACGTACTGTATTTCTTGACACTCCCTCCCTACCTATAAATATAGACGTACTGTATCTGTTGACACTCCATCCCTACCTATAAATATAGACGTACTGTATTTGTTGACACTCCCTCCCTACCTATAAATATGGAAGTACTGTATTTGTTGACACCCTTCCCTACCTATAAATATAGACGTACTGTATCTGTTGACACTCCTTGCCTACCTATAAATATGAACGTACTGTATCTGTTGACACTCCCTCCCTACATATAACTATGAACGTACTGTATCTGTTGACACTCCCTCCCCACCTATAAATATGAATGTACTGTATCTGTTGACATTCCTTCCCTACCTATAAATATAGACGTACTGTTTCTGTTGACACTCCCTCCCTACCTATAAATATAGACGTACTGTATCTGTTGACACTCCCTCCCTACCTATAAATATAGACGTACTGTATCTGTTGACACTCCCTCCCTACCTATAAATATAGACGTACTGTATCTGTTGACACTCCCTCCCTACCTATATATTTGGACGTACTGTATCTGTTGACACTCCCTCCCTACCTATAAATATGGACGTACTGTATCTGTTGACACTCCCTGCCTACCTATAAATATGGACGTACTGTATCTGTTTATACTCCCTCCCTACCTATGAATATGGACGTACTCTATCTGTTGACACTCGCTCCCTACCTACAAATATAGACCTACTCTATCTGTTGACACTCTCCCCTACCTATAAATATGGACTTACTGTATCTGTTGACACTCCCTGCCTACCTATAAATATAGACGTACTGTATCTGTTGACACTCCCTCCCTACCTATAAATATAGACGTACTGTATCTGTTGACACTCCCTCCCTACCTATAAATATAGACGTACTGTATCTGTTGACACTCCCTCCCTACCTATAAATATAGACGTACTGTATCTGTTGACACTCCCTCCCTACCTATAAATATGGACGTACTGTATTTGTTTACACTCCCTCCCTACCTATAAATATAGACCTACTGTATCTGTTGACACTCCCTCCCTACCTATAAATATAGACGTACTGTACTTCTTGACACTCCCTCCCTACCTATAAATATAGACGTGCTGTATCTGTTGACACTCCATCCCTACCTATAAATATAGACGTACTGTATTTGTTGACACTCCCTCCCTACCTATAAATATGGAAGTACTGTATTTGTTGACACCCTTCCCTACCTATAAATATAGACGTACTGTATCTGTTGACACTCCTTGCCTACCTATAAATATGAACGTACTGTATCTGTTGACACTCCCTCCCTACATATAAATATGAACGTACTGTATCTGTTGACACTCCCTCCCCACCTATAAATATGAATGTACTGTATCTGTTGACATTCCTTCCCTACCTATAAATATAGACGTACTGTATCTGTTGACACTCCTTGCCTACCTATAAATATGGACGTATTGTATCTGTTGACACTCCCTCCCTATCTATAAATAAGGACGTACTGTATTTGTTGACACTACCTCCCTACTAATAAATATAGACGTACTGTATTTGTTGACACTCCTTGCCCACCTATAAATATAGACGTACTGTATCTGTTGACACTCTCTCCCTACCTACCTATAAATATAGACGTACTGTATTTGTTTACACTCCCTCCCTACCTATAAATATAGACGTACTGTATTTGTTGACACTCCCTCCCTACCTATAAATATAGACGTACTGTATCTGTTGACAATCCCTCCCTACCTATAAATATAGACGTACTGTATCTGTTGACACTCCCTCCCTACCTATAAATATGGACGTACTGTATCTGTTGACACTCCCTCCCTACCTATAAATATAGACGTACTGTATCTGTTGACACTCCCTCCCTCCCTACCTATAAATATAGACCTACTGTATCTGTTGACACTCCCTCCCTACCTATAAATATGGACGTACTGTATCTGTTGACACTCCGTCCCTACCTATAAATATAGACGTACTGTATCTGTTGACACTCCCTCCCTACCTATAAATATAGACGTACTGTATCTGTTGACACTCCCTCCCTACCTATAAATATGGACGTACTGTATCCGTTGACACTCCCTGCCTACCTATAAATATGGACGTATTGTATCTGTTGACACTCCCTCCCTACCTATAAATATAGACGTACTGTATCTGTTGACACTCCCTCCCTACCTATAAATTTGGACGTACTGTATCTGTTGACACTCCCTCCCTACCTATAAATATGGACGTACTGTATCTGTTGACACTCCCTGCCTACCTATAAATATAGACGTACTGTATCTGTTGACACTCCCTCCCTACCTATAAATATAGACGTACTGTATCTGTTGACACTCCCTCCCTACCTATAAATATAGACGTACTGTATCTGTTTACACTCCCTCCCTACCTGTAAATATAGACCTACTGTATCTGTTGACACTCCCTCCCTACCTATAAATATAGACGTACTGTATTTCTTGACACTCCCTCCCTACCTATAAATATAGACGTACTGTATCTGTTGACACTCCATCCCTACTTATAAATATAGACGTACTGTATTTGTTGACACTCCCTCCCTACCTATAAATATGGAAGTACTGTATTTGTTGACACCCTTCCCTACCTATAAATATAGACGTACTGTATCTGTTGACACTCCTTGCCTACCTATAAATATGAACGTACTGTATCTGTTGACACTCCCTCCCTACATATAACTATGAACGTACTGTATCTGTTGACACTCCCTCCCCACCTATAAATATGAATGTACTGTATCTGTTGACATTCCTTCCCTACCTATAAATATAGACGTACTGTATCTGTTGACACTCCCTCCCTACCTATAAATATAGACGTACTGTATCTGTTGACACTCCCTCCCTACCTATAAATATAGACGTACTGTATCTGTTGACACTCCCTCCCTACCTATAAATATAGACGTACTGTATCTGTTGACACTCCCTCCCTACCTATAAATTTGGACGTACTGTATCTGTTGACACTCCCTCCCTACCTATAAATATGGACGTACTGTATCTGTTGACACTCCCTGCCTACCTATAAATATGGACGTACTGTATCTGTTTATACTCCCTCCCTACCTATGAATATGGACGTACTGTATCTGTTGACACTCGCTCCCTACCTACAAATATAGACCTACTCTATCTGTTGACACTCTCCCCTACCTATAAATATGGACTTACTGTATCTGTTGACACTCCCTGCCTACCTATAAATATAGACGTACTGTATCTGTTGACACTCCCTCCCTACCTATAAATATAGACGTACTGTATCTGTTGACACTCCCTCCCTACCTATAAATATAGACGTACTGTATCTGTTGACACTCCCTCCCTACCTATAAATATAGACGTACTGTATCTGTTGACACTCCCTCCCTACCTATAAATATGGACGTACTGTATTTGTTTACACTCCCTCCCTATCTATAAATATAGACCTACTGTATCTGTTGACAATCCCTCCCTACCTATAAATATAGACGTACTGTATCTGTTGACACTCCCTCCCTACCTATAAATATGGACGTACTGTATCTGTTGACACTCCCTCCCTACCTATAAATATAGACGTACTGTATCTGTTGACACTCCCTCCCTCCCTACCTATAAATATAGACCTACTGTATCTGTTGACACTCCCTCCCTACCTATAAATATGGACGTACTGTATCTGTTGACACTCCGTCCCTACCTATAAATATATACGTACTGTATCTGTTGACACTCCCTCCCTACCTATAAATATAGACGTACTGTATCTGTTGACACTCCCTCCCTACCTATAAATATGGTCGTACTGTATCCGTTGACACTCCCTGCCTACCTATAAATATAGACGTATTGTATCTGTTGACACTCCCTCCCTACCTATAAATATAGACGTACTGTATCTGTTGACACTCCCTCCCTACCTATAAATTTGGACGTACTGTATCTGTTGACACTCCCTCCCTACCTATAAATATGGACGTGCTGTATCTGTTGACACTCCCTGCCTACCTATAAATATGGACGTACTGTATCTGTTTATACTCCCTCCCTACCTATGAATATGGACGTACTGTATCTGTTGACACTCGCTCCCTACCTACAAATATAGACCTACTCTATCTGTTGACACTCTCCCCCTACCTATAAATATGGACTTACTGTATCTGTTGACACTCCCTGCCTACCTATAAATATAGACGTACTGTATCTGTTGACACTCCCTCCCTACCTATAAATGTAGACGTACTGTATCTGTTGACATTCCCTCCCTACCTATAAATATAGACGTACTGTATCTGTTGACACTCCCTCCCTACCTATAAATATAGACCTACTGTATCTGTTGACACTCCCTCCCTACCTATAAATATAGACGTACTGTATTTCTTGACACTCCCTCCCTACCTATAAATATAGACGTACTGTATCTGTTGACACTCCATCCCTACCTATAAATATAGACGTACTGTATCTGTTGACACTCCCTCCCTACCTATAAATATGGACGTACTGTATCTGTTGACACTCCCTCCCTACCTATAAATATAGACGTACTGTATCTGTTGACACTCCCTCCCTCCCTACCTATAAATATAGACCTACTGTATCTGTTGACACTCCCTCCCTACCTATAAATATGGACGTACTGTATCTGTTGACACTCCGTCCCTACCTATAAATATAGACGTACTGTATCTGTTGACACTCCCTCCCTACCTATAAATATAGACGTACTGTATCTGTTGACACTCCCTCCCTACCTATAAATATGGACGTACTGTATCCGTTGACACTCCCTGCCTACCTATAAATATAGACGTATTGTATCTGTTGACACTCCTTTCCTACATATAAATATGAACGTACTGTATCTGTTGACACTCCCTCCCCACCTATAAATATGAATGTACTGTATCTGTTGACATTCCTTCCCTACCTATAAATATAGACGTACTGTATCTGTTGACAATCCTTGCCTACCTATAAATATGGACGTATTGTATCTGTTGACACTCCCTCCCTATCTATAAATATGGACGTACTGTATTTGTTGACACTACCTCCCTACTAATAAATATAGACGTACTGTATTTGTTGACACTCCTTGCCCACCTATAAATATAGACGTACTGTATCTGTTGACACTCCCTCCCTACCTATAAATATAGACCTACTGTATCTGTTGACACTCCTCCCTATCTATAAATATGGACGTACTGTATCTGGTGACACTCCCTCCCTACCTATCAATATGAATGTACTGTATCTGTTGACACTCCCTCCCTACCTATAAATATAGACGTACTGTATCTGTTGACACTTCCTCCCTATCTATAAATATGGACGAACTGTATTTGTTGACACTACCTCCCTACTTATAAATATAGACGTACTGTATTTGTTGACACTCCTTGCCCACCTATAAATATAGACGTACTGTATCTGTTGACACTCCCTCCCTACCTATACATATAGACCTACTGTATCTGTTGACACTCCCTCCCTACCTATAAATATTGACGTACTGTATCTGTTGACACTCCCTCCCTACCTATAAATATAGACGTACTGTATCTGTTGACACTCCCTCCCTACCTATAAATATAGACGTACTGTATCTGTTGACACTCCCTCCCTACCTATAAATATGGACGTACTGTATCCGTTGACACTCCCTGCCTACCTATAAATATAGACGTATTGTATCTGTTGACACTCCCTCCCTACCTATAAATATAGACGTACTGTATCTGTTAACACTCCCTCCCTACCTATAATATAGACGTACTGTATCTGTTGACACACCCTCCCTACCTATAAATATATACGTACTGTATCTGTTGACACTCCCTCCCTACCTATAAATATGGACGTACTGTATCTGTTGACACTCCCTGCCTACCTATAAATATAGACGTACTGTATCTGTTGACACTCCCTCCCTACCTATAAATATAGACGTACTGTATTTGTTGACACTCCCTCCCTACCTATAAATATGGACGCACTGTGTTTGTTGACACTACCACCCTGCCTATAAATATGGACGCACTGTATCTGTTGACACTCCCTCCCTCCCTATAAATATAGACGTACTGTATCTGTTGACACTCCCTCCCTACTTATAACAATGGACGTATTGTATCTGTTGACATTCCCTCCTTACCTATAAATATGGACGCACTGTATATGTTGACACTCTTTGCCCACCAATAAATATAGACGTACTGTATTTGTTGACACTCCTTGTCCACCTATAAATATAGACGTACTGTATCTGTTGTCACTCCCTCCCTACTTATAAATATAAACGTACTGTATTTGTTGACACTCCTTGTCCACCTATAAATATAGACGTACTGTATCTGTTGACACTCCCTCCCTACCTATAAATATCGACGTACTGTATTTGTTGACACTCCCTCCCTACTTATAACTATAGACGTACTGTATTTTTTGACACTCCCTCCCTACCTATAAATATAGACGTATTGTATTTGTTGACACTCCTTGCCCACCTATAGATATAGACGTACTGTATTTGTTGACACTCCTTGCCCACCTATAAATATAGACGTACTGTATTTGTTGACACTCCTTGCCCACCTATAAATATAGACGTACTGTATTTGTTGACACTCCCTCCCTACCTATAAATATGGACGTACTGTATTTGTTGACACTCCATGCCCACCTATAAATATAGACGTACTGTATTTGTCGACACTCCCTCCCTACCTATAAATATAGACGTACTGTATTTGTTGACACTCCTTGTCCACCTATAAATATAGACGTACTGTATTTGTTGACACTCCCTCCCTACCTATAAATATGGACGTACTGTATCTGTTGACACTCCTTGCCTACCTATAAATATGGACGTACTGTATTTGTTGACACTCCCTCCCTACCTATAAATATAGACGTACTGTATTTGTTTACTCTCCCTCCCTACCTATAAATATAGACGTACTGTATCTGTTGACACTCCCTCCCTACCTATAAATATAGACGTACTGTATTTCTTGACACTCCCTCCCTACCTATAAATATGGACCTACTGTATCTGTTGACACTCCCTCCCTATCTATAAGTATGGACGTACTGTATATGTTGACACTACCTCCCTACTAATAAATATAGACGTACTGTATTTGTTGACACTCCTTGCCCACCTTTAAATATAGATGTACTGTATCTGTTGACACTCCCTCCCTACCTATAAATATAGACCTACTGTATCTGTTGACACTCCTCCCTACTTATAAATATGGACGTACTGTATCTGTTGACACTCCCTCCCTACCTATAAATATGAATGTACTGTATCTGTTGACAATCGCTACCTACCTACAAATATAGACCTACTCTATCTGTTGACACTCTTCCCCTACCTATAAATATGGACTTACTGTATCTGTTGACACTCCCTCCCTACCTACAAATATAGACGTACTGTATCTATTGACACTCCTTGCCTACCTATAAATATGGACGTACTGTATCTGTTGACACTTCCTCCCTATCTATAAATATGGACGTACTGTATTTGTTGACACTACCTCCCTACTTATAAATATAGACGTACTGTATTTGTTGACACTCCTTGCTCACCTATAAATATAGACGTACTGTATCTGTTGACACTCCCTCCCTACCTATAAAGATAGACATACTGTATCTGTTGACACTCCCTCCCTACCTATAAATATGGACGTACTGTATCTGTTGACACTCCCTCCCTCCCTATAAATATAGACGTACTGTATCTGTTGACACTCCCTCCCTACCTATAAATATAGACGTACTGTATCTGTTGACACTCCCTCCCTACATATAAATATGAACGTACTGTATCTGTTGACACTCCCTCCCCACCTATAAATATGAATGTACTGTATCTGTTGACATTCCTTCCCTACCTATAATTATAGACGTACTGTATCTGTTGACAATCCTTGCCTACCGATAAATATGGACGTATTGTATCTGTTGACACTCCCTCCCTATCTATAAATATGGACGTACTGTATTTGTTGACACTACCTCCCTACTAATAAATATAGACGTACTGTATTTGTTGACACTCCTTGCCCACCTAAAAATGTAGACGTACTGTATCTGTTGACACTCCCTCCCTACCTATAAATATAGACCTACTGTATCTGTTGACACTCCTCCCAACCTATAAATATGGACGTACTGTATCTGTTGACACTCCCTCCCTACCTATCAATATGAATGTACTGTATCTGTTGACACTCCCTCCCTACCTATAAATATAGACGTACTGTATCTGTTGACACTTCCTCCCTATCTATAAATATGGACGTACTGTATTTGTTGACACTACCTCCCTACTTATAAATATAGACGTACTGTATTTGTTGACACTCCTTGCCCACCTATAAATATAGACGTACTGTATCTGTTGACACTCCCTCCCTACCTATAAATATAGACCTACTGTATCTGTTGACACTCCCTCCCTACCTATAAATATGGACGTACTTTATCTGTTGACACTTCCTCCCTACCTATAAATATAGACGTACTGTATCTGTTGACACTCCCTCCCTACCTATTAATATAGACGTACTGTATCTGTTGACACTCCCTCCCTACCTATAAATATGGACGTGCTGTATCTGTTGACACTCCCTGCCTACCTATAAATATAGACGTATTGTATCTGTTGACACTCCCTCCCTACCCATAAATATAGACGTACTGTATCTGTTGACACTCCCTCCCTGCCGATAATATAGACGTACTGTATCTGTTGACACACCCTCCCTACCTATAAATATATACGTACTGTATCTGTTGACACTCCGTCCCTACCTATAAATATGGACGTACTGTATCTGTTGACACTCCCTCCCTACCTATCAATATGAATGTACTGTATCTGTTGACACTCCCTCCCTACCTATAAATATAGACGTACTGTATCTGTTGACACTTCCTCCCTATCTATAAATATGGACGTACTGTATTTGTTGACACTACCTCCCTACTTATAAATATAGACGTACTGTATTTGTTGACACTCCTTGCCCACCTATAAATATAGACGTACTGTATCTGTTGACACTCCCTCCCTACCTATAAATATAGACCTACTGTATCTGTTGACACTCCCTCCCTACCTATAAATATGGACGTACTTTATCTGTTGACACTTCCTCCCTACCTATAAATATAGACGTACTGTATCTGTTGACACTCCCTCCCTACCTATTAATATAGACGTACTGTATCTGTTGACACTCCCTCCCTACCTATAAATATGGACGTGCTGTATCTGTTGACACTCCCTGCCTACCTATAAATATAGACGTATTGTATCTGTTGACACTCCCTCCCTACCTATAAATATAGACGTACTGTATCTGTTGACACTCCCTCCCTGCCGATAATATAGACGTACTGTATCTGTTGACACACCCTCCCTACCTATAAATATATACGTACTGTATCTGTTGACACTCCGTCCCTACCTATAAATATGGACGTACTGTATCTGTTGACACTCCCTGCCTACCTATAAATATAGACGTACTGTATCTGTTGACACTCCCTCCCTACCTATAAATATAGACGTACTGTATTTGTTGACACTCCCTCCCTACCTATAAATATGGACGCACTGTGTTTGTTGACACTACCACCCTGCCTATAAATATGGACGCACTGTATCTGTTGACACTCCCTCCCTACCTATAAATATAGACGTACTGTATCTGTTGACACTCCCTCCCTACTTATAACTATGGACGTATTGTATCTGTTGACATTCCCTCCTTACCTATAAATATGGACGCACTGTATCTGTTGACACTCTTTGCCCACCAATAAATATAGACGTACTGTATTTGTTGACACTCCTTGTCCACCTATAAATATAGACGTACTGTATCTGTTGTCACTCCCTCCCTACTTATAAATATAGACGTACTGTATTTGTTGACACTCATTGTCCACCTATAAATATAGACGTACTGTATCTGTTGACACTCCCTCCCTACCTATAAATATCGACGTACTGTATTTGTTGACACTCCCTCCCTACTTATAAATATAGACGTACTGTATTTGTTGACACTCCTTGCCCACCTATAACTGTAGACGTACTGTATTTGTTGACACTCCCTCCCTACCTATAAATATGGACGTACTGTATTTGTTGACACTCCATGCCCACCTATAAATATAGACGTACTGTATTTGTTGACACTCCCTCCCTACCTATAAATATAGACGTACTGTATTTGTTGACACTCCCTCCCTACTTATAAATATAGACGTACTGTATTTGTTGACACTCCTTGCCCACCTATAACTGTAGACGTACTGTATTTGTTGACACTCCCTCCCTACCTATAAATATGGACGTACTGTATTTGTTGACACTCCATGCCCACCTATAAATATAGACGTACTGTATTTGTTGACACTCCCTCCCTACCTATAAATATAGACGTACTGTATTTGTTGACACTCCTTGTCCACCTATAAATATAGACGTACTCTATTTGTTGACACTCCCTCCCTACCTATAAATATGGACGTACTGTATCTGTTGACACTCCTTGCCTACCTATAAATATGGACGTACTGTATTTGTTGACACTACCTCCCAACTAATAAATATAGACGTACTGTATTTGTTGACACTCCTTGCCCACCTTTAAATATAGATGTACTGTATCTGTTGACACTCCCTCCCTACCTATAAATATAGACCTACTGTATCTGTTGACACTCCCTCCCTACTTATAACTATGGACGTATTGTATCTGTTGACATTCCCTCCTTACCTATAAATATGGACGCACTGTATCTGTTGACACTCTTTGCCCACCAATAAATATAGACGTACTGTATTTGTTGACACTCCTTGTCCACCTATAAATATAGACGTACTGTATCTGTTGTCACTCCCTCCCTACTTATAAATATAGACGTACTGTATTTGTTGACACTCATTGTCCACCTATAAATATAGACGTACTGTATCTGTTGACACTCCCTCCCTACCTATAAATATCGACGTACTGTATTTGTTGACACTCCCTCCCTACTTATAAATATAGACGTACTGTATTTGTTGACACTCCTTGCCCACCTATAACTGTAGACGTACTGTATTTGTTTACACTCCCTCCCTTCCTATAAATATAGACGTACTGTATCTGTTGACACTCCCTCCCTACCTATAAATATGGACGTACTGTATCTGTTGACACTCCCTCCCTATCTATAAATATGGACGTACTGTATTTGTTGACACTACCTCCCAACTAATAAATATAGACGTACTGTATTTGTTGACACTCCTTGCCCACCTTTAAATATAGATGTACTGTATCTGTTGACACTCCCTCCCTACCTATAAATATAGACCTACTGTATCTGTTGACACTCCTCCCTACTTATAAATATGGACGTACTGTATCTGTTGACACTCCCTCCCTACCTATAAATATGAATGTACTGTATCTGTTGACACTCCCTCCCTACCTATAAAAATAGACGTACTGTATTTGTTTACACTCCCTCCCTACCTATAAATATAGACGTACTGTATCTGTTGACACTCCTTGTCCACCTATAAATATAGACGTACTGTATTTCTTGACACTCCCTCCCTACCTATAAATATGGACGTACTGTATCTGTTGACACTCCCTCCCTATCTATAAATATGGACGTACTGTATTTGTTGACACTACCTCCCTACTAATAAATATAGACGTACTGTATTTGTTGACACTCCTTGCCCACCTATAAATATAGATGTACTGTATCTGTTGACACTCCCTCCCTACCTATAAATATAGACCTACTGTATCTGTTGACACTCCTCCCTACTTATAAATATGGACGTACTGTATCTGTTGACACTCCCTCCCTACCTATAAATATGAATGTACTGTATCTGTTGACACTCGCTCCCTACCTACAAATATAGACCTACTCTATCTGTTGACACTCTTCCCCTACCTATAAATATGGACTTACTGTATCTGTTGACACTCCCTCCCTACCTATAAATATAGACGTACTGTATCTATTGACACTCCTTGCCTACCTATAAATATGGACGTACTGTATCTGTTGACACTTCCTCCCTATCTATAAATATGGACGTACTGTATTTGTTGACACTACCTCCCTACTTATAAATATAGACGTACTGTATTTGTTGACACTCCTTGCTCACCTATAAATATAGACGTACTGTATCTGTTGACACTCCCTCCCTACCTATAATATAGACGTACTGTATCTGTTGACACACCCTCCCTACCTATAAATATATACGTACTGTATCTGTTGACAATCCCTCCCTACTTATAAATATGGACGTACTGTATCTGTTGACACTCCCTGCCTACCTATAAATATAGACGTACTGTATCTGTTGACACTCCCTCCCTACCAATAAATATAGACGTGCTGTATTTGTTGACACTACCACACTGCCTATAAATATGGACGCACTGTATGTGTTGACATTCCCTCCCTACCTATAAATATAGACGTACTGTATCTGTTGACACTCCCTCCCTACCAATAAATATAGACGTGCTGTATTTGTTGACACTACCACACTGCCTATAAATATGGACGCACTGTATCTGTTGACATTCCCTCCTTACCTATAAATATGGACGCACTGTATCTGTTGACACTCTTTGCCCACCAATAAATATAGACGTACTGTATTTGTTGACACTCCTTGTCCACCTATAAATATAGACGTACTGTATCTATTGTCACTCCCTCCCTACTTATAAATATAGACGTACTGTATTTGTTGACACTCCTTGTCCACCTATAAATATAGACGTACTGTATCTGTTGACACTCCCTCCCTACCTATAAATATCGACGTACTGTATTTGTTGACACTCCCTCCCTACTTATAAATATAGACGTACTGTATTTGTTGACACTCCTTGCCCACCTATAACTATAGACGTACTGTATTTGTTGACACTCCCTCCCTACCTATAAATATAGACGTATTGTATTTGTTGACACTCCTTGCCCACCTATAAATATAGACGTACTGTATTTGTTGACACTCCTTGCCCACCTATAAATATAGACGTACTGTATTTGCTGACACTCCTTGCCCACCTATAAATATAGACGTACTGTATTTGTTGACACTCCCTCCCTACCTATAAATATGGACGTACTGTATTTGTTGACACTCCATGCCCACCTATAAATATAGACGTACTGTATTTGTTGACACTCCCTCCCTACCTATAAATATAGACGTACTGTATTTGTTGACACTCCTTGTCCACCTATAAATATAGACGTACTGTATTTGTTGACACTCCCTCCCTACCTATAAATATGGACGTACTGTATCTGTTGACACTCCTTGCCTACCTATAAATATGGACGTACTGTATTTGTTGACACTACCTCCCTACTTATAAATATAGACGTACTGTATTTGTTGACACTCCTTGCTCACCTATAAATATAGACGTACTGTATCTGTTGACACTCCCTCCCTACCTATAAATATAGACCTGCTGTATCTGTTGACACTCCTTCCCTACCTATAAATATGGACGTACTGTATCTGTTGACACTACCTCCCTACTTATAAATATAGACGTACTGTATTTGTTGACACTCCTTGCTCACCTATAAATATAGACGTACTGTATCTGTTGACACTCCCTCCCTACCTATAAATATGGACGTACTGTATCTGTTGACACTCCCTGCCTACCTATAAATATAGACGTATTGTATCTGTTGACACTCCCTCCCTACCTATAAATATAGACGTACTGTATCTGTTGACACTCCCTCCCTACCTATAAATATAGACGTACTGTATCTGTTGACACACCCTCCCTACCTATAAATATATACGTACTGTATCTGTTGACACTCCCTCCCTACCTATAAATATGGACGTACTGTATCTGTTGACACTCCCTGCCTACCTATAAATATAGACGTACTGTATCTGTTGACACTCCCGCCCTACCTATATATAATGACGTACTGTATTTGTTGACACACCCTCCCTACCTATAAATATATACGTATGTAAGATGGCCGCCATAACATTAACAGGGCTAGTAAATCTCCTCTGCTAAAAGTTGTGGAATGAGACGGTAAGAAGGAAGATCTACTGTTATTTTCTAGTGTAACTTGATTCTAAAGTTAACCAGACTACATTGATGTAAGAATGGAAAAGAAGGCGAATGAAGAAACAGCGAAAAGGGTACCAAAACCACGCAGACATTCAAACTTTGAATATGAAGATGATGAACTTGGTACACATGACAGTGCTAATGACAATACAACTGTGAGTAGAAAACCTAATGTTCCTATGAGAGATGTTCCCAGAACAGAATCGCTGTATACTGATTACAAGCTAGTTGGAGGCATAAATGTGCCATGTGATGTCAAGTTTAAGTGTGACGAAATAAAAATTCCAGTATGGATCACTGTATGCAAGCAATGGTACAACAATGCATATGAAAAACAACATGGTGTTATAGTGGAATGGGAAGATCTGCCAACTAGATCAGAAGTAGCTAGGATGACACATTACATACAAAATTCATCAAAAGAGAAGGAAAATCAAGTACTACATATCAAGTTTTACTCCAATGGTGGAGTTTTGGTACAGTCAACTAATTTTCAAATGTGGGCTGAAAAGGATTTTCCAGCTCTCAAACAGTGTGTTATGCAAGACAAAGACAAACAGTGTGTTATGCAAGACAAAGACAAGGGGTCAACTGGATTACCAATTGATGGAACTAAACAAACAACAACTGGAGACGGTAAAAGGTGTGAATTGGATAAAACAGATGTGACTGGGGTACAACTTCAAGTTACAGGAAGTGTAAATTCAGAAGTAAACCAAAAAAGCAATACTGGTTTATCCAGTGATGTTGTTAAAAATACCAAAGATCAATATGAAGAAATATCAAATCAGGATGTTAACAAAACACAAACTAACTCAGAACTGAGCATCAATATTCTTCAAGGTCATCAGACAACATTAGAAACTAAACAGAGTGAAATAGAGTCTAAAGTGGACAACATTATCCTGACCATAGATACTCTAGAAGAAAAATACACTGAAGTTGTTGATCACCTTGAATCACGAAAAGCTGAAACAATCAAAGCAATGATAGAGGAAACTAAAGGTCAGATGCCCTCTATTGAAACCAAGTTCAAAAATGTTAACTCTAGAATTAATGATGAAGAGAAAAGAAATAGCAATCTAAATGCTGTTATGAAGAAGCTTGCTGCCAGATTGGAAATAATGGAGAGTGATACTGAAAAGTATATGAAAGTTGCTCAGATGAATGAAAACAGGATGGAACTTTTTATGAAGGAAAATGAAGAACTTAAATTAACTAATAATATTTTGTGTGATAAGCTGAATGTTCTTGAAGAGAAATATAATGCCCTAGAGTCTATTATAGAAGGGATGGATACAGGCTTCAATACAGTTACTCGTGGTACTAAGTCATACAAGAAAGAAAAATCTTCTGAAAAGGCATTAAGCAGTGAAAAAATGACAAAGGTTCCCACTATTATTGTTACCAGTGCAGTCGAAAACAGGAACCCCACCAATATGCACACTAAGGATCAATATGAAGATATGAAAAAAGATTGTAAAGGGAAAGCTACTAAATCCAACTACAAGGAGCCAGCTTCTAAAAGTACTGGTGATAGCAATATTTTGTTGGTCGGTGACTCATTAATTAAACACATTGAACCAGAGAAACTAAGCAATCAGAATGTCACTAAAGTTAGATCAACAACAGTGAATGATGCCTTACAATACATCAAACACAATTCTCTAAAGAAATACAAGCAGATTATCTACCATGTTGGGAGTAATGACATTTCTAACAAAAAAGAATGTGATCATGTAGTTGAAGATATTACTCAACTAATAAACTATACTGAGACCCACATGAATGGAGCATCCACCATTATCATTTCTGGCATCCTTCCTAGAGGAAATCCAGAACTAAATGAAGTGATTAAGAATGTTAACGTAAGTATTCAGTCTAGGATAGAAAATAAAGAGAACATTGTATTTGTTCACCACAGAAAATTGTACAGATCAAGGCAATACTATAATCAGGATTGTATTCACCTTAATGACATTGGAACTAAAGTCCTTGCATCTAATCTTATTAATGCAATTACAGGAAAAAACTATAGTACTCGTACTAGGGAAACTAATTTCAGAAATAGCAAAGCCAATCATCAGTCAAGAAATGCACAGCACTCATCTAGAAATCAAAAGAGACCAAACCGTCAAGAGACAGAAGATAGATACAAGAGAGAAGATGGTAGCAGCATTGATAACCGAAATAACAGTGAGCCAAATATCAGCAATATGTTGACTAGTGACAACAGTGTTCATCAAAGTAACAATGAACCATTGCATAGTACTATGACAACAGGAGCTAATATCATCAATAATTCAACAAATGAAAACGTGCAAAGCTATATTGCAGATGACAACAATTCTAAAAACAATTCACAAACTTTTCAAAATCCACAAAGGCTAAGTAACATGGCAATGTCAAACTGGTATCAATATGGCTTACAGCCACCACCTCCACCACCACCACTCATGGATCGACCAATGTCATTGCCTCAAATATACAACAGATATCTTCCTTCAATACCATTCTCTTATCCACCATGGGGATACCCGTTTAGTTCATAAATGGAAAAATACAAAGAGCAGCTCAAGGTAGCCTCTTGGAACATTCATGGACTCAAATCAAGTATTTATGATCAATCATTTATTAGTTTTATTATTAGTCATGATATTATTTGTCTTTTAGAAACTTGGTTAGACAGTAGTGATTGTTTTAGATTTCCTAGTGGTTTTTCTTATTTTAGGGCTGACAGAAAGAAAAGTAGAAATGCTCGTAAAGCCTCTGGAGGTATTATGGTTCTTTTCAGATCTAAATTCAGTAAAGGAATCACTAAAATTGAAAGCAAATACAAAGAGTCATTTTGGCTTAAACTCAGTAAGGATTTCTTTGGTTTAGTAAAAGATCTCTACATTTGTATTACTTATATTCCTCCACTTGGTTCATCATACTATAATAGCAGTGAGCTTGCTGCTGAAGACATCTTTAATATTATTACAGACGAAGCACTAAAATATTCCTGTCATGGGGATATTTGTTTAATGGGTGATTTTAACTCTAGGACTACTGGTCTTAGTGATACTTTAGGAGAGGAGATTAGTATGTCAGACATTCAAATTCCATATACTAATATTATTAATGATAACAGACAATCTATGGATACTGTTAACAATAAGTATGGACATCACCTATGCAATCTTTGTATTACTACTGACATGATTATTGCCAATGGGCGTATTATAGGGGACTTGTCAGGAAGAGTCACATGCTTCCAATATAATGGAGTGAGTCAAGTAGATTATTGTGTTGTACAAAAATCATTTTTGCCACAGATTAATTATTTAAAAGTTAATACTCTTAGTCATGTATCAGACCACTGCTCACTATCATTAGCTATCAAGACTAATTTTACTCTAAAAAATAGCAATGACATTGCATTAAATCCATACAAAAAATACATTTGGAATAGCACATCTAAAGTTAATTTCATTACACAGCTTAACTCTGAAGAGTCAACTAATAAAATGAAAACTTTTCTGCTTAAAAACATTTTAGATCAGAATAATGAAGCTATCCCAGCATTCAATAACATTATGTATAGTGCAGCTGATAAAGCTGTGAAATTTATTAAAATTAAGACTAGGAAAACAAATCAAAGCGGTATACGTAAAAAACAGAAATGGTTTAACGGTGATCTAGAGCAAGTGCGTAAAAGCCTAAAAGATATTTCTAAACAACTCGACAAATTTCCATTTGATCAAAACTTGAGAATACAGAGAAAAAACTTGAACAAAAACTACAAAAAACTAGTTAAATTTAAGAAAAATGAATTCAAGTCGATGTTACTTCAAAATTTAATGAATTTGGAAAATAAAAACCCAAAAGATTTTTGGGAGGCTATTAAAAATATTAAAGAGTTCAATAGCGCTAACAGCACTAATCATTTACCCCCAATTCAAACTACTGACTGGACTGACTATTTTTCAGCACTGTTAAACATTAAATTTCAACCATTAAATTCTAATTCAGAGATTGATTCTGAAGTTAAATATTTTGTCAACAGCTTGAACAAAAAATCCAATGGTAATCCAGATCTTGATAAACAAATTACCAACAATGAAATCATTACTGCAATTAAAAAAACTAAATGTGGTAAATCAGCAGGTCCTGATTCTATTATCAATGAAATGTTTAAGTGCTATAACCCATTACTATTAGCTTGCATTAATAAACTATTCAATCAAATTTTATCAAGTGGATGTTTTCCAGCAGAGTGGAATACAAGTTATATAGTCCCTATTCACAAATCTGGAAACATTTCAGATATCAATAATTACAGGGGAATAGCCCTTTCTAATGGTACATCTAAAATTTTTAATAGCATTATTCATAATAGAATTCAAAATGTTCTTAACAATAATAATTTCTTACAAGATTCTCAATTTGGATTTAGAAAGAATAGGAGGACAACAGACAACATCTTCATTCTTAAGTCAATTATCAATAAATATACAAATAGCATTGGCAAGAAATATCTTTATGCCTGCTTTGTTGACTTACGCAAAGCTTTTGATAGTGTTTGGCGTGAAGGGCTATTATTTAAATTAGGGAAAGCAGGAGTGACAGGAAAATGTATAAATTTGATTCAATCAATGTATTCAAATACTAGCTATGCTATTAAGACTGGTCAGGGGTGCACCAAACCATTTGTATCATCTAGTGGTGTTAAACAAGGATGCAACTTAAGCCCATTATTATTTAACATATACATCAATGACCTATCTGACAGTCTTAAAAAATCTGAGTCTGTCAGTCTTAATGGCACCAATATTAATTGCCTACTTTTTGCAGATGACATTGTCATTTTTTCAAACACAAGTACAGGACTACAAGATAATCTTAATTTGTTTAAAAGCTACTGTATCAAATGGAGACTTGGAGTTAATATTAACAAAACTAAAATTATTATTTTTAATAACAGGGGAAGAAAGATAGATGGCAAATTTTACTTAGGAGACCAACAGGTAAAAGTTGTCCCAACATATACCTACTTAGGTATCACTTTTCAAAGTAGTGGTAATTTTACAATTGCTATCGATAATCTAGTCAAAAAAGCAATGCGTGCAATAGGTGCATTAAAACAAACACTTAGCCTACACAATTATATAGTTTCGCCAAAAAATGCTATTCAGTTATATCGCAGTACAATCCTGCCCATTTTATTATATGGATCTGAGATATGGGGGGCTTTTACTTTCAAACTTGTTAAAACAAAAAATAACGAAATAACTGAAGACAATTTTATACAAAGTCTGTTTAATGACAAAACATACTTTGAACAACTCCACATTAAACTTTGCAAACAGATTTTAGGTGTTAATAATAAGGCCAGCAATGCAGCAACTAGAGCTGAACTTGGTAGCTATCCTCTCATTATTGACATTAGTTCACAAACATTGAAGTATTATGAAAGGCTAAAATCAATTAAACATAATCATCTTCTGGACTGTGCTTTTAATACTGACAATAAAATGAACGGTAATTCATGGACAGCATTTGTTAAAAGATTATTCACATTAACTAAAATTAGCGATGAATCTAACACTATAGAATTCAAAACCAAATTCAAACAAGTTTACTATAATAAAGTCTGGTTGCCAACGGTATTTAAACCAGAAAAGAATAAGCTACGTACTTTTAACAAGTTTAAACAAAATTTTGAATTTGAACCATATTTAGAACAAATCAAAAATGTGCAACACAGGGTCAGCTTCACTAAGTTTCGCATTTCTTCTCACGCGTTGCCAATTGAAAAAATTAGATATAATAAAACACCTCCAGAGCAAAGGTTTTGTTTTCTATGTAATGAACAGGCTATTGGGGATGAATTTCATGTATTACTCACATGTAAAAATAGTCAGATTGTACAAGCTCGTACTAAATTTGAAGCTGAATTAGCAATTTATGATGATAACATTTGCAAGTTATCAACTCATGAGAAATTCAAGTGCTTGCTAGGCACTAAAGATAGCTTTATTGTCAATTGCTTGGGAAAATTTATTGATTTTATATCTAAGCTTTAGTTTAGTCTATTGTTTTATTTGTGTTTTTCTTGACCATTGATTTATTGTATGTTTTTTTCATTCATGCTAAATTTTGTGTCAAATAAAATATCTATCTATCTATCTATCTATCTACGTACTGTATCTGTTGACACTCCCTCCCTACCTATAAATATGGACGTACTGTATCTGTTGACACTCCCTGCCTACCTATAAATATAGACGTACTGTATCTGTTGACACTCCCGCCCTACCTATAAATAATGACGTACTGTATCTGTTGACACTCCTTGCCTACCTATAAATATGGACGTACTGTATTTGTTGACACTCCCTCCCTACCTATAAATATAGACGTACTGTATTTGTTTACACTCCCTCCCTTCCTATAAATATAGACGTACTGTATCTGTTGACACTCCCTCCCTACCTATAAATATGGACGTACTGTATCTGTTGACACTCCCTCCCTATCTATAAATATGGACGTACTGTATTTGTTGACACTACCTCCCAACTAATAAATATAGACGTACTGTATTTGTTGACACTCCTTGCCCACCTTTAAATATAGATGTACTGTATCTGTTGACACTCCCTCCCTACCTATAAATATAGACCTACTGTATCTGTTGACACTCCTCCCTACTTATAAATATGGACGTACTGTATCTGTTGACACTCCCTCCCTACCTATAAATATGAATGTACTGTATCTGTTGACACTCCCTCCCTACCTATAAATATAGACGTACTGTATTTGTTTACACTCCCTCCCTACCTATAAATATAGACGTACTGTATCTGTTGACACTCCTTGTCCACCTATAAATATAGACGTACTGTATTTCTTGACACTCCCTCCCTACCTATAAATATGGACGTACTGTATCTGTTGACACTCCCTCCCTATCTATAAATATGGACGTACTGTATTTGTTGACACTACCTCCCTACTAATAAATATAGACGTACTGTATTTGTTGACACTCCTTGCCCACCTATAAATATAGATGTACTGTATCTGTTGACACTCCCTCCCTACCTATAAATATAGACCTACTGTATCTGTTGACACTCCTCCCTACTTATAAATATGGACGTACTGTATCTGTTGACACTCCCTCCCTACCTATAAATATGAATGTACTGTATCTGTTGACACTCGCTCCCTACCTACAAATATAGACCTACTCTATCTGTTGACACTCTTCCCCTACCTATAAATATGGACTTACTGTATCTGTTGACACTCCCTCCCTACCTATAAATATAGACGTACTGTATCTATTGACACTCCTTGCCTACCTATGAATATGGACGTACTGTATCTGTTGACACTTCCTCCCTATCTATAAATATGGACGTACTGTATTTGTTGACACTACCTCCCTACTTATAAATATAGACGTACTGTATTTGTTGACACTCCTTGCTCACCTATAAATATAGACGTACTGTATCTGTTGACACTCCCTCCCTACCTATAATATAGACGTACTGTATCTGTTGACACACCCTCCCTACCTATAAATATATACGTACTGTATCTGTTGACAATCCCTCCCTACTTATAAATATGGACGTACTGTATCTGTTGACACTCCCTGCCTACCTATAAATATAGACGTACTGTATCTGTTGACACTCCCTCCCTACCAATAAATATAGACGTGCTGTATTTGTTGACACTACCACACTGCCTATAAATATGGACGCACTGTATGTGTTGACATTCCCTCCCTACCTATAAATATAGACGTACTGTATCTGTTGACACTCCCTCCCTACTTATAACTATGGACGTATTGTATCTGTTGACATTCCCTCCTTACCTATAAATATGGACGCACTGTATCTGTTGACACTCTTTGCCCACCAATAAATATAGACGTACTGTATTTGTTGACACTCCTTGTCCACCTATAAATATAGACGTACTGTATCTATTGTCACTCCCTCCCTACTTATAAATATAGACGTACTGTATTTGTTGACACTCCTTGTCCACCTATAAATATAGACGTACTGTATCTGTTGACACTCCCTCCCTACCTATAAATATCGACGTACTGTATTTGTTGACACTCCCTCCCTACTTATAAATATAGACGTACTGTATTTGTTGACACTCCTTGCCCAACTATAACTATAGACGTACTGTATTTGTTGACACTCCCTCCCTACCTATAAATATAGACGTATTGTATTTGTTGACACTCCTTGCCCACCTATAAATATAGACGTACTGTATTTGTTGACACTCCTTGCCCACCTATAAATATAGACGTACTGTATTTGCTGACACTCCTTGCCCACCTATAAATATAGACGTACTGTATTTGTTGACACTCCCTCCCTACCTATAAATATGGACGTACTGTATTTGTTGACACTCCATGCCCACCTATAAATATAGACGTACTGTATTTGTTGACACTCCCTCCCTACCTATAAATATAGACGTACTGTATTTGTTGACACTCCTTGTCCACCTATAAATATAGACGTACTGTATTTGTTGACACTCCCTCCCTACCTATAAATATGGACGTACTGTATCTGTTGACACTCCTTGCCTACCTATAAATATGGACGTACTGTATTTGTTGACACTACCTCCCTACTTATAAATATAGACGTACTGTATTTGTTGACACTCCTTGCTCACCTATAAATATAGACGTACTGTATCTGTTGACACTCCCTCCCTACCTATAAATATAGACCTGCTGTATCTGTTGACACTCCTTCCCTACCTATAAATATGGACGTACTGTATCTGTTGACACTACCTCCCTACTTATAAATATAGACGTACTGTATTTGTTGACACTCCTTGCTCACCTATAAATATAGACGTACTGTATCTGTTGACACTCCCTCCCTACCTATAAATATGGACGTACTGTATCTGTTGACACTCCCTGCCTACCTATAAATATAGACGTATTGTATCTGTTGACACTCCCTCCCTACCTATAAATATAGACGTACTGTATCTGTTGACACTCCCTCCCTACCTATAAATATAGACGTACTGTATCTGTTGACACACCCTCCCTACCTATAAATATATACGTACTGTATCTGTTGACACTCCCTCCCTACCTATAAATATGGACGTACTGTATCTGTTGACACTCCCTGCCTACCTATAAATATAGACGTACTGTATCTGTTGACACTCCCGCCCTACCTATATATAATGACGTACTGTATTTGTTGACACTCCCTCCCTACCTAGAAATATGGACGCACTCTGTTTGTTGACACTACCTCCCTGCCTATAAATATGGACGTACTGTATCTGTTGACACTCCCTCCCTACCTATAAATATAGACGTACTGTATCTGTTGACACTCCCTCACTACTTATAACTATGGACGTACTGCATCTGTTGACATTCCCTCTTTACCTATAAATATGGACGCTCTGTATCTGTTGACACTCTTTGCCCACCAATAAATATAGACGTACTTTATTTGTTGACACTCCTTGTCCACCTATAAATATAGACGTACTGTATTTGTTGACACTCCCTCCCTACCTATAAATATGGACGTACTGTATCTGTTGACACTCCTTGCCTACCTATAAATATGGACGTACTGTATTTGTTGACACTCCCTCCCTATCTATAAATATGGACGTACTGTATCTGTTGACACTCCATCCCTGCCTATAAATATGGACGTACTGTATCTGTTGACACTCCTTGCCAATCTATAAATATAGACGTACTGTATCTGTTGACACTCCCCCCTTCCTATAAATATAGACGTACTGTATCTGTTGACACTCCCTTCCTACCTATAAATATAGACGTACTGTATTTGTTGACACTGTTTGTCCACCTATAAATATAGACGTACTGTATTTGTCGACACTCCTTGTCCACCTATAAATATAGACGTACTGTATTTGTTGACACTCCCTCCCTACCTATAAATATGGACGTTCTGTATTTGTTGACACTCCTTGCCTACCTATAAATATGGACGTACTGTATTTGTTGACACTCCCTCCCTACCTATCAATATAGACGTACTGTATTTGTTTACACTCCCTCCCAACCTATAAATATAGACGTACTGTATTTGTTGACACTCCCTCCCTACCTAAAAATATAGACGTACTGTATCTGTTGACACTCCCTCCCTACCTATAAATATAGACGTATTGTATTTGTTGACACTCCTTGCCCACCTATAAATATAGACGTACTGTATTTGTTGATACTCCTTGCCCACCTATAAATATAGACGTACTGTATTTGCTGACACTCCTTGCCCACCTATAAATATAGACGTACTGTATTTGTTGACACTCCCTCCCTACCTATAAATATGGACGTACTGTATTTGTTGACACTCCTTGTCCACCTATAAATATAGACGTACTGTATTTGTTGACACTCCCTCCCTACCTATAAATATGGACGTACTGTATCTGTTGACACTCCTTGTCTACCTATAAATATGGACGTACTGTATTTGTTGACACTACCTCCCTACTTATAAATATAGACGTACTGTATTTGTTGACACTCCTTGCTCACCTATAAATATAGACGTACTGTATCTGTTGACACTCCCTCCCTACCTATAAATATAGACCTGCTGTATCTGTTGACACTCCCTCCCTACCTATAAATATGGACGTACTGTATCTGTTGACACTCCCTCCCTACCTATAAATATAGACGTACTGTATCTGTTGACACTCCCTCCCTACCTATAAATATAGACGTACTGTATCTGTAGACACTCCCTCCCTACCTATAAATATGGACGTACTGTATCTGTTGACACTCCCTGCCTACCTATAAATATAGACGTATTGTATCTGTTGACACTCCCTCCCTACCTATAAATATAGACGTACTGTATCTGTTGACACTCCCTCCCTACCTATAAATATAGACGTACTGTATCTGTTGACACACCCTCCCTACCTATAAATATATACGTACTGTATCTGTTGACACTCCCTCCCTACCTATAAATATGGACGTACTGTATCTGTTGACACTCCCTGCCTACCTATAAATATAGACGTACTGTATCTGTTGACACTCCCGCCCTACCTATATATAATGACGTACTGTATTTGTTGACACTCCCTCCCTACCTAGAAATATGGACGCACTCTGTTTGTTGACACTACCTCCCTGCCTATAAATATGGACGTACTGTATCTGTTGACACTCCCTCCCTACCTATAAATATAGACGTACTGTATCTGTTGACACTCCCTCACTACTTATAACTATGGACGTACTGCATCTGTTGACATTCCCTCTTTACCTATAAATATGGACGCTCTGTATCTGTTGACACTCTTTGCCCACCAATAAATATAGACGTACTTTATTTGTTGACACTCCTTGTCCACCTATAAATATAGACGTACTGTATTTGTTGACACTCCCTCCCTACCTATAAATATGGACGTACTGTATCTGTTGACACTCCTTGCCTACCTATAAATATGGACGTACTGTATTTGTTGACACTCCCTCCCTATCTATAAATATGGACGTACTGTATCTGTTGACACTCCATCCCTGCCTATAAATATGGACGTACTGTATCTGTTGACACTCCTTGCCAATCTATAAATATAGACGTACTGTATCTGTTGACACTCCCCCCTTCCTATAAATATAGACGTACTGTATCTGTTGACACTCCCTTCCTACCTATAAATATAGACGTACTGTATTTGTTGACACTGTTTGTCCACCTATAAATATAGACGTACTGTATTTGTCGACACTCCTTGTCCACCTATAAATATAGACGTACTGTATTTGTTGACACTCCCTCCCTACCTATAAATATGGACGTTCTGTATTTGTTGACACTCCTTGCCTACCTATAAATATGGACGTACTGTATTTGTTGACACTCCCTCCCTACCTATCAATATAGACGTACTGTATTTGTTTACACTCCCTCCCAACCTATAAATATAGACGTACTGTATTTGTTGACACTCCCTCCCTACCTAAAAATATAGACGTACTGTATCTGTTGACACTCCCTCCCTACCTATAAATATAGACGTATTGTATTTGTTGACACTCCTTGCCCACCTATAAATATAGACGTACTGTATTTGTTGACACTCCTTGCCCACCTATAAATATAGACGTACTGTATTTGCTGACACTCCTTGCCCACCTATAAATATAGACGTACTGTATTTGTTGACACTCCCTCCCTACCTATAAATATGGACGTACTGTATTTGTTGACACTCCTTGTCCACCTATAAATATAGACGTACTGTATTTGTTGACACTCCCTCCCTACCTATAAATATGGACGTACTGTATCTGTTGACACTCCTTGTCTACCTATAAATATGGACGTACTGTATTTGTTGACACTACCTCCCTACTTATAAATATAGACGTACTGTATTTGTTGACACTCCTTGCTCACCTATAAATATAGACGTACTGTATCTGTTGACACTCCCTCCCTACCTATAAATATAGACCTGCTGTATCTGTTGACACTCCCTCCCTACCTATAAATATGGACGTACTGTATCTGTTGACACTCCCTCCCTACCTATAAATATAGACGTACTGTATCTGTTGACACTCCCTCCCTACCTATAAATATAGACGTACTGTATCTGTAGACACTCCATCCCTACCTATAAATATGGACGTACTGTATCTGTTGACACTCCCTGCCTACCTATAAATATAGACGTATTGTATCTGTTGACACTCCCTCCCTACCTATAAATATAGACGTACTGTATCTGTTGACACTCCCTCCCTACCTATAAATATAGACGTACTGTATCTGTTGACACACCCTCCCTACCTATAAATATATACGTACTGTATCTGTTGACACTCCCTCCCTACCTATAAATATGGACGTACTGTATCTGTTGACACTCCCTGCCTACCTATAAATATAGACGTACTGTATCTGTTGACACTCCCGCCCTACCTATAAATAATGACGTACTGTATTTGTTGACACTCCCTCCCTACCTATAAATATGGACGCACTCTGTTTGTTGACACTACCTCCCTGCCTATAAATATGGACGTACTGTATCTGTTGACACTCCCTCACTACTTATAACTATGGACGTACTGTATCTGTTGACATTCCCTCTTTACCTATAAATATGGACGCTCTGTATCTGTTGACACTCCCTGCCTACCTATAAATATAGACGTACTGTATCTGTTGACACTCTTTGCCCACCAATAAATATAGACGTACTTTATTTGTTGACACTCCTTGTCCACCTATAAATATAGACGTACTGTATTTGTTGACACTCCCTCCCTACCTATAAATATGGACGTACTGTATCTGTTGACACTCCTTGCCTACCTATAAATATGGACGTACTGTATTTGTTGACACTCCCTCCCTATCTATAAATATGGACGTACTGTATCTGTTGACACTCCATCCCTGCCTATAAATATGGACGTACTGTATCTGTTGACACTCCTTGCCAATCTATAAATATAGACGTACTGTATCTGTTGACACTCCCCCCTTCCTATAAATATAGACGTACTGTATCTGTTGACACTCCCTTCCTACCTATAAATATAGACGTACTGTATTTGTTGACACTGTTTGTCCACCTATAAATATAGACGTACTGTATTTGTCGACACTCCTTGTCCACCTATAAATATAGACGTACTGTATTTGTTGACACTCCCTCCCTACCTATAAATATGGACGTTCTGTATTTGTTGACACTCCTTGCCTACCTATAAATATGGACGTACTGTATTTGTTGACACTCCCTCCCTACCTATCAATATAGACGTACTGTATTTGTTTACACTCCCTCCCAACCTATAAATATAGACGTACTGTATTTGTTGACACTCCCTCCCTACCTAAAAATATAGACGTACTGTATCTGTTGACACTCCCTCCCTACCTATAAATATAGACGTACTGTATCTGTTGACACTCCCTCCCTACCTATAAATATGGACGTACTGTATCTGTTGACACTCCCTCCCTACCTATAAATATAGACGTACTGTATCTGTTGACACTCCCTCCCTACCTATAAATATAGACGTACTGTATCTGTTTACACTCCCTCCCTACCTATAAATATGAACGTACTGTATCTGTTGAAACTCCCTGCCTACCTATAAATATAGACGTACTGTATCTGTTGGCACTCCCTCCCTACCTATAAATATAGACGTACTGTATTTGTTGACACTCCCTCCCTACCTATAAATATGGACGCACTGTGTTTGTTGACACTACCTCCCTGCCTATAAATATGGACGTACTGTATCTGTTGACACTCCCTCCCTACCTATAAATATAGACGTACTGTATCTGTTGACACTCCCTCCCTACTTATAACTATGGACGTACTGTATCTGTTGACATTCCCTCCTTACCTATAAATATGGACGCACTGTATCTGTTGACACTCTTTGCCCACCAATAAATATAGACGTACTTTATTTGTTGACACTCCTTGTCCACCTATAAATATAGACGTACTGTATCTGTTGACACTCCCTCCCTACCTATAAATATAGACGTACTGTATCTGTTTACACTCCCTCCCTACCTATAAATATGAACGTACTGTATCTGTTGACACTCCCTCCCTACCTACAAATATAGACCTACTGTATCTGTTGACACTCTCCCCCTACCTATAAATATAGACGTACTGTATCTGTTGACACTCCCTCCCTACCTATAAATATAGACGTTCTGTATCTGTTGACACACCCTCCCTACCTATAAATATGGACGTACTATATCTGTTGACACTCCCTGCCTACCTATAAATATAGACGTACTGTATCTGTTGACACTCCCTCCCTACCTATAAATATAGACGTACTGTATTTGTTGACACTCCCTCCCTACCTATAAATATGAACGCACTGTGTTTGTTGACACTACCTCCCTGCCTATAAATATGGACGTACTGTATATGTTGACACTCCCTCCCTACCTATAAATATAGACCCACTGTATCTGTTGACACTCCCTCCCTACTTATAACTATGGACGTACTGTATTTGTTGACACTACCTCCCTACTTATAAATATAGACGTACTGTATTTGTTGACTCTCCTTGCTCACCTATAAATATAGACGTACTGTATCTGTTGACACTCCCTCCCTACCTATAAATATAGACCTACTGTATCTGTTGACACTCCCTCCCTACCTATAAATATGGACGTACTGTATTTGTTGACACTCCCTCCCTACGTAAAAATATAGACGTACTGTATCTGTTGACACTCCCTCCCTACCTATAAATATAGACGTATTGTATTTGTTGACACTCCTTGCCCACCTATAAATATAGACGTACTGTATTTGTTGACACTCCTTGCCCACCTATAAATATAGACGTACTGTATTTGCTGACACTCCTTGCCCACCTATAAATATAGACGTACTGTATTTGTTGACACTCCCTCCCTACCTATAAATATGGACGTACTGTATTTGTTGACACTCCATGCCCACCTATAAATATAGACGTACTGTATTTGTTGACACTCCCTCCCTACCTATAAATATAGACGTACTGTATTTGTTGACACTCCTTGTCCACCTATAAATATAGACGTACTGTATTTGTTGACACTCCCTCCCTACCTATAAATATGGACGTACTGTATCTGTTGACACTCCTTGCCTACCTATAAATATGGACGTACTGTATTTGTTGACACTACCTCCCTACTTATAAATATAGACGTACTGTATTTGTTGACACTCCTTGCTCACCTATAAATATAGACGTACTGTATCTGTTGACACTCCCTCCCTACCTATAAATATAGACCTGCTGTATCTGTTGACACTCCCTCCCTACCTATAAATATGGACGTACTGTATCTGTTGACACTCCCTCCCTACCTATAAATATAGACGTACTGTATCTGTTGACACTCCCTCCCTACCTATAAATATAGACGTACTGTATCTGTAGACACTCCCTCCCTACCTATAAATATGGACGTACTGTATCTGTTGACACTCCCTGCCTACCTATAAATATAGACGTATTGTATCTGTTGACACTCCCTCCCTACCTATAAATATAGACGTACTGTATCTGTTGACACTCCCTCCCTACCTATAAATATAGACGTACTGTATCTGTTGACACACCCTCCCTACCTATAAATATATACGTACTGTATCTGTTGACACTCCCTCCCTACCTATAAATATGGACGTACTGTATCTGTTGACATTCCCTCTTTACCTATAAATATGGACGCTCTGTATCTGTTGACACTCTTTGCCCACCAATAAATATAGACGTACTTTATTTGTTGACACTCCTTGTCCACCTATAAATATAGACGTACTGTATTTGTTGACACTCCCTCCCTACCTATAAATATGGACGTACTGTATCTGTTGACACTCCTTGCCTACCTATAAATATGGACGTACTGTATTTGTTGACACTCCCTCCCTATCTATAAATATGGACGTACTGTATCTGTTGACACTCCATCCCTGCCTATAAATATGGACGTACTGTATCTGTTGACACTCCTTGTCAATCTATAAATATAGACGTACTGTATCTGTTGACACTCCCCCCTTCCTATAAATATAGACGTACTGTATCTGTTGACACTCCCTTCCTACCTATAAATATAGACGTACTGTATTTGTTGACACTGTTTGTCCACCTATAAATATAGACGTACTGTATTTGTCGACACTCCTTGTCCACCTATAAATATAGACGTACTGTATTTGTTGACACTCCCTCCCTACCTATAAATATGGACGTTCTGTATTTGTTGACACTCCTTGCCTACCTATAAATATGGACGTACTGTATTTGTTGACACTCCCTCCCTACCTATCAATATAGACGTACTGTATTTGTTTACACTCCCTCCCAACCTATAAATATAGACGTACTGTATTTGTTGACACTCCCTCCCTACCTAAAAATATAGACGTACTGTATCTGTTGACACTCCCTCCCTACCTATAAATATAGACGTACTGTATCTGTTGACACTCCCTCCCTACCTATAAATATGGACGTACTGTATCTGTTGACACTCCCTCCCTACCTATAAATATAGACGTACTGTATCTGTTGACACTCCCTCCCTACCTATAAATATAGACGTACTGTATCTGTTTACACTCCCTCCCTACCTATAAATATGAACGTACTGTATCTGTTGAAACTCCCTGCCTACCTATAAATATAGACGTACTGTATCTGTTGGCACTCCCTCCCTACATATAAATATAGACGTACTGTATTTGTTGACACTCCCTCCCTACCTATAAATATGGACGCACTGTGTTTGTTGACACTACCTCCCTGCCTATAAATATGGACGTACTGTATCTGTTGACACTCCCTCCCTACCTATAAATATAGACGTACTGTATCTGTTGACACTCCCTCCCTACTTATAACTATGGACGTACTGTATCTGTTGACATTCCCTCCTTACCTATAAATATGGACGCACTGTATCTGTTGACACTCTTTGCCCACCAATAAATATAGACGTACTTTATTTGTTGACACTCCTTGTCCACCTATAAATATAGACGTACTGTATCTGTTGACACTCCCTCCCTACCTATAAATATAGACGTACTGTATCTGTTTACACTCCCTCCCTACCTATAAATATGAACGTACTGTATCTGTTGACACTCCCTCCCTACCTACAAATATAGACCTACTGTATCTGTTGACACTCTCCCCCTACCTATAAATATAGACGTACTGTATCTGTTGACACTCCCTCCCTACCTATAAATATAGACGTTCTGTATCTGTTGACACACCCTCCCTACCTATAAATATATACGTACTGAATCTGTTGACACTCCCTCCCTACCTATAAATATGGACGTACTATATCTGTTGACACTCCCTGCCTACCTATAAATATAGACGTACTGTATCTGTTGACACTCCCTCCCTACCTATAAATATAGACGTACTGTATTTGTTGACACTCCCTCCCTACCTATAAATATGAACGCACTGTGTTTGTTGACACTACCTCCCTGCCTATAAATATGGACGTACTGTATCTGTTGACACTCCCTCCCTACCTATAAATATAGACCCACTGTATCTGTTGACACTCCCTCCCTACTTATAACTATGGACGTACTGTATTTGTTGACACTACCTCCCTACTTATAAATATAGACGTACTGTATTTGTTGACTCTCCTTGCTCACCTATAAATATAGACGTACTGTATCTGTTGACACTCCCTCCCTACCTATAAATATAGACCTACTGTATCTGTTGACACTCCCTCCCTACCTATAAATATGGACGTACTGTATCTGTTGACACTCCCTCCCTACCTATAAATATAGACGTACTGTATCTGTTGACACTCCCTCCCTACCTATAAATATGGACGTACTGTATCTATTGACACTCCCTGCCTACCTATAAATATAGACGTACTGTATCTGTTTACACTCCCTCCCTACCTATGAATATGGACGTACTGTATCTGTTGACACTCGCTCCCTACCTACAAATATAGACCAACTGTATCTGTTGACACTCTCCCCCTACCTATAAATATGGACGTTCTGTATTTGTTGACACTCCTTGCCTACCTATAAATATGGACGTACTGTATTTGTTGACACTCCCTCCCTACCTATCAATATAGACGTACTGTATCTGTTTACACTCCCTCCCTACCTATAAATATAGACGTACTGTATCTGTTTACACTCCCTCCCTACCTATGAATATGGACGTACTGTATCTGTTGACACTCGCTCCCTACCTACAAATATAGACCAACTGTATCTGTTGACACTCACTCCCTACCTATAAATATGGACGTTCTGTATTTGTTGACACTCCTTGCCTACCTATAAATATGGACGTACTGTATTTGTTGACACTCCCTCCCTACCTATCAATATAGACGTACTGTATTTGTTTACACTCCCTACCAACCTATAAATATAGACGTACTGTATTTGTTGACACTCCCTCCCTACCTAAAAATATAGACGTACTGTATCTGTTGACACTCCCTCCCTACCTATAAATATAGACGTACTGTATCTGTTGACACTCCCTCCCTACCTATAAATATGGACGTACTGTATCTGTTGACACTCCCTCCCTACCTATAAATATGGACGTACTGTATCTATTGACACTCCCTGCCTACCTATAAATATAGACGTACTGTATCTGTTTACACTCCCTCCCTACCTATGAATATGGACGTACTGTATCTGTTGACACTCGCTCCCTACCTACAAATATAGACCAACTGTATCTGTTGACACTCTCCCCCTACCTATAAATATGGACTTACTGTATCTGTTGACACTCCCTGCCTACCTATAAATATAGACGTACTGTATCTGTTGACACTCCCTCCCTACTTATAAATATAGACGTACTGTATCTGTTGACACTCCCTCCCTACCTATAAATATAGACGTACTGTATCTGTTGACATTCCCTCCTTACCTATAAATATGGACGCACTGTATCTGTTGACACTCTTTGCCCACCAATAAATATAGACGTACTGTATTTGTTGACACTCCTTGTCCACCTATAAATATAGACGTACTGTATTTGTTGACACTCCCTCCCTACCTATAAATATGGACGTACTGTATCTGTTGACAATCCTTGCCTACCTATAAATATGGACGTACTGTATTTGTTGACACTCCCTCCCTATCTATAAATATGGACGTACTGTATCTGTTGACACTCCATCCGTGCCTATAAATATGGACGTACTGTATCTGTTGACACTCCTTGCCAATCTATAAATATAGACGTACTGTATCTGTTGACACTCCCTCCCTACCTATAAATATAGACGTACTGTATTTGTTGACACTTTTTGTCCACCTATAAATATAGACGTACTGTATTTGTTGACACTCCTTGTCCACCTATAAATATAGACGTACTGTATTTGTTGACACTCCCTCCCTACCTATAAATATGGACGTACTGTATCTGTTGACACTCCTTGCCTACCTATAAATATGGACGTACTGTATTTGTTGACACTCCCTCCCTCCCTACCTATAAATATAGACGTACTGTATTTGTTTACACTCCCTCCCTACCTATAAATATAGACGTACTGTATCTGTTGACACTCCCTCCCTACCTATAAATATGGACGTACTGTATCTATTGACACTCCCTGCCTACCTATAAATATAGACGTACTGTATCTGTTTACACTCCCTCCCTACCTATGAATATGGACGTACTGTATCTGTTGACACTCGCTCCCTACCTACAAATATAGACCAACTGTATCTGTTGACACTCTCCCCCTACCTATAAATATGGACGTTCTGTATTTGTTGACACTCCTTGCCTACCTATAAATATGGACGTACTGTATTTGTTGACACTCCCTCCCTACCTATCAATATAGACGTACTGTATCTGTTTACACTCCCTCCCTACCTATAAATATAGACGTACTGTATCTGTTTACACTCCCTCCCTACCTATGAATATGGACGTACTGTATCTGTTGACACTCGCTCCCTACCTACAAATATAGACCAACTGTATCTGTTGACACTCCCTCCCTACCTATAAATATGGACGTTCTGTATTTGTTGACACTCCTTGCCTACCTATAAATATGGACGTACTGTATTTGTTGACACTCCCTCCCTACCTATCAATATAGACGTACTGTATTTGTTTACACTCCCTCCCAACCTATAAATATAGACGTACTGTATTTGTTGACACTCCCTCCCTACCTAAAAATATAGACGTACTGTATCTGTTGACACTCCCTCCCTACCTATAAATATAGACGTACTGTATCTGTTGACACTCCCTCCCTACCTATAAATATGGACGTACTGTATCTGTTGACACTCCCTCACTACCTATAAATATGGACGTACTGTATCTATTGACACTCCCTGCCTACCTATAAATATAGACGTACTGTATCTGTTTACACTCCCTCCCTACCTATGAATATGGACGTACTGTATCTGTTGACACTCGCTCCCTACCTACAAATATAGACCAACTGTATCTGTTGACACTCTCCCCCTACCTATAAATATGGACTTACTGTATCTGTTGACACTCCCTGCCTACCTATAAATATAGACGTACTGTATCTGTTGACACTCCCTCCCTACTTATAAATATAGACGTACTGTATCTGTTGACACTCCCTCCCTACCTATAAATATAGACGTACTGTATCTGTTGACATTCCCTCCTTACCTATAAATATGGACGCACTGTATCTGTTGACACTCTTTGCCCACCAATAAATATAGACGTACTGTATTTGTTGACACTCCTTGTCCACCTATAAATATAGACGTACTGTATTTGTTGACACTCCCTCCCTACCTATAAATATGGACGTACTGTATCTGTTGACAATCCTTGCCTACCTATAAATATGGACGTACTGTATTTGTTGACACTCCCTCCCTATCTATAAATATGGACGTACTGTATCTGTTGACACTCCATCCCTGCCTATAAATATGGACGTACTGTATCTGTTGACACTCCTTGCCAATCTATAAATATAGACGTACTGTATCTGTTGACACTCCCTCCCTACCTATAAATATAGACGTACTGTATTTGTTGACACTTTTTGTCCACCTATAAATATAGACGTACTGTATTTGTTGACACTCCTTGTCCACCTATAAATATAGACGTACTGTATCTGTTGGCACTCCCTCCCTACCTATAAATATAGACGTACTGTATCTGTTGACACTCCCTCCCTCCCTACCTATAAATATAGACCTACTGTATCTGTTGACACTCCCTCCCTACCTATAGATATAGACGTACTGTATCTGTTGACACACCCTACCTACCTATAAATATAGACCTACTGTATCTGTTGACACTCCCTTCCTACCTATAAATATAGACGTACTGTATCTGTTGACACACCCTCCCTACCTATAAATATATACGTACTGTATCTGTTGACACTCCCTCCCTACCTATAAATATGGACGTACTGTATCTGTTAACACTCCCTGCCTACCTATAAATATAGACGTACTGTATCTGTTGACACTCCCTCCCTACCTATAAATATGGACGTACTGTATTTGTTGACACTCCTTGCTCACCTATAAATATAGACGTACTGTATCTGTTGACACTAGCTCCCTACCTATAAATATAGACCTACTATATCTGTTGACACTCCCTCCCTACCTATAAATATGGACGTACTGTATCTGTTGACACTCCCTCCCTACCTATAAATATAGACGTACTGTATCTGTTGACACTCCCTCCCTACCTATAAATATGGACGTACTGTATCTATTGACACTCCCTGCCTACCTATAAATATAGACGTACTGTATCTGTTTACACTCCCTCCCTACCAATGAATATGGACGTACTGTATCTGTTGACACTCGCTCCCTACCTACAAATATAGACCTACTGTATCTGTTGACACTCTCCCCCTACCTATAAATATGGACTTACTGTATCTGTTGACTCTCCCTCCCTACCTATAAATATAGACGTACTGTATTTGTTGACACTCCTTGTCCACCTATAAATATAGACGTACTGTATTTGTTGACACTCCCTCCCTACCTATAAATATGGACGTACTGTATCTGTTGACACTCCTTGCCTACCTATAAATATAGACGTACTGTATTTGTTTACACTCCCTCCCTAACTATAAATATAGACGTACTGTATCTGTTGACACTCCCTCCCTACCTATAAATATATACGTACTGTATTTCTTGACACTCCCTCCCTACCTATAAATATAGACGTACTGTATCTGTTGACACTCCCTCCCTACCTATAAATATAGACGTACTGTATTTGTTGACACTCCCTCCCTACCTATAAATATGGAAGTACTGTATTTGTTGACACCCCTTCCCTACCTATAAATATAGACGTACTGTATCTGTTGACACTCCTTGCCTACCTATAAGTATGAACGTACTGTATCTGTTGACACTCCCTCCCTACATATAAATATGAACGTACTGTATCTGTTGACACTCCCCCTCCACCTATAAATATGAATGTACTGTATCTGTTGACACTCCCTCCCACCTATAAATATAGACGTACTGTATTTGTTGACACTCCCTCCCTACCTATAAATATGGACGTACTGTATTTGTTGACACTCCATGCCCACCTATAAATATAGACGTACTGTATTTGTTGACACTCCCTCCCTACCTATAAATATAGACGTACTGTATCTGTTGACACTCCTTGCCTACCTATAAATATGGACGTACTGTATTTGTTGACACTCCCTCCCTACCTATAAATATAGACGTACTGTATTTGTTGACACTCCCTCCCTACCTATAAATATGGACGCACTGTGTTTGTTGACACTACCTCCCTGCCTATAAATATGGACGTACTGTATCTGTTGACACTCCCTCCCTACCTATAAATATAGACCTACTGTATCTGTTGACTCTCCCTCCCTACCTATAAATATGGACGTACTGTATCTGTTGACACTCCCTCCCTACCTATAAATATAGACGTACTGTATCTGTTGACACTCCCTCCCTACCTATAAATATGGACGTACTGTATCTATTGACACTCCCTGCCTACCTATAAATATAGACGTACTGTATCTGTTTACACTCCCTCCCTACCTATGAATATGGACGTACTGTATCTGTTGACACTCGCTCCCTACCTACAAATATAGACCAACTGTATCTGTTGACACTCTCCCCCTACCTATAAATATGGACTTACTGTATCTGTTGACACTCCCTGCCTACCTATAAATATAGACGTACTGTATCTGTTGACACTCCCTCCCTACCTATAAATATGGACGTACTGTATCTGTTGACAATCCTTGCCTACCTATAAATATGGACGTACTGTATTTGTTGACACTCCCTCCCTATCTATAAATATGGACGTACTGTATCTGTTGACACTCCATCCCTGCCTATAAATATGGACGTACTGTATCTGTTGACACTCCTTGCCAATCTATAAATATAGACGTACTGTATCTGTTGACACTCCCTCCCTACCTATAAATATAGACGTACTGTATTTGTTGACACTTTTTGTCCACCTATAAATATAGACGTACTGTATTTGTTGACACTCCTTGTCCACCTATAAATATAGACGTACTGTATTTGTTGACACTCCCTCCCTACCTATAAATATGGACGTACTGTATCTGTTGACACTCCTTGCCTACCTATAAATATGGACGTACTGTATTTGTTGACACTCCCTCCCTCCCTACCTATAAATATAGACGTACTGTATTTGTTTACACTCCCTCCCTACCTATAAATATAGACGTACTGTATTTGTTGACACTCCCTCCCTACCTATAAATATAGACGTACTGTATCTGTTGATAATCCCTCCCTACCTATAAATATAGACGTACTGTATCTGTTGGCACTCCCACCCTACCTATAAATATAGACGTACTGTATCTGTTGACACTCCCTCCCTCCCTACCTATAAATATAGACCTACTGTATCTGTTGACACTCCCTCCCTACCTATAGATATAGACGTACTGTATCTGTTGACACACCCTACCTACCTATAAATATAGACCTACTGTATCTGTTGACACTCCCTTCCTACCTATAAATATAGACGTACTGTATCTGTTGACACACCCTCCCTACCTATAAATATATACGTACTGTATCTGTTGACACTCCCTCCCTACCTATAAATATGGACGTACTGTATCTGTTAACACTCCCTGCCTACCTATAAATATAGACGTACTGTATCTGTTGACACTCCCTCCCTACCTATAAATATGGACGTACTGTATTTGTTGACACTCCTTGCTCACCTATAAATATAGACGTACTGTATCTGTTGACACTAGCTCCCTACCTATAAATATAGACCTACTATATCTGTTGACACTCCCTCCCTACCTATAAATATGGACGTACTGTATCTGTTGACACTCCCTCCCTACCTATAAATATAGACGTACTGTATCTGTTGACACTCCCTCCCTACCTATAAATATGGACGTACTGTATCTATTGACACTCCCTGCCTACCTATAAATATAGACGTACTGTATCTGTTTACACTCCCTCCCTACCAATGAATATGGACGTACTGTATCTGTTGACACTCGCTCCCTACCTACAAATATAGACCTACTGTATCTGTTGACACTCTCCCCCTACCTATAAATATGGACTTACTGTATCTGTTGACTCTCCCTCCCTACCTATAAATATAGACGTACTGTATTTGTTGACACTCCTTGTCCACCTATAAATATAGACGTACTGTATTTGTTGACACTCCCTCCCTACCTATAAATATGGACGTACTGTATCTGTTGACACTCCTTGCCTACCTATAAATATAGACGTACTGTATTTGTTTACACTCCCTCCCTACCTATAAATATAGACGTACTGTATCTGTTGACACTCCCTCCCTACCTATAAATATATACGTACTGTATTTCTTGACACTCCCTCCCTACCTATAAATATAGACGTACTGTATCTGTTGACACTCCCTCCCTACCTATAAATATAGACGTACTGTATTTGTTGACACTCCCTCCCTACCTATAAATATGGAAGTACTGTATTTGTTGACACCCCTTCCCTACCTATAAATATAGACGTACTGTATCTGTTGACACTCCTTGCCTACCTATAAGTATGAACGTACTGTATCTGTTGACACTCCCTCCCTACATATAAATATGAACGTACTGTATCTGTTGACACTCCCCCTCCACCTATAAATATGAATGTACTGTATCTGTTGACACTCCCTCCCACCTATAAATATAGACGTACTGTATTTGTTGACACTCCCTCCCTACCTATAAATATGGACGTACTGTATTTGTTGACACTCCATGCCCACCTATAAATATAGACGTACTGTATTTGTTGACACTCCCTCCCTACCTATAAATATAGACGTACTGTATCTGTTGACACTCCTTGCCTACCTATAAATATGGACGTACTGTATTTGTTGACACTCCCTCCCTACCTATAAATATAGACGTACTGTATTTGTTGACACTCCCTCCCTACCTATAAATATGGACGCACTGTGTTTGTTGACACTACCTCCCTGCCTATAAATATGGACGTACTGTATCTGTTGACACTCCCTCCCTACCTATAAATATAGACCTACTGTATCTGTTGACTCTCCCTCCCTACCTATAAATATGGACGTACTGTATCTGTTGACACTCCCTCCCTACCTATAAATATAGACGTACTGTATCTGTTGACACTCCCTCCCTACCTATAAATATGGACGTACTGTATCTATTGACACTCCCTGCCTACCTATAAATATAGACGTACTGTATCTGTTTACACTCCCTCCCTACCTATGAATATGGACGTACTCTATCTGTTGACACTCGCTCCCTACCTACAAATATAGACCAACTGTATCTGTTGACACTCTCCCCCTACCTATAAATATGGACTTACTGTATCTGTTGACACTCCCTGCCTACCTATAAATATAGACGTACTGTATCTGTTGACACTCCCTCCCTACCTATAAATATGGACGTACTGTATCTGTTGACAATCCTTGCCTACCTATAAATATGGACGTACTGTATTTGTTGACACTCCCTCCCTATCTATAAATATGGACGTACTGTATCTGTTGACACTCCATCCCTGCCTATAAATATGGACGTACTGTATCTGTTGACACTCCTTGTCAATCTATAAATATAGACGTACTGTATCTGTTGACACTCCCTCCCTACCTATAAATATAGACGTACTGTATTTGTTGACACTTTTTGTCCACCTATAAATATAGACGTACTGTATTTGTTGACACTCCTTGTCCACCTATAAATATAGACGTACTGTATTTGTTGACACTCCCTCCCTACCTATAAATATGGACGTACTGTATCTGTTGACACTCCTTGCCTACCTATAAATATGGACGTACTGTATTTGTTGACACTCCCTCCCTCCCTACCTATAAATATAGACGTACTGTATTTGTTTACACTCCCTCCCTACCTATAAATATAGACGTACTGTATTTGTTGACACTCCCTCCCTACCTATAAATATAGACGTACTGTATCTGTTGATAATCCCTCCCTACCTATAAATATAGACGTACTGTATCTGTTGGC
Organism: Saccoglossus kowalevskii; assembly: GCF_978046115.1. Taxonomy (NCBI): domain Eukaryota; kingdom Metazoa; phylum Hemichordata; class Enteropneusta; family Harrimaniidae; genus Saccoglossus; species Saccoglossus kowalevskii. Next base: position 36,215,389 of record NC_140653.1, read on the forward strand.
ACTCCCTCCCTACCTATAAATATAGACGTACTGTATCTGTTGACACTCCCTCCCTCCCTACCTATAAATATAGACCTACTGTATCTGTTGACACTCCCTCCCTACCTATAGATATAGACGTACTGTATCTGTTGACACACCCTACCTACCTATAAATATAGACCTACTGTATCTGTTGACACTCCCTTCCTACCTATAAATATAGACGTACTGTATCTGTTGACACACCCTCCCTACCTATAAATATATACGTACTGTATCTGTTGACACTCCCTCCCTACCTATAAATATGGACGTACTGTATCTGTTAACACTCCCTGCCTACCTATAAATATAGACGTACTGTATCTGTTGACACTCCCTCCCTACCTATAAATATGGACGTACTGTATTTGTTGACACTCCTTGCTCACCTATAAATATAGACGTACTGTATCTGTTGACACTAGCTCCCTACCTATAAATATAGACCTACTATATCTGTTGACACTCCCTCCCTACCTATAAATATGGACGTACTGTATCTGTTGACACTCCCTCCCTACCTATAAATATAGACGTACTGTATCTGTTGGCACTCCCTCCCTACCTATAAATATGGACGTACTGTATCTATTGACACTCCCTGCCTACCTATAAATATAGACGTACTGTATCTGTTTACACTCCCTCCCTACCAATGAATATGGACGTACTGTATCTGTTGACACTCGCTCCCTACCTACAAATATAGACCTACTGTATCTGTTGACACTCTCCCCCTACCTATAAATATGGACTTACTGTATCTGTTGACTCTCCCTCCCTACCTATAAATATAGACATACTGTATTTGTTGACACTCCTTGTCCACCTATAAATATAGACGTACTGTATTTGTTGACACTCCCTCCCTACCTATAAATATGGACGTACTGTATCTGTTGACACTCCTTGCCTACCTATAAATATAGACGTACTGTATTTGTTTACACTCCCTCCCTACCTATAAATATAGACGTACTGTATCTGTTGACACTCCCTCCCTACCTATAAATATATACGTACTGTATTTCTTGACACTCCCTCCCTACCTATAAATATAGACGTACTGTATCTGTTGACACTCCCTCCCTACCTATAAATATAGACGTACTGTATTTGTTGACACTCCCTCCCTACCTATAAATATGGAAGTACTGTATTTGTTGACACCCCTTCCCTACCTATAAGTATGAACGTACTGTATCTGTTGACACTCCCTCCCTACATATAAATATGAACGTACTGTATCTGTTGACACTCCCCCTCCACCTATAAATATGAATGTACTGTATCTGTTGACACTCCCTCCCACCTATAAATATAGACGTACTGTATTTGTTGACACTCCCTCCCTACCTATAAATATGGACGTACTGTATTTGTTGACACTCCATGCCCACCTATAAATATAGACGTACTGTATTTGTTGACACTCCCTCCCTACCTATAAATATAGACGTACTGTATCTGTTGACACTCCTTGCCTACCTATAAATATGGACGTACTGTATTTGTTGACACTCCCTCCCTACCTATAAATATAGACGTACTGTATTTGTTGACACTCCCTCCCTACCTATAAATATGGACGCACTGTGTTTGTTGACACTACCTCCCTGCCTATAAATATGGACGTACTGTATCTGTTGACACTCCCTCCCTACCTATAAATATAGACCTACTGTATCTGTTGACTCTCCCTCCCTACCTATAAATATGGACGTACTGTATCTGTTGACACTCCCTCCCTACCTATAAATATAGACGTACTGTATCTGTTGACACTCCCTCCCTACCTATAAATATGGACGTACTGTATCTATTGACACTCCCTGCCTACCTATAAATATAGACGTACTGTATCTGTTTACACTCCCTCCCTACCTATGAATATGGACGTACTGTATCTGTTGACACTCGCTCCCTACCTACAAATATAGACCAACTGTATCTGTTGACACTCTCCCCCTACCTATAAATATGGACTTACTGTATCTGTTGACACTCCCTGCCTACCTATAAATATAGACGTACTGTATCTGTTGACACTCCCTCCCTACCTATAAATATGGACGTACTGTATCTGTTGACAATCCTTGCCTACCTATAAATATGGACGTACTGTATTTGTTGACACTCCCTCCCTATCTATAAATATGGGCGTACTGTATCTGTTGACACTCCATCCCTGCCTATAAATATGGACGTACTGTATCTGTTGACACTCCTTGCCAATCTATAAATATAGACGTACTGTATCTGTTGACACTCCCTCCCTACCTATAAATATAGACGTACTGTATTTGTTGACACTTTTTGTCCACCTATAAATATAGACGTACTGTATTTGTTGACACTCCTTGTCCACCTATAAATATAGACGTACTGTATTTGTTGACACTCCCTCCCTACCTATAAATATGGACGTACTGTATCTGTTGACACTCCTTGCCTACCTATAAATATGGACGTACTGTATTTGTTGACACTCCCTCCCTCCCTACCTATAAATATAGACGTACTGTATTTGTTTACACTCCCTCCCTACCTATAAATATAGACGTACTGTATTTGTTGACACTCCCTCCCTACCTATAAATATAGACGTACTGTATCTGTTGATAATCCCTCCCTACCTATAAATATAGACGTACTGTATCTGTTGGCACTCCCTCCCTACCTATAAATATAGACGTACTGTATCTGTTGACACTCCCTCCCTCCCTACCTATAAATATAGACCTACTGTATCTGTTGACACTCCCTCCCTACCTATAGATATAGACGTACTGTATCTGTTGACACACCCTACCTACCTATAAATATAGACCTACTGTATCTGTTGACACTCCCTTCCTACCTATAAATATAGACGTACTGTATCTGTTGACACACCCTCCCTACCTATAAATATATACGTACTGTATCTGTTGACACTCCCTCCCTACCTATAAATATGGACGTACTGTATCTGTTAACACTCCCTGCCTACCTATAAATATAGACGTACTGTATCTGTTGACACTCCCTCCCTCCCTATAAATATGGACGTACTGTATTTGTTGACACTCCTTGCTCACCTATAAATATAGACGTACTGTATCTGTTGACACTAGCTCCCTACCTATAAATATAGACCTACTATATCTGTTGACACTCCCTCCCTACCTATAAATATGGACGTACTGTATCTGTTGACACTCCCTCCCTACCTATAAATATAGACGTACTGTATCTGTTGACACTCCCTCCCTACCTATAAATATGGACGTACTGTATCTATTGACACTCCCTGCCTACCTATAAATATAGACGTACTGTATCTGTTTACACTCCCTCCCTACCAATGAATATGGACGTACTGTATCTGTTGACACTCGCTCCCTACCTACAAATATAGACCTACTGTATCTGTTGACACTCTCCCCCTACCTATAAATATGGACTTACTGTATCTGTTGACTCTCCCTCCCTACCTATAAATATAGACGTACTGTATTTGTTGACACTCCTTGTCCACCTATAAATATAGACGTACTGTATTTGTTGACACTCCCTCCCTACCTATAAATATGGACGTACTGTATCTGTTGACACTCCTTGCCTACCTATAAATATAGACGTACTGTATTTGTTTACACTCCCTCCCTACCTATAAATATAGACGTACTGTATCTGTTGACACTCCCTCCCTACCTATAAATATATACGTACTGTATTTCTTGACACTCCCTCCCTACCTATAAATATAGACGTACTGTATCTGTTGACACTCCCTCCCTACCTATAAATATAGACGTACTGTATTTGTTGACACTCCCTCCCTACCTATAAATATGGAAGTACTGTATTTGTTGACACCCCTTCCCTACCTATAAATATAGACGTACTGTATCTGTTGACACTCCTTGCCTACCTATAAGTATGAACGTACTGTATCTGTTGACACTCCCTCCCTACATATAAATATGAACGTACTGTATCTGTTGACACTCCCCCTCCACCTATAAATATGAATGTACTGTATCTGTTGACACTCCCTCCCACCTATAAATATAGACGTACTGTATTTGTTGACACTCCCTCCCTACCTATAAATATGGACGTACTGTATTTGTTGACACTCCATGCCCACCTATAAATATAGACGTACTGTATTTGTTGACACTCCCTCCCTACCTATAAATATAGACGTACTGTATCTGTTGACACTCCTTGCCTACATATAAATATGGACGTACTGTATTTGTTGACACTCCCTCCCTACCTATAAATATAGACGTACTGTATTTGTTGACACTCCCTCCCTACCTATAAATATGGACGCACTGTGTTTGTTGACACTACCTCCCTGCCTATAAATATGGACGTACTGTATCTGTTGACACTCCCTCCCTACCTATAAATATAGACGTACTGTATCTGTTGACACTCCCTCCCTACTTATAACTATGGACGTACTGTATCTGTTGACATTCCCTCGTTACCTATAAATATGGACGCACTGTATCTGTTGACACTCTTTGCCCACCAATAAATATAGACGTACTGTATTTGTTGACACTCCTTGTCACCTATAAATATAGACGTACTGTATTTGTTGACACTCCCTCCCTACCTATAAATATAGACGTACTGTATTTGTTGACACTTTTTGTCCACCTATAAATATGGACGCACTGTATCTGTTGACACGCTTTGCCCACCAATAAATATAGACGTACTGTATTTGTTGACACTCCTTGTCCACCTATAAATATAGACGTACTGTATTTGTTGACACTCCCTCCCTACCTATAAATATAGACGTACTGTATTTGTTGACACTCCCTCCCTACCTATAAATATATACGTACTGTATTTCTTGACACTCCCTCCCTACCTATAAATATAGACGTACTGTATCTGTTGACACTCCCTCCCTACCTATAAATATAGACGTACTGTATTTGTTGACACTCCCTCCCTACCTATAAATATGGAAGTACTGTATTTGTTGACACCCCTTCCCTACCTATAAATATAGACGTACTGTATCTGTTGACACTCCTTGCCTACCTATAAATATGAACGTACTGTATCTGTTGACACTCCCTCCCTACATATAAATATGAACGTACTGTATCTGTTGACACTCCCCCTCCACCTATAAATATGAATGTACTGTATCTGTTGACACTCCCTCCCACCTATAAATATAGACGTACTGTATTTGTTGACACTCCCTCCCTACCTATAAATATGGACGTACTGTATTTGTTGACACTCCATGCCCACCTATAAATATAGACGTACTGTATTTGTTGACACTCCCTCCCTACCTATAAATATAGACGTACTGTATCTGTTGACACTCCTTGCCTACCTATAAATATGGACGTACTGTATTTGTTGACACTCCCTCCCTACCTATAAATATAGACGTACTGTATTTGTTGACACTCCCTCCCTACCTATAAATATGGACGCACTGTGTTTGTTGACACTACCTCCCTGCCTATAAATATGGACGTACTGTATCTGTTGACACTCCCTCCCTACCTATAAATATAGACGTACTGTATCTGTTGACACTCCCTCCCTACTTATAACTATGGACGTACTGTATCTGTTGACATTCCCTCGTTACCTATAAATATGGACGCACTGTATCTGTTGACACTCTTTGCCCACCAATAAATATAGACGTACTGTATTTGTTGACACTCCTTGTCACCTATAAATATAGACGTACTGTATTTGTTGACACTCCCTCCCTACCTATAAATATAGACGTACTGTATTTGTTGACACTTTTTGTCCACCTATAAATATGGACGCACTGTATCTGTTGACACTCTTTGCCCACCAATAAATATAGACGTACTGTATTTGTTGACACTCCTTGTCCACCTATAAATATAGACGTACTGTATTTGTTGACACTCCCTCCCTACCTATAAATATAGACGTACTGTATTTGTTGACACTCCCTCCCTACCTATAAATATATACGTACTGTATTTCTTGACACTCCCTCCCTACCTATAAATATAGACGTACTGTATCTGTTGACACTCCCTCCCTACCTATAAATATAGACGTACTGTATTTGTTGACACTCCCTCCCTACCTATAAATATGGAAGTACTGTATTTGTTGACACCCCTTCCCTACCTATAAATATAGACGTACTGTATCTGTTGACACTCCTTGCCTACCTATAAATATGAACGTACTGTATCTGTTGACACTCCCTCCCTACATATAAATATGAACGTACTGTATCTGTTGACACTCCCCCTCCACCTATAAATATGAATGTACTGTATCTGTTGACACTCCCTCCCACCTATAAATATAGACGTACTGTATTTGTTGACACTCCCTCCCTACCTATAAATATGGACGTACTGTATTTGTTGACACTCCATGCCCACCTATAAATATAGACGTACTGTATTTGTTGACACTCCCTCCCTACCTATAAATATAGACGTACTGTATTTGTTGACACTCCTTGTCCACCTATAAATATAGACGTACTGTATTTGTTGACACTCCCTCCCTACCTATAAATATGGACGTACTGTATCTGTTGACACTCCTTGCCTACCTATAAATATGGACGTACTGTATTTGTTGACACTCCCTCCCTACCTATAAATATAGACGTACTGTATCTGTTGACACTCCTTGCCTACCTATAAATATGGACGTACTGTATTTGTTGACACTCCCTCCCTACCTATAAATATAGACGTACTGTATTTGTTGACACTCCCTCCCTACCTATAAATATGGACGTACTGTATCTGTTGACACTCCTTGCCTACCTATAAATATGGACGTACTGTATTTGTTGACACTCCCTCCCTACCTATAAATATAGACGTACTGTATTTGTTGACACTCCCTCCCTACCTATAAATATGGACGCACTGTGTTTGTTGACACTACCTCCCTGCCTATAAATATGGACGTACTGTATCTGTTGACACTCCCTCCCTACCTATAAATATAGACGTACTGTATCTGTTGACACTCCCTCCCTACTTATAACTATGGACGTACTGTATCTGTTGACATTCCCTCGTTACCTATAAATATGGACGCACTGTATCTGTTGACATTCTTTGCCCACCAATAAATATAGACGTACTGTATTTGTTGACACTCCTTGTCCACCTATAAATATAGACGTACTGTATTTGTTGACACTCCCTCCCTACCTATAAATATAGACGTACTGTATTTGTTGACACTCCCTCCCTACCTATAAATATATACGTACTGTATTTCTTGACACTCCCTCCCTACCTATAAATATAGACGTACTGTATCTGTTGACACACCCTCCCTACCTATAAATATAGACGTACTGTATTTGTTGACACTCCCTCCCTACCTATAAATATGGAAGTACTGTATTTGTTGACACCCCTTCCCTACCTATAAATATAGACGTACTGTATCTGTTGACACTCCTTGCCTACCTATAAATATGAACGTACTGTATCTGTTGACACTCCCTCCCTACATATAAATATGAACGTACTGTATCTGTTGACACTCCCCCTCCACCTATAAATATGAATGTACTGTATCTGTTGACACTCCCTCCCACCTATAAATATAGACGTACTGTATTTGTTGACACTCCCTCCCTACCTATAAATATGGACGTACTGTATTTGTTGACACTCCATGCCCACCTATAAATATAGACGTACTGTATTTGTTGACACTCCCTCCCTACCTATAAATATAGACGTACTGTATTTGTTGACACTCCTTGTCCACCTATAAATATAGACGTACTGTATTTGTTGACACTCCCTCCCTACCTATAAATATGGACGTACTGTATTTGTTGACACTCCTTGCCTACCTATAAATATGGACGTACTGTATTTGTTGACACTCCCTCCCTACCTATAAATATAGACGTACTGTATTTGTTGACACTCCCTCCCTACCTATAAATATGGACGCACTGTGTTTGTTGACACTACCTCCCTGCCTATAAATATGGACGTACTGTATCTGTTGACACTCCCTCCCTACCTATAAATATAGACGTACTGTATCTGTTGACACTCCCTCCCTACTTATAACTATGGACGTACTGTATCTGTTGACATTCCCTCGTTACCTATAAATATGGACGCACTGTATCTGTTGACACTCTTTGCCCACCAATAAATATAGACGTACTGTATTTGTTGACACTCCTTGTCCACCTATAAATATAGACGTACTGTATTTGTTGACACTCCCTCCCTACCTATAAATATAGACGTACTGTATTTGTTGACACTCCTTGTCCACCTATAAATATAGACGTACTGTATTTGTTGACACTCCCTCCCTACCTATAAATATGGACGTACTGTATCTGTTGACACTCCTTGCCTACCTATAAATATGGACGTACTGTATTTGTTGACACTCCCTCCCTACCTATAAATATAGACGTACTGTATTTGTTGACACTCCCTCCCTATTATAAATATAGACGTACTGTATATGTTGACACTCCTTGCCCACCTATAACTATAGACGTACTGTATTTGTTGACACTCCTTGCCCACCTATAAATATAGACGTACTGTATTTGTTGACACTCCCTCCCTACCCATAAATATGGACGTACTGTATTTGTTGACACTCCATGCCCACCTATAAATATAGACGTACTGTATTTGTTGAAACTCCCTCCCTACCAATAAATATAGACGTACTGTATTTGTTGACACTCCTTGTCCACCTATAAATATAGACGTACTGTATTCGTTGACACTCCCTCCCTACCTATAAATATAGACGTACTGTATTTGTTGACACTCCTTGTCCACCTATAAATATAGACGTACTGTATCTGTTGACACTCCCTCTCTACCTATAAATATAGACGTACTGTATTTGTTGACACTCCCTCCCTACCTATAAATATGGAAGTACTGTATTTGTTGACACCCCTTCCCTACCTATAAATATAGACGTACTGTATTTGTTGACACCCCTTCCCTACATATAAATATAGACGTACTGTATCTGTTGACACTCCTTGCCTACCTATAAATATGGACGTACTGTATCTGTTGACACTCCCTCTCTATCTATAAATATGGACGAACTGTATTTGTTGACACTACCTCCCTACTAATAAATATAGACGTACTGTATTTGTTGACACTCCTTGCCCACCTATAAATATAGATGTACTGTATCTGTTGACACTCCCTCCCTCCCGATAAATATAGACCTACTGTATCTGTTGACACTCCTCCCTACCTATAAATATGGACGTACTGTATCTGTTGACACTTCCTCCCTATCTATAAATATGGACGTACTGTATATGTTGACACTACCTCCCTACTTATAAATATAGACGTACTGTATTTGTTGACACTCCTTGCTCACCTATAAATATAGACGTACTGTATCTGTTGACACTCCCTCCCTACCTATAAATATGGACGTACTGTATCTGTTGACACTCCCTCCCTACCTATAAATATAGACGTACTGTATCTGTTGACACTCCCTCCCTACCTATAAATATAGACGTACTGTATCTGTTGACACTCCCTCCCTACCTATAAATATGGACGTACTGTATCTGTTGACACTCCCTGCCTACCTATAAATATAGACGTATTGTATCTGTTGACACTCCCTCCCTACCTAGAAATATAGACGTACTGTATCTGTTGACACTCCCTCCCTACCTATAAATATAGACGTACTGTATCTGTTGACACACCCTCCCTACCTATAAATATATACGTACTGTATCTGTTGACACTCCCTCCCTACCTATAAATATGGACGTACTGAATCTGTTGACACTCCCTGCCTACCTATAAATATAGACGTACTGTATCTGTTGACACTCCCTCCCTCCCTATAAATATAGACGTACTGTATTTGTTGACACTCCCTCCCTACCTATAAATATGGACGCACTGTGTTTGTTGACACTACCTCCCTGCCTATAAATATGGACGTACTGTATCTGTTGACACTCCCTCCCTACCTATAAATATAGACGTACTGTATCTGTTGACACTCCCTCCCTACTTATAACTATGGACGTACTGTATCTGTTGACATTCCCTCGTTACCTATAAATATGGACGCACTGTATCTGTTGACACTCTTTGCCCACCAATAAATATAGACGTACTGTATTTGTTGACACTCCTTGTCCACCTATAAATATAGACGTACTGTATTTGTTGACACTCCCTCCCTACCTATAAATATAGACGTACTGTATTTGTTGACACTCCTTGTCCACCATTAAATATAGACGTACTGTATTTGTTGACACTCCCTCCCTACCTATAAATATGGACGTACTGTATTTGTTGACACTCCTTGCCTACCTATAAATATGGACGTACTGTATCTGTTGACACTCCCTCCCTACCTACAAATATAGACGTACTGTATCTGTTGACACTCTCCCCCTACCTATAATTATAGACGTACTGTATTTGTTGACACTCCCTCCCTACCTATAAATATAGACGTACTGTATCTGTTGACACTCCCTCCCTACCTATAAATATGGACGTACTGTATCTGTTGACACTCCCTCCCTACCTATAAATATAGACGTACTGTATCTGTTGACACTCCCTCCCTACCTATAAATATAGACGTACTTTATCTGTTTACACTCCCTCCCTACCTATAAATATGGACGTACTGTATCTGTTGACACTCCCTCCCTACCTACAAATATAGACCTACTGTATCTGTTGACACTCTCCCCCTACCTATAAATATGGACTTACTGTATCTGTTGACACTCCCTGCCTACCTATAAAAATAGACGTACTGTATCTGTTGACACTCCCTCCCTACCTATAAATATAGACGTACTGTATCTGTTGACACTCCCTCCCTACCTATAAATATAGACGTACTGTATCTGTTGATACTCCCTCCCTACCTATAAATATAGACGTACTGTATCTGTTGACACTCCCTCCCTACTTATAACTATGGACGTACTGTATCTGTTGACATTCCCTCGTTACCTATAAATATGGACGCACTGTATCTGTTGACACTCTTTGCCCACCAATAAATATAGACGTACTGTATTTGTTGACACTCCTTGTCCACCTATAAATATAGACGTACTGTATTTGTTGACACTCCCTCCCTACCTATAAATATAGACGTACTGTATTTGTTGACACTTTTTGTCCACCTATAAATATAGACGTACTGTATTTGTTGACACTCCTTGTCCACCTATAAATATAGACGTACTGTATTTGTTGACACTCCCTCCCTACCTATAAATATGGACGTACTGTATTTGTTGACACTCCTTGCCTACCTATAAATATGGACGTACTGTATCTGTTGACACTCCCTCCCTACCTACAAATATAGACGTACTGTATCTGTTGACACTCTCCCCCTACCTATAATTATAGACGTACTGTATTTGTTGACACTCCCTCCCTACCTATAAATATAGACGTACTGTATCTGTTGACACTCCCCCCCTACCTATAAATATAGACGTACTGTATCTGTTGACACTCCCTCCCTACCTATAAATATGGACGTACTGTATCTGTTGACACTCCCTCCCTACCTATAAATATAGACGTACTGTATCTGTTGACACTCCCTCCCTACCTATAAATATAGACGTACTTTATCTGTTTACACTCCCTCCCTACCTATAAATATAGACGTACTGTATCTGTTGACACTCCCTCCCTACCTACAAATATAGACCTACTGTATCTGTTGACACTCTCCCCCTACCTATAAATATGGACTTACTGTATCTGTTGACACTCCCTGCCTACCTATAAAAATAGACGTACTGTATCTGTTGACACTCCCTCCCTACCTATAAATATAGACGTACTGTATCTGTTGATACTCCCTCCCTACCTATAAATATAGACGTACTGTATCTGTTGACACTCCCTCCCTACCTATAAATATGGACGTACTGTATCTGTTGACACTCCCTGCCTACCTATAAATATAGACGTACTGTATCTGTTTACACTCCCTCCCTACCTATGAATATGGACGTACTGTATCTGTTGACACTCGCTCCCTACCTACAAATATAGACCTACTCTATCTGTTGACACTCTCCCCCTACCTATAAATATGGACTTACTGTATCTGTTGACACTCCCTGCCTACCTATAAATATAGACGTACTGTATCTGTTGACACTCCCTCCCTACCTAAAAATATAGACGTACTGTATCTGTTGACACTCCCTCCCTACCTATAAATATAGACGTACTGTATCTGTTGACACTCCCTCCCTACCTATAAATATAGACGTACTGTATCAGTTGACACTCCCTCCCTACCTATAAATATGGACGTACTGTATCTGTTGACACTCCCTGCCTACCTATAAATATAGACGTACTGTTTTTGTTGACACTCCCTCCCTTCCTATAAATATAGCCGAACTGTATCTGTTGACACTGCCTCCCTACCTATAAATATAGACGTACTGTATCTGTTGACACTCCCTCCCTACCTATAAATATAGACGTACTGTATTTGTTGACACTCCCTCCCTACCTATAAATATGGAAGTACTGTATTTGTTGACACCCCTTCCCTACCTATAAATATAGACGCACTGTATCTGTTGACACTCCTTGCGTACCAATAAATATGTACGTACTGTATCTGTTGACACTCCCTTCCTACATATTAATTCCAGAAAAACTTCATATTAAATTCTGTAAAAGAGTTCTGGGTGTGCACAGGAAGGAATCTAATGACCCATGTAGAGGTGAATTAGGTCAATATCCACTTATATTAGATATCTGTGTTTCAGTTATGAAATATTATCAAAGACTAGTATGTAAAAAAACAAACAATTCTATCATTGATGCAGCCTATGAAGATTCCAAAACTCTTGTGCATGACCCATGGCTTAACTTTATACAAAAATTACTAGTCATAACAGATCTAACTAATTCAGACCCACATCAGAACAATTTTTGTGATATTTTTAAAGAGAAGCTCAAATGTTTGTACCGTATGAAGTGGAAAAACAATTTGTTGAACAATTGTAAGCTTGACTTTTACAGGTGTGCTAAAGAAAATTTTGAATTTGAACATTATTTGGAAAAAATTAAAAATAAAAATCATAGAATAGCTTATACTAAATTTAGAACTTCTGCACATTTTCTTCCCATTGAATCCGGTAGACATAAAGGCATTTTGAAGGAAAACAGGCTATGTAATCTCCATGAATGCAATGAAGTAGGGGATGAGAAACATTACATTTTATATTGTAATAATTGTCAAATCAAAGAACAAAGATCTAGATTCCTTGCAGCTTTATACATCTATGCCCCAAAGCTGGAAGATTTTAGCATGGATGAATTATTTCCTATTATTGTTTCAAGTAATGATTTTTTCATTCTTAGCATTTTTGCAAAATTTATTTTCTATATTCTTGATATGTATTAATACTGAAAGTTTTTGTTGTTCTGAATGTTTTGTTTTGTTATTGTTATTTTTGGACTTTACTCAAGTTTTCATTGGTACGTTCCAAATAAAAAATTCTATCTATCTATCTATCTATCTATCTATCTATAAATATGAACGTACTGTATCTGTTGACACTCCCTCCCCACCTATGAATGTACTGTATCTGTTGACATTCCTTCCCTACCTATAAATATAGACGTACTGTATCTGTTGACACTCCTTGCCTACCTATAAATATGGACGTACTGTATCTGTTGACACTCCCTCCCTATCTATAAATATGGACGTACTGTATTTGTTGACACTACCTCCCTACTTATAAATATAGACGTACTGTATTTGTTGACACTCTTTGCCCACCTATAAATATAGACGTAGCTTATCTGTTGACACTCCCTCCCTACCTATAAATATAGACGAACTGTATCTGTTTACACTCCCTCCCTACCTATAAATATAGACGTACTGTATTTGTTGACACTCCCTCCCTACCTATAAATATAGACGTACTGTATTTGTTGACACTCCTTGCTCACCTATAAATATAGACGTACTGTATCTGTTGACACTCCCTCCCTACCTATAAATATGGACGTACTGTATCTGTTGACACTCCCTCCCTACCTATAAATATAGACGTACTGTATCTGTTGACACTCCCTCCCTACCTTTAAATATAGACGTACTGTATCTGTTTACACTTCCTCCCTACCTATAAATATGGACGTACTGTATCTGTTGACACTCCCTCCCTACCTACAAATATAGACCTACTGTATCTGTTGACACTCTCCCCCTACCTATAAATATGGACTTACTGTATCTGTTGACACTCCCTGCCTACCTATAAAAATAGACGTACTGTATCTGTTGACACTCCCTCCCTACCTATAAATATAGACGTTCTGTATCTGTTGACACTCCCTCCCTACCTATAAATATAGACGTACTGTATCTGTTGACACTCCCTCCCTACCTATAAATATAGACGTACTGTATCTGTTGACACTCCCTCCCTACCTATAACTATGGACGTACTGTATCTGTTGACACTCCCTGCCTACCTATAAATATAGACGTACTGTATCTGTTTACACTCCCTCCCTACCTATGAATATGGACGTACTGTATCTGTTGACACTCGCTCCCTACCTACAAATATAGACCTACTCTATCTGTTGACACTCTCCCCCTACCTATAAATATGGACTTACTGTATCTGTTGACACTCCCTGCCTACCTATAAATATAGACGTACTGTATCTGTTGACACTCCCTCCCTACCTAAAAATATAGACGTACTGTATCTGTTGACACTCCCTCCCTACCTATAAATATAGACGTACTGTATCTGTTGACACTCCCTCCCTACCTATAAATATAGACGTACTGTATCTGTTGACACTCCCTCCCTACCTATAAATATGGACGTACTGTATCTGTTGACACTCCCTGCCTACCTATAAATATAGACGTACTGTTTCTGTTGACACTCCCTCCCTTCCTATAAATATAGACGAACTGTATCTGTTGACACTGCCTCCCTACCTATAAATATAGACGTACTGTATCTGTTGACACTCCCTCCCTACCTATAAATATAGACGTACTGTATTTGTTGACACTCCCTCCCTACCTATAAATATGGAAGTACTGTATTTGTTGACACTCCTTCCCTACCTATAAATATAGACGCACTGTATCTGTTGACACTCCTTGCCTACCAATAAATATGAACGTACTGTATCTGTTGACACTCCCTTCCTACATATAAATATGAACGTACTGTATCTGTTGACACTCCCTCCCCACCTATAAATATGAATGTACTGTATCTGTTGACATTCCTTCCCTACCTATAAATATAGACGTACTGTATCTGTTGACACTCCTTGCCTACCTATAAATATGGACGTACTGTATCTGTTGACACTCCCTCCCTATCTATAAATATGGACGTACTGTATTTGTTGAGACTCCCTCCCTACCTATAAATATGGACGTACTGTATCTGTTGACACTCCCTGCCTACCTATAAACATAGACGTACTGTATCTGTTTACACTCCCTCCCTACCTATGAATATGGACGTACTGTATCTGTTGACACTCGCTCCCTACCTACAAATATAGACCTACTCTATCTGTTGACACTCTCCCCTACCTATAAATATGGACTTACTGTATCTGTTGACACTCCCTGCCTACCTATAAATATAGACGTACTGTATCTGTTGACACTCCCTCCCTACCTAAAAATATTGACGTACTGTATCTGTTGACACTCCCTCCCTACCTATAAATATAGACGTACTGTATCTGTTGACACTCCCTCCCTACCTATAAATATAGACGTACTGTATCTGTTGACACTCCCTCCCTACCTATAAATATGGACGTACTGTATCTGTTGACACTCCCTGCCTACCTATAAATATAGACGTACTGTTTCTGTTGACACTCCCTCCCTTCCTATAAATATAGACGAACAGTATCTGTTGACACTGCCTCCCTACCTATAAATATAGACGTACTGTATCTGTTGACACTCCCTCCCTACCTATAAATATAGACGTACTGTATTTGTTGACACTCCCTCCCTACCTATAAATATGGAAGTACTGTATTTGTTGACACCCCTTCCCTACCTATAAATATAGACGCACTGTATCTGTTGACACTCCTTGCCTACCAATAAATATGAACGTACTGTATCTGTTGACACTCCCTTCCTACATATAAATATGAACGTACTGTATCTGTTGACACTCCCTCCCCACCTATAAATATGAATGTACTGTATCTGTTGACATTCCTTCCCTACCTATAAATATAGACGTACTGTATCTGTTGACACTCCTTGCCTACCTATAAATATGGACGTACTGTATCTGTTGACACTCCCTCCCTATCTATAAATATGGACGTACTGTATTTGTTGACACTCCCTCCCTACCTACAAATATAGACCTACTCTATCTGTTGACACTCTCCCCTACCTATAAATATGGACTAACTGTATCTGTTGACACTCCCTGCCTACCTATAAATATAGACGTACTGTATCTGTTGACACTCCCTCCCTACCTATAAATATAGACGTACTGTATATGTTGACACTCCCTCCCTACCTATAAATATGGACGTACTTTATCTGTTGACACTCCTTGCCTACCTATAAATATAGACGTACTGTATCTGTTGACACTCCCTCCCTACCTAAAAATATAGACGTACTGTATCTGTTGACACTCCCTCCCTACCTATAAATATAGACGTACTGTATCTGTTGACACTCCCTCCCTACCTATAAATATAGACGTACTGTATCTGTTGACACTCCCTCCCTACCTATAAATATGGACGTACTTTATCTGTTGACACTCCTTGCCTACCTATAAATATAGTCGTACTGTTTCTGTTGACACTCCCTCCCTATCTATAAATATGGACGTACTGTATTTGTTGACACTACCTCCCTACTTATAAATATAGACGTACTGTATCTGTTGACACTCCTTGCCTACCAATAAATATGAATGTACTGTATCTGTTGACACTCCCTTCCTACATATAAATATGAACGTACTGTATCTGTTGACACTCCCTCCCCACCTATAAATATGAATGTACTGTATCTGTTGACATTCCTTCCCTACCTATAAATATAGACGTACTGTATCTGTTGACACTCCTTGCCTACCTATAAATATGGACGTACTGTATCTGTTGACACTCCCTCCCTATCTATAAATATGGACGTACTGTATTTGTTGACACTCCCTCCCTACCTATAAATATGGACGTACTGTATCTGTTGACACTCTCTGCCTACCTATAAATATAGACGTACTGTATCTGTTTACACTCCCTCCCTACCTATGAATATGGACGTACTGTATCTGTTGACACTCGCTCCCTACCTACAAATATAGACCTACTCTATCTGTTGACACTCTCCCCTACCTATAAATATGGACTTACTCTATCTGTTGACACTCCCTGCCTACCTATGAATATAGACGTACTGTATCTGTTGACACTCCCTCCCTACCTAAAAATATAGACGTACTGTATCTGTTGACACTCCCTCCCTACCTATAAATATAGACGTACTGTATCTGTTGACACTCCCTCCCTACCTATAAATATAGACGTACTGTATCTGTTGACACTCCCTCCCTACCTATAAATATGGACGTACTTTATCTGTTGATACTCCTTGCCTACCTATAAATATAGACGTACTGTTTCTGTTGACACTCCCTCCCTATCTATAAATATGGACGTACTGTATTTGTTGACACTACCTCCCTACTTATAAATATAGACGTACTGTATCTGTTGACACTCGCTCCCTACCTACAAATATAGACCTACTCTATCTGTTGACACTCTCCCCCTACCTATAAATATGGACTTACTGTATCTGTTGACACTCCCTGCCTACCTATAAATATAGACGTACTGTATCTGTTGACACTCCCTCCCTACCTAAAAATATAGACGTACTGTATCTGTTGACACTCCCTCCCTACCTATAAATATAGACGTACTGTATCTGTTGACACTCCCTCCCTACCTATAAATATAGACGTACTGTATCTGTTGACACTCCCTCCCTACCTATAAATATGGACGTACTGTATCTGTTGACACTCCCTGCCTACCTATAAATATAGACGTACTGTTTCTGTTGACACTCCCTCCCTTCCTATAAATATAGACGAACTGTATCTGTTGACACTGCCTCCCTACCTATAAATATAGACGTACTGTATCTGTTGACACTCCCTCCCTACCTATAAATATAGACGTACTGTATTTGTTGACACTCCCTCCCTACCTATAAATATGGAAGTACTGTATTTGTTGACACCCCTTCCCTACCTATAAATATAGACGCACTGTATCTGTTGACACTCCTTGCCTACCAATAAATATGAACGTACTGTATCTGTTGACACTCCCTTCCTACATATAAATATGAACGTACTGTATCTGTTGACACTCCCTCCCCACCTATAAATATGAATGTACTGTATCTGTTGACATTCCTTCCCTACCTATAAATATAGACGTACTGTATCTGTTGACACTCCCTCCCTATCTATAAATATGGACGTACTGTATTTGTTGACACTCCCTCCCTACCTACAAATATAGACCTACTCTATCTGTTGACACTCTCCCCTACCTATAAATATGGACTTACTGTATCTGTTGACACTCCCTGCCTACCTATAAATATAGACGTACTGTATCTGTTGACACTCCCTCCCTACCTAAAAATATAGACGTACTGTATCTGTTGACACTCCCTCCCTACCTATAAATATAGACGTACTGTATCTGTTGACACTCCCTCCCTACCTATAAATATAGACGTACTGTATCTGTTGACACTCCCTCCCTACCTATAAATATGGACGTACTTTATCTGTTGACACTCCTTGCCTACCTATAAATATAGACGTACTGTTTCTGTTGACACTCCCTCCCTATCTATAAATATGGACGTACTGTATTTGTTGACACTACCTCCCAACTTATAAATATAGACGTAATGTATCTGTTGACACTCCTTGCCTACCAATAAATATGAACGTACTGTATCTGTTGACACTCCCTTCCTACATATAAATATGAACGTACTGTATCTGTTGACACTCCCTCCCCACCTATAAATATGAATGTACTGTATCTGTTGACATTCCTTCCCTACCTATAAATATAGACGTACTGTATCTGTTGACACTCCTTGCCTACCTATAAATATGGACGTACTGTATCTGTTGACACTCCCTCCCTATCTATAAATATGGACGTACTGTATTTGTTGACACTCCCTCCCTACCTATAAATATGGACGTACTGTATCTGTTGACACTCCCTGCCTACCTATAAATATAGACGTACTGTATCTGTTTACACTCCCTCCCTACCTATGAATATGGACGTACTGTATCTGTTGACACTCGCTCCCTACCTACAAATATAGACCTACTCTATCTGTTGACACTCTCCCCTACCTATAAATATGGACTTACTGTATCTGTTGACACTCCCTGCCTACCTATGAATATAGACGTACTGTATCTGTTGACACTCCCTCCCTACCTAAAAATATAGACGTACTGTATCTGTTGACACTCCCTCCCTACCTATAAATATAGACGTACTGTATCTGTTGACACTCCCTCCCTACCTATAAATATAGACGTACTGTATCTGTTGACACTCCCTCCCTACCTATAAATATGGACGTACTTTATCTGTTGACACTCCTTGCCTACCTATAAATATAGACGTACTGTTTCTGTTGACACTCCCTCCCTATCTATAAATATGGACGTACTGTATTTGTTGACACTACCTCCCTACTTATAAATATAGACGTACTGTATCTGTTGACACTCGCTCCCTACCTACAAATATAGACCTACTCTATCTGTTGACACTCTCCCCTACCTATAAATATGGACTTACTGTATCTGTTGACACTCCCTGCCTACCTTTAAATATAGACGTACTGTATCTGTTGACACTCCCTCCCTACCTAAAAATATAGACGTACTGTATCTGTTGACACTCCCTCCCGACCTATAAATATAGACGTACTGTATCTGTTGACACTCCCTCCCTACCTATAAATATAGACGTACTGTATCTGTTGACACTCCCTCCCTACCTATAAATATGGACGTACTTTATCTGTTGACACTCCCTGCCTACCTATAAATATAGACGTACTGTTTCTGTTGACACTCACTCCCTTCCTATAAATATAGACGAACTGTATCTGTTGACACTGCCTCCCTACCTATAAATATAGACGTACTGTATCTGTTGACACTCCCTCCCTACCTATAAATATAGACGTACTGTATTTGTTGACACTCCCTCCCTACCTATAAATATGGAAGTACTGTATTTGTTGACACCCCTTCCCTACCTATAAATATAGACGCACTGTATCTGTTGACACTCCTTGCCTACCAATAAATATGAACGTACTGTATCTGTTGACACTCCCTTCCTACATATAAATATGAACGTACTGTATCTGTTGACTCTCCCTCCCCACCTATAAATATGAATGTACTGTATCTGTTGACATTCCTTCCCTACCTATAAATATAGACGTACTGTATCTGTTGACACTCCTTGCCTACCTATAAATATGGACGTACTGTATCTGTTGACACTCCCTCCCTATCTATAAATATGGACGTACTGTATTTGTTGACACTACCTCCCTACTTATAAATATAGACGTACTGTATTTGTTGACACTCCTTGCCCACCTATAAATATAGACGTAGCTTATCTGTTGACACTCCCTCCCTACCTATAAATATAGACGTACTGTATCTGTTGACACTCCTTGCCTACCTATAAATATGGACGTACTGTATCTGTTGACACTTCCTCCCTATCTATAAATATGGACGTACTGTATTTGTTGACACTACCTCCCTACTTATAAATATAGACGTACTGTATTTGTTGACACTCCTTGCCCGCCTATAAATATAGACGTACTGTATCTATTGACACTCCCTCCCTACCTATAAATATAGACCTACTGTATCTGTTGACACTCCCTGCCTACCTATAAATATAGACGTACTGTTTCTGTTGACACTCCCTCCCTTCCTATAAATATAGACGAACTGTATCTGTTGACACTGCCTCCCTACCTATAAATATAGACGTACTGTATCTGTTGACACTCCCTCCCTACCTATAAATATAGACGTTCTGTATTTGTTGACACTCCCTCCCTACCTATAAATATGGAAGTACTGTATTTGTTGACACCCCTTCCCTACCTATAAATATAGACGCACTGTATCTGTTGACACTCCTTGCCTACCAATAAATATGAACGTACTGTATCTGTTGACACTCCCTTCCTACATATAAATATGAACGTACTGTATCTGTTGACACTCCCTCCCCACCTATAAATATGAATGTACTGTATCTGTTGACATTCCTTCCCTACCTATAAATATAGACGTACTGTATCTGTTGACACTCCCTCCCTATCTATAAATATGGACGTACTGTATTTGTTGACACTACCTCCCTACTTATAAATATAGACGTACTGTATTTGTTGACACTCCTTGCCCACCTATAAATATAGACGTAGCTTATCTGTTGACACTCCCTCCCTACCTATAAATATAGACGTACTGTATCTGTTGACACTCCTTGCCTACCTATAAATATGGACGTACTGTATCTGTTGACACTTCCTCCCTATCTATAAATATGGACGTACTGTATTTGTTGACACTACCTCCCTACTTATAAATATAGACGTACTGTATTTGTTGACACTCCTTGCCCACCTATACATATAGACGTACTGTATCTGTTGACACTCCCTCCCTACCTATAAATATAGACCTACTGTATCTGTTGACACTCCCTCCCTACCTATAAATATGGACGTACTGTATCTGTTGACACTCCCTCCCTACCTATAAATATAGACGTACTGTATCTGTTGACACTCCCTGCCTACCTATATATATATACGTATTGTATCTGTTGACACTCCCTCCCTACCTATAAATATATACGTACTGTATCTGTTGACACACCCTCCCTACATATAAATATATACGTACTGTATCTGTTGACACTCCCTCCCTACCTATAAATATAGACGTACTGTATCTGTTGACACTCCCTCCCTACCTATAAATATAGACGTACTGTATCTGTTGACACTCCCTCCCTACCTATAAATATAGACGTACTGTATCTGTTTACACTCCCTCCCAACCTTTAAATATGGACGTACTGTATCTGTTGACACTCCCTTCCTACCTACAAATATAGACCTACTGTATCTGTTGACACTCTCCCCCTACCTATAAATATGGACTTACTGTATCTGTTGACACTCCCTGCCTACCTATAAATATAGACATACTGTATCTGTTGACACTCCCTCCCTACCTATAAATATAGACGTACTGTATCTGTTGACACTCCCTCCCTACCTATAAATATAGACGTACTGTATCTGTTGACACTCCCTCTCTACCTATAAATATGGACGTACTGTATCTATTGACACTCCCTGCCTACCTATAAATATAGACGTACTGTATCTGTTGACACTCCCTCCCTACCTATAAATATAGACGTACTGTATCTGTTGACACTCCCTCCCTACCTATAAATATAGACGTACTGTATCTGTTGACACTCCCTCCCTACCTATAAATATAGACGTACTGTTTCTGTTGACACTCCCTCCCTTCCTATAAATATAGACGAACTGTATCTGTTGACACTGCCTCCCTACCTATAAATATAGACGTACTGTATCTGTTGACACTCCCTCCCTACCTATAAATATAGACGTACTGTATTTGTTGACACTCCCTCCCTACCTATAAATATGGAAGTACTGTATTTGTTGACACTCCTTCCCTACCTATAAATATAGACGCACTGTATCTGTTGACACTCCTTGCCTACCAATAAATATGAACGTACTGTATCTGTTGACACTCCCTTCCTACATATAAGTATGAACGTACTGTATCTGTTGACACTCCCTCCCCACCTATAAATATGAATGTACTGTATCTGTTGACATTCCTTCCCTACCTATAAATATAGACGTACTGTATCTGTTGACACTCCTTGCCTACCTATAAATATGGACGTACTGTATCTGTTGACACTCCCTCCCTATCTATAAATATGGACGTACTGTATTTGTTGACACTCCCTCCCTACCTATAAATATGGACGTACTGTATCTGTTGACACTCCCTGCCTACCTATAAATATAGACGTACTGTATCTGTTTACACTCCCTCCCTACCTATGAATATGGACGTACTGTATCTTTTGACACTCGCTCCCTACCTACAAATATAGACCTACTCTATCTGTTGACACTCTCCCCCTACCTAAAAATATGGACTTACTGTATCTGTTGACACTCCCTGCCTACCTATAAATATAGACGTACTGTATCTGTTGACACTCCCTCCCTACCTAAAAATATAGACGTACTGTGTCTGTTGACACTCCCTCCCTACCTATAAATATAGACGTACTGTATCTGTTGACACTCCCTCCCTACCTATAAATATAGACGTACTGTATATGTTGACACTCCCTCCCTACCTATAAATATGGACGTACTTTATCTGTTGACACTCCTTGCCTACCTATAAATATAGACGTACTGTTTCTGTTGACACTCCCTCCCTATCTATAAATATGGACGTACTGTATTTGTTGACACTACCTCCCTACTTATAAATATAGACGTACTGTATCTGTTGACACTCGCTCCCTACCTACAAATATAGACCTACTCTATCTGTTGACACTCTCCCCTACCTATAAATATGGACTTACTGTATCTGTTGACACTCCCTGCCTACCTATAAATATAGACGTACTGTATCTGTTGACACTCCCTCCCTACCTAAAAATATAGACGTACTGTATCTGTTGACACTCCCTCCCTACCTATAAATATAGACGTACTGTATCTGTTGACACTCCCTCCCTACCTATAAATATAGACGTACTGTATCTGTTGACACTCCCTCCCTACCTATAAATATGGACGTACTTTATCTGTTGACACTCCCTGCCTACCTATAAATATAGACGTACTGTTTCTGTTGACACTCCCTCCCTTCCTATAAATATAGACGAACTGTATCTGTTGACACTGCCTCCCTACCTATAAATATAGACGTACTGTATCTGTTGACACTCCCTCCCTACCTATAAATATAGACGTACTGTATTTGTTGACACTCCCTCCCTACCTATAAATATGGAAGTACTGTATTTGTTGACACCCCTTCCCTACCTATAAATATAGACGCACTGTATCTGTTGACACTCCTTGCCTACCAATAAATATGAACGTACTGTATCTGTTGACACTCCCTTCCTACATATAAATATGAACGTACTGTATCTGTTGACACTCCCTCCCCACCTATAAATATGAATGTACTGTATCTGTTGACATTCCTTCCCTACCTATAAATATAGACTTACTGTATCTGTTGACACTCCCTGCCTACCTATAAATATAGACGTACTGTATCTGTTGACACTCCCTCCCTACCTATAAATATAGACGTACTGTATCTGTTGACACTCCCTCCTACCTATAAATATAGACGTACTGTATCTGTTGACACTCCCTCCCTACCTATAAATATAGACGTACTGTATCTGTTGACACTCCCTCCCTACCTATAAATATGGACGTACTGTATCTGTTGACACTCCCTGCCTACCTATAAATGTAGACGTACTGTTTCTGTTGACACTCCCTCCCTTCCTATAAATATAGACGTACTGTATCTGTTGACACTGCCTCCCTACCTATAAATATAGACGTACTGTATCTGTTGACACTCCCTCCCTACCTATAAATATAGACGTACTGTATTTGTTGACACTCCCTCCCTACCTATAAATATGGAAGTACTGTATTTGTTGACGCCCCTTCCCTACCTATAAATATAGACGCACTGTATCTGTTGACACTCCTTGCCTACCTATAAATATGAACGTACTGTATATGTTGACACTCCCTCCCTACATATAAATATGAACGTACTGTATCTGTTGACACTCCCTCCCCACCTATAAATATGAATGTACTGTATCTGTTGACATTCCTTCCCTACCTATAAATATAGACCTACTGTATCTGTTGACACTCCCTCCCTACCTATAAATATGGACGTACTGTATCTGTTGACACTCCCTCCCTACCTATAAATATAGACGTACTGTATCTGTTGACACTCCCTGCCTACCTATATATATATACGTATTGTATCTGTTGACACTCCCTCCCTACCTATAAATATATACGTACTGTATCTGTTGACACACCCTCCCTACCTATAAATATATACGTACTGTATCTGTTGACACTCCCTCCCTACCTATAAATATAGACGTACTGTATCTGTCGACACTCCCTCCCTACCTATAAATATAGACGTACTGTATCTGTTTACACTCCCTCCCAACCTTTAAATATGGACGTACTGTATCTGTTGACACTCCCTCCCTACCTACAAATATAGACCTACTGTATCTGTTGACACTCTCCCCCTACCTATAAATATGGACTTACTGTATCTGTTGACACTCCCTGCCTACCTATAAATATAGACATACTGTATCTGTTGACACTCCCTCCCTACCTATAAATATAGACGTACTGTATCTGTTGACACTCCCTCCCTACCTATAAATATAGACGTACTGTATCTGTTGACACTCCCTCTCTACCTATAAATATGGACGTACTGTATCTATTGACACTCCCTGCCTACCTATAAATATAGACGTACTGTATCTGTTGACACTCCCTCCCTACCTATAAATATAGACGTACTGTATCTGTTGACACTCCTTCCCTACCTATAAATATAGACGTACTGTATCTGTTGACACTCCCTCCCTACCTATAAATATAGACGTACTGTTTCTGTTGACACTCCCTCCCTTCCTATAAATATAGACGAACTGTATCTGTTGACACTGCCTCCCTACCTATAAATATAGACGTACTGTATCTGTTGACACTCCCTCCCTACCTATAAATATAGACGTACTGTATTTGTTGACACTCCCTCCCTACCTATAAATATGGAAGTACTGTATTTGTTGACACTCCTTCCCTACCTATAAATATAGACGCACTGTATCTGTTGACACTCCTTGCCTACCAATAAATATGAACGTACTGTATCTGTTGACACTCCCTTCCTACATATAAATATGAACGTACTGTATCTGTTGACACTCCCTCCCCACCTATAAATATGAATGTACTGTATCTGTTGACATTCCTTCCCTACCTATAAATATAGACGTACTGTATCTGTTGACACTCCTTGCCTACCTATAAATATGGACGTACTGTATCTGTTGACACTCCCTCCCTATCTATAAATATGGACGTACTGTATTTGTTGACACTCCCTCCCTACCTATAAATATGGACGTACTGTATCTGTTGACACTCCCTGCCTACCTATAAATATAGACGTACTGTATCTGTTTACACTCCCTCCCTACCTATGAATATGGACGTACTGTGTCTTTTGACACTCGCTCCCTACCTACAAATATAGACCTACTCTATCTGTTGACACTCTCCCCCTACCTAAAAATATGGACTTACTGTATCTGTTAACACTCCCTGCCTACCTATAAATATAGACGTACTGTATCTGTTGACACTCCCTCCCTACCTAAAAATATAGACGTACTGTATCTGTTGACACTCCCTCCCTACCTATAAATATAGACGTACTGTATCTGTTGACACTCCCTCCCTACCTATTAATATAGACGTACTGTATATGTTGACACTCCCTCCCTACCTATAAATATGGACGTACTTTATCTGTTGACACTCCTTGCCTACCTATAAATATAGACGTACTGTTTCTGTTGACACTCCCTCCCTATCTATAAATATGGACGTACTGTATTTGTTGACACTACCTCCCTACTTATAAATATAGACGTACTGTATCTGTTGACACTCGCTCCCTACCTACAAATATAGACCTACTCTATCTGTTGACACTCTCCCCTACCTATAAATATGGACTTACTGTATCTGTTGACACTCCCTGCCTACCTATAAATATAGACGTACTGTATCTGTTGACACTCCCTCCCTACCTAAAAATATAGACGTACTGTATCTGTTGACACTCCCTCCCTACCTATAAATATAGACGTACTGTATCTGTTGACACTCCCTCCCTACCTATAAATATAGACGTACTGTATCTGTTGACACTCCCTCCCTACCTATAAATATAGACGTACTGTTTCTGTTGACACTCCCTCCCTTCCTATAAATATAGACGAACTGTATCTGTTGACACTGCCTCCCTACCTATAAATATAGACGTACTGTATCTGTTGACACTCCCTCCCTACCTATAAATATAGACGTACTTTATTTGTTGACACTCCCTCCCTACCTATAAATATGGAAGTACTGTATTTGTTGACACTCCTTCCCTACCTATAAATATAGACGCACTGTATCTGTTGACACTCCTTGCCTACCAATAAATATGAACGTACTGTATCTGTTGACACTCCCTTCCTACATATAAATATGAACGTACTGTATCTGTTGACACTCCCTCCCCACCTATAAATATGAATGTACTGTATCTGTTGACATTCCTTCCCTACCTATAAATATAGACGTACTGTATCTGTTGACACTCCTTGCCTACCTATAAATATGGACGTACTGTATCTGTTGACACTCCCTCCCTATCTATAAATATGGACGTACTGTATTTGTTGACACTCCCTCCCTACCTATAAATATGGACGTACTGTATCTGTTGACACTCCCTGCCTACCTATAAATATAGACGTACTGTATCTGTTTACACTCCCTCCCTACCTATGAATATGGACGTACTGTATCTTTTGACACTCGCTCCCTACCTACAAATATAGACCTACTCTATCTGTTGACACTCTCCCCCTACCTAAAAATATGGACTTACTGTATCTGTTAACACTCCCTGCCTACCTATAAATATAGACGTACTGTATCTGTTGACACTCCCTCCCTACCTAAAAATATAGACGTACTGTATCTGTTGACACTCCCTCCCTACCTATAAATATAGACGTACTGTATCTGTTGACACTCCCTCCCTACCTATAAATATAGACGTACTGTATATGTTGACACTCCCTCCCTACCTATAAATATGGACGTACTTTATCTGTTGACACTCCTTGCCTACCTATAAATATAGACGTACTGTTTCTGTTGACACTCCCTCCCTATCTATAAATATGGACGTACTGTATTTGTTGACACTACCTCCCTACTTATAAATATAGACGTACTGTATCTGTTGACACTCGCTCCCTACCTACAAATATAGACCTACTCTATCTGTTGACACTCTCCCCTACCTATAAATATGGACTTACTGTATCTGTTGACACTCCCTGCCTACCTATAAATATAGACGTACTGTATCTGTTGACACTCCCTCCCTACCTAAAAATATAGACGTACTGTATCTGTTGACACTCCCTCCCTACCTATAAATATAGACGTACTGTATCTGTTGACACTCCCTCCCTACCTATAAATATAGACGTACTGTATCTGTTGACACTCCCTCCCTACCTATAAATATGGACGTACTTTATCTGTTGACACTCCCTGCCTACCTATAAATATAGACGTACTGTTTCTGTTGACACTCCCTCCCTTCCTATAAATATAGACGAACTGTATCTGTTGACACTGCCTCCCTACCTATAAATATAGACGTACTGTATCTGTTGACACTCCCTCCCTACCTATAAATATAGACGTACTGTATTTGTTGACACTCCCTCCCTACCTATAAATATGGAAGTACTGTATTTGTTGACACCCCTTCCCTACCTATAAATATAGACGCACTGTATCTGTTGACACTCCTTGCCTACCAATAAATATGAACGTACTGTATCTGTTGACACTCCCTTCCTACATATAAATATGAACGTACTGTATCTGTTGACACTCCCTCCCCACCTATAAATATGAATGTACTGTATCTGTTGACATTCCTTCCCTACCTATAAATATAGACTTACTGTATCTGTTGACACTCCCTGCCTACCTATAAATATAGACGTACTGTATCTGTTGACACTCCCTCCCTACCTATAAATATAGACGTACTGTATCTGTTGACACTCCCTCCTACCTATAAATATAGACGTACTGTATCTGTTGACACTCCCTCCCTACCTATAAATATAGACGTACTGTATCTGTTGACACTCCCTCCCTACCTATAAATATGGACGTACTGTATCTGTTGACACTCCCTGCCTACCTATAAATGTAGACGTACTGTTTCTGTTGACACTCCCTCCCTTCCTATAAATATAGACGTACTGTATCTGTTGACACTGCCTCCCTACCTATAAATATAGACGTACTGTATCTGTTGACACTCCCTCCCTACCTATAAATATAGACGTACTGTATTTGTTGACACTCCCTCCCTACCTATAAATATGGAAGTACTGTATTTGTTGACGCCCCTTCCCTACCTATAAATATAGACGCACTGTATCTGTTGACACTCCTTGCCTACCTATAAATATGAACGTACTGTATCTGTTGACACTCCCTCCCTACATATAAATATGAACGTACTGTATCTGTTGACACTCCCTCCCCACCTATAAATATGAATGTACTGTATCTGTTGACATTCCTTCCCTATCTATAAATATAGACGTACTGTATCTGTTGACACTCCTTGCTACCTATAAATATGGACGTACTGTATCTGTTGACACTCCCTCCCTATCTATAAATATGGACGTACTGTATTTGTTGACACTACCTCCCTACTTATAAATATAGACGGACTGTATTTGTTGACACTCCTTGCCCACCTATAAATATAGACGTAAGTTATCTGTTGACACTCCCTCACTACCTATAAATATAGACGTACTGTATCTGTTGACACTCCTTGCCTACCTATAAATATGGACGTACTGTATCTGTTGGCACTTCCTCCCTATCTATAAATATGGACGTACTGTATTTGTTGACACTACCTCCCTACTTATAAATATAGACGTACTGTATTTGTTGACACTCCTTGCCCACCTATAAATATAGACGTACTGTATCTGTTGACACTCCATCCCTACCTATAAATATAGACCTACTGTATCTGTTGACACTCCCTCCCTACCTATAAATAGGGACGTACTGTATCTGTTGACACTCCCTCCCTACCTATAAATATAGACGTACTGTATCTGTTGACACTCCCTCCCTACATATAAATATAGACGTACTGTATCTGTTGACACTCCCTCCCTACCTATAAATATGGACGTACTGTATCTGTTGACACTCCCTGCCTACCTATAAATATAGACGTATTGTATCTGTTGACACTCCCTCCCTACCTATAAATATATACGTACTGTATCTGTTGACACTCCCTCCCTACCTATAAATATGGACGTACTGTATCTGTTGACACTCCCTGCCTAACTATAAATATAGACGTACTGTATCTGTTGACACTCCCTCCCTCCCTATAAATATAGACGTACTGTATTTGTTGACACTCCCTCCCTACCTATAAATATGGACGCACTGTGTTTGTTGACACTACCTCCCTGCCTGTAAATATGGACGCACTGTATCTGTTGACACTCCCTCCCTACCTATAAATATAGACGTACTGTATCTGTTGACACTCCCTCCCTACCTATAAATGTAGACGTACTGTATTTGTTGACACTCCCTCCCTACCTATAAATATGGACGCACTGTATCTGTTGACACTCTTTGCCCACCAATAAATATAGACGCACTATATATGTTGACACTCCCTCCCTATCTATAAATATGGACGTACTGTATCTGTTGACACTCCCTCCCTGCCTATAAATATGGACGTACTGTATCTGTTGACACTCCTTGCCAATCTATAAATATAGACGTACTGTATCTGTTGACACTCCCTCCCTACCTATAAATATAGACGTACTGTGTCTGTTGACACTCACTCCCTAGCTATAAATATAGACGTACTGTATTTGTTGACACTTTTTGTCCACCTATAAATATAGACGTACTGTATTTGTTGACACTCCTTGTCCACCTATAAATATAGACGTACTGTATCTGTTGACACTCCTTGCCTACCTATAAATATGGACGTACTGTATCTGTTGACACTCCCTCCCTATCTATAAATATGGACGTACTGTATTTGTTGACACTCCCTCCCTACCTATAAATATGGACGTACTGTATCTGTTGACACTCCCTGCCTACCTATAAATATAGACGTACTGTATCTGTTTACACTCCCTCCCTACCTATGAATATGGACGTACTGTATCTTTTGACACTCGCTCCCTACCTACAAATATAGACCTACTCTATCTGTTGACACTCTCCCCCTACCTAAAAATATGGACTTACTGTATCTGTTAACACTCCCTGCCTACCTATAAATATAGACGTACTGTATCTGTTGACACTCCCTCCCTACCTAAAAATATAGACGTACTGTATCTGTTGACACTCCCTCCCTACCTATAAATATAGACGTACTGTATCTGTTGACACTCCCTCCCTACCTATAAATATAGACGTACTGTATATGTTGACACTCCCTCCCTACCTATAAATATGGACGTACTTTATCTGTTGACACTCCTTGCCTACCTATAAATATAGACGTACTGTTTCTGTTGACACTCCCTCCCTATCTATAAATATGGACGTACTGTATTTGTTGACACTACCTCCCTACTTATAAATATAGACGTACTGTATCTGTTGACACTCGCTCCCTACCTACAAATATAGACCTACTCTATCTGTTGACACTCTCCCCTACCTATAAATATGGACTTACTGTATCTGTTGACACTCCCTGCCTACCTATAAATATAGACGTACTGTATCTGTTGACACTCCCTCCCTACCTAAAAATATAGACGTACTGTATCTGTTGACACTCCCTCCCTACCTATAAATATAGACGTACTGTATCTGTTGACACTCCCTCCCTACCTATAAATATAGACGTACTGTATCTGTTGACACTCCCTCCCTACCTATAAATATGGACGTACTTTATCTGTTGACACTCCCTGCCTACCTATAAATATAGACGTACTGTTTCTGTTGACACTCCCTCCCATCCTATAAATATAGACGAACTGTATCTGTTGACACTGCCTCCCTACCTATAAATATAGACGTACTGTATCTGTTGACACTCCCTCCCTACCTATAAATATAGACGTACTGTATTTGTTGACACTCCCTCCCTACCTATAAATATGGAAGTACTGTATTTGTTGACACCCCTTCCCTACCTATAAATATAGACGCACTGTATCTGTTGACACTCCTTGCCTACCAATAAATATGAACGTACTGTATCTGTTGACACTCCCTTCCTACATATAAATATGAACGTACTGTATCTGTTGACACTCCCTCCCCACCTATAAATATGAATGTACTGTATCTGTTGACATTCCTTCCCTACCTATAAATATAGACTTACTGTATCTGTTGACACTCCCTGCCTACCTATAAATATAGACGTACTGTATCTGTTGACACTCCCTCCCTACCTATAAATATAGACGTACTGTATCTGTTGACACTCCCTCCTACCTATAAATATAGACGTACTGTATCTGTTGACACTCCCTCCCTACCTATAAATATAGACGTACTGTATCTGTTGACACTCCCTCCCTACCTATAAATATGGACGTACTGTATCTGTTGACACTCCCTGCCTACCTATAAATGTAGACGTACTGTTTCTGTTGACACTCCCTCCCTTCCTATAAATATAGACGTACTGTATCTGTTGACACTGCCTCCCTACCTATAAATATAGACGTACTGTATCTGTTGACACTCCCTCCCTACCTATAAATATAGACGTACTGTATTTGTTGACACTCCCTCCCTACCTATAAATATGGAAGTACTGTATTTGTTGACGCCCCTTCCCTACCTATAAATATAGACGCACTGTATCTGTTGACACTCCTTGCCTACCTATAAATATGAACGTACTGTATCTGTTGACACTCCCTCCCTACATATAAACATGAACGTACTGTATCTGTTGACACTCCCTCCCCACCTATAAATATGAATGTACTGTATCTGTTGACATTCCTTCCCTACCTATAAATATAGACGTACTGTATCTGTTGACACTCCTTGCTACCTATAAATATGGACGTACTGTATCTGTTGACACTCCCTCCCTATCTATAAATATGGACGTACTGTATTTGTTGACACTACCTCCCTACTTATAAATATAGACGGACTGTATTTGTTGACACTCCTTGCCCACCTATAAATATAGACGTAAGTTATCTGTTGACACTCCCTCACTACCTATAAATATAGACGTACTGTATCTGTTGACACTCCTTGCCTACCTATAAATATGGACGTACTGTATCTGTTGGCACTTCCTCCCTATCTATAAATATGGACGTACTGTATTTGTTGACACTACCTCCCTACTTATAAATATAGACGTACTGTATTTGTTGACACTCCTTGCCCACCTATAAATATAGACGTACTGTATCTGTTGACACTCCATCCCTACCTATAAATAGGGACGTACTGTATCTGTTGACACTCCCTCCCTACCTATAAATATAGACGTACTGTATCTGTTGACACTCCCTCCCTACATATAAATATAGACGTACTGTATCTGTTGACACTCCCTCCCTACCTATAAATATGGACGTACTGTATTTGTTGACACTCCTTGCCCACCTATAAATATAGACGTACTGTATCTGTTGACACTCCCTCCCTACCTATAAATAGGGACGTACTGTATCTGTTGACACTCCCTCCCTACCTATAAATATAGACGTACTGTATCTGTTGACACTCCCTCCCTACATATAAATATAGACGTACTGTATCTGTTGACACTCCCTCCCTACCTATAAATATGGACGTACTGTATCTGTTGACACTCCCTGCCTACCTATAAATATAGACGTATTGTATCTGTTGACACTCCCTCCCTACCTATAAATATATACGTACTGTATCTGTTGACACTCCCTCCCTACCTATAAATATGGACGTACTGTATCTGTTGACACTCCCTGCCTAACTATAAATATAGACGTACTGTATCTGTTGACACTCCCTCCCTCCCTATAAATATAGACGTACTGTATTTGTTGACACTCCCTCCCTACCTATAAATATGGACGCACTGTGTTTGTTGACACTACCTCCCTGCCTGTAAATATGGACGCACTGTATCTGTTGACACTCCCTCCCTACCTATAAATATAGACGTACTGTATCTGTTGACACTCCCTCCCTACCTATAAATGTAGACGTACTGTATTTGTTGACACTCCCTCCCTACCTATAAATATGGACGCACTGTATCTGTTGACACTCTTTGCCCACCAATAAATATAGACGCACTATATATGTTGACACTCCCTCCCTATCTATAAATATGGACGT
The DNA here is from genome assembly GCF_978046115.1 of Saccoglossus kowalevskii. Taxonomy (NCBI): domain Eukaryota; kingdom Metazoa; phylum Hemichordata; class Enteropneusta; family Harrimaniidae; genus Saccoglossus; species Saccoglossus kowalevskii. The sequence goes on from NC_140653.1 coordinate 36,250,042, forward strand.
ACTGTATCTGTTGACACTCCCTCCCTGCCTATAAATATGGACGTACTGTATCTGTTGACACTCCTTGCAAATCTATAAATATAGACGTACTGTATCTGTTGACACTCCCTCCCTACCTATAAATATAGACGTACTGTGTCTGTTGACACTCACTCCCTAGCTATAAATATAGACGTACTGTATTTGTTGACACTTTTTGTCCACCTATAAATATAGACGTACTGTATTTGTTGACACTCCTTGTCCACCTATAAATATAGACGTACTGTATCTGTTGACACTCCTTGCCTACCTATAAATATGGACGTACTGTATTTGTTGACACTCCCTCCCTCCCTACCTATAAATATAGACGTACTGTATTTGTTTACACTCCCTCCCTACCTATAAATATAGACGTACTGTATTTGTTGACACTCCCTCCCTACCTATAAATATAGACGTACTGTATCTGTTGACACTCCCTCCCTACCTATAAATATAGACGTACTGTATCTGTTGACACTCCCTCCCTACCTATAAATATGGACGTACTGTATCTGTTGACACTCCCTCCCTACCTATAAATAGGGACGTACTGTATCTGTTGACACTCCCTCCCTACCTATAAATATAGACGTACTGTATCTGTTGACACTCCCTCCCTACATATAAATATAGACGTACTGTATCTGTTGACACTCCCTCCCTACCTATAAATATGGACGTACTGTATCTGTTGACACTCCCTGCCTACCTATAAATATAGACGTATTGTATCTGTTGACACTCCCTCCCTACCTATAAATATATACGTACTGTATCTGTTGACACTCCCTCCCTACCTATAAATATGGACGTACTGTATCTGTTGACACTCCCTGCCTAACTATAAATATAGACGTACTGTATCTGTTGACACTCCCTCCCTCCCTATAAATATAGACGTACTGTATTTGTTGACACTCCCTCCCTACCTATAAATATGGACGCACTGTGTTTGTTGACACTACCTCCCTGCCTGTAAATATGGACGCACTGTATCTGTTGACACTCCCTCCCTACCTATAAATATAGACGTACTGTATCTGTTGACACTCCCTCCCTACCTATAAATGTAGACGTACTGTATTTGTTGACACTCCCTCCCTACCTATAAATATGGACGCACTGTATCTGTTGACACTCTTTGCCCACCAATAAATATAGACGCACTATATATGTTGACACTCCCTCCCTATCTATAAATATGGACGTACTGTATCTGTTGACACTCCCTCCCTGCCTATAAATATGGACGTACTGTATCTGTTGACACTCCTTGCCAATCTATAAATTTAGACGTACTGTATCTGTTGACACTCCCTCCCTACCTATAAATATAGACGTACTGTGTCTGTTGACACTCACTCCCTAGCTATAAATATAGACGTACTGTATTTGTTGACACTTTTTGTCCACCTATAAATATAGACGTACTGTATTTGTTGACACTCCTTGTCCACCTATAAATATAGACGTACTGTATCTGTTGACACTCCTTGCCTACCTATAAATATGGACGTACTGTATTTGTTGACACTCCCTCCCTCCCTACCTATAAATATAGACGTACTGTATTTGTTTACACTCCCTCCCTACCTATAAATATAGACGTACTGTATTTGTTGACACTCCCTCCCTACCTATAAATATAGACGTACTGTATCTGTTGACACTCCCTCCCTACCTATAAATATAGACGTACTGTATCTGTTGACACTCCCTCCCTACCTATAAATATGGACGTACTGTATCTGTTGACACTCCCTCCCTACCTATAAATATAGACGTACTGTATCTGTTGACACTCCCTCCCTCCCTACCTATAAATATAGACGTACTGTATCTGTTTACACTCCCTCCCTACCTATAAATATGGACGTACTGTATCTGTTGACACTCCCTCCCTACCTACAAATATAGACCTACTGTATCTGTTGACACTCTCCCCCTACCTATAAATATGGACTTACTGTATCTGTTGACACTCCCTGCCTACCTATAAATATAGACGTACTGTATCTGTTGACACTCCCTCCCCACCTATAAATATAGACGCACTGTATCTGTTGACACTCCCTCCCTACCTATAAATATGGACGCACTGTATCTGTTGACACTCTTTGCCCACCAATAAATATAGACGCATTATATATGTTGACACTCCCTCCCTATCTATAAATATGGACGTACTGTATCTGTTGACACTCCCTCCCTGCCTATAAATATGGCCGTACTGTATCTGTTGACACTCCTTGCCAATCTATAAATATAGACGTACTGTATCTGTTGACACTCCCTCCCTACCTATAAATATAGACGTACTGTGTCTGTTGACACTCCCTCCCTACCTATAAATATAGACGTACTGTATCTGTTGACACTCCCTCCCTACCTATAAATATAGACGTACTGTATCTGTTGACACTCCCTCCCTACCCATAAATATGGACGTACTGTATCTGTTGACACTCCCTGCCTACCTATAAATATAGACGTATTGTAACTGTTGACACTCCCTCCCTACCTATAAATATAGACGTACTGTATCTGTTGACACTCCCTCCCTACCTATAAATATAGACGTACTGTATCTGTTGACACACCCTCCCTACCTATAAATATATACGTACTGTATCTGTTGACACTCCCTCCCTACCTATAAATATGGACGTACTGTATCTGTTGACACTCCCTGCCTAACTATAAATATAGACGTACTGTATCTGTTGACACTCCCTCCCTACCTATAAATATAGACGTACTGTATTTGTTGACACTCCCTCCCTACCTATAAATATGGACGCACTGTGTTTGTTGACACTACCTCCCTGCCTATAAATATGGACGCACTGTATCTGTTGACACTCCCTCCCTACCTATAAATATAGACGTACTGTATCTGTTGACACTCCCTCCCTACCTATAAATATAGACGTACTGTATTTGTTGACACTTTTTGTCCACCTACAAATATAGACGTACTGTATTTGTTGACACTCCTTGTCCACCTATAAATATAGACGTACTGTATCTGTTGACACTCCTTGCCTACCTATAAATATGGACGTACTGTATTTGTTGACACTCCCTCCCTCCCTACCTATAAATATAGACGTACTGTATTTGTTTACACTCCCTCCCTACCTATAAATATAGACGTACTGTATTTGTTGACACTCCCTCCCTACCTATAAATATAGACGTACTGTATCTGTTGACACTCCCTCCCTACCTATAAATATAGACGTACTGTATCTGTTGACACTCCCTCCCTACCTATAAATATGGACGTACTGTATCTGTTGACACTCCCTCCCTACCTATAAATATAGACGTACTGTATCTGTTGACACTCCCTCCCTCCCTACCTATAAATATAGACGTACTGTATCTGTTTACACTCCCTCACTACCTATAAATATGGACGTACTGTATCTGTTGACACTCCCTCCCTACCTATAAATATAGACGTACTGTATCTGTTGACACTCCCTCCCTCCCTACCTATAAATATAGACGTACTGTATCTGTTGTCACTCCCTCCATACCTACAAATATAGACCTACTGTATCTGTTGACACTCTCCCCCTACCTATAAATATGGACTTACTGTATCTGTTGACACTCCCTGCCTACCTATAAATATAGACGTACTGTATCTGTTGACACTCCCTCCCTACCTATAAATATAGACGCACTGTATCTGTTGACACTCCCTTCCTACCTATAAATATAGACGTACTGTATCTGTTGACACTCCCTCCCTACCTATAAATATGGACGTACTGTATCTGTTGACACTCCCTGCCTACCTATAAATATAGACGTGCTGTATCTGTTTACACTCCCTCCCTACCTATGAATATGGACGTACTGTATCTGTTGACACTCGCTCCCTACCTACAAATATAGACCTACTGTATCTGTTGACACTCTCCCCCTACCTATAAATATGGACTTACTGTATCTGTTGACACTCCCGGCCTACCTATAAATATAGACGCACTATATATGTTGACACTCCCTCCCTATCTATAAATATGGACGTACTGTATCTGTTGACACTCCCTCCCTACCTATAAATATAGACGTACTGTATCTGTTTACACTCCCTCCCTACGTATAAATATGGACGTACTGTATCTGTTGACACTCCCTCCCTACCTACAAATATAGACCTACTGTATCTGTTGACACTCTCCCCCTACCTATAAATATGGACTTACTGTATCTGTTGACACTCCCTGCCTACCTATAAATATAGACGTACTGTATCTGTTGACACTCCCTCCCTACCTATAAATATAGACGCACTGTATCTGTTGACACTCCCTCCCTACCTATAAATATGGACGCACTGTATCTGTTGACACTCTTTGCCCACCAATGAATATAGACGCACTATATATGTTGACACTCCCTCCCTATCTATAAATATGGACGTACTGTATCTGTTGACACTCCCTCCCTGCCTATAAATATGGCCGTACTCTATCTGTTGACACTCCTTGCCAATCTATAAATATAGACGTACTGTATCTGTTGACACTCCCTCCCTACCTATAAATATAGACGTACTGTGTCTGTTGACACTCCCTCCCTACCTATAAATATAGACGTACTGTATTTGTTGACACTTTTTGTCCACCTACAAATATAGACGTACTGTATTTGTTGACACTCCTTGTCCACCTATAAATATAGACGTACTGTATCTGTTGACACTCCTTGCCTACCTATAAATATGGACGTACTGTATTTGTTGACACTCCCTCCCTCCCTACCTATAAATATAGACGTACTGTATTTGTTTACACTCCCTCCCTACCTATAAATATAGACGTACTGTATTTGTTGACACTCCCTCCCTACCTATAAATATAGACGTACTGTATCTGTTGACACTCCCTCCCTACCTATAAATATAGACGTACTGTATCTGTTGACACTCCCTCCCTACCTATAAATATGGACGTACTGTATCTGTTGACACTCCCTCCCTACCTATAAATATAGACGTACTGTATCTGTTGACACTCCCTCCCTCCCTACCTATAAATATAGACGTACTGTATCTGTTTACACTCCCTCACTACCTATAAATATGGACGTACTGTATCTGTTGACACTCCCTCCCTACCTATAAATATAGACGTACTGTATCTGTTGACACTCCCTCCCTCCCTACCTATAAATATAGACGTACTGTATCTGTTGTCACTCCCTCCATACCTACAAATATAGACCTACTGTATCTGTTGACACTCTCCCCCTACCTATAAATATGGACTTACTGTATCAGTTGACACTCCCTGCCTACCTATAAATATAGACGTACTGTTTCTGTTGACACTCCCTCCCTACCTATAAATATAGACGCACTGTATCTGTTGACACTCCCTTCCTACCTATAAATATAGACGTACTGTATCTGTTGACACTCCCTCCCTACCTATAAATATGGACGTACTGTATCTGTTGACACTCCCTGCCTACCTATAAATATAGACGTGCTGTATCTGTTTACACTCCCTCCCTACCTATGAATATGGACGTACTGTATCTGTTGACACTCGCTCCCTACCTACAAATATAGACCTACTGTATCTGTTGACACTCTCCCCCTACCTATAAATATGGACTTACTGTATCTGTTGACACTCCCGGCCTACCTATAAATATAGACGCACTATATATGTTGACACTCCCTCCCTATCTATAAATATGGACGTACTGTATCTGTTGACACTCCCTCCCTGCCTATAAATATGGCCGTACTCTATCTGTTGACACTCCTTGCCAATCTATAAATATAGACGTACTGTATCTGTTGACACTCCCTCCCTACCTATAAATATAGACGTACTGTGTCTGTTGACACTCCCTCCCTACCTATAAATATAGACGTACTGTATTTGTTGACACTTTTTGTCCACCTACAAATATAGACGTACTGTATTTGTTGACACTCCTTGTCCACCTATAAATATAGACGTACTGTATCTGTTGACACTCCTTGCCTACCTATAAATATGGACGTACTGTATTTGTTGACACTCCCTCCCTCCCTACCTCTAAATATAGTCGTACTGTATTTGTTTACACTCCCTCCCTACCTATAAATATAGACGTACTGTATTTGTTGACACTCCCTCCCTACCTATAAATATAGACGTACTGTATCTGTTGACACTCCCTCCCTACCTATAAATATAGACGTACTGTATCTGTTGACACTCCCTCCCTACCTATAAATATGGACGTTCTGTATCTGTTGACACTCCCTCCCTACCTATAAATATAGACGTACTGTATCTGTTGACACTCCCTCCCTCCCTACCTATAAATATAGACGTACTGTATCTGTTTACACTCCCTCACTACCTATAAATATGGACGTACTGTATCTGTTGACACTCCCTCCCTACCTATAAATATAGACGTACTGTATCTGTTGACACTCCCTCCCTCCCTACCTATAAATATAGACGTACTGTATCTGTTGTCACTCCCTCCCTATCTATAAATATGGACGTACTGTATCTGTTGACACTCCCTCCCTGCCTATAAATATGGCCGTACTCTATCTGTTGACACTCCCTCCCTGCCTATAAATATGGCCGTACTCTATCTGTTGACACTGCTTGCCAATCTATAAATATAGACGTACTGTATCTGTTGACACTCCCTCCCTACCTATAAATATAGACGTACTGTGTCTGTTGACACTCCCTCCCTACCTATAAATATAGACGTACTGTATTTGTTGACACTTTTTGTCCACCTACAAATATAGACGTACTGTATTTGTTGACACTCCTTGTCCACCTATAAATATAGACGTACTGTATCTGTTGACACTCCTTGCCTACCTATAAATATGGACGTACTGTATTTGTTGACACTCCCTCCCTCCCTACCTATAAATATAGACGTACTGTATTTGTTTACACTCCCTCCCTACCTATAAATATAGACGTACTGTATTTGTTGACACTCCCTCCCTACCTATAAATATAGACGTACTGTATCTGTTGACACTCCCTCCCTACCTATAAATATAGACGTACTGTATCTGTTGACACTCCCTCCCTACCTATAAATATGGACGTACTGTATCTGTTGACACTCCCTCCCTACCTATAAATATAGACGTACTGTATCTGTTGACACTCCCTCCCTCCCTACCTATAAATATAGACGTACTGTATCTGTTTACACTCCCTCACTACCTATAAATATGGACGTACTGTATCTGTTGACACTCCCTCCCTACCTATAAATATAGACGTACTGTATCTGTTGACACTCCCTCCCTCCCTACCTATAAATATAGACGTACTGTATCTGTTGTCACTCCCTCCATACCTACAAATATAGACCTACTGTATCTGTTGACACTCTCCCCCTACCTATAAATATGGACTTACTGTATCTGTTGACACTCCCTGCCTACCTATAAATATAGACGTACTGTATCTGTTGACACTCCCTCCCTACCTATAAATATAGACGCACTGTATCTGTTGACACTCCCTTCCTACCTATAAATATAGACGTACTGTATCTGTTGACACTCCCTCCCTACCTATAAATATGGACGTACTGTATCTGTTGACACTCCCTGCCTACCTATAAATATAGACGTGCTGTATCTGTTTACACTCCCTCCCTACCTATGAATATGGACGTACTGTATCTGTTGACACTCGCTCCCTACCTACAAATATAGACCTACTGTATCTGTTGACACTCTCCCCCTACCTATAAATATGGACTTACTGTATCTGTTGACACTCCCGGCCTACCTATAAATATAGACGCACTATATATGTTGACACTCCCTCCCTATCTATAAATATGGACGTACTGTATCTGTTGACACTCCCTCCCTGCCTATAAATATGGCCGTACTCTATCTGTTGACACTCCTTGCCAATCTATAAATATAGACGTACTGTATCTGTTGACACTCCCTCCCTACCTATAAATATAGACGTACTGTGTCTGTTGACACTCCCTCCCTACCTATAAATATAGACGTACTGTATTTGTTGACACTTTTTGTCCACCTACAAATATAGACGTACTGTATTTGTTGACACTCCTTGTCCACCTATAAATATAGACGTACTGTATCTGTTGACACTCCTTGCCTACCTATAAATATGGACGTACTGTATTTGTTGACACTCCCTCCCTCCCTACCTCTAAATATAGTCGTACTGTATTTGTTTACACTCCCTCCCTACCTATAAATATAGACGTACTGTATTTGTTGACACTCCCTCCCTACCTATAAATATAGACGTACTGTATCTGTTGACACTCCCTCCCTACCTATAAATATAGACGTACTGTATCTGTTGACACTCCCTCCCTACCTATAAATATGGACGTACTGTATCTGTTGACACTCCCTCCCTACCTATAAATATAGACGTACTGTATCTGTTGACACTCCCTCCCTCCCTACCTATAATTATAGACGTACTGTATCTGTTTACACTCCCTCACTACCTATAAATATGGACGTACTGTATCTGTTGACACTCCCTCCCTACCTATAAATATAGACGTACTGTATCTGTTGACACTCCCTCCCTCCCTACCTATAAATATAGACGTACTGTATCTGTTGTCACTCCCTCCATACCTACAAATATAGACCTACTGTATCTGTTGACACTCTCCCCCTACCTATAAATATGGACTTACTGTATCTGTTGACACTCCCTGCCTACCTATAAATATAGACGTACTGTATCTGTTGACACTACCTCCCTACCTATAAATATAGACGCACTGTATCTGTTGACACTCCCTTCCTACCTATAAATATAGACGTACTGTATCTGTTGACACTCCCTCCCTACCTATAAATATGGACGTACTGTATCTGTTGACACTCCCTGCCTACCTATAAATATAGACGTGCTGTATCTGTTTACACTCCCTCCCTACCTATGAATATGGACGTACTGTATCTGTTGACACTCGCTCCCTACCTACAAATATAGACCTACTGTATCTGTTGACACTCTCCCCCTACCTATAAATATGGACTTACTGTATCTGTTGACACTCCCGGCCTACCTATAAATATAGACGTACTGTATCTGTTGACACTCCCTCCCTACCTATAAATATAGACGTACTGTATCTGTTGACACTCCCTCCCTACCTATAAATATAGACGTACTGTATCTGTTGACACTCCCTCCCTACCTATAAATATAGACGTACTGTATCTATTGACACTCCCTCCCTACCTATAAATATGGACGTACTGTATCTGTTGACACTCCCTGCCTACCTATAAATATAGACGTACTGTTTCTGTTGACACTCCCTCCCTTCCTATAAATATAGACGTACTGTATCAGTTGACACTGCCTCCCAACCTATAAATATAGACGTACTGTATTTGTTGACACTCTTTGTCCACCTATAAATATAGAAGTACTGTATTTGTTGACACTACCTCCCTACTTATAAATATAGACGTACTGTATTTGTTGACACTCCTTGCCCACCTATAAATATAGACGTACCTTATCTGTTGACACTCCCTGCCTAACTATAAATATAGACGTACTGTATCTGTTGACACTCCCTCCCTCCCTATAAATATAGACGTACTGTATTTGTTGACACTCCCTCCCTACCTATAAATATGGACGCACTGTGTTTGTTGACACTACATCCCTGCCTGTAAATATGGACGCACTGTATCTGTTGACACTCCCTCCCTACCTATAAATATAGACGTACTGTATCTGTTGACACTCCCTCCCTACCTATAAATGTAGACGTACTGTATTTGTTGACACTCCCTCCCTACCTATAAATATGGACGCACTGTATCTGTTGACACTCTTTGCCCACCAATAAATATAGACGCACTATATATGTTGACACTCCCTCCCTATCTATAAATATGGACGTACTGTATCTGTTGACACTCCCTCCCTGCCTATAAATATGGACGTACTGTATCTGTTGACACTCCTTGCCAATCTATAAATATAGACGTACTGTATCTGTTGACACTCCCTCCCTACCTATAAATATAGACGTACTGTGTCTGTTGGCACTCACTCCCTAGCTATAAATATAGACGTACTGTATTTGTTGACACTTTTTGTCCACCTATAAATATAGACGTACTGTATTTGTTGACACTCCTTGTCCACCTATAAATATAGACGTACTGTATCTGTTGACACTCCTTGCCTACCTATAAATATGGACGTACTGTATTTGTTGACACTCCCTCCCTCCCTACCTATAAATATAGACGTACTGTATTTGTTTACACTCCCTCCCTACCTATAAATATAGACGTACTGTATTTGTTGACACTCCCTCCCTACCTATAAATATAGACGTACTGTATCTGTTGACACTCCCTCCCTACCTATAAATATAGACGTACTGTATCTGTTGACACTCCCTCCCTACCTATAAATATGGACGTACTGTATCTGTTGACACTCCCTCCCTACCTATAAATATAGACGTACTGTATCTGTTGACACTCCCTCCCTCCCTACCTATAAATATAGACGTACTGTATCTGTTTACACTCCCTCCCTACCTATAAATATGGACGTACTGTATCTGTTGACACTCCCTCCCTACCTACAAATATAGACCTACTGTATCTGTTGACACTCTCCCCCTACCTATAAATATGGACTTACTGTATCTGTTGACACTCCCTGCCTACCTATAAATATAGACGTACTGTATCTGTTGACACTCCCTCCCCACCTATAAATATAGACGCACTGTATCTGTTGACACTCCCTCCCTACCTATAAATATGGACGCACTGTATCTGTTGACACTCTTTGCCCACCAATAAATATAGACGCATTATATATGTTGACACTCCCTCCCTATCTATAAATATGGACGTACTGTATCTGTTGACACTCCCTCCCTGCCTATAAATATGGCCGTACTGTATCTGTTGACACTCCTTGCCAATCTATAAATATAGACGTACTGTATCTGTTGACACTCCCTCCCTACCTATAAATATAGACGTACTGTGTCTGTTGACACTCCCTCCCTACCTATAAATATAGACGTACTGTATCTGTTGACACTCCCTCCCTACCTATAAATATAGACGTACTGTATCTGTTGACACTCCCTCCCTACCTATAAATATGGACGTACTGTATCTGTTGACACTCCCTCCCTACCTACAAATATAGACCTACTGTATCTGTTGACACTCTCCCCCTACCTATAAATATGGACTTACTGTATCTGTTGACACTCCCTGCCAACCTATAAATATAGACGTATTGTAACTGTTGACACTCCCTCCCTACCTATAAATATAGACGTACTGTATCTATTGACACTCCCTCCCTACCTATAAATATAGACGTACTGTATCTGTTGACACACCCTCCCTACCTATAAATATATACGTACTGTATCTGTTGACACTCCCTCCCTACCTATAAATATGGACGTACTGTATCTGTTGACACTCCCTGCCTAACTATAAATATAGACGTACTGTATCTGTTGACACTCCCTCCCTACCTATAAATATAGACGTACTGTATTTGTTGACACTCCCTCCCTACCTATAAATATGGACGCACTGTGTTTGTTGACACTACCTCCCTGCCTATAAATATAGACGTACTGTATCTGTTGACACTCCCTCCCTACCTATAAATGTAGACGTACTGTATTTGTTGACACTCCCTCCCTATCTATAAATATGGACGCACTGTATCTGTTGACACTCTTTGCCCACCAATAAATATAGACGCACTATATATGTTGACACTCCCTCCCTATCTATAAATATGGACGTACTGTATCTGTTGACACTCCCTCCCTGCCTATAAATATGGACGTACTGTATCTGTTGACACTCCTTGCCAATCTATAAATATAGACGTACTGTATCTGTTGACACTCCCTCCCTACCCAGAAATATAGACGTACTGTGTCTGTTGACACTCACTCCCTAGCTATAAATATAGACGTACTGTATTTGTTGACACTTTTTGTCCACCTATAAATATAGACGTACTGTATTTGTTGACACTCCTTGTCCACCTATAAATATAGACGTACTGTATCTGTTGACACTCCTTGCCTACCTATAAATATGGACGTACTGTATTTGTTGACACTCCCTCCCTCCCTACCTATAAATATAGACGTACTGTATTTGTTTACACTCCCTCCCTACCTATAAATATAGACGTACTGTATTTGTTGACACTCCCTCCCTACCTATAAATATAGACGTACTGTATCTGTTGACACTCCCTCCCTACCTATAAATATAGACGTACTGTATCTGTTGACACTCCCTCCCTACCTATAAATATGGACGTACTGTATCTGTTGACACTCCCTCCCTACCTATAAATATAGACGTACTGTATCTGTTGACACACCCTCCCTCCCTACCTATAAATATAGACGTACTGTATCTGTTTACACTCCCTCCCTACCTATAAATATGGACGTACTGTATCTGTTGACACTCCCTCCCTACCTACAAATATAGACCTACTGTATCTGTTGACACTCTCCCCCTACCTATAAATATGGACTTACTGTATCTGTTGACACTCCCTGCCTACCTATAAATATAGACGTACTGTATCTGTTGACACTCCCTCCCCACCTATAAATATAGACGCACTGTATCTGTTGACACTCCCTCCCTACCTATAAATATGGACGCACTGTATCTGTTGACACTCTTTGCCCACCAATAAATATAGACGCATTATATATGTTGACACTCCCTCCCTATCTATAAATATGGACGTACTGTATCTGTTGACACTCCCTCCCTGCCTATAAATATGGCCGTACTGTATCTGTTGACACTCCTTGCCAATCTATAAATATAGACGTACTGTATCTGTTGACACTCCCTCCCTACCTATAAATATAGACGTACTGTGTCTGTTGACACTCCCTCCCTACCTATAAATATAGACGTACTGTATCTGTTGACACTCCCTCCCTACCTATAAATATAGACGTACTGTATCTGTTGACACTCCCTCCCTACCTATAAATATGGACGTACTGTATCTGTTGACACTCCCTGCCTACCTATAAATATAGACGTATTGTAACTGTTGACACTCCCTCCCTACCTATAAATATAGACGTACTGTATCTGTTGACACTCCCTCCCTACCTATAAATATAGACGTACTGTATCTGTTGACACACCCTCCCTACCTATAAATATATACGTACTGTATCTGTTGACACTCCCTCCCTACCTATAAATATGGACGTACTGTATCTGTTGACACTCCCTGCCTAACTATAAATATAGACGTACTGTATCTGTTGACACTCCCTCCCTACCTATAAATATAGACGTACTGTATTTGTTGACACTCCCTCCCTACCTATAAATATGGACGCACTGTGTTTGTTGACACTACCTCCCTGCCTATAAATATGGACGCACTGTGTATGTTGACACTACCTCCCTGCCTGTAAATATGGACGCACTGTATCTGTTGACACTCCCTCCCTACCTATAAATATAGACGTACTGTATCTGTTGACACTCCCTCCCTACCTATAAATGTAGACGTACTGTATTTGTTGACACTCCCTCCCTACCTATAAATATGGACGCACTGTATCTGTTGACACTCTTTGCCCACCAATAAATATAGACGCACTATATATGTTGACACTCCCTCCCTATCTATAAATATGGACGTACTGTATCTGTTGACACTCCCTCCCTGCCTATAAATATGGACGTACTGTATCTGTTGACACTCCTTGCCAATCTATAAATATAGACGTACTGTATCTGTTGACACTCCCTCCCTACCTATAAATATAGACGTACTGTGTCTGTTGACACTCACTCCCTAGCTATAAATATAGACGTACTGTATTTGTTGACACTTTTTGTCCACCTATAAATATAGACGTACTGTATTTGTTGACACTCCTTGTCCACCTATAAATATAGACGTACTGTATCTGTTGACACTCCTTGCCTACCTATAAATATGGACGTACTGTATTTGTTGACACTCCCTCCCTCCCTACCTATAAATATAGACGTACTGTATTTGTTTACACTCCCTCCCTACCAATAAATATAGACGTACTGTATTTGTTGACACTCCCTCCCTACCTATAAATATAGACGTACTGTATCTGTTGACACTCCCTCCCTACCTATAAATATAGACGTACTGTATCTGTTGACACTCCCTCCCTACCTATAAATATGGACGTACTGTATCTGTTGACACTCCCTCCCTACCTATAAATATAGACGTACTGTATCTGTTGACACTCCCTCCCTCCCTACCTACAAATATAGACCTACTGTATCTGTTGACACTCTCCCCTACCTATAAATATGGACTTACTGTATCTGTTGACACTCCCTGCCTACCTATAAATATAGACGTACTGTAACTGTTGACACTCCCTCCCCACCTATAAATATAGACGCACTGTATCTGTTGACACTCCCTCCCTACCTATAAATATGGACGCACTGTATCTGTTGACACTCTTTGCCCACCAATAAATATAGACGCATTATATATGTTGACACTCCCTCCCTATCTATAAATATGGACGTACTGTATCTGTTGACACTCCCTCCCTGCCTATAAATATGGCCGTACTGTATCTGTTGACACTCCTTGCCAATCTATAAATATAGACGTACTGTATCTGTTGACACTCCCTCCCTACCTATAAATATAGACGTACTGTGTCTGTTGACACTCCCTCCCTACCTATAAATATAGACGTACTGTATCTGTTGACACTCCCTCCCTACCTATAAATATAGACGTACTGTATCTGTTGACACTCCCTCCCTACCTATAAATATGGACGTACTGTATCTGTTGACACTCCCTGCCTACCTATAAATATAGACGTATTGTATCTGTTGACACTCCCTCCCTACCTATGAATATGGACGTACTGTATCTGTTGACACTCGCTCCCTACCTAGAAATATAGACGTACTGTATCTGTTGACACTCGCTCCCTACCTAGAAATATAGACCTACTGTATCTGTTGACACTCCCTCCCTACCTATAAATATAGACGTACTGTATCTGTTGACACTCCCTCCCTACCTATAAATATAGACGTACTGTATCTATTGACACTCCCTCCCTACCTATAAATATGGACGTACTGTATCTGTTGACACTCCCTGCCTACCTATAAATATAGACGTACTGTTTCTGTTGACACTCCCTCCCTTCCTATAAATATAGACGTACTGTATCAGTTGACACTGCCTCCCTACCTATAAATATAGACGTACTGTATTTGTTGACACTCTTTGTCCACCTATAAATATAGACGTACTGTATTTGTTGACACTCCTTGTCCACCTATAAATATAGACGTACTGTATTTGTTGACACTCCCTCCCTACCTATAAATATGGACGTACTGTATCTGTTGACACCCCTTGCCTACCTAAAAATATGGACGTACTGTATTTGTTGACACTCCCTCCCTACCTATAAATATAGACGTACTGTATTTGTTTATACTCCCTCCCTACCTATAAATATAGACGTAATGTATTTGTTGACACTCCCTCCCTACCTATAAATATAGACGTACTGTATCTGTTGACACTCCTCCCTACCTATAAATATAGACGTACTGTATTTGTTGACACTCCCTCCCTACCTATAAATATGGAAGTACAGTATTTGTTGACACCCTTTCCCTACCTATAAATATAGACGTACTGTATCTGTTGACACTCCTTGCCTACCTATAAATATAGACGTACTGTATTTGTTGACACTCCCTCCCTACCTATAAATATGGAAGTACTGTATTTGTTGACACCCCTTCCCTACCTATATATATAGACGTACTGTATCTGTTGACCCTCCTTGCCTACCTATAAATATGGACGTACTGTATCTGTTGAAACTCTCTCCCTACCTATAAATATGAACGTACTGTATCTGTTGACACTCCCTCCCTACCAATAAATATAGACGTACTGTATCTGTTGACACTCCCTCCCTACCTATAAATATGGACGTACTGTATCTGTTGAAACTCTCTCTCTACCTATAAATATGAACGTACTGTATCTGTTGACACTCCCTCCCTACCTATAAATATAGACGTACTGTATCTGTTGACACTCCCTCCCTACCTATAAATATGGACGTACTGTATCTGTTGACACTCCCTGCCTACCTATAAATATAGACGTACTGTATCTGTTGACACTCCCTCCCTACCTATAAATATAGACGTACTGTATCTGTTGACACTCCCTCCCTACCTATAAATATAGACGTACTGTATTTGTTGACACTCCCTCCCTACCTATAAATATGGAAGTACTGTATTTGTTGACACCCCTTCCCTACCTATATATATATAGACGTACTGTATCTGTTAACACTCCTTGCCTACCTATAAATATGGACGTACTGTATCTGTTGAAACTCTCTCCCTACCTATAAATATGAACGTACTGTATCTGTTGACACTCCCTCCCTACCTATAAATATAGACGTACTGTATCTGTTGACACTCCCTCCCTATCTATAAATATGGACGTACTGTATCTGTTGACACTCCCTCCCTGCCTATAAATATAGACATACTGTATCTGTTGACACTCCCTCCCTACCTATAAATATAGACGCACTGTATCTGTTGACACTCCCTGCCTACCTATAAATATAGACGTACTGTATCTGTTGACACTCCCTCCCTACCTATAAATATAGACGCACTGTATCTTTTGACACTCCCTCCCTACCAATAAATATGGACGCACTGTATCTGTTGACACTCTTTGCCCACCAATAAATATAGACGCACTATATATGTTGACACTCCCTCCCTATCTATAAATATGGACGTACTGTATCTGTTGACACTCCCTCCCTACCTAGAAATATAGACGTACTGTATCTGTTGACACTCGCTCCCTACCTAGAAATATAGACCTACTGTATCTGTTGACACTCTCCCCCTACCTATAAATATGGACTTACTGTATCTGTTGACACTCCCTCCCTATCTATAAATATGGACGTACTGTATCTGTTGACACTCCCTCCCTGCCTATAAATATAGACGTACTGTATCTGTTGACACTCCCTCCCTACCTATAAATATAGACGCACTGTATCTGTTGACACTCCCTGCCTACCTATAAATATAGACGTACTGTATCTGTTGACACTCCCTCCCTACCTATAAATATAGACGTACTGTATCTGTTGACACTCCCTCCCTACCTATAAATATGGACGTACTGTATCTGTTGACACTCCCTGCCTACCTATAAATATAGACGTATTGTATCTGTTGACACTCCCTCCCTACCTATGAATATGGACGTACTGTATCTGTTGACACTCGCTCCCTACCTAGAAATATAGACGTACTGTATCTGTTGACACTCGCTCCCTACCTAGAAATATAGACCTACTGTATCTGTTGACACTCTCCCCCTACCTATAAATATGGACTTACTGTATCTGTTGACACTCCCGGCCTACCTATAAATATAGACGTACTGTATCTGTTGACACTCCCTCCCTACCTATAAATATAGACGTACTGTATCTGTTGACACTCCCTCCCTACCTATAAATATAGACGTACTGTATCTGTTGACACTCCCTCCCTACCTATAAATATAGACGTACTGTATCTATTGACACTCCCTCCCTACCTATAAATATGGACGTACTGTATCTGTTGACACTCCCTGCCTACCTATAAATATAGACGTACTGTTTCTGTTGACACTCCCTCCCTTCCTATAAATATAGACGTACTGTATCAGTTGACACTGCCTCCCTACCTATAAATATAGACGTACTGTATTTGTTGACACTCTTTGTCCACCTATAAATATAGACGTACTGTATTTGTTGACACTCCTTGTCCACCTATAAATATAGACGTACTGTATTTGTTGACACTCCCTCCCTACCTATAAATATGGACGTACTGTATCTGTTGACACCCCTTGCCTACCTAAAAATATGGACGTACTGTATTTGTTGACACTCCCTCCCTACCTATAAATATAGACGTACTGTATTTGTTTATACTCCCTCCCTACCTATAAATATAGACGTAATGTATTTGTTGACACTCCCTCCCTACCTATAAATATAGACGTACTGTATCTGTTGACACTCCTCCCTACCTATAAATATAGACGTACTGTATTTGTTGACACTCCCTCCCTACCTATAAATATGGAAGTACAGTATTTGTTGACACCCTTTCCCTACCTATAAATATAGACGTACTGTATCTGTTGACACTCCTTGCCTACCTATAAATATAGACGTACTGTATTTGTTGACACTCCCTCCCTACCTATAAATATGGAAGTACTGTATTTGTTGACACCCCTTCCCTACCTATATATATAGACGTACTGTATCTGTTGACCCTCCTTGCCTACCTATAAATATGGACGTACTGTATCTGTTGAAACTCTCTCCCTACCTATAAATATGAACGTACTGTATCTGTTGACACTCCCTCCCTACCAATAAATATAGACGTACTGTATCTGTTGACACTCCCTCCCTACCTATAAATATGGACGTACTGTATCTGTTGAAACTCTCTCTCTACCTATAAATATGAACGTACTGTATCTGTTGACACTCCCTCCCTACCTATAAATATAGACGTACTGTATCTGTTGACACTCCCTCCCTACCTATAAATATGGACGTACTGTATCTGTTGACACTCCCTGCCTACCTATAAATATAGACGTACTGTATCTGTTGACACTCCCTCCCTACCTATAAATATAGACGTACTGTATCTGTTGACACTCCCTCCCTACCTATAAATATAGACGTACTGTATTTGTTGACACTCCCTCCCTACCTATAAATATGGAAGTACCGTATTTGTTGACACCCCTTCCCTACCTATATATATATAGACGTACTGTATCTGTTAACACTCCTTGCCTACCTATAAATATGGACGTACTGTATCTGTTGAAACTCTCTCCCTACCTATAAATATGAACGTACTGTATCTGTTGACACTCCCTCCCTACCTATAAATATAGACGTACTGTATCTGTTGACACTCCCTCCCTATCTATAAATATGGACGTACTGTATCTGTTGACACTCCCTCCCTGCCTATAAATATAGACGTACTGTATCTGTTGACACTCCCTCCCTACCTATAAATATAGACGCACTGTATCTGTTGACACTCCCTGCCTACCTATAAATATAGACGTACTGTATCTGTTGACACTCCCTCCCTACCTATAAATATAGACGCACTGTATCTTTTGACACTCCCTCCCTACCAATAAATATGGACGCACTGTATCTGTTGACACTCTTTGCCCACCAATAAATATAGACGCACTATATATGTTGACACTCCCTCCATATCTATAAATATGGACGTACTGTATCTGTTGACACTCCCTCCCTGCCTATAAATATGGCCGTACTGTATCTGTTGACACTCCTTGCCAATCTATAAATATAGACGTACTGTATCTGTTGACACTCCCACCCTACCTATAAATATAGACGTACTGTGTCTGTTGACACTCCCTCCCTACCTCAAAATATAGACGTACTGTATTTGTTGACACTTTTTGTCCACCTATAAATATAGACGTAGTGTATTTGTTGACACTCCTTGTCCACCTATAAATATAGACGTACTGTATCTGTTGACACTCCTTGCCTACCTATAAATATGGACGTACTGTATTTGTTGACACTCCCTCCCTCCCTACCTATAAATATAGACGTACTGTATTTGTTTACACTCACTCCCTCCCTACCTATAAATATAGACGTACTGTATTTGTTGACACTCCCTCCCTACCTATAAATATAGACGTACTGTATCTGTTGACACTCCCTCCCTACCTATAAATATAGACGTACTGTATCTGTTGACACTCCCTCCCTACCTATAAATATGGACGTACTGTATCTGTTGACACTCCCTCCCTACCTATAAATATAGACGTACTGTATCTGTTGACACTCCCTCCCTCCCTACCTATAAATATAGACGTACTGTATCTGTTTACACTCCCTCACTACCTATAAATATGGACGTACTGTATCTGTTGACACTCCCTCCCTACCTATAATTATAGACGTACTGTATCTGTTGACACTCCCTCTCTCCCTACCTATAAATATAGACGTACTGTATCTGTTGTCACTCCCTCCCTACCTATAAATATAGACGTACTGTATCTGTTGACACTCCCTCCCTCCCTACCTATAAATATAGACGTACTGTATCTGTTTACACTCCCTCACTACCTATAAATATGGACGTACTGTATCTGTTGACACTCCCTCCCTACCTATAAATATAGACGTACTGTATCTGTTGACACTCCCTCCCTCCCTACCTATAAATATAGACGTACTGTATCTGTTGTCACTCCCTCCCTACCTACAAATATAGACCTACTGTATCTGTTGACACTCTCCCCCTACCTATAAATATGGACTTACTGTATCTGTTGACACTCCCTGCCTACCTATAAATATAGACGTACTGTATCTGTTGACACTACCTCCCTACCTATAAATATAGACGCACTGTATCTGTTGACACTCCCTTCCTACCTATAAATATAGACGTACTGTATCTGTTGACACTCCCTCCCTACCTATAAATATGGACGTACTGTATCTGTTGACACTCCCTGCCTACCTATAAATATAGACGTGCTGTATCTGTTTACACTCCCTCCCTACCTATGAATATGGACGTACTGTATCTGTTGACACTCGCTCCCTACCTACAAATATAGACCTACTGTATCTGTTGACACTCTCCCCCTACCTATAAATATGGACTTACTGTATCTGTTGACACTCCCGGCCTACCTATAAATATAGACGTACTGTATCTGTTGACACTCCCTCCCTACCTATAAATATAGACGTACTGTATCTGTTGACACTCCCTCCCTACCTATAAATATAGACGTACTGTATCTGTTGACACTCCCTCCCTATCTATAAATATAGACGTACTGTATCTATTGACACTCCCTTCCTACCTCTAAATATGGACGTACTGTATCTGTTGACACTCCCTGCCTACCTATAAATATAGACGTACTGTTTCTGTTGACACTCCCCCCCTTCCTATAAATATAGACGTACTGTATCAGTTGACACTGCCTCCATACCTATAAATATAGACGTACTGTATTTGTTGACACTCTTTGTCCACCTATAAATATAGACGTACTGTATTTGTTGACACTCCTTGTCCACCTATAAATATAGACGTACTGTATTTGTTGACACTCCCTCCCTACCTATAAATATGGACGTACTGTATCTGTTGACACCCCTTGCCTACCTAAAAATATGGACGTACTGTATTTGTTGACACTCCCTCCCTACCTATAAATATAGACGTACAGTATTTGTTTATACTTCCTCCCTACCTATAAATATAGACGTAATGTATTTGTTGACACTCCCTCCCTACCTATAAATATAGACGTACTGTATCTGTTGACACTCCTCTCTACCTATAAATATAGACGTACTGTATCTGTTGACACTCCTTGCCTACCTATAAATATGGACGTACTGTATTTGTTGACACTCCCTCCCTTCCTACCTATAAATATAGACGTACTGTATTTGTTTACACTCCCTCCCTACCTATAAATATAGACGTACTGTATTTGTTGACACTCCCTCCCTACCTATAAATATAGACGTACTGTATCTGTTGACACTCCCTCCCTACCTATAAATATAGACGTACTGTATCTGTTGACACTCCATCCCTACCTATAAATATGGACGTACTGTATCTGTTGACACTCCCTCCCTACCTATAAATATAGACGTACTGTATCTGTTGACACTCCCTCCCTCCCTACCTATAAATATAGACGTACTGTATCTCTTTACACTCCCTCCCTACCTATAAATATGGACGTACTGTATCTGTTGACACTCCCTCCCTACCTACAAATATAGACCTACTGTATCTGTTGACACTCTCCCCCTACCTATAAATATGGACTTACTGTATCTGTTGACACTCCCTGCCTACCTATAAATATAGACGTACTGTATCTGTTGACACTCCCTCCCTACCTATAAATATAGACGCACTGTATCTTTTGACACTCCCTCCCTACCAATAAATATGGACGCACTGTATCTGTTGACACTCTTTGCCCACCAATAAATATAGACGCACTATATATGTTGACACTCCCTCCCTATCTATAAATATATACGTACTGTATCTGTTGACACTCCCTCCCTGCCTATAAATATGGCCGTACTGTATCTGTTGACACTCCTTGCCAATCTATAAATATAGACGTACTGTATCTGTTGACACTCCCTCCCTACCTATAAATATAGACGTACTGTGTCTGTTGACACTCCCTCCCTACCTATAAATATAGACGTACTGTATTTGTTGACACTTTTTGTCCACCTATAAATATAGACGTACTGTATTTGTTGACACTCCTTGTCCACCTATAAATATAGACGTACTGTATCTGTTGACACTCCTTGCCTACCTATAAATATGGACGTACTGTATTTGTTGACACTCCCTCCCTCCCTACCTATAAATATAGACGTACTGTATTTGTTTACACTCCCTCCCTACCTATAAATATAGACGTACTGTATTTGTTGACACTCCCTCCCTACCTATAAATATAGACGTACTGTATCTGTTGACACTCCCTCCCTACCTATAAATATAGACGTACTGTATCTGTTGACACTCCCTCCCTACCTATAAATAATGACGTACTGTATCTGTTGACACTCCCTCCCTACCTATAAATATAGACGTACTGTATCTGTTGACACTCCCTCCCTCCCTACCTATAAATATAGACGTACTGTATCTGTTTACACTCCCTCACTACCTATAAATATGGACGTACTGTATCTGTTGACACTCCCTCCCTACCTATAATTATAGACGTACTGTATCTGTTGACACTCCTTGCCTACCTATAAATATGGACGTACTGTATTTGTTGACACTCCCTCCCTTCCTACCTATAAATATAGACGTACTGTATTTGTTTACACTCCCTCCCTACCTATAAATATAGACGTACTGTATTTGTTGACACTCCCTCCCTACCTATAAATATAGACGTACTGTATCTGTTGACACTCCCTCCCTACCTATAAATATAGACGTACTGTATCTGTTGACACTCCATCCCTACCTATAAATATGGACGTACTGTATCTGTTGACACTCCCTCCCTACCTATAAATATAGACGTACTGTATCTGTTGACACTCCCTCCCTCCCTACCTATAAATATAGACGTACTGTATCTCTTTACACTCCCTCCCTACCTATAAATATGGACGTACTGTATCTGTTGATACTCCCTCCCTACCTACAAATATAGACCTACTGTATCTGTTGACACTCTCCCCCTACCTATAAATATGGACTTACTGTATCTGTTGACACTCCCTGCCTACCTATAAATATAGACGTACTGTATCTGTTGACACTCCCTCCCTACCTATAAATATAGACGCACTGTATCTTTTGACACTCCCTCCCTACCAATAAATATGGACGCACTGTATCTGTTGACACTCTTTGCCCACCAATAAATATAGACGCACTATATATGTTGACACTCCCTCCCTATCTATAAATATGGACGTACTGTATCTGTTGACACTCCCTCCCTGCCTATAAATATGGCCGTACTGTATCTGTTGACACTCCTTGCCAATCTATAAATATAGACGTACTGTATCTGTTGACACTCCCTCCCTACCTATAATTATAGACGTACTGTGTCTGTTGACACTCCCTCCCTACCTATAAATATAGACGTACTGTATTTGTTGACACTTTTTGTCCACCTATAAATATAGACGTACTGTATTTGTTGACACTCCTTGTCCACCTATAAATATAGACGTACTGTATCTGTTGACACTCCTTGCCTACCTATAAATATGGACGTACTGTATTTGTTGACACTCCCTCCCTCCCTACCTATAAATATAGACGTACTGTATTTGTTTACACTCCCTCCCTACCTATAAATATAGACGTACTGTATTTGTTGACACTCCCTCCCTACCTATAAATATAGACGTACTGTATCTGTTGACACTCCCTCCCTACCTATAAATATAGACGTACTGTATCTGTTGACACTCCCTCCCTACCTATAAATATGGACGTACTGTATCTGTTGACACTCCCTCCCTACCTATAAATATAGACGTACTGTATCTGTTGACACTCCCTCCCTCCCTACCTATAAATATAGACGTACTGTATCTGTTTACACTCCCTCACTACCTATAAATATGGACGTACTGTATCTGATGACACTCCCTCCCTACCTATAAATATAGACGTACTGTATCTGTTGACACTCCCTCCCTCCCTACCTATAAATATAGACGTACTGTATCTGTTGTCACTCCCTCCCTACCTACAAATATAGACCTACTGTATCTGTTGACACTCTCCCCCTACCTATAAATATGGACTTACTGTATCTGTTGACACTCCCTGCCTACCTATAAATATAGACGCACTGTATCTGTTGACACTCCCTTCCTACCTATAAATATAGACGTACTGTATCTGTTGACACTCCCTCCCTACCTATAAATATGGACGTACTGTATCTGTTGACACTCCCTGCCTACCTATAAATATAGACGTGCTGTATCTGTTTACACTCCCTCCCTACCTATGAATATGGACGTACTGTATCTGTTGACACTCGCTCCCTACCTAGAAATATAGACCTACTGTATCTGTTGACACTCTCCCCCTACCTATAAATATGGACTTACTGTATCTGTTGACACTCCCGGCCTACCTATAAATATAGACGTACTGTATCTGTTGACACTCCCTCCATACCTATAAATATAGACGTACTGTATCTGTTGACACTCACTCCCTACCTATGAATATGGACGTACTGTATCTGTTGACACTCGCTCCCTACCTATAAATATAGACGTACTGTATCTGTTGACACTCGCTCCCTACCTAGAAATATAGACCTACTGTATCTGTTGACACTCTCCCCCTACCTATAAATATGGACTTACTGTATCTGTTGACACTCCCGGCCTACCTATAAATATAGACGTACTGTATCTGTTGACACTCCCTCCCTACCTATAAATATAGACGTACTGTATCTGTTGACACTCCCTCCCTACCTATAAATATAGACGTACTGTATCTGTTGACACTCCCTCCCTACCTATAAATATAGACGTACTGTATCTATTGACACTCCCTCCCTACCTATAAATATGGACGTACTGTATCTGTTGACACTCCCTGCCTACCTATAAATATAGACGTACTGTTTCTGTTGACACTCCCTCCCTTCCTATAAATATAGACGTACTGTATCAGTTGACACTGCCTCCCTACCTATAAATATAGACGTACTGTATTTGTTGACACTCTTTGTCCACTTATAAATATAGACGTACTGTATTTGTTGACACTCCTTGTCCACCTATAAATATAGACGTACTGTATTTGTTGACACTCCCTCCCTACCTATAAATATGGACGTACTGTATCTGTTGACACCCCTTGCCTACCTAAAAATATGGACGTACTGTATTTGTTGACACTCCCTCCCTACCTATAAATATAGACGTACTGTATTTGTTTATACTCCCTCCCTACCTATAAATATAGACGTAATGTATTTGTTGACACTCCCTCCCTACCTATAAATATAGACGTACTGTATCTGTTGACACTCCTCCCTACCTATAAATATAGACGTACTGTATTTGTTGACACTCCCTCCCTACCTATAAATATGGAAGTACAGTATTTGTTGACACCCTTTCCCTACCTATAAATATAGACGTACTGTATCTGTTGACACTCCTTGCCTACCTATAAATATAGACGTACTGTATTTGTTGACACTCCCTCCCTACCTATAAATATGGAAGTACTGTATTTGTTGACACCCCTTCCCTACCTATATATATAGACGTACTGTATCTGTTGACCCTCCTTGCCTACCTATAAATATGGACGTACTGTATCTGTTGAAACTCTCTCCCTACCTATAAATATGAACGTACTGTATCTGTTGACACTCCCTCCCTACCAATAAATATAGACGTACTGTATCTGTTGACACTCCCTCCCTACCTATAAATATAGACGCACTGTATCTTTTGACACTCCCTCCCTACCAATAAATATGGACGCACTGTATCTGTTGACACTCTTTGCCCACCAATAAATATAGACGCACTATATATGTTGACACTCCCTCCCTATCTATAAATATATACGTACTGTATCTGTTGACACTCCCTCCCTGCCTATAAATATGGCCGTACTGTATCTGTTGACACTCCTTGCCAATCTATAAATATAGACGTACTGTATCTGTTGACACTCCCTCCCTACCTATAAATATAGACGTACTGTGTCTGTTGACACTCCCTCCCTACCTATAAATATAGACGTACTGTATTTGTTGACACTTTTTGTCCACCTATAAATATAGACGTACTGTATTTGTTGACACTCCTTGTCCACCTATAAATATAGACGTACTCTATCTGTTGACACTCCTTGCCTACCTATAAATATGGACGTACTGTATTTGTTGACACTCCCTCCCTCCCTACCTATAAATATAGACGTACTGTATTTGTTTACACTCCCTCCCTACCTATAAATATAGACGTACTGTATTTGTTGACACTCCCTCCCTACCTATAAATATAGACGTACTGTATCTGTTGACACTCCCTCCCTACCTATAAATATAGACGTACTGTATCTGTTGACACTCCCTCCCTACCTATAAATATGGACGTACTGTATCTGTTGACACTCCCTCCCTACCTATAAATATAGACGTACTGTATCTGTTGACACTCCCTCCCTACCTATAAATATAGACGTACTGTATCTGTTGACACTCCCTCCCTACCTATAAATATAGACGTACTGTATCTGTTGACACTCCATCCCTACCTATAAATATGGACGTACTGTATCTGTTGACACTCCCTCCCTACCTATAAATATAGACGTACTGTATCTGTTGACACTCCCTCCCTCCCTACCTATAAATATAGACGTACTGTATCTCTTTACACTCCCTCCCTACCTATAAATATGGACGTACTGTATCTGTTGACACTCCCTCCCTACCTACAAATATAGACCTACTGTATCTGTTGACACTCTCCCCCTACCTATAAATATGGACTTACTGTATCTGTTGACACTCCCTGCCTACCTATAAATATAGACGTACTGTATCTGTTGACACTCCCTCCCTACCTATAAATATAGACGCACTGTATCTTTTGACACTCCCTCCCTACCAATAAATATGGACGCACTGTATCTGTTGACACTCTTTGCCCACCAATAAATATAGACGCACTATATATGTTGACACTCCCTCCCTATCTATAAATATGGACGTACTGTATCTGTTGACACTCCCTCCCTGCCTATAAATATGGCCGTACTGTATCTGTTGACACTCCTTGCCAATCTATAAATATAGACGTACTGTATCTGTTGACACTCCCTCCCTACCTATAATTATAGACGTACTGTGTCTGTTGACACTCCCTCCCTACCTATAAATATAGACGTACTGTATTTGTTGACACTTTTTGTCCACCTATAAATATAGACGTACTGTATTTGTTGACACTCCTTGTCCACCTATAAATATAGACGTACTGTATCTGTTGACACTCCTTGCCTACCTATAAATATGGACGTACTGTATTTGTTGACACTCCCTCCCTCCCTACCTATAAATATAGACGTACTGTATTTGTTGACACTCCCTCCCTACCTATAAATATAGACGTACTGTATCTGTTGACACTCCCTCCCTACCTATAAATATAGACGTACTGTATTTGTTGACACTCCCTCCCTACCTATAAATATGGAAGTACTGTATTTGTTGACACCCCTTCCCTACCTATATATATATAGACGTACTGTATCTGTTAACACTCCTTGCCTACCTATAAATATGGACGTACTGTATCTGTTGAAACTCTCTCCCTACCTATAAATATGAACGTACTGTATCTGTTGACACTCCCTCCCTACCTATAAATATAGACGTACTGTATCTGTTGACACTCCCTCCCTATCTATAAATATGGACGTACTGTATCTGTTGACACTCCCTCCCTGCCTATAAATATAGACGTACTGTATCTGTTGACACTCCCTCCCTACCTATAAATATAGACGCACTGTATCTGTTGACACTCCCTGCCTACCTATAAATATAGACGTACTGTATCTGTTGACACTCCCTCCCTACCTATAAATATAGACGCACTGTATCTTTTGACACTCCCTCCCTACCAATAAATATGGACGCACTGTATCTGTTGACACTCTTTGCCCACCAATAAATATAGACGCACTATATATGTTGACACTCCCTCCCTATCTATAAATATGGACGTACTGTATCTGTTGACACTCCCTCCCTGCCTATAAATATGGCCGTACTGTATCTGTTGACACTCCTTGCCAATCTATAAATATAGACGTACTGTATCTGTTGACACTCCCACCCTACCTATAAATATAGACGTACTGTGTCTGTTGACACTCCCTCCCTACCTATAAATATAGACGTACTGTATTTGTTGACACTTTTTGTCCACCTATAAATATAGACGTAGTGTATTTGTTGACACTCCTTGTCCACCTATAAATATAGACGTACTGTATCTGTTGACACTCCTTGCCTACCTATAAATATGGACGTACTGTATTTGTTGACACTCCCTCCCTCCCTACCTATAAATATAGACGTACTGTATTTGTTTACACTCCCTCCCTACCTATAAATATAGACGTACTGTATTTGTTGACACTCCCTCCCTACCTATAAATATAGACGTACTGTATCTGTTGACACTCCCTCCCTACCTATAAATATAGACGTACTGTATCTGTTGACACTCCCTCCCTACCTATAAATATGGACGTACTGTATCTGTTGACACTCCCTCCCTACCTATAAATATAGACGTACTGTATCTGTTGACACTCCCTCCCTCCCTACCTATAAATATAGACGTACTGTATCTGTTTACACTCCCTCACTACCTATAAATATGGACGTACTGTATCTGTTGACACTCCCTCCCTACCTATAATTATAGACGTACTGTATCTGTTGACACTCCTTGCCTACCTATAAATATGGACGTACTGTATTTGTTGACACTCCCTCCCTTCCTACCTATAAATATAGACGTACTGTATTTGTTTACACTCCCTCCCTACCTATAAATATAGACGTACTGTATTTGTTGACACTCCCTCCCTACCTATAAATATAGACGTACTGTTTCTGTTGACACTCCCTCCCTACCTATAAATATAGACGTACTGTATCTGTTGACACTCCATCCCTACCTATAAATATGGACGTACTGTATCTGTTGACACTCCCTCCCTACCTATAAATATAGACGTACTGTATCTGTTGACACTCCCTCCCTCCCTACCTATAAATATAGACGTACTGTATCTCTTTACACTCCCTCCCTACCTATAAATATGGACGTACTGTATCTGTTGACACTCCCTCCCTACCTACAAATATAGACCTACTGTATCTGTTGACACTCTCCCCCTACCTATAAATATGGACTTACTGTATCTGTTGACACTCCCTGCCTACCTATAAATATAGACGTACTGTATCTGTTGACACTCCCTCCCTACCTATAAATATAGACGCACTGTATCTTTTGACACTCCCTCCCTACCAATAAATATGGACGCACTGTATCTGTTGACACTCTTTGCCCACCAATAAATATAGACGCACTATATATGTTGACACTCCCTCCCTATCTATAAATATGGACGTACTGTATCTGTTGACACTCCCTCCCTGCCTATAAATATGGCCGTACTGTATCTGTTGACACTCCTTGCCAATCTATAAATATAGACGTACTGTATCTGTTGACACTCCCTCCCTACCTATAATTATAGACGTACTGTGTCTGTTGACACTCCCTCCCTACCTATAAATATAGACGTACTGTATTTGTTGACACTTTTTGTCCACCTATAAATATAGACGTACTGTATTTGTTGACACTCCTTGTCCACCTATAAATATAGACGTACTGTATCTGTTGACACTCCTTGCCTACCTATAAATATGGACGTACTGTATTTGTTGACACTCCCTCCCTCCCTACCTATAAATATAGACGTACTGTATTTGTTGACACTCCCTCCCTACCTATAAATATAGACGTACTGTATCTGTTGACACTCCCTCCCTACCTATAAATATAGACGTACTGTATTTGTTGACACTCCCTCCCTACCTATAAATATGGAAGTACTGTATTTGTTGACACCCCTTCCCTACCTATATATATATAGACGTACTGTATCTGTTAACACTCCTTGCCTACCTATAAATATGGACGTACTGTATCTGTTGAAACTCTCTCCCTACCTATAAATATGAACGTACTGTATCTGTTGACACTCCCTCCCTACCTATAAATATAGACGTACTGTATCTGTTGACACTCCCTCCCTATCTATAAATATGGACGTACTGTATCTGTTGACACTCCCTCCCTGCCTATAAATATAGACGTACTGTATCTGTTGACACTCCCTCCCTACCTATAAATATAGACGCACTGTATCTGTTGACACTCCCTGCCTACCTATAAATATAGACGTACTGTATCTGTTGACACTCCCTCCCTACCTATAAATATAGACGCACTGTATCTTTTGACACTCCCTCCCTACCTATAAATATAGACGTACTGTATCTGTTGACACTCCCTCCCTACCTATAAATATGGACGTACTGTATCTGTTGACACTCCCTCCCTACCTATAAATATAGACGTACTGTATCTGTTGACACTCCCTCCCTCCCTACCTATAAATATAGACGTACTGTATCTGTTTACACTCCCTCACTACCTATAAATATGGACGTACTGTATCTGTTGACACTCCCTCCCTACCTATAATTATAGACGTACTGTATCTGTTGACACTCCCTCTCTCCCTACCTATAAATATAGACGTACTGTATCTGTTGTCACTCCCTCCCTACCTATAAATATAGACGTACTGTATCTGTTGACACTCCCTCCCTCCCTACCTATAAATATAGACGTACTGTATCTGTTTACACTCCCTCACTACCTATAAATATGGACGTACTGTATCTGTTGACACTCCCTCCCTACCTATAAATATAGACGTACTGTATCTGTTGACACTCCCTCCCTCCCTACCTATAAATATAGACGTACTGTATCTGTTGTCACTCCCTCCCTACCTACAAATATAGACCTACTGTATCTGTTGACACTCTCCCCCTACCTATAAATATGGACTTACTGTATCTGTTGACACTCCCTGCCTACCTATAAATATAGACGTACTGTATCTGTTGACACTACCTCCCTACCTATAAATATAGACGCACTGTATCTGTTGACACTCCCTTCCTACCTATAAATATAGACGTACTGTATCTGTTGACACTCCCTCCCTACCTATAAATATGGACGTACTGTATCTGTTGACACTCCCTGCCTACCTATAAATATAGACGTGCTGTATCTGTTTACACTCCCTCCCTACCTATGAATATGGACGTACTGTATCTGTTGACACTCGCTCCCTACCTACAAATATAGACCTACTGTATCTGTTGACACTCTCCCCCTACCTATAAATATGGACTTACTGTATCTGTTGACACTCCCGGCCTACCTATAAATATAGACGTACTGTATCTGTTGACACTCCCTCCCTACCTATAAATATAGACGTACTGTATCTGTTGACACTCCCTCCCTACCTATAAATATAGACGTACTGTATCTGTTGACACTCCCTCCCTATCTATAAATATAGACGTACTGTATCTATTGACACTCCCTTCCTACCTATAAATATGGACGTACTGTATCTGTTGACACTCCCTGCCTACCTATAAATATAGACGTACTGTTTCTGTTGACACTCCCCCCCCCTTCCTATAAATATAGACGTACTGTATCAGTTGACACTGCCTCCCTACCTATAAATATAGACGTACTGTATTTGTTGACACTCTTTGTCCACCTATAAATATAGACGTACTGTATTTGTTGACACTCCTTGTCCACCTATAAATATAGACGTACTGTATTTGTTGACACTCCCTCCCTACCTATAAATATGGACGTACTGTATCTGTTGACACCCCTTGCCTACCTAAAAATATGGACGTACTGTATTTGTTGACACTCCCTCCCTACCTATAAATATAGACGTACAGTATTTGTTTATACTTCCTCCCTACCTATAAATATAGACGTAATGTATTTGTTGACACTCCCTCCCTACCTATAAATATAGACGTACTGTATCTGTTGACACTCCTCCCTACCTATAAATATAGACGTACTGTATCTGTTGACACTCCTTGCCTACCTATAAATATGGACGTACTGTATTTGTTGACACTCCCTCCCTTCCTACCTATAAATATAGACGTACTGTATTTGTTTACACTCCCTCCCTACCTATAAATATAGACGTACTGTATTTGTTGACACTCCCTCCCTACCTATAAATATAGACGTACTGTATCTGTTGACACTCCCTCCCTACCTATAAATATAGACGTACTGTATCTGTTGACACTCCATCCCTACCTATAAATATGGACGTACTGTATCTGTTGACACTCCCTCCCTACCTATAAATATAGACGTACTGTATCTGTTGACACTCCCTCCCTCCCTACCTATAAATATAGACGTACTGTATCTCTTTACACTCCCTCCCTACCTATAAATATGGACGTACTGTATCTGTTGACACTCCCTCCCTACCTACAAATATAGACCTACTGTATCTGTTGACACTCTCCCCCTACCTATAAATATGGACTTACTGTATCTGTTGACACTCCCTGCCTACCTATAAATATAGACGTACTGTATCTGTTGACACTCCCTCCCTACCTATAAATATAGACGCACTGTATCTTTTGACACTCCCTCCCTACCAATAAATATGGACGCACTGTATCTGTTGACACTCTTTGCCCACCAATAAATATAGACGCACTATATATGTTGACACTCCCTCCCTATCTATAAATATATACGTACTGTATCTGTTGACACTCCCTCCCTGCCTATAAATATGGCCGTACTGTATCTGTTGACACTCCTTGCCAATCTATAAATATAGACGTACTGTATCTGTTGACACTCCCTCCCTACCTATAAATATAGACGTACTGTGTCTGTTGACACTCCCTCCCTACCTATAAATATAGACGTACTGTATTTGTTGACACTTTTTGTCCACCTATAAATATAGACGTACTGTATTTGTTGACACTCCTTGTCCACCTATAAATATAGACGTACTGTATCTGTTGACACTCCTTGCCTACCTATAAATATGGACGTACTGTATTTGTTGACACTCCCTCCCTCCCTACCTATAAATATAGACGTACTGTATTTGTTTACACTCCCTCCCTACCTATAAATATAGACGTACTGTATTTGTTGACACTCCCTCCCTACCTATAAATATAGACGTACTGTATCTGTTGACACTCCCTCCCTACCTATAAATATAGACGTACTGTATCTGTTGACACTCCCTCCCTACCTATAAATAATGACGTACTGTATCTGTTGACACTCCCTCCCTACCTATAAATATAGACGTACTGTATCTGTTGACACTCCCTCCCTCCCTACCTATAAATATAGACGTACTGTATCTGTTTACACTCCCTCACTACCTATAAATATGGACGTACTGTATCTGTTGACACTCCCTCCCTGCCTATAATTATAGACGTACTGTATCTGTTGACACTCCTTGCCTACCTATAAATATGGACGTACTGTATTTGTTGACACTCCCTCCCTTCCTACCTATAAATATAGACGTACTGTATTTGTTTACACTCCCTCCCTACCTATAAATATAGACGTACTGTATTTGTTGACACTCCCTCCCTACCTATAAATATAGACGTACTGTATCTGTTGACACTCCCTCCCTACCTATAAATATAGACGTACTGTATCTGTTGACACTCCATCCCTACCTATAAATATGGACGTACTGTATCTGTTGACACTCCCTCCCTACCTATAAATATAGACGTACTGTATCTGTTGACACTCCCTCCCTCCCTACCTATAAATATAGACGTACTGTATCTCTTTACACTCCCTCCCTACCTATAAATATGGACGTACTGTACCTGTTGACACTCCCTCCCTACCTACAAATATAGACCTACTGTATCTGTTGACACTCTCCCCCTACCTATAAATATGGACTTACTGTATCTGTTGACACTCCCTGCCTACCTATAAATATAGACGTACTGTATCTGTTGACACTCCCTCCCTACCTATAAATATAGACGCACTGTATCTTTTGACACTCCCTCCCTACCAATAAATATGGACGCACTGTATCTGTTGACACTCTTTGCCCACCAATAAATATAGACGCACTATATATGTTGACACTCCCTCCCTATCTATAAATATGGACGTACTGTATCTGTTGACACTCCCTCCCTGCCTATAAATATGGCCGTACTGTATCTGTTGACACTCCTTGCCAATCTATAAATATAGACGTACTGTATCTGTTGACACTCCCTCACTACCTGTAATTATAGACGTACTGTGTCTGTTGACACTCCCTCCCTACCTATAAATATAGACGTACTGTATTTGTTGACACTTTTTGTCCACCTATAAATATAGACGTACTGTATTTGTTGACACTCCTTGTCCACCTATAAATATAGACGTACTGTATCTGTTGACACTCCTTGCCTACCTATAAATATGGACGTACTGTATTTGTTGACACTCCCTCCCTCCCTACCTATAAATATAGACGTACTGTATTTGTTTACACTCCCTCCCTACCTATAAATATAGACGTACTGTATTTGTTGACACTCCCTCCCTACCTATAAATATAGACGTACTGTATCTGTTGACACTCCCTCCCTACCTATAAATATAGACGTACTGTATCTGTTGACACTCCCTCCCTACCTATAAATATGGACGTACTGTATCTGTTGACACTCCCTCCCTACCTATAAATATAGACGTACTGTATCTGTTGACACTCCCTCCCTCCCTACCTATAAATATAGACGTACTGTATCTGTTTACACTCCCTCACTACCTATAAATATGGACGTACTGTATCTGATGACACTCCCTCCCTACCTATAAATATAGACGTACTGTATCTGTTGACACTCCCTCCCTCCCTACCTATAAATATAGACGTACTGTATCTGTTGTCACTCCCTCCCTACCTACAAATATAGACCTACTGTATCTGTTGACACTCTCCCCCTACCTATAAATATGGACTTACTGTATCTGTTGACACTCCCTGCCTACCTATAAATATAGACGTACTGTATCTGTTGACACTCCCTCCCTACCTATAAATATAGACGCACTGTATCTGTTGACACTCCCTTCCTACCTATAAATATAGACGTACTGTATCTGTTGACACTCCCTCCCTACCTATAAATATGGACGTACTGTATCTGTTGACACTCCCTGCCTACCTATAAATATAGACGTGCTGTATCTGTTTACACTCCCTCCCTACCTATGAATATGGACGTACTTTATCTGTTGACACTCGCTCCCTACCTAGAAATATAGACCTACTGTATCTGTTGACACTCTCCCCCTACCTATAAATATGGACTTACTGTATCTGTTGACACTCCCGGCCTACCTATAAATATAGACGTACTGTATCTGTTGACACTCCCTCCCTACCTATAAATATAGACGTACTGTATCTGTTGACACTCACTCCCTACCTATGAATATGGACGTACTGTATCTGTTGACACTCGCTCCCTACCTAGAAATATAGACGTACTGTATCTGTTGACACTCGCTCCCTACCTAGAAATATAGACCTACTGTATCTGTTGACACTCTCCCCCTACCTATAAATATGGACTTACTGTATCTGTTGACACTCCCGGCCTACCTATAAATATAGACGTACTGTATCTGTTGACACTCCCTCCCTACCTATAAATATAGACGTACTGTATCTGTTGACACTCCCTCCCTACCTATAAATATAGACGTACTGTATCTGTTGACACTCCCTCCCTACCTATAAATATAGACGTACTGTATCTATTGACACTCCCTCCCTACCTATAAATATGGACGTACTGTATCTGTTGACACTCCCTGCCTACCTATAAATATAGACGTACTGTTTCTGTTGACACTCCCTCCCTACCTATAAATATAGACGTACTGTATTTGTTGACACTTTTTGTCCACCTATAAATATAGACGTACTGTATTTGTTGACACTCCTTGTCCACCTATAAATATAGACGTACTGTATCTGTTGACACTCCTTGCCTACCTATAAATATGGACGTACTGTATTTGTTGACACTCCCTCCCTCCCTACCTATAAATATAGACGTACTGTATTTGTTTACACTCCCTCCCTACCTATAAATATAGACGTACTGTATTTGTTGACACTCCCTCCCTACCTATAAATATAGACGTACTGTATCTGTTGACACTCCCTCCCTACCTATAAATATAGACGTACTGTATCTGTTGACACTCCCTCCCTACCTATAAATATGGACGTACTGTATCTGTTGACACTCCCTCCCTACCTATAAATATAGACGTACTGTATCTGTTGACACTCCCTCCCTCCCTACCTATAAATATAGACGTACTGTATCTGTTTACACTCCCTCACTACCTATAAATATGGACGTACTGTATCTGATGACACTCCCTCCCTACCTATAAATATAGACGTACTGTATCTGTTGACACTCCCTCCCTCCCTACCTATAAATATAGACGTACTGTATCTGTTGTCACTCCCTCCCTACCTACAAATATAGACCTACTGTATCTGTTGACACTCTCCCCCTACCTATAAATATGGACTTACTGTATCTGTTGACACTCCCTGCCTACCTATAAATATAGACGTACTGTATCTGTTGACACTCCCTCCCTACCTATAAATATAGACGCACTGTATCTGTTGACACTCCCTTCCTACCTATAAATATAGACGTACTGTATCTGTTGACACTCCCTCCCTACCTATAAATATGGACGTACTGTATCTGTTGACACTCCCTGCCTACCTATAAATTATAGACGTGCTGTATCTGTTTACACTCCCTCCCTACCTATGAATATGGACGTACTTTATCTGTTGACACTCGCTCCCTACCTAGAAATATAGACCTACTGTATCTGTTGACACTCTCCCCCTACCTATAAATATGGACTTACTGTATCTGTTGACACTCCCGGCCTACCTATAAATATAGACGTACTGTATCTGTTGACACTCCCTCCCTACCTATAAATATAGACGTACTGTATCTGTTGACACTCACTCCCTACCTATGAATATGGACGTACTGTATCTGTTGACACTCGCTCCCTACCTAGAAATATAGACGTACTGTATCTGTTGACACTCGCTCCCTACCTAGAAATATAGACCTACTGTATCTGTTGACACTCTCCCCCTACCTATAAATATGGACTTACTGTATCTGTTGACACTCCCGGCCTACCTATAAATATAGACGTACTGTATCTGTTGACACTCCCTCCCTACCTATAAATATAGACGTACTGTATCTGTTGACACTCCCTCCCTACCTATAAATATAGACGTACTGTATCTGTTGACACTCCCTCCCTACCTATAAATATAGACGTACTGTATCTATTGACACTCCCTCCCTACCTATAAATATGGACGTACTGTATCTGTTGACACTCCCTGCCTACCTATAAATATAGACGTACTGTATCAGTTGACACTGCCTCCCTACCTATAAATATAGACGTACTGTATTTGTTGACACTCTTTGTCCACTTATAAATATAGACGTACTGTATTTGTTGACACTCCTTGTCCACCTATAAATATAGACGTACTGTATTTGTTGACACTCCCTCCCTACCTATAAATATGGACGTACTGTATCTGTTGACACCCCTTGCCTACCTAAAAATATGGACGTACTGTATTTGTTGACACTCCCTCCCTACCTATAAATATAGACGTACTGTATTTGTTTATACTCCCTCCCTACCTATAAATATAGACGTAATGTATTTGTTGACACTCCCTCCCTACCTATAAATATAGACGTACTGTATCTGTTGACACTCCTCCCTACCTATAAATATAGACGTACTGTATTTGTTGACACTCCCTCCCTACCTATAAATATGGAAGTACAGTATTTGTTGACACCCTTTCCCTACCTATAAATATAGACGTACTGTATCTGTTGACACTCCTTGCCTACCTATAAATATAGACGTACTGTATTTGTTGACACTCCCTCCCTACCTATAAATATGGAAGTACTGTATTTGTTGACACCCCTTCCCTACCTATATATATAGACGTACTGTATATGTTGACCCTCCTTGCCTACCTATAAATATGGACGTACTGTATCTGTTGAAACTCTCTCCCTACCTATAAATATGAACGTACTGTATCTGTTGATACTCCCTCCCTACCAATAAATATAGACGTACTGTATCTGTTGACACTCCCTCCCTACCTATAAATATAGACGCACTGTATCTTTTGACACTCCCTCCCTACCAATAAATATGGACGCACTGTATCTGTTGACACTCTTTGCCCACCAATAAATATAGACGCACTATATATGTTGACACTCCCTCCCTATCTATAAATATATACGTACTGTATCTGTTGACACTCCCTCCCTGCCTATAAATATGGCCGTACTGTATCTGTTGACACTCCTTGCCAATCTATAAATATAGACGTACTGTATCTGTTGACACTCCCTCCCTACCTATAAATATAGACGTACTGTGTCTGTTGACACTCCCTCCCTACCTATAAATATAGACGTACTGTATTTGTTGACACTTTTTGTCCACCTATAAATATAGACGTACTGTATTTGTTGACACTCCTTGTCCACCTATAAATATAGACGTACTGTATCTGTTGACACTCCTTGCCTACCTATAAATATGGACGTACTGTATTTGTTGTTGTTGACACTCCCTCCCTCCCTACCTATAAATATAGACGTACTGTATTTGTTTACACTCCCTCCCTACCTATAAATATAGACGTACTGTATTTGTTGACACTCCCTCCCTACCTATAAATATAGACGTACTGTATCTGTTGACACTCCCTCCCTACCTATAAATATAGACGTACTGTATCTGTTGACACTCCCTCCCTACCTATAAATATGGACGTACTGTATCTGTTGACACTCCCTCCCTACCTATAAATATAGACGTACTGTATCTGTTGACACTCACTCCCTACCTATGAATATGGACGTACTGTATCTGTTGACACTCGCTCCCTACCTAGAAATATAGACGTACTGTATCTGTTGACACTCGCTCCCTACCTAGAAATATAGACCTACTGTATCTGTTGACACTCTCCCCCTACCTATAAATATGGACTTACTGTATCTGTTGACACTCCCGGCCTACCTATAAATATAGACGTACTGTATCTGTTGACACTCCCTCCCTACCTATAAATATAGACGTACTGTATCTGTTGACACTCCCTCCCTACCTATAAATATAGACGTACTGTATCTGTTGACACTCCCTCCCTACCTATAAATATAGACGTACTGTATCTATTGACACTCCCTCCCTACCTATAAATATGGGACGTACTGTATCTGTTGACACTCCCTGCCTACCTATAAATATAGACGTACTGTTTCTGTTGACACTCCCTCCCTTCCTATAAATATAGACGTACTGTATCAGTTGACACTGCCTCCCTACCTATAAATATAGACGTACTGTATTTGTTGACACTCTTTGTCCACTTATAAATATAGACGTACTGTATTTGTTGACACTCCTTTTCCACCTATAAATATAGACGTACTGTATTTGTTGACACTCCCTCCCTACCTATAAATATGGACGTACTGTATCTGTTGACACCCCTTGCCTACCTAAAAATATGGACGTACTGTATTTGTTGACACTCCCTCCCTACCTATAAATATAGACGTACTGTATTTGTTTATACTCCCTCCCTACCTATAAATATAGACGTAATGTATTTGTTGACACTCCCTCCCTACCTATAAATATAGACGTACTGTATCTGTTGACACTCCTCCCTACCTATAAAATATAGACGTACTGTATTTGTTGACACTCCCTCCCTAACCTATAAATATGGAAGTACAGTATTTGTTGACACCCTTTCCCTACCTATAAATATAGACGTACTGTATCTGTTGACACTCCTTGCCTACCTATAAATATAGACGTACTGTATTTGTTGACACTCCCTCCCTACCTATAAATATAGACGTACTGTATCTGTTGACACTCACTCCCTACCTATGAATATGGACGTACTGTATCTGTTGACACTCGCTCCCTACCTAGAAATATAGACGTACTGTATCTGTTGACACTCGCTCCCTACCTAGAAATATAGACCTACTGTATCTGTTGACACTCTCCCCCTACCTATAAATATGGACTTACTGTATCTGTTGACACTCCCGGCCTACCTATAAATATAGACGTACTGTATCTGTTGACACTCCCTCCCTACCTATAAATATAGACGTACTGTATCTGTTGACACTCCCTCCCTACCTATAAATATAGACGTACTGTATCTGTTGACACTCCCCTCCCTACCTATAAATATAGACGTACTGTATCTATTGACACTCCCTCCCTACCTATAAATATGGACGTACTGTATCTGTTGACACTCCCTGCCTACCTATAAATATAGACGTACTGTTTCTGTTGACACTCCCTCCCTTCCTATAAATATAGACGTACTGTATCAGTTGACACTGCCTCCCTACCTATAAATATAGACGTACTGTATTTGTTGACACTCTTTGTCCACTTATAAATATAGACGTACTGTATTTGTTGACACTCCTTGTCCACCTATAAATATAGACGTACTGTATTTGTTGACACTCCCTCCCTACCTATAAATATGGACGTACTGTATCTGTTGACACCCCTTGCCTACCTAAAAATATGGGACGTACTGTATTTGTTGACACTCCCTCCCTACCTATAAATATAGACGTACTGTATTTGTTTATACTCCCTCCCTACCTATAAATATAGACGTAATGTATTTGTTGACACTCCCTCCCTACCTATAAATATAGACGTACTGTATCTGTTGACACTCCTCCCTACCTATAAATATAGACGTTACTGTATTTGTTGACACTCCCTCCCTACCTATAAAATATGGAAGTACAGTATTTGTTGACACCCTTTCCCTACCTATAAATATAGACGTACTG
This sequence comes from Saccoglossus kowalevskii, assembly GCF_978046115.1. Taxonomy (NCBI): domain Eukaryota; kingdom Metazoa; phylum Hemichordata; class Enteropneusta; family Harrimaniidae; genus Saccoglossus; species Saccoglossus kowalevskii. The sequence goes on from NC_140653.1 coordinate 36,291,633, forward strand.
TATCTGTTGACACTCCTTGCCTACCTATAAATATAGACGTACTGTATTTGTTGACACTCCCTCCCTACCTATAAATATGGAAGTACTGTATTTGTTGACACCCCTTTCCCTACCTATATATATAGACGTACTGTATATGTTGACCCTCCTTGCCTACCTATAAATATGGACGTACTGTATCTGTTGAAACTCTCTCCCTACCTATAAATATGAACGTACTGTATCTGTTGATACTCCCTCCCTACCAATAAATATAGACGTACTGTATCTGTTGACACTCCCTCCCTACCTATAAATATAGACGCACTGTATCTTTTGACACTCCCTCCCTACCAATAAATATGGACGCACTGTATCTGTTGACACTCTTTGCCCACCAATAAATATAGACGCACTATATATGTTGACACTCCCTCCCTATCTATAAATATATACGTACTGTATCTGTTGACACTCCCTCCCTGCATATAAATATGGCCGTACTGTATCTGTTGACACTCCTTGCCAATCTATAAATATAGACGTACTGTATCTGTTGACACTCCCTCCCTACCTATAAATATAGACGTACTGTGTCTGTTGACACTCCCTCCCTACCTATAAATATAGACGTACTGTATTTGTTGACACTTTTTGTCCACCTATAAATATAGACGTACTGTATTTGTTGACACTCCTTGTCCACCTATAAATATAGACGTACTGTATCTGTTGACACTCCTTGCCTACCTATAAATATGGACGTACTGTATTTGTTGACACTCCCTCCCTCCCTACCTATAAATATAGACGTACTGTATTTGTTTACACTCCCTCCCTACCTATAAATATAGACGTACTGTATTTGTTGACACTCCCTCCCTACCTATAAATATAGACGTACTGTATCTGTTGACACTCCCTCCCTACCTATAAATATAGACGTACTGTATCTGTTGACACTCCCTCCCTACCTATAAATATGGACGTACTGTATCTGTTGACACTCCCTCCCTACCTATAAATATAGACGTACTGTATCTGTTGACACTCACTCCCTACCTATGAATATGGACGTACTGTATCTGTTGACACTCGCTCCCTACCTAGAAATATAGACGTACTGTATCTGTTGACACTCGCTCCCTACCTAGAAATATAGACCTACTGTATCTGTTGACACTCTCCCCCTACCTATAAATATGGACTTACTGTATCTGTTGACACTCCCGGCCTACCTATAAATATAGACGTACTGTATCTGTTGACACTCCCTCCCTACCTATAAATATAGACGTACTGTATCTGTTGACACTCCCTCCCTACCTATAAATATAGACGTACTGTATCTGTTGACACTCCCTCCCTACCTATAAATATAGACGTACTGTATCTATTGACACTCCCTCCCTACCTATAAATATGGACGTACTGTATCTGTTGACACTCCCTGCCTACCTATAAATATAGACGTACTGTTTCTGTTGACACTCCCTCCCTTCCTATAAATATAGACGTACTGTATCAGTTGACACTGCCTCCCTACCTATAAATATAGACGTACTGTATTTGTTGACACTCTTTGTCCACTTATAAATATAGACGTACTGTATTTGTTGACACTCCTTGTCCACCTATAAATATAAACGTACTGTATTTGTTGACACTCCCTCCCTACCTATAAATATGGACGTACTGTATCTGTTGACACCCCTTGCCTACCTAAAAATATGGACGTACTGTATTTGTTGACACTCCCTCCCTACCTATAAATATAGACGTACTGTATTTGTTTATACTCCCTCCCTACCTATAAATATAGACGTAATGTATTTGTTGACACTCCCTCCCTACCTATAAATATAGACGTACTGTATCTGTTGACACTCCTCCCTACCTATAAATATAGACGTACTGTATTTGTTGACACTCCCTCCCTACCTATAAATATGGAAGTACAGTATTTGTTGACACCCTTTCCCTACCTATAAATATAGACGTACTGTATCTGTTGACACTCCTTGCCTACCTATAAATATAGACGTACTGTATTTGTTGACACTCCCTCCCTACCTATAAATATGGAAGTACTGTATTTGTTGACACCCCTTCCCTACCTATATATATAGACGTACTGTATCTGTTGACCCTCCTTGCCTACCTATAAATATGGACGTACTGTATCTGTTGAAACTCTCTCCCTACCTATAAATATGAACGTACTGTATCTGTTGATACTCCCTCCCTACCAATAAATATAGACGTACTGTATCTGTTGACACTCCCTCCCTACCTATAAATATAGACGCACTGTATCTTTTGACACTCCCTCCCTACCAATAAATATGGACGCACTGTATCTGTTGACACTCTTTGCCCACCAATAAATATAGACGCACTATATATGTTGACACTCCCTCCCTATCTATAAATATATACGTACTGTATCTGTTGACACTCCCTCCCTGCCTATAAATATGGCCGTACTGTATCTGTTGACACTCCTTGCCAATCTATAAATATAGACGTACTGTATCTGTTGACACTCCCTCCCTACCTATAAATATAGACGTACTGTGTCTGTTGACACTCCCTCCCTACCTATAAATATAGACGTACTGTATTTGTTGACACTTTTTGTCCACCTATAAATATAGACGTACTGTATTTGTTGACACTCCTTGTCCACCTATAAATATAGACGTACTGTATCTGTTGACACTCCTTGCCTACCTATAAATATGGACGTACTGTATTTGTTGACACTCCCTCCCTCCCTACCTATAAATATAGACGTACTGTATTTGTTTACACTCCCTCCCTACCTATAAATATAGACGTACTGTATTTGTTGACACTCCCTCCCTACCTATAAATATAGACGTACTGTATCTGTTGACACTCCCTCCCTACCTATAAATATAGACGTACTGTATCTGTTGACACTCCCTCCCTACCTATAAATATGGACGTACTGTATCTGTTGACACTCCCTCCCTACCTATAAATATAGACGTACTGTATCTGTTGACACTCCCTCCCTCCCTACCTATAAATATAGACGTACTGTATCTGTTTACACTCCCTCACTACCTATAAATATGGACGTACTGTATCTGTTGACACTCCCTCCCTACCTATAATTATAGACGTACTGTATCTGTTGACACTCCTTGCCTACCTATAAATATGGACGTACTGTATTTGTTGACACTCCCTCCCTTCCTACCTATAAATATAGACGTACTGTATTTGTTTACACTCCCTCCCTACCTATAAATATAGACGTACTGTATTTGTTGACACTCCCTCCCTACCTATAAATATAGACGTACTGTATCTGTTGACACTCCCTCCCTACCTATAAATATAGACGTACTGTATCTGTTGACACTCCATCCCTACCTATAAATATGGACGTACTGTATCTGTTGACACTCCCTCCCTACCTATAAATATAGACGTACTGTATCTGTTGACACTCCCTCCCTCCCTACCTATAAATATAGACGTACTGTATCTCTTTACACTCCCTCCCTACCTATAAATATGGACGTACTGTATCTGTTGACACTCCCTCCCTACCTAAAAATATAGACCTACTGTATCTGTTGACACTCTCCCCCTACCTATAAATATGGACTTACTGTATCTGTTGACACTCCCTGCCTACCTATAAATATAGACGTACTGTATCTGTTGACACTCCCTCCCTACCTATAAATATAGACGCACTGTATCTTTTGACACTCCCTCCCTACCAATAAATATGGACGCACTGTATCTGTTGACACTCTTTGCCCACCAATAAATATAGACGCACTATATATGTTGACACTCCCTCCCTATCTATAAATATGGACGTACTGTATCTGTTGACACTCCCTCCCTGCCTATAAATATGGCCGTACTGTATCTGTTGACACTCCTTGCCAATCTATAAATATAGACGTACTGTATCTGTTGACACTCCCTCCCTACCTATAATTATAGACGTACTGTGTCTGTTGACACTCCCTCCCTACCTATAAATATAGACGTACTGTATTTGTTGACACTTTTTGTCCACCTATAAATATAGACGTACTGTATTTGTTGACACTCCTTGTCCACCTATAAATATAGACGTACTGTATCTGTTGACACTCCTTGCCTACCTATAAATATGGACGTACTGTATTTGTTGACACTCCCTCCCTCCCTACCTATAAATATAGACGTACTGTATTTGTTTACACTCCCTCCCTACCTATAAATATAGACGTACTGTATTTGTTGACACTCCCTCCCTACCTATAAATATAGACGTACTGTATCTGTTGACACTCCCTCCCTACCTATAAATATAGACGTACTGTATCTGTTGACACTCCCTCCCTACCTATAAATATGGACGTACTGTATCTGTTGACACTCCCTCCCTACCTATAAATATAGACGTACTGTATCTGTTGACACTCCCTCCCTCCCTACCTATAAATATAGACGTACTGTATCTGTTTACACTCCCTCCCTACCTATAAATATAGACGTACTGTATCTGTTGACACTCCCTCCCTCCCTACCTATAAATATAGACGTACTGTATCTGTTGTCACTCCCTCCCTACCTACAAATATAGACCTACTGTATCTGTTGACACTCTCCCCCTACCTATAAATATGGACTTACTGTATCTGTTGACACTCCCTGCCTACCTATAAATATAGACGTACTGTATCTGTTGACACTCCCTCCCTACCTATAAATATAGACGCACTGTATCTGTTGACACTCCCTTCCTACCTATAAATATAGACGTACTGTATCTGTTGACACTCCCTCCCTACCTATAAATATGGACGTACTGTATCTGTTGACACTCCCTGCCTACCTATAAATATAGACGTGCTGTATCTGTTTACACTCCCTCCCTACCTATGAATATGGACGTACTGTATCTGTTGACACTCGCTCCCTACCTAGAAATATAGACCTACTGTATCTGTTGACACTCTCCCCCTACCTATAAATATGGACTTACTGTATCTGTTGACACTCCCGGCCTACCTATAAATATAGACGTACTGTATCTGTTGACACTCCCTCCCTACCTATAAATATAGACGTACTGTATCTGTTGACACTCACTCCCTACCTATGAATATGGACGTACTGTATCTGTTGACACTCGCTCCCTACCTAGAAATATAGACGTACTGTATCTGTTGACACTCGCTCCCTACCTAGAAATATAGACCTACTGTATCTGTTGACACTCTCCCCCTACCTATAAATATGGACTTACTGTATCTGTTGACACTCCCGGCCTACCTATAAATATAGACGTACTGTATCTGTTGACACTCCCTCCCTACCTATAAATATAGACGTACTGTATCTGTTGACACTCCCTCCCTACCTATAAATATAGACGTACTGTATCTGTTGACACTCCCTCCCTACCTATAAATATAGACGTACTGTATCTATTGACACTCCCTCCCTACCTATAAATATGGACGTACTGTATCTGTTGACACTCCCTGCCTACCTATAAATATAGACGTACTGTTTCTGTTGACACTCCCTCCCTTCCTATAAATATAGACGTACTGTATCAGTTGACACTGCCTCCCTACCTATAAATATAGACGTACTGTATTTGTTGACACTCTTTGTCCACTTATAAATATAGACGTACTGTATTTGTTGACACTCCTTGTCCACCTATAAATATAGACGTACTGTATTTGTTGACACTCCCTCCCTACCTATAAATATGGACGTACTGTATCTGTTGACACCCCTTGCCTACCTAAAAATATGGACGTACTGTATTTGTTGACACTCCCTCCCTACCTATAAATATAGACGTACTGTATTTGTTTATACTCCCTCCCTACCTATAAATATAGACGTAATGTATTTGTTGACACTCCCTCCCTACCTATAAATATAGACGTACTGTATCTGTTGACACTCCTCCCTACCTATAAATATAGACGTACTGTATTTGTTGACACTCCCTCCCTACCTATAAATATGGAAGTACAGTATTTGTTGACACCCTTTCCCTACCTATAAATATAGACGTACTGTATCTGTTGACACTCCTTGCCTACCTATAAATATAGACGTACTGTATTTGTTGACACTCCCTCCCTACCTATAAATATGGAAGTACTGTATTTGTTGACACCCCTTCCCTACCTATATATATAGACGTACTGTATCTGTTGACCCTCCTTGCCTACCTATAAATATGGACGTACTGTATCTGTTGAAACTCTCTCCCTACCTATAAATATGAACGTACTGTATCTGTTGACACTCCCTCCCTACCAATAAATATAGACGTACTGTATCTGTTGACACTCCCTCCCTACCTATAAATATAGACGCACTGTATCTTTTGACACTCCCTCCCTACCAATAAATATGGACGCACTGTATCTGTTGACACTCTTTGCCCACCAATAAATATAGACGCACTATATATGTTGACACTCCCTCCCTATCTATAAATATATACGTACTGTATCTGTTGACACTCCCTCCCTGCCTATAAATATGGCCGTACTGTATCTGTTGACACTCCTTGCCAATCTATAAATATAGACGTACTGTATCTGTTGACACTCCCTCCCTACCTATAAATATAGACGTACTGTGTCTGTTGACACTCCCTCCCTACCTATAAATATAGACGTACTGTATTTGTTGACACTTTTTGTCCACCTATAAATATAGACGTACTGTATTTGTTGACACTCCTTGTCCACCTATAAATATAGACGTACTGTATCTGTTGACACTCCTTGCCTACCTATAAATATGGACGTACTGTATTTGTTGACACTCCCTCCCTCCCTACCTATAAATATAGACGTACTGTATTTGTTTACACTCCCTCCCTACCTATAAATATAGACGTACTGTATTTGTTGACACTCCCTCCCTACCTATAAATATAGACGTACTGTATCTGTTGACACTCCCTCCCTACCTATAAATATAGACGTACTGTATCTGTTGACACTCCCTCCCTACCTATAAATATGGACGTACTGTATCTGTTGACACTCCCTCCCTACCTATAAATATAGACGTACTGTATCTGTTGACACTCCCTCCCTCCCTACCTATAAAATGTAGACGTACTGTATCTGTTTACACTCCCTCACTACCTATAAATATGGACGTACTGTATCTGTTGACACTCCCTCCCTACCTATAATTATAGACGTACTGTATCTGTTGACACTCCTTGCCTACCTATAAATATGGACGTACTGTATTTGTTGACACTCCCTCCCTTCCTACCTATAAATATAGACGTACTGTATTTGTTTACACTCCCTCCCTACCTATAAATATAGACGTACTGTATTTGTTGACACTCCCTCCCTACCTATAAATATAGACGTACTGTATCTGTTGACACTCCCTCCCTACCTATAAATATAGACGTACTGTATCTGTTGACACTCCATCCCTACCTATAAATATGGACGTACTGTATCTGTTGACACTCCCTCCCTACATATAAATATAGACGTACTGTATCTGTTGACACTCCCTCCCTCCCTACCTATAAATATAGACGTACTGTATCTCTTTACACTCCCTCCCTACCTATAAATATGGACGTACTGTATCTGTTGACACTCCCTCCCTACCTACAAATATAGACCTACTGTATCTGTTGACACTCTCCCCCTACCTATAAATATGGACTTACTGTATCTGTTGACACTCCCTGCCTACCTATAAATATAGACGTACTGTATCTGTTGACACTCCCTCCCTACCTATAAATATAGACGCACTGTATCTTTTGACACTCCCTCCCTACCAATAAATATGGACGCACTGTATCTGTTGACACTCTTTGCCCACCAATAAATATAGACGCACTATATATGTTGACACTCCCTCCCTATCTATAAATATGGACGTACTGTATCTGTTGACACTCCCTCCCTGCCTATAAATATGGCCGTACTGTATCTGTTGACACTCCTTGCCAATCTATAAATATAGACGTACTGTATCTGTTGACACTCCCTCCCTACCTATAATTATAGACGTACTGTGTCTGTTGACACTCCCTCCCTACCTATAAATATAGACGTACTGTATTTGTTGACACTTTTTGTCCACCTATAAATATAGACGTACTGTATTTGTTGACACTCCTTGTCCACCTATAAATATAGACGTACTGTATCTGTTGACACTCCTTGCCTACCTATAAATATGGACGTACTGTATTTGTTGACACTCCCTCCCTCCCTACCTATAAATATAGACGTACTGTATTTGTTTACACTCCCTCCCTACCTATAAATATAGACGTACTGTATTTGTTGACACTCCCTCCCTACCTATAAATATAGACGTACTGTATCTGTTGACACTCCCTCCCTACCTATAAATATAGACGTACTGTATCTGTTGACACTCCCTCCCTACCTATAAATATGGACGTACTGTATCTGTTGACACTCCCTCCCTACCTATAAATATAGACGTACTGTATCTGTTGACACTCCCTCCCTCCCTACCTATAAATATAGACGTACTGTATCTGTTTACACTCCCTCACTACCTATAAATATGGACGTACTGTATCTGATGACACTCCCTCCCTACCTATAAATATAGACGTACTGTATCTGTTGACACTCCCTCCCTCCCTACCTATAAATATAGACGTACTGTATCTGTTGTCACTCCCTCCCTACCTACAAATATAGACCTACTGTATCTGTTGACACTCTCCCCCTACCTATAAATATGGACTTACTGTATCTGTTGACACTCCCTGCCTACCTATAAATATAGACGTACTGTATCTGTTGACACTCCCTCCCTACCTATAAATATAGACGCACTGTATCTGTTGACACTCCCTTCCTACCTATAAATATAGACGTACTGTATCTGTTGACACTCCCTCCCTACCTATAAATATGGACGTACTGTATCTGTTGACACTCCCTGCCTACCTATAAATATAGACGTGCTGTATCTGTTTACACTCCCTCCCTACCTATGAATATGGACGTACTGTATCTGTTGACACTCGCTCCCTACCTAGAAATATAGACCTACTGTATCTGTTGACACTCTCCCCCTACCTATAAATATGGACTTACTGTATCTGTTGACACTCCCGGCCTACCTATAAATATAGACGTACTGTATCTGTTGACACTCCCTCCCTACCTATAAATATAGACGTACTGTATCTGTTGACACTCACTCCCTACCTATGAATATGGACGTACTGTATCTGTTGACACTCGCTCCCTACCTAGAAATATAGACGTACTGTATCTGTTGACACTCGCTCCCTACCTAGAAATATAGACCTACTGTATCTGTTGACACTCTCCCCCTACCTATAAATATGGACTTACTGTATCTGTTGACACTCCCGGCCTACCTATAAATATAGACGTACTGTATCTGTTGACACTCCCTCCCTACCTATAAATATAGACGTACTGTATCTGTTGACACTCCCTCCCTACCTATAAATATAGACGTACTGTATCTGTTGACACTCCCTCCCTACCTATAAATATAGACGTACTGTATCTATTGACACTCCCTCCCTACCTATAAATATGGACGTACTGTATCTGTTGACACTCCCTGCCTACCTATAAATATAGACGTACTGTATCAGTTGACACTGCCTCCCTACCTATAAATATAGACGTACTGTATTTGTTGACACTCTTTGTCCACTTATAAATATAGACGTACTGTATTTGTTGACACTCCTTGTCCACCTATAAATATAGACGTACTGTATTTGTTGACACTCCCTCCCTACCTATAAATATGGACGTACTGTATCTGTTGACACCCCTTGCCTACCTAAAAATATGGACGTACTGTATTTGTTGACACTCCCTCCCTACCTATAAATATAGACGTACTGTATTTGTTTATACTCCCTCCCTACCTATAAATATAGACGTACTGTATCTGTTGACACTCCATCCCTACCTATAAATATGGACGTACTGTATCTGTTGACACTCCCTCCCTACATATAAATATAGACGTACTGTATCTGTTGACACTCCCTCCCTCCCTACCTATAAATATAGACGTACTGTATCTCTTTACACTCCCTCCCTACCTATAAATATGGACGTACTGTATCTGTTGACACTCCCTCCCTACCTACAAATATAGACCTACTGTATCTGTTGACACTCTCCCCCTACCTATAAATATGGACTTACTGTATCTGTTGACACTCCCTGCCTACCTATAAATATAGACGTACTGTATCTGTTGACACTCCCTCCCTACCTATAAATATAGACGCACTGTATCTTTTGACACTCCCTCCCTACCTATAATTATAGACGTACTGTGTCTGTTGACACTCCCTCCCTACCTATAAATATAGACGTACTGTATTTGTTGACACTTTTTGTCCACCTATAAATATAGACGTACTGTATTTGTTGACACTCCTTGTCCACCTATAAATATAGACGTACTGAATCTGTTGACACTCCTTGCCTACCTATAAATATGGACGTACTGTATTTGTTGACACTCCCTCCCTCCCTACCTATAAATATAGACGTACTGTATTTGTTTACACTCCCTCCCTACCTATAAATATAGACGTACTGTATTTGTTGACACTCCCTCCCTACCTATAAATATAGACGTACTGTATCTGTTGACACTCCCTCCCTACCTATAAATATAGACGTACTGTATCTGTTGACACTCCCTCCCTACCTATAAATATGGACGTACTGTATCTGTTGACACTCCCTCCCTACCTATAAATATAGACGTACTGTATCTGTTGACACTCCCTCCCTCCCTACCTATAAATATAGACGTACTGTATCTGTTTACACTCCCTCACTACCTATAAATATGGACGTACTGTATCTGATGACACTCCCTCCCTACCTATAAATATAGACGTACTGTATCTGTTGACACTCCCTCCCTCCCTACCTATAAATATAGACGTACTGTATCTGTTGTCACTCCCTCCCTACCTACAAATATAGACCTACTGTATCTGTTGACACTCTCCCCCTACCTATAAATATGGACTTACTGTATCTGTTGACACTCCCTGCCTACCTATAAATATAGACGTACTGTATCTGTTGACACTCCCTCCCTACCTATAAATATAGACGCACTGTATCTGTTGACACTCCCTTCCTACCTATAAATATAGACGTACTGTATCTGTTGACACTCCCTGCCTACCTATAAATATAGACGTGCTGTATCTGTTTACACTCCCTCCCTACCTATGAATATGGACGTACTGTATCTGTTGACACTCGCTCCCTACCTAGAAATATAGACCTACTGTATCTGTTGACACTCTCCCCCTACCTATAAATATGGACTTACTGTATCTGTTGACACTCCCGGCCTACCTATAAATATAGACGTACTGTATCTGTTGACACTCCCTCCCTACCTATAAATATAGACGTACTGTATCTGTTGACACTCACTCCCTACCTATGAATATGGACGTACTGTATCTGTTGACACTCGCTCCCTACCTAGAAATATAGACGTACTGTATCTGTTGACACTCGCTCCCTACCTAGAAATATAGACCTACTGTATCTGTTGACACTCTCCCCCTACCTATAAATATGGACTTACTGTATCTGTTGACACTCCCGGCCTACCTATAAATATAGACGTACTGTATCTGTTGACACTCCCTCCCTACCTATAAATATAGACGTACTGTATCTGTTGACACTCCCTCCCTACCTATAAATATAGACGTACTGTATCTGTTGACACTCCCTCCCTACCTATAAATATAGACGTACTGTATCTATTGACACTCCCTCCCTACCTATAAATATGGACGTACTGTATCTGTTGACACTCCCTGCCTACCTATAAATATAGACGTACTGTTTCTGTTGACACTCCCTCCCTTCCTATAAATATAGACGTACTGTATCAGTTGACACTGCCTCCCTACCTATAAATATAGACGTACTGTATTTGTTGACACTCTTTGTCCACTTATAAATATAGACGTACTGTATTTGTTGACACTCCTTGTCCACCTATAAATATAGACGTACTGTATTTGTTGACACTCCCTCCCTACCTATAAATATGGACGTACTGTATCTGTTGACACCCCTTGCCTACCTAAAAATATGGACGTACTGTATTTGTTGACACTCCCTCCCTACCTATAAATATAGACGTACTGTATTTGTTTATACTCCCTCCCTACCTATAAATATAGACGTAATGTATTTGTTGACACTCCCTCCCTACCTATAAATATAGACGTACTGTATCTGTTGACACTCCTCCCTACCTATAAATATAGACGTACTGTATTTGTTGACACTCCCTCCCTACCTATAAATATGGAAGTACAGTATTTGTTGACACCCTTTCCCTACCTATAAATATAGACGTACTGTATCTGTTGACACTCCTTGCCTACCTATAAATATAGACGTACTGTATTTGTTGACACTCCCTCCCTACCTATAAATATGGAAGTACTGTATTTGTTGACACCCCTTCCCTACCTATATATATAGACGTACTGTATCTGTTGACCCTCCTTGCCTACCTATAAATATGGACGTACTGTATCTGTTGAAACTCTCTCCCTACCTATAAATATGAACGTACTGTATCTGTTGACACTCCCTCCCTACCAATAAATATAGACGTACTGTATCTGTTGACACTCCCTCCCTACCTATAAATATGGACGTACTGTATCTGTTGAAACTCTCTCCCTACCTATAAATATGAACGTACTGTATCTGTTGACACTCCCTCCCTACCTATAAATATAGACGTACTGTATCTGTTGACACTCCCTCCCTACCTATAAATATGGACGTACTGAATCTGTTGACACTCCCTGCCTACCTATAAATATAGACGTACTGTATCTGTTGACACTCCCTCCCTACCTATAAATATAGACGTACTGTATCTGTTGACACTCCCTCCCTACCTATAAATATAGACGTACTGTATTTGTTGACACTCCCTCCCTACCTATAAATATGGAAGTACTGTATTTGTTGACACCCCTTCCCTACCTATATATATAGACGTACTGTATCTGTTGACACTCCTTGCCTACCTATAAATATGGACGTACTGTATCTGTTGAAACTCTCTCCCTACCTATAAATATGAACGTACTGTATCTGTTGACACTCCCTCCCTACCTATAAATATAGACGTACTGTATCTGTTGACACTCCCTCCCTATCTATAAATATGGACGTACTGTATCTGTTGACACTCCCTCCCTGCCTATAAATATGGAGGTACTGTATCTGTTGACACTCCCTCCCTACCTACAAATATAGACCTACTGTATCTGTTGACACTCTCCCCCTACCTATAAATATGGACATACTGTATCTGTTGACACTCCCTCCCTACCTATAAATATAGACGCACTGTATCTGTTGACACTCCCTCCCTACCTATAAATATGGACGCACTGTATCTGTTGACACTCTTTGCCCACCAATAAATATAGACGCACTATATATGTTGACACTCCCTCCCTATCTATAAATATGGCCGTACTGTATCTGTTGACACTCCCTCCCTGCCTATAAATATGGCCGTACTGTATCTGTTGACACTCCCTCCCTACCTATAAATATAGACGTACTGTGTCTGTTGACACTCCCTCCCTACCTATAAATATAGACGTACTGTATTTGTTGACACTTTTTGTCCACCTATAAATATAGACGTACTGTATTTGTTGACACTCCTTGTACACCTATAAATATAGACGTACTGTATCTGTTGACACTCCTTGCCTACCTATAAATATAGACGTACTGTTTCTGTTGACACTCCCTCCCTTCCTATAAATATAGACGTACTGTATCAGTTGACACTGCCTCCCTACCTATAAATATAGACGTACTGTATTTGTTGACACTCTTTGTCCACCTATAAATAGAGACGTACTGTATTTGTTGACACTCCTTGTCCACCTATAAATATAGACGTACTGTATTTGTTGACACTCCCTCCCTACCTATAAATATGGACGTACTGTATCTGTTGACACCCCTTGCCTACCTAAAAATATGGACGTACTGTATTTGTTGACACTCCCTCCCTACCTATAAATATAGACGTACTGTATTTGTTTATACTCCCTCCCTACCTATAAATATAGACGTAATGTATTTGTTGACACTCCCTCCCTACCTATAAATATAGACGTACTGTATCTGTTGACACTCCTCCCTACCTATAAATATAGACGTACTGTATTTGTTGACACTCCCTCCCTACCTATAAATATGGAAGTACAGTATTTGTTGACACCCTTTCCCTACCTATAAATATAGACGTACTGTATTTGTTGACACTCCCTCCCTACCTATAAATATGGAAGTACTGTATTTGTTGACACCCCTTCCCTACCTATATATATAGACGTACTGTATCTGTTGACCCTCCTTGCCTACCTATAAATATGGACGTACTGTATCTGTTGAAACTCTCTCCCTACCTATAAATATGAACGTACTGTATCTGTTGACACTCCCTCCCTACCAATAAATATAGACGTACTGTATCTGTTGACACTCCCTCCCTACCTATAAATATGGACGTACTGTATCTGTTGAAACTCTCTCCCTACCTATAAATATGAACGTACTGTATCTGTTGACACTCCCTCCCTACCTATAAATATAGACGTACTGTATCTGTTGACACTCCCTCCCTACCTATAAATATGGACGTACTGTATCTGTTGACACTCCCTGCCTACCTATAAATATAGACGTACTGTATCTGTTGACACTCCCTCCCTACCTATAAATATAGACGTACTGTATTTGTTGACACTCCCTCCCTACCTATAAATATGGAAGTACTGTATTTGTTGACACCCCTTCCCTACCTATATATATAGACGTACTGTATCTGTTGACACTCCTTGCCTACCTATAAATATGGACGTACTGTATCTGTTGAAACTCTCTCCCTACCTATAAATATGAACGTACTGTATCTGTTGACACTCCCTCCCTACCTATAAATATAGACGTACTGTATCTGTTGACACTCCCTCCCTATCTATAAATATGGACGTACTGTATCTGTTGACACTCCCTCCCTGCCTATAAATATGGAGGTACTGTATCTGTTGACACTCCCTCCCTACCTACAAATATAGACCTACTGTATCTGTTGACACTCTCCCCCTACCTATAAATATGGACATACTGTATCTGTTGACACTCCCTCCCTACCTATAAATATAGACGCACTGTATCTGTTGACACTCCCTCCCTACCTATAAATATGGACGCACTGTATCTGTTGACACTCTTTGCCCACCAATAAATATAGACGCACTATATATGTTGACACTCCCTCCCTATCTATAAATATGGCCGTACTGTATCTGTTGACACTCCCTCCCTGCCTATAAATATGGCCGTACTGTATCTGTTGACACTCCTTGCCAATCTATAAATATAGACGTACGGTATCTGTTGACACTCCCTCCCTACCTATAAATATAGACGTACTGTGTCTGTTGACACTCCCTCCCTACCTATAAATATAGACGTACTGTATTTGTTGACACTTTTTGTCCACCTATCAATATAGACGTACTGTATCTGTTGACACTCCTTGCCTACCTATAAATATGGACGTACTGTATTTGTTGACACTCCCTCCCTCCCTACCTATAAATATAGACGTACTGTATTTGTTTACACTCCCTCCCTTCCTATATATACAGACGTACTGTATTTGTTGACACTCCCTCCCTACCTATAAATATAGACGTACTGTTTCTGTTGACACTCCCTCCCTTCCTATAAATATAGACGTACTGTATCAGTTGACACTGCCTCCCTACCTATAAATATAGACGTACTGTATTTGTTGACACTCTTTGTCCACCTATAAATAGAGACGTACTGTATTTGTTGACACTCCTTGTCCACCTATAAATATAGACGTACTGTATTTGTTGACACTCCCTCCCTACCTATAAATATGGACGTACTGTATCTGTTGACACCCCTTGCCTACCTAAAAATATGGACGTACTGTATTTGTTGACACTCCCTCCCTACCTATAAATATAGACGTACTGTATTTGTTTATACTCCCTCCCTACCTATAAATATAGACGTAATGTATTTGTTGACACTCCCTCCCTACCTATAAATATAGACGTACTGTATCTGTTGACACTCCTCCCTACCTATAAATATAGACGTACTGTATTTGTTGACACTCCCTCCCTACCTATAAATATGGAAGTACAGTATTTGTTGACACCCTTTCCCTACCTATAAATATAGACGTACTGTATTTGTTGACACTCCCTCCCTACCTATAAATATGGAAGTACTGTATTTGTTGACACCCCTTCCCTACCTATATATATAGACGTACTGTATCTGTTGACCCTCCTTGCCTACCTATAAATATGGACGTACTGTATCTGTTGAAACTCTCTCCCTACCTATAAATATGAACGTACTGTATCTGTTGACACTCCCTCCCTACCAATAAATATAGACGTACTGTATCTGTTGACACTCCCTCCCTACCTATAAATATGGACGTACTGTATCTGTTGAAACTCTCTCCCTACCTATAAATATGAACGTACTGTATCTGTTGACACTCCCTCCCTACCTATAAATATAGACGTACTGTATCTGTTGACACTCCCTCCCTACCTATAAATATGGACGTACTGTATCTGTTGACACTCCCTGCCTACCTATAAATATAGACGTACTGTATCTGTTGACACTCCCTCCCTACCTATAAATATAGACGTACTGTATTTGTTGACACTCCCTCCCTACCTATAAATATGGAAGTACTGTATTTGTTGACACCCCTTCCCTACCTATATATATAGACGTACTGTATCTGTTGACACTCCTTGCCTACCTATAAATATGGACGTACTGTATCTGTTGAAACTCTCTCCCTACCTATAAATATGAACGTACTGTATCTGTTGACACTCCCTCCCTACCTATAAATATAGACGTACTGTATCTGTTGACACTCCCTCCCTATCTATAAATATGGACGTACTGTATCTGTTGACACTCCCTCCCTGCCTATAAATATGGAGGTACTGTATCTGTTGACACTCCCTCCCTACCTACAAATATAGACCTACTGTATCTGTTGACACTCTCCCCCTACCTATAAATATGGACATACTGTATCTGTTGACACTCCCTCCCTACCTATAAATATAGACGCACTGTATCTGTTGACACTCCCTCCCTACCTATAAATATGGACGCACTGTATCTGTTGACACTCTTTGCCCACCAATAAATATAGACGCACTATATATGTTGACACTCCCTCCCTATCTATAAATATGGCCGTACTGTATCTGTTGACACTCCCTCCCTGCCTATAAATATGGCCGTACTGTATCTGTTGACACTCCTTGCCAATCTATAAATATAGACGTACGGTATCTGTTGACACTCCCTCCCTACCTATAAATATAGACGTACTGTGTCTGTTGACACTCCCTCCCTACCTATAAATATAGACGTACTGTATTTGTTGACACTTTTTGTCCACCTATCAATATAGACGTACTGTATCTGTTGACACTCCTTGCCTACCTATAAATATGGACGTACTGTATTTGTTGACACTCCCTCCCTCCCTACCTATAAATATAGACGTACTGTATTTGTTTACACTCCCTCCCTTCCTATATATACAGACGTACTGTATTTGTTGACACTCCCTCCCTACCTATAAATATAGACGTACTGTATCTGTTGACACTCCCTCCCTACCTATAAATATAGACGTACTGTATCTGTTGACACTCCCTCCCTACCTATAAATATGGACGTACTGTATCTGTTGACACTCCCTCCCTACCTATAAATATAGACGTACTGTATCTGTTGACACTCCCTCCCTCCCTACCTATAAATATAGACGTACTGTATCTGTTTACACTCCCTCCCTACCTATAAATATGGACGTACTGTATCTGTTGACACTCCCTCCCTACCTACAAATATTGACCTACTGTATCTGTTGACACTCTCCCCCTACCTATAAATATGGACTTACTGTATCTGTTGACACTCCCTGCCTACCTATAAATAAAGACGTACTGTATCTGTTGACACTCCCTCCCTACCCATAAATATAGACGCACTGTATCTGTTGACACTCCCTTCCTACCTATAAATATAGACGTACTGTATCTGTTGACACTCCCTCCCTACCTATAAATATGGACGTACTGTATCTGTTGACACTCCCTGCCTACCTATAAATATAGACGTACTGTATCTGTTTACACTCCCTCCCTACCTATGAATATGGACGTACTGTATCTGTTGACACTCGCTCCCTACCTACAAATATAGACCTACTGTATCTGTTGACACTCTCCCCCTACCTATAAATATGGACTTACTGTATCTGTTGACACTCCCGGCCTACCTATAAATATAGACGTACTGTATCTGTTGACACTCCCTCCCTACCTATAAATATAGATGTACTGTATCTGTTGACACTCCCTCCCTACCTATAAATATAGACGTACTGTATCTGTTGACACTCCCTCCCTACCTATAAATATAGACGTACTGTATCTGTTGACACTCCCTCCCTACCTATAAATATGGACGTACTGTATCTGTTGACACTCCCTGCCTACCTATAAATATAGACGTACTGTTTCTGTTGACACTCCCTCCCTTCCTATAAATATAGAC
Source organism: Saccoglossus kowalevskii (assembly GCF_978046115.1). Lineage (NCBI taxonomy): Eukaryota > Metazoa > Hemichordata > Enteropneusta > Harrimaniidae > Saccoglossus > Saccoglossus kowalevskii. Next base: position 36,310,412 of record NC_140653.1, read on the forward strand.
GTACTGTATCAGTTGACACTGCCTCCCTACCTATAAATATAGACGTACTGTATTTGTTGACACTCCTTGTCCACCTATAAATATAGACGTACTGTATTTGTTGACACTCCTTGTCCACCTATAAATATAGACGTACTGTATTTGTTGACACTCCCTCCCTACCTATAAATATGGACGTACTGTATCTGTTGACACCCCTTGCCTACCTAAAAATATGGACGTACTGTATTTGTTGACACTCCCTCCCTACCTATAAACATAGACGTACTGTATTTGTTGACACTCCCTCCCTACCTATAAATATAGACGTACTGTATCTGTTGACACTCCTCCCTACCTATAAATATAGACGTACTGTATTTGTTGACACTCCCTCCCTACCTATAAATATGGAAGTACAGTATTTGTTGACACCCTTTCCCTACCTATAAATATAGACGTACTGTATCTGTTGACACTCCTTGCCTACCTATAAATATAGACGTACTGTATTTGTTGACACTCCCTCCCTACCTATAAATATAGGAAGTACTGTATTTGTTGACACCCCTTCCCTACCTATATATATAGACGTACTGTATCTGTTGACCCTCCTTGCCTACCTATAAATATGGACGTACTGTATCTGTTGAAACTCTCTCCCTATAAATATGAACGTACTGTATCTGTTGACACTCCCTCCCTACCTATAAATATAGACGTACTGTATCTGTTGACACTCCCTCCCTACCTATAAATATAGACGTACGGTATCTGTTGACACTCCCTCCCTACCTATAAATATGGACGTACTGTATCTGTTGACACTCCCTGCCTACCTATAAATATAGACGTACTGTATCTGTTGACACTCCCTCCCTACCTATAAATATAGACGTACTGTATCTGTTGACACTCCCTCCCTACCTATAAATATAGACGTACTGTATTTGTTGACACTCCCTCCCTACCTATAAATATGGAAGTACTGTATTTGTTGACACCCCTTCCCTACCTATATATATATATAGACGTACTGTATCTGTTGACACTCCCTCCCTACCTATAAATATAGACGTACTGTATCTGTTGACACTCCCTTCCTACCTATAAATATAGACGTACTGTATTTGTTGACACTCCCTCCCTACCTATAAATATGGAAGTACTGTATTTGTTGACACCCCTTCCCTACCTATATATATAGACGTACTGTATCTGTTGACACTCCTTGCCTACCTATAAATATGGACGTACTGTATCTGTTGAAACTCTCTCCCTACCTATAAATATGAACGTACTGTATCTGTTGACACTCCCTCCCTACCTATAAATATAGACGTACTGTATCTGTTGACACTCCCTCCCTATCTATAAATATGGACGTACTGTATCTGTTGACACTCCCTCCCTGCCTATAAATATGGAGGTACTGTATCTGTTGACACTCCCTCCCTACCTACAAATATAGACCTACTGTATCTGTTGACACTCTCTCCCTACCTATAAATATGGACTTACTGTATCTGTTGACACTCCCTCCCTACCTATAAATATAGACGCACTGTATCTGCTGACACTCCCTCCCTACCTATAAATATGGACGCACTGTATCTGTTGACACTCTTTGCCCACCAATAAATATAGACGCACTATATATGTTGACACTCCCTCCCTATCTATAAATATGGCCGTACTGTATCTGTTGACACTCCCTCCCTGCCTATAAATATGGCCGTACTGTATCTGTTGACACTCCTTGCCAATCTATAAATATAGACGTACTGTATCTGTTGACGCTCCCTCCCTACCTATAAATATAGACGTACTGTGTCTGTTGACACTCCCTCCCTACCTATAAATATAGACGTACTGTATTTGTTGACACTTTTTGTCCACCTATAAATATAGACGTACTGTATTTGTTGACACTCCTTGTACACCTATAAATATAGACGTACTGTATCTGTTGACACTCCTTGCCTACCTATAAATATGGACGTACTGTATTTGTTGACACTCCCTCCCTCCCTACCTATAAATATAGACGTACTGTATTTGTTTACACTCCCTCCCTACATATAAATACAGACGTACTGTATTTGTTGACACTCCCTCCCTACCTATAAATATAGACGTACTGTATCTGTTGACACTCCCTCCCTACCTATAAATATAGACGTACTGTATCTGTTGACACTCCCTCCCTCCCTACCTATAAATATAGACGTACTGTATCTGTTTACACTCCCTCCCTACCTATAAATATGGACGTACTGTATCTGTTGACACTCCCTCCCTACCTACAAATATTGACCTACTGTATCTGTTGACACTCTCCCCCTACCTATAAATATGGACTTACTGTATCTGTTGACACTCCCTGCCTACCTATAAATATAGACGTACTGTATCTGTTGACACTCCCTCCCTACCTATAAATATAGACGCACTGTATCTGTTGACACTCCCTTCCTACCTATAAATATAGACGTACTGTATCTGTTGACACTCCCTCCCTACCTATAAATATGGACGTACTGTATCTGTTGACACTCCCTGCCTACCTATAAATATAGACGTACTGTATCTGTTTACACTCCCTCCCTACCTATGAATATGGACGTACTGTATCTGTTGACACTCGCTCCCTACCTACAAATATAGACCTACTGTATCTGTTGACACTCTCCCCCTACCTATAAATATGGACTTACTGTATCTGTTGACACTCCCGGCCTACCTATAAATATAGACGTACTGTATCTGTTGACACTCCCTCCCTACCTATAAATATAGATGTACTGTATCTGTTGACACTCCCTCCCTACCTATAAATATAGACGTACTGTATCTGTTGACACTCCCTCCCTACCTATAAATATAGACGTACTGTCACTGTTGACACTCCCTCCCTACCTATAAATATGGACGTACTGTTTCTGTTGACACTCCCTGCCTACCTATAAATATAGACGTACTGTTTCTGTTGACACTCCCTCCCTTCCTATAAATATAGACGTACTGTATCAGTTGACACTGCCTCCCTACCTATAAATATAGACGTACTGTATTTGTTGACACTCCTTGTCCACCTATAAATATAGACGTACTGTATTTGTTGACACTCCTTGTCCACCTATAAATATAGACGTACTGTATTTGTTGACACTCCCTCCCTACCTATAAATATGGACGTACTGTATCTGTTGACACCCCTTGCCTACCTAAAAATATGGACGTACTGTATTTGTTGACACTCCCTCCCTACCTATAAACATAGACGTACTGTATTTGTTTATACTCCCTCCTTACCTATAAATATAGACGTAATGTATTTGTTGACACTCCCTCCCTACCTATAAATATAGACGTACTGTATCTGTTGACACTCCTCCCTACCTATAAATATAGACGTACTGTATTTGTTGACACTCCCTCCCTACCTATAAATATGGAAGTACAGTATTTGTTGACACCATTTCCCTACCTATTAATATAGACGTACTGTATCTGTTGACACTCCTTGCCTACCTATAAATATAGACGTACTGTATTTGTTGACACTCCCTCCCTACCTATAAATATGGAAGTACTATATTTGTTGACACCCCTTCCCTACCTATATATATATAGACGTACTGTATCTGTTGACCCTCCTTGCCTACCTATAAATATGGACGTACTGTATCTGTTGAAACTCTCTCCCTACCTATAAATATGAACGTACTGTATCTGTTGACACTCCCTCCCTACCTATAAATATAGACGTACTGTATCTGTTGACACTCCCTCCCTACCTATAAATATAGACGTACGGTATCTGTTGACACTCCCTCCCTACCTATAAATATGGACGTACTGTATCTGTTGACACTCCCTGCCTACCTATAAATATAGACGTACTGTATCTGTTGACACTCCCTCCCTACCTATAAATATAGACGTACTGTATCTGTTGAAACTCCCTCCCAACCTATAAATATAGACGTACTGTATTTGTTGACACTCCCTCCCTACCTATAAATATGGAAGTACTGTATTTGTTGACACCCCTTCCCTACCTATATATATAGACGTACTGTATCTGTTGACACTCCTTGCCTACCTATAAATATGGACGTACTGTATCTGTTGAAACTCTCTCCCTACCTATAAATATGAACGTACTGTATCTGTTGACACTCCCTCCCTACCTATAAATATAGACGTACTGTATCTGTTGACACTCCCTCCCTATCTATAAATATGGACGTACTGTATCTGTTGACACTCCCTCCCTGCCTATGAATATGGAGGTACTGTATCTGTTGACACTCCTTGCCAATCTATAAATATAGACGTACTGTATCTGTTGACACTCCCTCCCTACCTATAAATATAGACGTACTGTGTCTGATGACACTCCCTCCCTACCTATAAATATAGACGTACTGTATTTGTTGACACTTTTTGTCCACCTATAAATATAGACGTACTGTATTTGTTGACACTCATTGTCCACCTATAAATATAGACGTACTGTATTTGTTGACACTCCCTCCCTACCTATAAATATGGACGTACTGTATTTGTTTACACTCCCTCCCTATTTATAAATATGGACGTACTGTATTTGTTGACACTCCCTCCCTCCCTACCTATAAATATAGACGTACTGTATTTGTTTACACTCCCTCCCTATTTATAAATATAGACGTACTGTATTTGTTGACACTCCCTCCCTACCTATAAATATAGACGTACTGTATCTGTTGACACTCCCTCCCTACCTATAAATATAGACGTACTGTATCTGTTGACACTTCCTCCCTACCTATAAATATGGACGTACTGTATCTGTTGACACTCCCTCGCTACCTATAAATATAGACGTACTGTATCTGTTGACATTCCCTCCCTACCTATAAATATAGACGTACTGTATCTGTTGACACTCCCTCCCTACCTATAAATATAGACGTACTGTATCTGTTGACACTCCCTCCCTACCTACAAATATAGACCTACTGTATCTGTAGACACTCTCCCCCTACCTATAAATATGGACTTACTGTATCTGTTGACACTCCCTGCCTACCTATAAATATAGACGTACTGTATCTGTTGACACTCCCTCCCTACCTATAAATATAGACGCACTGTATCTGTTGACACTCCCTCCCTACCTATAAATATAGACGTACTGTATCTGTTGACACTCCCTCCCTACCTATAAATATGGACGTACTGTATCTGTTGACACTCCCTGCCTACCTATAAATATAGACGTACTGTATCTGTTGACACTCCCTCCCTACCTACAAATATAGACCTACTGTATCTGTTGACACTCCCTCCCTACCTATAAATGTAGACGTACTGTATTTGTTGACACTCCCTCCCTACCTATAAATATGGAAGTACTGTATTTGTTGACGCCCCTTCCCTACCTATAAATATAGACCACTGTATCTGTTGACACTCCTTGCCTACCTATAAATATGAACGTACTGTATCTGTTGACACTCCCTCCCTACATATAAATATGAACGTACTGTATCTGTTGACACTCCCTCCCCACCAATAAATATGAATGTGCTGTATCTGTTGACATTCCTTCCCTACCTATAAATATAGACGTACTGTATCTGTTGACACTCCCTCCCTACCTATAAATATAGACGTATGGTATCTGTTGACACTCCCTCCCTACCTATAAATATAGACGTACGGTATCTGTTGACACTCCCTCCCTACCTATAAATATGGACGTACTGTATCTGTTGACACTCCCTGCCTACCAATAAATATAGACGTACTGTATCTGTTGACACTCCCTCCCTACCTATAAATATAGACGTACTGTATCTGTAGACACTCCCTCCCTACCTATAAATATAGACGTACTGTATTTGTTGACACTCCCTCCCTACCTACCTATAAATATGGAAGTACTGTATTTGTTGACACCCCTTCCCTACCTATATATATAGACATACTGTATCTGTTGACACTCCTTGCCTACCTATAAATATGGACGTACTGTATCTGTTGAAACTCTCTCCCTACCTATAAATATGAACGTACTGTATCTGTTGACACTCCCTCCCTACCTATAAATATAGACGTACTGTATCTGTTGACACTCCCTCCCTATCTATAAATATGGACGTACTGTATCTGTTGACACTCCCTCCCTGCCTATGAATATGGAGGTACTATATCTGTTGACACTCCTTGCCAATCTATAAATATAGACGTACTGTATCTGTTGACACTCCCTCCCTACCTATAAATATAGACGTACTGTGTCTGTTGACACTCCCTCCCTACCTATAAATATAGACGTACTGTATTTGTTGACACTTTTTGTCCACCTATAAATATAGACGTACTGTATTTGTTGACACTCCTTGTCCACCTATAAATATAGACGTACTGTATTTGTTGACACTCCCTCCATACCTATAAATATGGACGTACTGTATCTGTTGACACTCCTTGCCTACCTATAAATATGGACGTACTGTATTTGTTGACACTCCCTCCCTCCCTACCTCTTAATATAGACGTACACTATTTGTTTACACTCCCTGCCTATCTATAAATATAGACGTACTGTATTTGTTGACACTCCCTCCCTACCTATAAATATAGACGTACTGTATCTGTTGACACTCCCTCCCTCCCTACCTATAAATATAGACGTACTGTATCTGTTTACACTCCCTCCCTACCTATAAATATGGACGTACTGTATCTGTTGACACTCCCTCCCTACCTACAAATATATACCTACTGTATCTGTTGACACTCTCCCCCTACCTATAAATATGGACTTACTGTACCTTTTGACACTCCCTGCCTACCTATAAATATAGACGTACTGTATCTGTTGACACTCCCTCCCTACCTATAAATATAGACGCACTGTATCTGTTGACACTCCCTCCCTACCTATAAATATAGACGTACTGTATCTGTTGACACTACCTCCCTACCTATAAATATGGACGTACTGTATCTGTTGACACTCCATGCCTACCTATAAATATAGACGTACTGTATCTGTTTACACTCCCTCCCTACCTATGAATATGGACGTACTGTATCTGTTGACACTCGCTCCCTACCTACAAATATAGACCTACTGTATCTGTTGACACTCTCCCCCTACCTATAAATATGGACTTACTGTATCTGTTGACACTCCCTGCCTACCTATAAATATAGACGTACTGTATCTGTTGACACTCCCTCCCTACCTATATATATAGACGTACTGTATCTGTTGACACTCCCTCCCAACCTATAAATATAGACGTACTGTATCTGTTGACACTCCCTCCCTACCTATAAATATAGACGTACTGTATCTGTTGACACTCCCTCCCTACCTATAAATATGGACGTACTGTATCTAATGACACTCCCTGCCGACCTATAAATATAGACGTACTGTATCTGTTGACACTCCCTCCCAACCTATAAATATAGACGTACTGTATCTGTTGACACTCCCTCCCTACCTATAAATATAGACGTACTGTATCTGTTGACACTCCCTCCCTACCTATAAATATGGACGTACTGTATCTAATGACACTCCCTGCCGACCTATAAATATAGACGTACTGTATCTGTTGAAACTCTCTCCCTACCTATAAATATGAACGTACTGTATCTGTTGACACTCCCTCCCTACCTATAAATATAGACGTACTGTATCTGTTGACACTCCCTCCCTACCTATAAATGTAGACGTACTGTATTTGTTGACACTCCCTCCCTACCTATAAATATGGAAGTACTGTATTTGTTGACGCCCCTTCCCTACCTATAAATATAGACGCACTGTATCTGTTGACACTCCTTGCCTACCTATAAATATGAACGTACTGTATCTGTTGACACTCCCTCCCTACATATAAATATGAACGTACTGTATCTGTTGACACTCCCTCCCCACCTATAAATATGAATGTACTGTATCTGTTGACATTCCTTCCCTACCTATAAATATAGACGTACTGTATCTGTTGACACTCCTTGCCTACCTATAAATATGGACGTACTGTATCTGTTGACACTCCCTCCCTATCTATAAATATGGACGTACTGTATTTGTTGACACTACCTCCCTACTTATAAATATAGACGTACTGTATTTGTTGACACTCCTTGCCCACCTATAAATATAGACGTACCTTATCTGTTGACACTCCCTCCCTACCTATAAATATAGACGTACTGTATCTGTTGACACTCCTTGCCTACCTATAAATATGGACGTAATGTATATGTTGACACTTCCTCCCTATCTATAAATATGGACGTACTGTATCTGTTGACACTCCCTCCCTACCTATAAATATGGACGTACTGTATTTGTTGACACTCCCTCCCTACCTACCTATAAATATGGAAGTACTGTATTTGTTGACACCCCTTCCCTACCTATATATATAGACATACTGTATCTGTTGACACTCCTTGCCTACCTATAAATATGGACGTACTGTATCTGTTGAAACTCTCTCCCTACCTATAAATATGAACGTACTGTATCTGTTGACACTCCCTCCCTACCTATAAATATAGACGTACTGTATCTGTTGACACTCCCTCCCTATCTATAAATATGGACGTACTGTATCTGTTGACACTCCCTCCCTGCCTATGAATATGGAGGTACTGTATCTGTTGACACTCCTTGCCAATCTATAAATATAGACGTACTGTATCTGTTGACACTCCCTCCCTACCTATAAATATAGACGTACTGTGTCTGTTGACACTCCCTCCCTACCTATAAATATAGACGTACTGTATTTGTTGACACTTTTTGTCCACCTATAAATATAGACGTACTGTATTTGTTGACACTCCTTGTCCACCTATAAATATAGACGTACTGTATTTGTTGACACTCCCTCCCTACCTATAAATATGGACGTACTGTATCTGTTGACACTCCTTGCCTACCTATAAATATGGACGTACTGTATTTGTTGACACTCCCTCCCTCCCTACCTCTTAATATAGACGTACACTATTTGTTTACACTCCCTGCCTATCTATAAATATAGACGTACTGTATTTGTTGACACTCCCTCCCTACCTATAAATATAGACGTACTGTATCTGTTGACACTCCCTCCCTCCCTACCTATAAATATAGACGTACTGTATCTGTTTACACTCCCTCCCTACCTATAAATATGGACGTACTGTATCTGTTGACACTCCCTCCCTACCTACAAATATATACCTACTGTATCTGTTGACACTCTCCCCCTACCTATAAATATGGACTTACTGTATCTGTTGACACTCCCTGCCTACCTATAAATATAGACGTACTGTATCTGTTGACACTCCCTCCCTACCTATAAATATAGACGCACTGTATCTGTTGACACTCCCTCCCTACCTATAAATATAGACGTACTGTATCTGTTGACACTCCCTCCCTACCTATAAATATGGACGTACTGTATCTGTTGACACTCCATGCCTACCTATAAATATAGACGTACTGTATCTGTTTACACTCCCTCCCTACCTATGAATATGGACGTACTGTATCTGTTGAAACTCGCTCCCTACCTACAAATATAGACCTACTGTATCTGTTGACACTCTCCCCCTACCTATAAATATGGACTTACTGTATCTGTTGACACTCCCTGCCTACCTATAAATATAGACGTACTGTATCTGTTGACACTCCCTCCCTACCTATATATATAGACGTACTGTATCTGTTGACACTCCCTCCCAACCTATAAATATAGACGTACTGTATCTGTTGACACTCCCTCCCTACCTATAAATATAGACGTACTGTATCTGTTGACACTCCCTCCCTACCTATAAATATGGACGTACTGTATCTAATGACACTCCCTGCCGACCTATAAATATAGACGTACTGTATCTGTTGACACTCCCTCCCAACCTATAAATATAGACGTACTGTATCTGTTGACACTCCCTCCCTACCTATAAATATAGACGTACTGTATCTGTTGACACTCCCTCCCTACCTATAAATATGGACGTACTGTATCTAATGACACTCCCTGCCGACCTATAAATATAGACGTACTGTATCTGTTGAAACTCTCTCCCTACCTATAAATATGAACGTACTGTATCTGTTGACACTCCCTCCCTACCTATAAATATAGACGTACTGTATCTGTTGACACTCCCTCCCTACCTATAAATGTAGACGTACTGTATTTGTTGACACTCCCTCCCTACCTATAAATATGGAAGTACTGTATTTGTTGACGCCCCTTCCCTACCTATAAATATAGACGCACTGTATCTGTTGACACTCCTTGCCTACCTATAAATATGAACGTACTGTATCTGTTGACACTCCCTCCCTACATATAAATATGAACGTACTGTATCTGTTGACACTCCCTCCCCACCTATAAATATGAATGTACTGTATCTGTTGACATTCCTTCCCTACCTATAAATATAGACGTACTGTATCTGTTGACACTCCTTGCCTACCTATAAATATGGACGTACTGTATCTGTTGACACTCCCTCCCTATCTATAAATATGGACGTACTGTATTTGTTGACACTACCTCCCTACTTATAAATATAGACGTACTGTATTTGTTGACACTCCTTGCCCACCTATAAATATAGACGTACCTTATCTGTTGACACTCCCTCCCTACCTATAAATATAGACGTACTGTATCTGTTGACACTCCTTGCCTACCTATAAATATGGACGTAATGTATATGTTGACACTTCCTCCCTATCTATAAATATGGACGTACTGTATCTGTTGACACTCCCTCCCTACCTATAAATATGGACGTACTGTATCTGTTGACACTCCCTCCCTACCTATAAATATAGACGTACTGTATCTGTTGACACTCCCTCCCTACCTATAAATATAGACGTACTGTATCTGTTGACACTCCCTCCCTACCTATAAATATGGACGTACTGTATCTAATGACACTCCCTGCCGACCTATAAATATAGACGTACTGTATCTGTTGACACTCCCTCCCAACCTATAAATATAGACGTACTGTATCTGTTGACACTCCCACCCTACCTATAAATATAGACGTACTGTATCTGTTGACACTCCCTCCCTACCTATAAATGTAGACGTACTGTATTTGTTGACACTCCCTCCCTACCTATAAATATGGAAGTACTGTATTTGTTGACGCCCCTTCCCTACCTATAAATATAGACGCACTGTATCTGTTGACACTCCTTGCCTACCTATAAATATGAACGTACTGTATCTGTTGACACTCCCTCCCTACATATAAATATGAACGTACTGTATCTGTTGACATTCCTTCCCTACCTATAAATATAGACGTACTGTATCTGTTGACACTCCTTGCCTACCTATAAATATGGACGTACTGTATCTGTTGACACTCCCTCCCTATCTATAAATATGGACGTACTGTATTTGTTGACACTACCTCCCTACTTATAAATATAGACGTACTGTATTTGTTGACACTCCTTGCCCACCTATAAATATAGACGTACCTTATCTGTTGACATTCCCTCCCTACCTACAAATATAGACGTACTGTATCTGTTGACACTCCTTGCCTACCTATAAATATGGACGTAATGTATCTGTTGACACTTCCTCCCTATCTATAAATATGGACGTACTGTATCTGTTGACACTCCATCCCTACCTATAAATATGGACGTACTGTATCTGTTGACACTCCCTCCCTACCTATAAATATAGACGTACTGTATCTGTTGACACTCCCTCCCTACCTATAAATATAGACGTACTGTATCTGTTTACACTCCCTCCCTACCTATAAATATGGACGTACTGTATCTGTTGACACTCCCTACCTACCTACAAATATAGACCTACTGTATCTGTTGACACTCTCCCCCTACCTATAAATATGTACTTACTGTATCTGTTGACACTCCCTGCCTACCTATAAATATAGACGTACTGTATCTGTTGACACTCCCTCCCTACCTATAAATATACACGTACTGTATCTGTTGACACTCCCTCCCTACCTATGAATATAGACGTACTGTATCTGTTGACACTCCCTCCCTACCTATAAATATGGACGTACTGTATTTGTTGACACTCCTTGCCCACCTATAAATATAGACGTACCTTATCTGTTGACACTCCCTCCCTACCTATAAATATAGACGTACTGTATCTGTTGACACTCCTTGCCTACCTATAAATATGGACGTAATGTATATGTTGACACTTCCTCCCTATCTATAAATATGGACGTCCTGTATCTGTTGACACTCCCTCCCTACCTATAAATATGGACGTACTGTATCTGTTGACACTCCCTCCCTACCTATAAATATAGACGTACTGTATCTGTTGACACTCCCTCCCTACCTATAAATATAGACGTACTGTATCTGTTGACACTCCCTCCCTACCTATAAATATGGACGTACTGTATCTAATGACACTCCCTGCTGACCTATAAATATAGACGTACTGTATCTGTTGACACTCCCTCCCAACCTATAAATATAGACGTACTGTATCTGTTGACACTCCCTCCCTACCTATAAATATAGACGTACTGTATCTGTTGACACTCCCTCCCTACCTATAAATGTAGACGTACTGTATTTGTTGACACTCCCTCCCTACCTATAAATATGGAAGTACTGTATTTGTTGACGCCCCTTCCCTACCTATAAATATAGACGCACTGTATCTGTTGACACTCCTTGCCTACCTATAAATATGAACGTACTGTATCTGTTGACACTCCCTCCCTACATATAAATATGAACGTACTGTATCTGTTGACACTCCCTCCCTACCTATAAATATGGACGTACTGTATCTAATGACACTCCCTGCTGACCTATAAATATAGACGTACTGTATCTGTTGACACTCCCTCCCAACCTATAAATATAGACGTACTGTATCTGTTGACACTCCCTCCCTACCTATAAATATAGACGTACTGTATCTGTTGACACTCCCTCCCTACCTATAAATGTAGACGTACTGTATTTGTTGACACTCCCTCCCTACCTATAAATATGGAAGTACTGTATTTGTTGACGCCCCTTCCCTACCTATAAATATAGACGCACTGTATCTGTTGACACTCCTTGCCTACCTATAAATATGAACGTACTGTATCTGTTGACACTCCCTCCCTACATATAAATATGAACGTACTGTATCTGTTGACACTCCCTCCCCACCTATAAATATGAATGTACTGTATCTGTTGACATTCCTTCCCTACCTATAAATATAGACGTACTGTATCTGTTGACACTCCTTGCCTACCTATAAATATGGACGTACTGTATCTGTTGACACTCCCTCCCTATCTATAAATATGGACGTACTGTATTTGTTGACACTACCTCCCTACTTATAAATATAGACGTACTGTATTTGTTGACACTCCTTGCCCACCTATAAATATAGACGTACCTTATCTGTTGACACTCCCTCCCTACCTATAAATATAGACGTACTGTATCTGTTGACACTCCTTGCCTACCTATAAATATGGACGTAATGTATCTGTTGACACTTCCTCCCTATCTATAAATATGGACGTACTGTATCTGTTGACACTCCATCCCTACCTATAAATATGGACGTACTGTATCTGTTGACACTCCCTCCCTACCTATAAATATAGACGTACTGTATCTGTTGACACTCCCTCCCTACCTATAAATATAGACGTACTGTATCTGTTGACACTCCCTCCCTACCTATAAATATGGACGTACTGTATCTAATGACACTCCCTGCCGACCTATAAATATAGACGTACTGTATCTGTTGACACTCCCTCCCAACCTATAAATATAGACGTACTGTATCTGTTGACACTCCCTCCCTACCTATAAATATAGACGTACTGTATCTGTTGACACTCCCTCCCTACCTATAAATGTAGACGTACTGTATTTGTTGACACTCCCTCCCTACCTATAAATATGGAAGTACTGTATTTGTTGACGCCCCTTCCCTACCTATAAATATAGACGCACTGTATCTGTTGACACTCCTTGCCTACCTATAAATATGAACGTACTGTATCTGTTGACACTCCCTCCCTACATATAAATATGAACGTACTGTATCTGTTGACATTCCTTCCCTACCTATAAATATAGACGTACTGTATCTGTTGACACTCCTTGCCTACCTATAAATATGGACGTACTGTATCTGTTGACACTCCCTCCCTATCTATAAATATGGACGTACTGTATTTGTTGACACTACCTCCCTACTTATAAATATAGACGTACTGTATTTGTTGACACTCCTTGCCCACCTATAAATATAGACGTACCTTATCTGTTGACATTCCCTCCCTACCTACAAATATAGACGTACTGTATCTGTTGACACTCCTTGCCTACCTATAAATATGGACGTAATGTATCTGTTGACACTTCCTCCCTATCTATAAATATGGACGTACTGTATCTGTTGACACTCCATCCCTACCTATAAATATGGACGTACTGTATCTGTTGACACTCCCTCCCTACCTATAAATATAGACGTACTGTATCTGTTGACACTCCCTCCCTACCTATAAATATAGACGTACTGTATCTGTTTACACTCCCTCCCTACCTATAAATATGGACGTACTGTATCTGTTGACACTCCCTACCTACCTACAAATATAGACCTACTGTATCTGTTGACACTCTCCCCCTACCTATAAATATGTACTTACTGTATCTGTTGACACTCCCTGCCTACCTATAAATATAGACGTACTGTATCTGTTGACACTCCCTCCCTACCTATAAATATACACGTACTGTATCTGTTGACACTCCCTCCCTACCTATGAATATAGACGTACTGTATCTGTTGACACTCCCTCCCTACCTATAAATATGGACGTACTGTATTTGTTGACACTCCTTGCCCACCTATAAATATAGACGTACCTTATCTGTTGACACTCCCTCCCTACCTATAAATATAGACGTACTGTATCTGTTGACACTCCTTGCCTACCTATAAATATGGACGTAATGTATATGTTGACACTTCCTCCCTATCTATAAATATGGACGTCCTGTATCTGTTGACACTCCCTCCCTACCTATAAATATGGACGTACTGTATCTGTTGACACTCCCTCCCTACCTATAAATATAGACGTACTGTATCTGTTGACACTCCCTCCCTACCTATAAATATAGACGTACTGTATCTGTTGACACTCCCTCCCTACCTATAAATATGGACGTACTGTATCTAATGACACTCCCTGCTGACCTATAAATATAGACGTACTGTATCTGTTGACACTCCCTCCCAACCTATAAATATAGACGTACTGTATCTGTTGACACTCCCTCCCTACCTATAAATATAGACGTACTGTATCTGTTGACACTCCCTCCCTACCTATAAATGTAGACGTACTGTATTTGTTGACACTCCCTCCCTACCTATAAATATGGAAGTACTGTATTTGTTGACGCCCCTTCCCTACCTATAAATATAGACGCACTGTATCTGTTGACACTCCTTGCCTACCTATAAATATGAACGTACTGTATCTGTTGACACTCCCTCCCTACATATAAATATGAACGTACTGTATCTGTTGACACTCCCTCCCTACCTATAAATATGGACGTACTGTATCTAATGACACTCCCTGCTGACCTATAAATATAGACGTACTGTATCTGTTGACACTCCCTCCCAACCTATAAATATAGACGTACTGTATCTGTTGACACTCCCTCCCTACCTATAAATATAGACGTACTGTATCTGTTGACACTCCCTCCCTACCTATAAATGTAGACGTACTGTATTTGTTGACACTCCCTCCCTACCTATAAATATGGAAGTACTGTATTTGTTGACGCCCCTTCCCTACCTATAAATATAGACGCACTGTATCTGTTGACACTCCTTGCCTACCTATAAATATGAACGTACTGTATCTGTTGACACTCCCTCCCTACATATAAATATGAACGTACTGTATCTGTTGACACTCCCTCCCCACCTATAAATATGAATGTACTGTATCTGTTGACATTCCTTCCCTACCTATAAATATAGACGTACTGTATCTGTTGACACTCCTTGCCTACCTATAAATATGGACGTACTGTATCTGTTGACACTCCCTCCCTATCTATAAATATGGACGTACTGTATTTGTTTCCACTACCTCCCTACTTATAAATATAGACGTACTGTATTTGTTGACACTCCTTGCCCACCTATAAATATAGACGTACCTTATCTGTTGACACTCCCTCCCTACCTATAAATATAGACGTACTGTATCTGTTGACACTCCTTGCCTACCTATAAATATGGACGTAATGTATCTGTTGACACTTCCTCCCTATCTATAAATATGGACGTACTGTATCTGTTGACACTCCATCCCTACCTATAAATATGGACGTACTGTATCTGTTGACACTCCCTCCCTACCTATAAATATAGACGTACTGTATCTGTTGACACTCCCTCCCTACCTATAAATATAGACGTACTGTATCTGTTGACACTCCCTCCCTACCTATAAATATGGACGTACTGTATCTAATGACACTCCCTGCCGACCTATAAATATAGACGTACTGTATCTGTTGACACTCCCTCCCAACCTATAAATATAGACGTACTGTATCTGTTGACACTCCCTCCCTACCTATAAATATAGACGTACTGTATCTGTTGACACTCCCTCCCTACCTATAAATGTAGACGTACTGTATTTGTTGACACTCCCTCCCTACCTATAAATATAGACGTACTGTATCTGTTGACACTCCCTCCCTACCTATAAATGTAGACGTACTGTATTTGTTGACACTCCCTCCCTACCTATAAATATGGAAGTACTGTATTTGTTGACGCCCCTTCCCTACCTATAAATATAGACGCACTGTATCTGTTGACACTCCTTGCCTACCTATAAATATGAACGTACTGTATCTGTTGACACTCCCTCCCTACATATAAATATGAACGTACTGTATCTGTTGACACTCCCTCCCCACCTATAAATATGAATGTACTGTATCTGTTGACATTCCTTCCCTACCTATAAATATAGACGTACTGTATCTGTTGACACTCCTTGCCTACCTATAAATATGGACGTACTGTATCTGTTGACACTCCCTCCCTATCTATAAATATGGACGTACTGTATTTGTTTCCACTACCTCCCTACTTATAAATATAGACGTACTGTATTTGTTGACACTCCTTGCCCACCTATAAATATAGACGTACCTTATCTGTTGACACTCCCTCCCTACCTATAAATATAGACGTACTGTATCTGTTGACACTCCTTGCCTACCTATAAATATGGACGTAATGTATCTGTTGACACTTCCTCCCTATCTATAAATATGGACGTACTGTATCTGTTGACACTCCATCCCTACCTATAAATATGGACGTACTGTATCTGTTGACACTCCCTCCCTACCTATAAATATAGACGTACTGTATCTGTTGACACTCCCTCCCTACCTATAAATATAGACGTACTGTATCTGTTGACACTCCCTCCCTACCTATAAATATGGACGTACTGTATCTAATGACACTCCCTGCCGACCTATAAATATAGACGTACTGTATCTGTTGACACTCCCTCCCAACCTATAAATATAGACGTACTGTATCTGTTGACACTCCCTCCCTACCTATAAATATAGACGTACTGTATCTGTTGACACTCCCTCCCTACCTATAAATGTAGACGTACTGTATTTGTTGACACTCCCTCCCTACCTATAAATATGGAAGTACTGTATTTGTTGACGCCCCTTCCCTACCTATAAATATAGACGCACTGTATCTGTTGACACTCCTTGCCTACCTATAAATATGAACGTACTGTATCTGTTGACACTCCCTCCCTACATATAAATATGAACGTACTGTATCTGTTGACACT
This sequence comes from Saccoglossus kowalevskii, assembly GCF_978046115.1. NCBI lineage: Eukaryota > Metazoa > Hemichordata > Enteropneusta > Harrimaniidae > Saccoglossus > Saccoglossus kowalevskii. The sequence continues at coordinate 36,328,376 of NC_140653.1, forward strand.
CCCTCCCCACCTATAAATATGAATGTACTGTATCTGTTGACATTCCTTCCCTACCTATAAATATAGACGTACTGTATCTGTTGACACTCCTTGCCTACCTATAAATATGGACGTACTGTATCTGTTGACACTCCCTCCCTATCTATAAATATGGACGTACTGTATTTGTTGACACTACCTCCCTACTTATAAATATAGACGTACTGTATTTGTTGACACTCCTTTCCCACCTATAAATATAGACGTACCTTATCTGTTGACACTCCCTCCCTACCTATAAATATAGACGTACTGTATCTGTTGACACTCCTTGCCTACCTATAAATATGAACGTACTGTATCTGTTGACACTCCCTCCCCACCTATAAATATGAATGTACTGTATCTGTTGACATTCCTTCCCTACCTATAAATATAGACGTACTGTATCTGTTGACACTCCTTGCCTACCTATAAATATGGACGTACTGTATCTGTTGACACTCCCTCCCTATCTATAAATATGGACGTACTGTATTTGTTGACACTACCTCCCTACTTATAAATATAGACGTACTGTATTTGTTGACACTCCTTGCCCACCTATAAATATAGACGTACCTTATCTGTTGACACTCCCTCCCTACCTATAAATATAGACGTACTGTATCTGTTGACACTCCTTGCCTACCTATAAATATGGACGTAATGTATCTGTTGACACTTCCTCCCTATCTATAAATATGGACGTACTGTATCTGTTGACACTCCATCCCTACCTATAAATATGGACGTACTGTATCTGTTGACACTCCCTCCCTACCTATAAATATAGACGTACTGTATCTGTTGACACTCCCTCCCTACCTATAAATATAGACGTACTGTATCTGTTTACACTCCCTCCCTACCTATAAATATGGACGTACTGTATCTGTTGACACTCCCTACCTACCTACAAATATAGACCTACTGTATCTGTTGACACTCTCCCCCTACCTATAAATATGGACTTACTGTATCTGTTGACACTCCCTGCCTACCTATAAATATAGACGTACTGTATCTGTTGACACTCCCTCCCTACCTATAAATATACACGTACTGTATCTGTTGACACTCCCTCCCTACCTATAAATATAGACGTACTGTATCTGTTGACACCCCCTCCCTACCTATAAATATGGACGTACTGTATGTGTTGACACTCCCTGCCTACCTATAAATATAGACGTACTGTATCTGTTTACACTCCCTCCCTACCTATGAATATGGACGTACTGTATCTGTTGACACTCGCTCCCTACCTACAAATATAGACCTACTGTATCTGTTGACACTCTCCCCTACCTATAAATATGGACTTACTGTATCTGTTGACACTCCCTGCCTACCTATAAATATAGACGTACTGTATCTGTTGACACTCCCTTCCTACCTATAAATATAGACGTACTGTATCTGTTGACACTCCCTCCCTACCTATAAATATAGACGTACTGTATCTGTTGACACTCCCTCCCTACCTATAAATATAGACTTACTGTATCTGTTGACACTCCCTCCCTACCTATAAATATGGACGTACTGTATCTGTTGACACTCCCTGCCTACCTATAAATATAGACGTACTGTTTCTGTTGACACTCCCTCCCTTCCTATAAATATAGACGTACTGTATCTGTTGACACTGCCTCCCTACCTATAAATATAGACGTACTGTATCTGTTGACACTCCCTCCCTACCTATAAATGTAGACGTACTGTATTTGTTGACACTCCCTCCCTACCTATAAATATGGAAGTACTGTATTTGTTGTACCCCAGACCATTCGTCCCGGTGTTATCGCTATCGCCACACGAGACTCCAGCTTGTCTCCTATACAATTTTCCTTCCGCCCACTTAATTTTAATATTCATATGACCTTTGCACTAACATCGATAGCCAATCGCATTCGACCGCGGACGTCACTCTAAATAAACAACTGAATAAATTAATATACCATATTTGGAAGATAGCGGGTAAATTCAACGTTGTTGGTGTGTTCCTTCGGGTTCCGAAGTCGCACGAAACATTTCAACATTTCCATTTCAACAAAATGGACTGCGACATGACACTTAAAACTGCAATCACATCGCCATATGTATTAAACATGGCATTTGTTTTCTTGTTTTAACCCCCTTATTACGCAAGCTTCCGTCGAAGTGGTGTTTTTTTCGACGATTTGTGGCATGTTGCAAAACGAACGAAACATTGCGGCATTCTTAGCGGTGGATAAGGGATCGACTATGTCGTCACATTTATGTCTCGTTTGAAAGAGAATAAACAACCGCTCAGAAAAATATGTTGCTAATATTTAAGTGCGGTGCCTTGAAATCGCCTGCCCGACGTCCAAATTTCAAAAGGATGTTCGATTTGCAATGACGACCGTTCATATGTACTAGGCGACGTTACTAATTACTACAAGGGTCGGTGTTTGCATTAAGAATTATAGAACAAAAGATCAGCAAAGCAGTGCTTTTGTCGGCGATTTTGTCAAAGGGAATTTTGATAAAATGTTGCAAAACAGAATCGCGAGTTGGGTGAAAAATTGCGCCGGCGGCATTCTCAGCGATGGCATCACCCGAGAAACACCGTGTCACGGTGCATTCGTGCATCAGTACACCGAAGAAATACATACATATTGTTGCGGACGACTATTGTAGACTGTGTTCGTGCAGTCTTCTAGTTTGTGGACAGTTAAAGTCGTGTGTGAATTTATTCAAGCCAGGAAAAGCAGGAGGGATAACTTATGGAAATCGTCTTTCCAATTTGATCCAGTGCGACGTTGTGAAAGGAGCGACTCTGTCGTCTCATCTATGTCTAGTTTGTAAGAGAAAGATTGATAGCGCAGAAAAATCCGCCAATAATGTAAAACAGTGGCGTGAAATTGTCAGTCATTCTAATATCTCCCAACCTGTGAACGAAAGGGTTAAGCGTGCTGCCTTGAAATCGCCTGCCAAAACTAAAATGGCGCGTGTCATGCGACTTTGTTTACTAAAGATAGCGTGGGCGTTTGATTGACACTCAACTCATTAGTATTCCACCAATCACAGCTACATCTACTTTCTGGATGTGCGCAGTCAAATTGTATAGGAGACAAGCTGGAGTCTCGTGTGGCGATAGCGATAACACCGGGACGAATGGTCTGGGGTATATTTGTTGACGCCCCTTCCCTACCTATAAATATAGACGCACTGTATCTGTTGACACTCCTTGCCTACCTATAAATATGAACGTACTGTATCTGTTGACACTCCCTCCCTACATATAAATATAAACGTACTGTATCTGTTGACACTCCCTCCCCACCTATAAATATGAATGTACTGTATCTGTTGACATTCCTTCCCTACCTATAAATATAGACGTACTGTATCTGTTGACACCCCTTGCCTACCTATAAATATGGACGTACTGTATCTGTTGATACTCCCTCCCTATCTATAAATATGGACGTACTGTATTTGTTGACACTACCTCCCTACTTATAAATATAGACGTACTGTATTTGTTGACACTCCTTGCCCACCTATAAATATAGACGTACCTTATCTGTTGACACTCCCTGCCTACCTATAAATATAGACGTACTGTATCTGTTGACACTCCCTCCCTACCTATAAATATAGACGTACTGTATCTGTTGACACTCCCTCCCTACCTATAAATATAGACGTACTGTATCTGTTGACACTCCCTCCCTACCTATAAATATAGACGTACTGTATCAGTTGACACTCCCTCCCTACCTATAAATATGGACGTACTGTATCTGTTGACACTCCCTGCCTACCTATAAATATAGACGTACTGTTTCTGTTGACACTCCCTCCCTTCGTATGAATATAGACGTACTGTATCTGTTGACACTGCCTCCCTACCTATAAATATAGACGTACTGTATCTGTTGACACTCCCTCCCTACCTATAAATGTAGACGTACTGTATTTGTTGACACTCCCTCCCTACCTATAAATATGGAAGTACTGTATTTGTTGACGCCCCTTCCCTACCTATAAATATAGACGCACTGTATCTGTTGACACTCCTTGCCTACCTATAAATATGAACGTACTGTATCTGTTGACACTCCCTCCCTACATATAAATATTAACGTACTGTATCTGTTGACACTCCCTCCCCACCTATAAATATGAATGTACTGTATCTGTTGACATTCCTTCCCTACCTATAAATATAGACGTACTGTATCTGTTGACACTCCTTGCCTACCTATAAATATGGACGTACTGTATCTGTTGACACTCCCTCCCTATCTATAAATATGGACGTACTGTATTTGTTGACACTACCTCCCTACTTATAAATATAGACGTACTGTATTTGTTGACACTCCTTGCCCACCTATAAATATAGACGTACCTTATCTGTTGACACTCCCTCCCTACCTATAAATATAGACGTACTGTATCTGTTGACACTCCTTGCCTACCTATAAATATGGACGTAATGTATATGTTGACACTTCCTCCCTATCTATAAATATGGACGTACTGTATCTGTTGACACTCCCTACCTACCTATAAATATGGACGTACTGTATCTGTTGACACTCCCTCCCTACCTATAAATATAGACGTACTGTATCTGTTGACACTCCCTCCCTACCTATAAATATAGACGTACTGTATCTGTTGACACTCCCTCCCTACCTATAAATATGGACGTACTGTATCTAATGACACTCCCTGCCGACCTATAAATATAGACGTACTGTATCTGTTGACACTCCCTCCCAACCTATAAATATAGACGTACTGTATCTGTTGACACTCCCACCCTACCTATAAATATAGACGTACTGTATCTGTTGACACTCCCTCCCTACCTATAAATGTAGACGTACTGTATTTGTTGACACTCCCTCCCTACCTATAAATATGGAAGTACTGTATTTGTTGACGCCCCTTCCCTACCTATAAATATAGACGCACTGTATCTGTTGACACTCCTTGCCTACCTATAAATATGAACGTACTGTATCTGTTGACACTCCCTCCCTACATATAAATATGAACGTACTGTATCTGTTGACATTCCTTCCCTACCTATAAATATAGACGTACTGTATCTGTTGACACTCCTTGCCTACCTATAAATATGGACGTACTGTATCTGTTGACACTCCCTCCCTATCTATAAATATGGACGTACTGTATTTGTTGACACTACCTCCCTACTTATAAATATAGACGTACTGTATTTGTTGACACTCCTTGCCCACCTATAAATATAGACGTACCTTATCTGTTGACATTCCCTCCCTACCTACAAATATAGACGTACTGTATCTGTTGACACTCCTTGCCTACCTATAAATATGGACGTAATGTATCTGTTGACACTTCCTCCCTATCTATAAATATGGACGTACTGTATCTGTTGACACTCCATCCCTACCTATAAATATGGACGTACTGTATCTGTTGACACTCCCTCCCTACCTATAAATATAGACGTACTGTATCTGTTGACACTCCCTCCCTACCTATAAATATAGACGTACTGTATCTGTTTACACTCCCTCCCTACCTATAAATATGGACGTACTGTATCTGTTGACACTCCCTACCTACCTACAAATATAGACCTACTGTATCTGTTGACACTCTCCCCCTACCTATAAATATGGACTTACTGTATCTGTTGACACTCCCTGCCTACCTATAAATATAGACGTACTGTATCTGTTGACACTCCCTCCCTACCTATAAATATACACGTACTGTATCTGTTGACACTCCCTCCCTACCTATGAATATAGACGTACTGTATCTGTTGACACTCCCTCCCTACCTATAAATATGGACGTACTGTATTTGTTGACACTCCTTGCCCACCTATAAATATAGACGTACCTTATCTGTTGACACTCCCTCCCTACCTATAAATATAGACGTACTGTATCTGTTGACACTCCTTGCCTACCTATAAATATGGACGTAATGTATATGTTGACACTTCCTCCCTATCTATAAATATGGACGTACTGTATCTGTTGACACTCCCTCCCTACCTATAAATATGGACGTACTGTATCTGTTGACACTCCCTCCCTACCTATAAATATAGACGTACTGTATCTGTTGACACTCCCTCCCTACCTATAAATATAGACGTACTGTATCTGTTGACACTCCCTCCCTACCTATAAATATGGACGTACTGTATCTAATGACACTCCCTGCCGACCTATAAATATAGACGTACTGTATCTGTTGACACTCCCTCCCAACCTATAAATATAGACGTACTGTATCTGTTGACACTCCCTCCCTACCTATAAATATAGACGTACTGTATCTGTTGACACTCCCTCCCTACCTATAAATGTAGACGTACTGTATTTGTTGACACTCCCTCCCTACCTATAAATATGGAAGTACTGTATTTGTTGACGCCCCTTCCCTACCTATAAATATAGACGCACTGTATCTGTTGACACTCCTTGCCTACCTATAAATATGAACGTACTGTATCTGTTGACACTCCCTCCCTACATATAAATATGAACGTACTGTATCTGTTGACACTCCCTCCCCACCTATAAATATGAATGTACTGTATCTGTTGACATTCCTTCCCTACCTATAAATATAGACGTACTGTATCTGTTGACACTCCTTGCCTACCTATAAATATGGACGTACTGTATCTGTTGACACTCCCTCCCTATCTATAAATATGGACGTACTGTATTTGTTGACACTACCTCCCTACTTATAAATATAGACGTACTGTATTTGTTGACACTCCTTGCCCACCTATAAATATAGACGTACCTTATCTGTTGACACTCCCTCCCTACCTATAAATATAGACGTACTGTATCTGTTGACACTCCTTGCCTACCTATAAATATGGACGTAATGTATCTGTTGACACTTCCTCCCTATCTATAAATATGGACGTACTGTATCTGTTGACACTCCATCCCTACCTATAAATATGGACGTACTGTATCTGTTGACACTCCCTCCCTACCTATAAATATAGACGTACTGTATCTGTTGACACTCCCTCCCTACCTATAAATATAGACGTACTGTATCTGTTGACACTCCCTCCCTACCTATAAATATGGACGTACTGTATCTAATGACACTCCCTGCCGACCTATAAATATAGACGTACTGTATCTGTTGACACTCCCTCCCAACCTATAAATATAGACGTACTGTATCTGTTGACACTCCCTCCCTACCTATAAATATAGACGTACTGTATCTGTTGACACTCCCTCCCTACCTATAAATGTAGACGTACTGTATTTGTTGACACTCCCTCCCTACCTATAAATATGGAAGTACTGTATTTGTTGACGCCCCTTCCCTACCTATAAATATAGACGCACTGTATCTGTTGACACTCCTTGCCTACCTATAAATATGAACGTACTGTATCTGTTGACACTCCCTCCCTACATATAAATATGAACGTACTGTATCTGTTGACACTCCCTCCCCACCTATAAATATGAATGTACTGTATCTGTTGACATTCCTTCCCTACCTATAAATATAGACGTACTGTATCTGTTGACACTCCTTGCCTACCTATAAATATGGACGTACTGTATCTGTTGACACTCCCTCCCTATCTATAAATATGGACGTACTGTATTTGTTGACACTACCTCCCTACTTATAAATATAGACGTACTGTATTTGTTGACACTCCTTGCCCACCTATAAATATAGACGTACCTTATCTGTTGACACTCCCTCCCTACCTATAAATATAGACGTACTGTATCTGTTGACACTCCTTGCCTACCTATAAATATGGACGTAATGTATCTGTTGACACTTCCTCCCTATCTATAAATATGGACGTACTGTATCTGTTGACACTCCATCCCTACCTATAAATATGGACGTACTGTATCTGTTGACACTCCCTCCCTACCTATAAATATAGACGTACTGTATCTGTTGACACTCCCTCCCTACCTATAAATATAGACGTACTGTATCTGTTTACACTCCCTCCCTACCTATAAATATGGACGTACTGTATCTGTTGACACTCCCTACCTACCTACAAATATAGACCTACTGTATCTGTTGACACTCTCCCCCTACCTATAAATATGGACTTACTGTATCTGTTGACACTCCCTGCCTACCTATAAATATAGACGTACTGTATCTGTTGACACTCCCTCCCTACCTATAAATATACACGTACTGTATCTGTTGACACTCCCTCCCTACCTATAAATATAGACGTACTGTATCTGTTGACACCCCCTCCCTACCTATAAATATGGACGTACTGTATGTGTTGACACTCCCTGCCTACCTATAAATATAGACGTACTGTATCTGTTTACACTCCCTCCCTACCTATGAATATGGACGTACTGTATCTGTTGACACTCGCTCCCTACCTACAAATATAGACCTACTGTATCTGTTGACACTCTCCCCTACCTATAAATATGGACTTACTGTATCTGTTGACACTCCCTGCCTACCTATAAATATAGACGTACTGTATCTGTTGACACTCCCTTCCTACCTATAAATATAGACGTACTGTATCTGTTGACACTCCCTCCCTACCTATAAATATAGACGTACTGTATCTGTTGACACTCCCTCCCTACCTATAAATATAGACTTACTGTATCTGTTGACACTCCCTCCCTACCTATAAATATGGACGTACTGTATCTGTTGACACTCCCTGCCTACCTATAAATATAGACGTACTGTTTCTGTTGACACTCCCTCCCTTCCTATAAATATAGACGTACTGTATCTGTTGACACTGCCTCCCTACCTATAAATATAGACGTACTGTATCTGTTGACACTCCCTCCCTACCTATAAATGTAGACGTACTGTATTTGTTGACACTCCCTCCCTACCTATAAATTATGGAAGTACTGTATTTGTTGTACCCCAGACCATTCGTCCCGGTGTTATCGCTATCGCCACACGAGACTCCAGCTTGTCTCCTATACAATTTTCCTTCCGCCCACTTAATTTTAATATTCATATGACCTTTGCACTAACATCGATAGCCAATCGCATTCGACCGCGGACGTCACTCTAAATAAACAACTGAATAAATTAATATACCATATTTGGAAGATAGCGGGTAAATTCAACGTTGTTGGTGTGTTCCTTCGGGTTCCGAAGTCGCACGAAACATTTCAACATTTCCATTTCAACAAAATGGACTGCGACATGACACTTAAAACTGCAATCACATCGCCATATGTATTAAACATGGCATTTGTTTTCTTGTTTTAACCCCCTTATTACGCAAGCTTCCGTCGAAGTGGTGTTTTTTTCGACGATTTGTGGCATGTTGCAAAACGAACGAAACATTGCGGCATTCTTAGCGGTGGATAAGGGATCGACTATGTCGTCACATTTATGTCTCGTTTGAAAGAGAATAAACAACCGCTCAGAAAAATATGTTGCTAATATTTAAGTGCGGTGCCTTGAAATCGCCTGCCCGACGTCCAAATTTCAAAAGGATGTTCGATTTGCAATGACGACCGTTCATATGTACTAGGTGACGTTACTAATTACTACAAGGGTCGGTGTTTGCATTAAGAATTATAGAACAAAAGATCAGCAAAGCAGTGCTTTTGTCGGCGATTTTGTCAAAGGGAATTTTGATAAAATGTTGCAAAACAGAATCGCGAGTTGGGTGAAAAATTGCGCCGGCGGCATTCTCAGCGATGGCATCACCCGAGAAACACCGTGTCACGGTGCATTCGTGCATCAGTACACCGAAGAAATACATACATATTGTTGCGGACGACTATTGTAGACTGTGTTCGTGCAGTCTTCTAGTTTGTGGACAGTTAAAGTCGTGTGTGAATTTATTCAAGCCAGGAAAAGCAGGAGGGATAACTTATGGAAATCGTCTTTCCAATTTGATCCAGTGCGACGTTGTGAAAGGAGCGACTCTGTCGTCTCATCTATGTCTAGTTTGTAAGAGAAAGATTGATAGCGCAGAAAAATCCGCCAATAATGTAAAACAGTGGCGTGAAATTGTCAGTCATTCTAATATCTCCCAACCTGTGAACGAAAGGGTTAAGCGTGCTGCCTTGAAATCGCCTGCCAAAACTAAAATGGCGCGTGTCATGCGACTTTGTTTACTAAAGATAGCGTGGGCGTTTGATTGACACTCAACTCATTAGTATTCCACCAATCACAGCTACATCTACTTTCTGGATGTGCGCAGTCAAATTGTATAGGAGACAAGCTGGAGTCTCGTGTGGCGATAGCGATAACACCGGGACGAATGGTCTGGGGTATATTTGTTGACGCCCCTTCCCTACCTATAAATATAGACGCACTGTATCTGTTGACACTCCTTGCCTACCTATAAATATGAACGTACTGTATCTGTTGACACTCCCTCCCTACATATAAATATAAACGTACTGTATCTGTTGACACTCGCTCCCCACCTATAAATATGAATGTACTGTATCTGTTGACATTCCTTCCCTACCTATAAATATAGACGTACTGTATCTGTTGACACCCCTTGCCTACCTATAAATATGGACGTACTGTATCTGTTGATACTCCCTCCCTATCTATAAATATGGACGTACTGTATTTGTTGACACTACCTCCCTACTTATAAATATAGACGTACTGTATTTGTTGACACTCCTTGCCCACCTATAAATATAGACGTACCTTATCTGTTGACACTCCCTGCCTACCTATAAATATAGACGTACTGTATCTGTTGACACTCCCTCCCTACCTATAAATATAGACGTACTGTATCTGTTGACACTCCCTCCCTACCTATAAATATAGACGTACTGTATCTGTTGACACTCCCTCCCTACCTATAAATATAGACGTACTGTATCAGTTGACACTCCCTCCCTACCTATAAATATGGACGTACTGTATCTGTTGACACTCCCTGCCTACCTATAAATATAGACGTACTGTTTCTGTTGACACTCCCTCCCTTCGTATGAATATAGACGTACTGTATCTGTTGACACTGCCTCCCTACCTATAAATATAGACGTACTGTATCTGTTGACACTCCCTCCCTACCTATAAATGTAGACGTACTGTATTTGTTGACACTCCCTCCCTACCTATAAATATGGAAGTACTGTATTTGTTGACGCCCCTTCCCTACCTATAAATATAGACGCACTGTATCTGTTGACACTCCTTGCCTACCTATAAATATGAACGTACTGTATCTGTTGACACTCCCTCCCTACATATAAATATGAACGTACTGTATCTGTTGACACTCCCTCCCCACCTATAAATATGAATGTACTGTATCTGTTGACATTCCTTCCCTACCTATAAATATAGACGTACTGTATCTGTTGACACTCCTTGCCTACCTATAAATATGGACGTACTGTATCTGTTGACACTCCCTCCCTATCTATAAATATGGACGTACTGTATTTGTTGGCACTACCTCCCTACTTATAAATATTGACGTACTGTATTTGTTGACACTCCTTGCCCACCTATAAATATAGACGTACCTTATCTGTTGACACTCCCTCCCTACCTATAAATATAGACGTACTGTATCTGTTGACACTCCTTGCCTACCTATAAATATGGACGTACTGTATCTGTTGACACTTCCTCTCTATCTATAAATATGGACGTACTGTATTTGTTGACACTACCTCCCTACTTATAAATATAGACGTACTGTATCTGTTGACACTCTTTGCCCACCAAAAAATATAGACGCACTATATATGTTGACACTCCCTCCCTATCTATAAAAATGGACGTACTGTATCTGTTGACACTCCCTCCCTGCCTATAAATATGGACGTACTGTATCTGTTGACACTCCTTGCCAATCTATAAATATAGACGTACTGTATCTGTTGACACTCCCTCCGTACCTATAAATATAGACGTACTGTTTCTGTTGACACTCCCTCCCTACCTATAAATATAGACGTACTGTATTTGTTGACACTTTTTTTCCACCTATAAATATAGACGTACTGTATTTGTTGACACTCCTTGTCCACCTATAAATATAGACGTACTGTATTTGTTGACACTCCCTCCCTACCTATAAATATGGACGTACTGTATCTGTTGACACTCTTTGCCTACCTATAAATATGGACGTACTGTATTTGTTGACACTCCCTCCCTACCTATAAATATAGACGTACTGTATTTGTTTATACTCCCTCCTTACCTATAAATATAGACGTAATGTATTTGTTGACACTCCCTCCCTACCTATAAATATAGACGTACTGTATCTGTTGACACTCCTCCCTACCTATAAATATAGACGTACTGTATTTGTTGACACTCCCTCCCTACCTATAAATATGGAAGTACAGTATTTGTTGACACCATTTCCCTACCTATAAATATAGACGTACTGTATCTGTTGACACTCCTTGCCTACCTATAAATATAGACGTACTGTATTTGTTGACACTCCCTCCCTACCTATAAATATGGAAGTACTGTATTTGTTGACACCCCTTCCCTACCTATATATATAGACGTACTGTATCTGTTGACACTCCCTCCCTACCTATAAATATGGACGTACTGTATCTAATGACACTCCCTGCCGACCTATAAATATAGACGTACTGTATCTGTTGACACTCCCTCCCAACCTATAAATATAGACGTACTGTATCTGTTGACACTCCCTCCCTACCTATAAATATAGACGTACTGTATCTGTTGACACTCCCTCCCTACCTATAAATATGGACGTACTGTATCTAATGACACTCCCTGCCGACCTATAAATATAGACGTACTGTATCTGTTGAAACTCTCTCCCTACCTATAAATATGAACGTACTGTATCTGTTGACACTCCCTCCCTACCTATAAATATAGACGTACTGTATCTGTTGACACTCCCTCCCTACCTATAAATGTAGACGTACTGTATTTGTTGACACTCCCTCCCTACCTATAAATATAGAAGTACTGTATTTGTTGACGCCCCTTCCCTACCTATAAATATAGACGCACTGTATCTGTTGACACTCCTTGCCTACCTATAAATATGAACGTACTGTATCTGTTGACACTCCCTCCCTACATATAAATATGAACGTACTGTATCTGTTGACACTCCCTCCCCACCTATAAATATGAATGTACTGTATCTGTTGACATTCCTTCCCTACCTATAAATATAGACGTACTGTATCTGTTGACACTCCTTGCCTACCTATAAATATGGACGTACTGTATCTGTTGACACTCCCTCCCTATCTATAAATATGGACGTACTGTATTTGTTGACACTACCTCCCTACTTATAAATATAGACGTACTGTATTTGTTGACACTCCTTGCCCACCTATAAATATAGACGTACCTTATCTGTTGACACTCCCTCCCTACCTATAAATATAGACGTACTGTATCTGTTGACACTCCTTGCCTACCTATAAATATGGACGTAATGTATCTGTTGACACTTCCTCCCTATCTATAAATATGGACGTACTGTATCTGTTGACACTCCCTCCCTACCTATAAATATGGACGTACTGTATCTGTTGAAACTCCCTCCCTACCTATAAATATAGACGTACTGTATCTGTTGACACTCCCTCCCTACCTATAAATATAGACGTACTGTATCTGTTTACATTCCCTCCCTACCTATAAATATGGACGTACTGTATCTGTTGACACTCCCTACCTACCTACAAATATAGACCTACTGTATCTGTTGACACTCTCCCCCTACCTATAAATATGGACTTACTGTATCTGTTGACACTCCCTGCCTACCTAAAAATATAGACGTACTGTATCTGTTGACACTCCCTCCCTACCTATAAATATACACGTACTGTATCTGTTGACACTCCCTCCCTACCTATAAATATAGACGTACTGTATCTGTTGACACTCCCTCCCTACCTATAAATATGGACGTACTGTATGTGTTGACACTCCCTGCCTACCTATAAATATAGACGTACTGTATCTGTTTACACTCCCTCCCTACCTATGAATATGGACGTACTGTATCTGTTGACACTCGCTCCCTACCTACAAATATAGACCTACTGTATCTGTTGACACTCTCCCCTACCTATAAATATGGACTTACTGTATCTGTTGACACTCCCTGCCTACCTATAAATATAGACGTACTGTATCTGTTGACACTCCCTTCCTACCTATAAATATAGACGTACTGTATCTGTTGACACTCCCTCCCTACCTATAAATATAGACGTACTGTATCTGTTGACACTCCCTCCCTACCTATAAATATAGACTTACTGTATCTGTTGACACTCCCTCCCTACCTATAAATATGGACGTACTGTATCTGTTGACACTCCCTGCCTACCTATAAATATAGACGTACTGTTTCTGTTGACACTCCCTCCTTTCCTATAAATATAGACGTACTGTATCTGTTGACACTGCCTCCCTACCTATAAATATAGACGTACTGTATCTGTTGACACTCCCTCCCTACCTATAAATGTAGACGTACTGTATTTGTTGACACTCCCTCCCTACCTATAAATATGGAAGTACTGTATTTGTTGACGCCCCTTCCCTACCTATAAATATAGACGCACTGTATCTGTTGACACTCCTTGCCTACCTATAAATATGAACGTACTGTATCTGTTGACACTCCCTCCCTACATATAAATGTAAAAGTACTGTATCTGTTGACACTCCCTCCCCACCTATAAATATGAATGTACTGTATCTGTTGACATTCCTTCCCTACCTATAAATATAGACGTACTGTATCTGTTGACACTCCTTGCCTACTTATAAATATGGACGTACTGTATCTGTTGATACTCCCTCCCTATCTATAAATATGGACGTACTGTATTTGTTGACACTACCTCCCTACTTATAAATATAGACGTACTGTATTTGTTGACACTCCTTGCCCACCTATAAATATAGACGTACCTTATCTGTTGACACTCCCTGCCTACCTATAAATATGGACGTACTGTATGTGTTGACACTCCCTGCCTACCTATAAATATAGACGTACTGTATCTGTTTACACTCCCTCCCTACCTATGAATATGGACGTACTGTATCTGTTGACACTCGCTCCCTACCTACAAATATAGACCTACTGTATCTGTTGACACTCTCCCCTACCTATAAATATGGACTTACTGTATCTGTTGACACTCCCTGCCTACCTATAAATATAGACGTACTGTATCTGTTGACACTCCCTTCCTACCTATAAATATAGACGTACTGTATCTGTTGACACTCCCTCCCTACCTATAAATATAGACGTACTGTATCTGTTGACACTCCCTCCCTACCTATAAATATAGACTTACTGTATCTGTTGACACTCCCTCCCTACCTATAAATATGAACGTACTGTATCTGTTGACACTCCCTCCCCACCTATAAATATGAATGTACTGTATCTGTTGACATTCCTTCCCTACCTATAAATATAGACGTACTGTATCTGTTGACACTCCTTGCCTACCTATAAATATGGACGTACTGTATCTGTTGACACTCCCTCCCTATCTATAAATATGGACGTACTGTATTTGTTGACACTACCTCCCTACTTATAAATATTGACGTACTGTATTTGTTGACACTCCTTGCCCACCTATAAATATAGACGTACCTTATCTGTTGACACTCCCTCCCTACCTATAAATATAGACGTACTGTATCTGTTGACACTCCTTGCCTACCTATAAATATGGACGTACTGTATCTGTTGACACTTCCTCTCTATCTATAAATATGGACGTACTGTATTTGTTGACACTACCTCCCTACTTATAAATATAGACGTACTGTATCTGTTGACACTCTTTGCCCACCAAAAAATATAGACGCACTATATATGTTGACACTCCCTCCCTATCTATAAAAATGGACGTACTGTATCTGTTGACACTCCCTCCCTGCCTATAAATATGGACGTACTGTATCTGTTGACACTCCTTGCCAATCTATAAATATAGACGTACTGTATCTGTTGACACTCCCTCCGTACCTATAAATATAGACGTACTGTTTCTGTTGACACTCCCTCCCTACCTATAAATATAGACGTACTGTATTTGTTGACACTTTTTTTCCACCTATAAATATAGACGTACTGTATTTGTTGACACTCCTTGTCCACCTATAAATATAGACGTACTGTATTTGTTGACACTCCCTCCCTACCTATAAATATGGACGTACTGTATCTGTTGACACTCTTTGCCTACCTATAAATATGGACGTACTGTATTTGTTGACACTCCCTCCCTACCTATAAATATAGACGTACTGTATTTGTTTATACTCCCTCCTTACCTATAAATATAGACGTAATGTATTTGTTGACACTCCCTCCCTACCTATAAATATAGACGTACTGTATCTGTTGACACTCCTCCCTACCTATAAATATAGACGTACTGTATTTGTTGACACTCCCTCCCTACCTATAAATATGGAAGTACAGTATTTGTTGACACCATTTCCCTACCTATAAATATAGACGTACTGTATCTGTTGACACTCCTTGCCTACCTATAAATATAGACGTACTGTATTTGTTGACACTCCCTCCCTACCTATAAATATGGAAGTACTGTATTTGTTGACACCCCTTCCCTACCTATATATATAGACGTACTGTATCTGTTGACACCCCCTCCCTACCTATAAATATGGACGTACTGTATCTAATGACACTCCCTGCCGACCTATAAATATAGACGTACTGTATCTGTTGACACTCCCTCCCAACCTATAAATATAGACGTACTGTATCTGTTGACACTCCCTCCCTACCTATAAATATAGACGTACTGTATCTGTTGACACTCCCTCCCTACCTATAAATATGGACGTACTGTATCTAATGACACTCCCTGCCGACCTATAAATATAGACGTACTGTATCTGTTGAAACTCTCTCCCTACCTATAAATATGAACGTACTGTATCTGTTGACACTCCCTCCCTACCTATAAATATAGACGTACTGTATCTGTTGACACTCCCTCCCTACCTATAAATGTAGACGTACTGTATTTGTTGACACTCCCTCCCTACCTATAAATATAGAAGTACTGTATTTGTTGACGCCCCTTCCCTACCTATAAATATAGACGCACTGTATCTGTTGACACTCCTTGCCTACCTATAAATATGAACGTACTGTATCTGTTGACACTCCCTCCCTACATATAAATATGAACGTACTGTATCTGTTGACACTCCCTCCCCACCTATAAATATGAATGTACTGTATCTGTTGACATTCCTTCCCTACCTATAAATATAGACGTACTGTATCTGTTGACACTCCTTGCCTACCTATAAATATGGACGTACTGTATCTGTTGACACTCCCTCCCTATCTATAAATATGGACGTACTGTATTTGTTGACACTACCTCCCTACTTATAAATATAGACGTACTGTATTTGTTGACACTCCTTGCCCACCTATAAATATAGACGTACCTTATCTGTTGACACTCCCTCCCTACCTATAAATATAGACGTACTGTATCTGTTGACACTCCTTGCCTACCTATAAATATGGACGTAATGTATCTGTTGACACTTCCTCCCTATCTATAAATATGGACGTACTGTATCTGTTGACACTCCCTCCCTACCTATAAATATGGACGTACTGTATCTGTTGAAACTCCCTCCCTACCTATAAATATAGACGTACTGTATCTGTTGACACTCCCTCCCTACCTATAAATATAGACGTACTGTATCTGTTTACATTCCCTCCCTACCTATAAATATGGACGTACTGTATCTGTTGACACTCCCTACCTACCTACAAATATAGACCTACTGTATCTGTTGACACTCTCCCCCTACCTATAAATATGGACTTACTGTATCTGTTGACACTCCCTGCCTACCTAAAAATATAGACGTACTGTATCTGTTGACACTCCCTCCCTACCTATAAATATACACGTACTGTATCTGTTGACACTCCCTCCCTACCTATAAATATAGACGTACTGTATCTGTTGACACTCCCTCCCTACCTATAAATATGGACGTACTGTATGTGTTGACACTCCCTGCCTACCTATAAATATAGACGTACTGTATCTGTTTACACTCCCTCCCTACCTATGAATATGGACGTACTGTATCTGTTGACACTCGCTCCCTACCTACAAATATAGACCTACTGTATCTGTTGACACTCTCCCCTACCTATAAATATGGACTTACTGTATCTGTTGACACTCCCTGCCTACCTATAAATATAGACGTACTGTATCTGTTGACACTCCCTTCCTACCTATAAATATAGACGTACTGTATCTGTTGACACTCCCTCCCTACCTATAAATATAGACGTACTGTATCTGTTGACACTCCCTCCCTACCTATAAATATAGACTTACTGTATCTGTTGACACTCCCTCCCTACCTATAAATATGGACGTACTGTATCTGTTGACACTCCCTGCCTACCTATAAATATAGACGTACTGTTTCTGTTGACACTCCCTCCTTTCCTATAAATATAGACGTACTGTATCTGTTGACACTGCCTCCCTACCTATAAATATAGACGTACTGTATCTGTTGACACTCCCTCCCTACCTATAAATGTAGACGTACTGTATTTGTTGACACTCCCTCCCTACCTATAAATATGGAAGTACTGTATTTGTTGACGCCCCTTCCCTACCTATAAATATAGACGCACTGTATCTGTTGACACTCCTTGCCTACCTATAAATATGAACGTACTGTATCTGTTGACACTCCCTCCCTACATATAAATGTAAAAGTACTGTATCTGTTGACACTCCCTCCCCACCTATAAATATGAATGTACTGTATCTGTTGACATTCCTTCCCTACCTATAAATATAGACGTACTGTATCTGTTGACACTCCTTGCCTACTTATAAATATGGACGTACTGTATCTGTTGATACTCCCTCCCTATCTATAAATATGGACGTACTGTATTTGTTGACACTACCTCCCTACTTATAAATATAGACGTACTGTATTTGTTGACACTCCTTGCCCACCTATAAATATAGACGTACCTTATCTGTTGACACTCCCTGCCTACCTATAAATATAGACGTACTGTATCTGTTGACACTCCCTCCCTACCTATAAATATAGACGTACTGTATCTGTTGACACTCCCTCCCTACCTATAAATATAGACGTACTGTATCTGTTGACACTCCCTCCCTACCTATAAATATAGACGTACTGTATCAGTTGACACTCCCTCCCTACCTATAAATATGGACGTACTGTATCTGTTGACACTCCCTGCCTACCTATAAATATAGACGTACTGTTTCTGTTGACACTCCCTCCCTTCGTATAAATATAGACGTACTGTATCTGTTGACACTGCCTCCCTACCTATAAATATATACGTACTGTATCTGTTGACACTCCCTCCCTACCTATAAATGTAGACGTACTGTATTTGTTGACACTCCCTCCCTACCTATAAATATGGAAGTACTGTATTTGTTGACGCCCCTTCCCTACCTATAAATATAGACGCACTGTATCTGTTGACACTCCTTGC
Source organism: Saccoglossus kowalevskii (assembly GCF_978046115.1). Lineage (NCBI taxonomy): Eukaryota > Metazoa > Hemichordata > Enteropneusta > Harrimaniidae > Saccoglossus > Saccoglossus kowalevskii. The sequence goes on from NC_140653.1 coordinate 36,348,000, forward strand.
CTACCTATAAATATGAACGTACTGTATCTGTTGACACTCCCTCCCTACATATAAATATGAACGTACTGTATCTGTTGACACTCCCTTCCCACCTATAAATATGAATGTACTGTATCTGTTGACATTCCTTCCCTACCTATAAATATAGACGTACTGTATCTGTTGACACTCCTTGCCTACCTATAAATATGGACGTACTGTATCTGTTGACACTCCCTCCCTATCTATAAATATGGACGTACTGTATTTGTTGACACTACCTCCCTACTTATAAATATAGACGTACTGTATTTGTTGACACTCCTTGCCCACCTATAAATATAGACGTACCTTATCTGTTGACACTCCCTCCCTACCTATAAATATAGACGTACTGTATCTGTTGACACTCCTTGCCTACCTATAAATATGGACGTACTGTATCTGTTGACACTTCCTCTCTATCTATAAATATGGACGTACTGTATTTGTTGACACTACCTCGCTACTTATAAATATAGACGTACTGTATCTGTTGACACTCTTTGCCCACCAAAAAATATAGACGCACTATATATGTTGACACTCCCTCCCTATCTATAAAAATGGACGTACTGTATCTGTTGACACTCCCTCCCTGCCTATAAATATGGACGTACTGTATCTGTTGACACTCCTTGCCAATCTATAAATATAGACGTACTGTATCTGTTGACACTCCCTCCCTACCTATAAATATAGACGTACTGTGTCTGTTGACACTCCCTCCCTACCTATAAATATAGACGTACTGTATTTGTTGACACTTTTTGTCCACCTATAAATATAGACGTACTGTATTTGTTGACACTCCTTGTCCACCTATAAATATAGACGTACTGTATTTGTTGACACTCCCTCCCTACCTATAAATATGGACGTACTGTATCTGTTGACACTCCTTGCCTACCTATAAATATGGACGTACTGTATTTGTTGACACTCCCTCCCTACCTATAAATATAGACGTACTGTATTTGTTTATACTCCCTCCTTACCTATAAATATAGACGTAATGTATTTGTTGACACTCCCTCTCTACCTATAAATATAGACGTACTGTATCTGTTGACACTCCTCCCTACCTAAAAATATAGACGTACTGTATCAGTTGACACTCCCTCCCTACCTATAAATATGGACGTACTGTATCTGTTGACACTCCCTGCCTACCTATAAATATAGACGTACTGTTTCTGTTGACACTCCCTCCCTTCGTATAAATATAGACGTACTGTATCTGTTGACACTGCCTCCCTACCTATAAATATAGACGTACTGTATCTGTTGACACTCCCTCCCTACCTATAAATGTAGACGTACTGTATTTGTTGACACTCCCTCCCTACCTATAAATATGGAAGTACTGTATTTGTTGACGCCCCTTCCCTACCTATAAATATAGACGCACTGTATCTGTTGACACTCCTTGCCTACCTATAAATATGAACGTACTGTATCTGTTGACACTCCCTCCCTACATATAAATATGAACGTACTGTATCTGTTGACACTCCCTTCCCACCTATAAATATGAATGTACTGTATCTGTTGACATTCCTTCCCTACCTATAAATATAGACGTACTGTATCTGTTGACACTCCTTGCCTACCTATAAATATGGACGTACTGTATCTGTTGACACTCCCTCCCTATCTATAAATATGGACGTACTGTATTTGTTGACACTACCTCCCTACTTATAAATATAGACGTACTGTATTTGTTGACACTCCTTGCCCACCTATAAATATAGACGTACCTTATCTGTTGACACTCCCTCCCTACCTATAAATATAGACGTACTGTATCTGTTGACACTCCTTGCCTACCTATAAATATGGACGTACTGTATCTGTTGACACTTCCTCTCTATCTATAAATATGGACGTACTGTATTTGTTGACACTACCTCGCTACTTATAAATATAGACGTACTGTATCTGTTGACACTCTTTGCCCACCAAAAAATATAGACGCACTATATATGTTGACACTCCCTCCCTATCTATAAAAATGGACGTACTGTATCTGTTGACACTCCCTCCCTGCCTATAAATATGGACGTACTGTATCTGTTGACACTCCTTGCCAATCTATAAATATAGACGTACTGTATCTGTTGACACTCCCTCCCTACCTATAAATATAGACGTACTGTATTTGTTGACACTTTTTGTCCACCTATAAATATAGACGTACTGTATTTGTTGACACTCCTTGTCCACCTATAAATATAGACGTACTGTATTTGTTGACACTCCCTCCCTACCTATAAATATGGACGTACTGTATCTGTTGACACTCCTTGCCTACCTATAAATATGGACGTACTGTATTTGTTGACACTCCCTCCCTACCTATAAATATAGACGTACTGTATTTGTTTATACTCCCTCCTTACCTATAAATATAGACGTAATGTATTTGTTGACACTCCCTCCCTACCTATAAATATAGACGTACTGTATCTGTTGACACTCCTCCCTACCTATAAATATAGACGTACTGTATTTGTTGACACTCCCTCCCTACCTATAAATATGGAAGTACAGTATTTGTTGACACCATTTCCCTACCTATAAATATAGACGTACTGTATCTGTTGACACTCCTTGCCTAACTATAAATATAGACGTACTGTATTTGTTGACACTCCCTCCCTACCTATAAATATGGAAGTACTGTATTTGTTGACACCCCTTCCCTACCTATATATATAGACGTACTGTATCTGTTGACCCTCCTTGCCTACCTATAAATATGGACGTACTGTATCTGTTGAAACTCTCTCCCTACCTATAAATATGAACGTACTGTATCTGTTGACACTCCCTCCCTACCTATAAATATAGATGTACTGTATCTGTTGACACTTCCTCCCTACCTATAAATATAGACGTACGGTATCTGTTGACACTCCCTCCCTACCTATAAATATGGACGTACTGTATCTGTTGACACTCCCTGCCTACCTATAAATATAGACGTACTGTATCTGTTGACACTCCCTCCCTACCTATAAATATAGACGTACTGTATTTGTTGACACTCCCTCCCTACCTATAAATATGGAAGTACTGTATTTGTTGACACCCCTTCCCTACCTATATATATAGACGTACTGTATCTGTTGACACTCCTTGCCTACCTATAAATATGGACGTACTGTATCTGTTGAAACTCTCTCCCTACCTATAAATATGAACGTACTGTATCTGTTGACACTCCCTCCCTACCTATAAATATAGACGTGCTGTATCTGTTGACACTCCCTCCCTATCTATAAATATGGACGTACTGTATCTGTTGACACTCCCTCCCTGCCTATGAATATGGAGGTACTGTATCTGTTGACACTCCTTGCCAATCTATAAATATAGACGTACTGTATCTGTTGACACTCCCTCCCTACCTATAAATATAGACGTACTGTGTCTGTTGACACTCCCTCCCTCCCTACCTATAAATATAGACGTACTGTATTTGTTGACACTTTTTGTCCACCTATAAATATAGACGTACTGTATTTGTTGACACTCCTTGTCCACCTATAAATATAGACGTACTGTATTTGTTGACACTCCCTCCCTACCTATAAATATGGACGTACTGTATCTGTTGACACTCCTTGCCTACCTATAAATATGGACGTACTGTATGTGTTGACACTCCCTGCCTACCTATAAATATAGACGTACTGTATCTGTTTACACTCCCTCCCTACCTATGAATATGGACGTACTGTATCTGTTGACACTCGCTCCCTACCTACAAATATAGACCTACTATATCTGTTGACACTCCCTCCCTACCTATAAATATAGACGTACTGTATCTGTTGACACTCCCTCCCTACCTATAAATATAGACTTACTGTATCTGTTGACACTCCCTCCCTACCTATAAATATGGACGTACTGTATCTGTTGACACTGCCTCCCTACCTATAAATATAGACGTACTGTATCTGTTGACACTCCCTCCCTACCTATAAATGTAGACGTACTGTATTTGTTGACACTCCCTCCCTACCTATAAATATGGAAGTACTGTATTTGCTGACGCCCCTTCCCTACCTATAAATATAGACGCACTGTATCTGTTGACACTCCTTGCTTACCTATAAATATGAACGTACTTTATCTGTTGACACTCCCTCCCTACATATAAATGTAAACGTACTGTATCTGTTGACACTCCCTCCCCACCTATAAATATGAATGTACTGTATCTGTTGACATTCCTTCCCTACCTATAAATATAGACGTACTGTATCTGTTGACACTCCTTGCCTACCTATAAATATGGACGTACTGTATCTGTTGATACTCCCTCCCTATCTATAAATATGGACGTACTGTATTTGTTGACACTACCTCCCTACTTATAAATATAGACGTACTGTATTTGTTGACACTCCTTGCCCACCTATAAATATAGACGTACCTTATCTGTTGACACTCCCTGCCTACCTATAAATATAGACGTACTGTATCTGTTGACACTCCCTCCCTACCTATAAATATAGACGTACTGTATCTGTTGACACTCCCTCCCTACCTATAAATATAGACGTACTGTATCAGTTGACACTCCCTCCCTACCTATAAATATAGACGTACTGTATCAGTTGACACTCCCTCCCTACCTATAAATATGGACGTACTGTATCTGTTGACACTCCCTGCCTACCTATAAATATAGACGTACTGTTTCTGTTGACACTCCCTCCCTTCGTATAAATATAGACGTACTGTATCTGTTGACACTGCTTCCCTACCTATAAATATAGACGTACTGTATCTGTTGACACTCCCTCCCTACCTATAAATGTAGACGTACTGTATTTGTTGACACTCCCTCCCTACCTATAAATATGGAAGTACTGTATTTGTTGACGCCCCTTCCCTACCTATAAATATAGACGCACTGTATCTGTTGACACTCCTTGCCTACCTATAAATATGAACGTACTGTATCTGTTGACACTCCCTCCCTACATATAAATATGAACGTACTGTATCTGTTGACACTCCCTCCCCACCTATAAATATGAATGTACTGTATCTGTTGACATTCCTTCCCTACCTATAAATATAGACGTACTGTATCTGTTGACACTCCTTGCCTACCTATAAATATGGACGTACTGTATCTGTTGACACTCCCTCCCTATCTATAAATATGGACGTACTGTATTTGTTGACACTACCTCCCTACTTATAAATATAGACGTACTGTATTTGTTGACACTCCTTGCCCACCTATAAATATAGACGTACCTTATCTGTTGACACTCCCTCCCTACCTATAAATATAGACGTACTGTATCTGTTGACACTCCTTGCCTACCTATAAATATGGACGTACTGTATCTGTTGACACTTCCTCTCTATCTATAAATATGGACGTACTGTATTTGTTGACACTACCTCGCTACATATAAATATAGACGTACTGTATCTGTTGACACTCTTTGCCCACCAAAAAATATAGACGCACTATATATGTTGACACTCCCTCCCTATCTATAAAAATGGACGTACTGTATCTGTTGACACTCCCTCCCTGCCTATAAATATGGACGTACTGTATCTGTTGACACTCCTTGCCAATCTATAAATATAGACGTACTGTATCTGTTGACACTCCCTCCCTACCTATAAATATAGACGTACTGTGTCTGTTGACACTCCATCCCTACCTATAAATATAGACGTACTGTATTTGTTGACACTCCTTGTCCACCTATAAATATAGACGTACTGTATTTGTTGACACTCCCTCCCTACCTATAAATATGGACGTACTGTATCTGTTGACACTCCTTGCCTACCTATAAATATGGACGTACTGTATTTGTTGACACTCCCTCCCTACCTATAAATATAGACGTACTGTATTTGTTTATACTCCCTCCTTACCTATAAATATAGACGTAATGTATTTGTTGACACTCCCTCCCTACCTATAAATATAGACGTACTGTATCTGTTGACACTCCTCCCTACCTATAAATATAGACGTACTGTATTTGTTGACACTCCCTCCCTACCTATAAATATGGAAGTACAGTATTTGTTGACACCATTTCCCTACCTATAAATATAGACGTACTGTATCTGTTGACACTCCTTGCCTACCTATAAATATAGACGTACTGTATTTGTTGACACTCCCTCCCTACCTATAAATATGGAAGTACTGTATTTGTTGACACCCCTTCCCTACCTATATATATAGACGTACTGTATCTGTTGACCCTCCTTGCCTACCTATAAATATGGACGTACTGTATCTGTTGAAACTCTCTCCCTACCTATAAATATGAACGTACTGTATCTGTTGACACTCCCTCCCTACCTATAAATATAGACGTACTGTATCTGTTGACACTTCCTCCCTACCTATAAATATAGACGTACGGTATCTGTTGACACTCCCTCCCTACCTATAAATATGGACGTACTGTATCTGTTGACACTCCCTGCCTACCTATAAATATAGACGTACTGTATCTGTTGACACTCCCTCCCTACCTATAAATATAGACGTACTGTATTTGTTGACACTCCCTCCCTACCTATAAATATGGAAGTACTGTATTTGTTGACACCCCTTCCCTACCTATATATATAGACGTACTGTATCTGTTGACACTCCTTGCCTACCTATAAATATAGACGTACTGTATCTGTTGACACTCCCTCCCTATCTATAAATATGGACGTACTGTATCTGTTGACACTCCCTCCCTGCCTATGAATATGGAGGTACTGTATCTGTTGACACTCCTTGCCAATCTATAAATATAGACGTACTGTATCTGTTGACACTCCCTCCCTACCTATAAATATAGACGTACTGTGTCTGTTGACACTCCCTCCCTACCTATAAATATAGACGTACTGTATTTGTTGACACTTTTTGTCCACCTATAAATATAGACGTACTGTATTTGTTGACACTCCTTGTCCACCTATAAATATAGACGTACTGTATTTGTTGACACTCCCTCCCTACCTATAAATATGGACGTACTGTATCTGTTGACACTCCTTGCCTACCTATAAATATGGACGTACTGTATTTGTTGACACTCCCTCCCTCTCCACCTATAAATATAGACGTACTGTATTTGTTTACACTCCCTCCCTATCTATAAATATAGACGTACTGTATTTGTTGACACTCCCTCCCTACCTATAAATATAGACGTACTGTATCTGTTGACACTTCCTCCCTACCTATAAATATGGACGTACTGTATCTGTTGACACTCCCTCCCTACCTATAAATATAGACGTACTGTATCTGTTGACACTCCCTCCCTACCTATAAATATAGACGTACTGTATATGTTGACACTCCCTCCCTACCTATAAATATAGACGTACTGTATCTGTTGACACTCCCTCCCTCCCTACCTATAAATATAGACGTACTGTATCTGTTGACACTCCATGCCTACCTATAAATATAGACGTACTGTATCTGTTTACACTCCCTCCCTACCTATGAATATGGACGTACTGTATCTGTTGACACTCGCTCCCTACCTACAAATATAGACCTACTGTATCTGTTGACACTCTCCCCCTACCTATAAATATGGACTTACTGTATCTGTTGACACTCCCTGACTACCTATAAATATAGACGTACTGTATCTGTTGACATTCCCTCCCTACCTATAAATATAGACGTACTGTATCTGTTGACACTCCCTCCCAACCTATAAATATAGACGTACTGTATATGTTGACACTCCCTCCCTACCTATAAATATAGACGTACTGTATCTGTTGACACTCCCTCCCTACCTATAAATATGGACGTACTGTATCTAATGACACTCCCTGCCGACCTATAAATATAGACGTACTGTATCTGTTGAAACTCTCTCCCTACCTATAAATATGAACGTACTGTATCTGTTGACACTCCCTCCCTACCTATAAATATAGACGTACTGTATCTGTTGACACTCCCTCCCTACCTATAAATGTAGACGTACTGTATTTGTTGACACTCCCTCCCTACCTATAAATATGGAAGTACTGTATTTGTTGACGCCCCTTCCCTACCTATAAATATAGACGCACTGTATCTGTTGACACTCCTTGCCTACCTATAAATATGAACGTACTGTATCTGTTGACACTCCCTCCCTACATATACAAATGAACGTACTGTATCTGTTGACACTCCCTCCCCACCTATAAATATGAATGTACTGTATCTGTTGACATTCCTTCCCTACCTATAAATATAGACGTACTGTATCTGTTGACACTCCTTGCCTACGTATAAATATGGACGTACTGTATCTGTTGACACTCCCTCCCTATCTATAAATATGGACGTACTGTATTTGTTGACACTACCTCCCTACTTATAAATATAGACGTACTGTATTTGTTGACACTCCTTGCCCACCTATAAATATAGACGTACCTTATCTGTTGACACTCCCTCCCTACCTATAAATATAGACGTACTGTATCTGTTGACACTCCTTGCCTACCTATAAATATGGACGTAATGTATCTGTTGACACTTCCTCCCTATCTATAAATATGGACGTACTGTATCTGTTGACACTCCCTCCCTACCTATAAATATGGACGTACTGTATCTGTTGACACTCCCTCCCTACCTATAAATATAGACGTACTGTATCTGTTGACACTCCCTCCCTACCTATAAATATAAACGTACTGTATCTGTTTACACTCCCTCCCTACCTATAAATATGGACGTACTGTATCTGTTGACACTCCCTACCTACCTACAAATATAGACCTACTGTATCTGTTGACACTCTCCCCCTACCTATAAATATGGACTTACTGTATCTGTTGACACTCCCTGCCTACCTATAAATATAGACGTACTGTATCTGTTGACACTCCCTCCCTACCTATAAATATACACGTACTGTATCTGTTGACACTCCCTCCCTACCTACAAATATAGACGTACTGTATCTGTTGACACTCCCTCCCTACCTATAAATATGGACGTACTGTATGTGTTGACACTCCCTGCCTACCTATAAATATAGACGTACTGTATCTGTTTACACTCCCTCCCTACCTATGAATATGGACGTACTGTATCTGTTGACACTCGCGCCCTACCTACAAATATAGACCTACTGTATCTTTTGACACTCTCCCCTACCTATAAATATGGACTTACTGTATCTGTTGACACTCCCTGCCTACCTATAAATATAGACGTACTGTATCTGTTGACACTCCCTTCCTACCTATAAATATAGACGTACTGTATCTGTTGACACTCCCTCCCTACCTATAAATATAGACGTACTGTATCTGTTGACACTCCCTCCCTACCTATAAATATAGACTTACTGTATCTGTTGACACTCCCTCCCTACCTATAAATATAGACGTACTGTATCTGTTTACACTCCCTCCCTACCTATAAATATGGACGTACTGTATCTGTTGACACTTCCTACCTACCTACAAATATAGACCTACTGTATCTGTTGACACTCTCCCCCTACCTATAAATATGGACGTACTGTATGTGTTGACACTCCCTGCCTACCTATAAATATAGACGTACTGTATCTGTTTACACTCCCTCCCTACCTATGAATATGGACGTACTGTATCTGTTGACACTCGCGCCCTACCTACAAATATAGACCTACTGTATCTTTTGACACTCTCCCCTACCTATAAATATGGACTTACTGTATCTGTTGACACTCCCTGCCTACCTATAAATATAGACGTACTGTATCTGTTGACACTCCCTTCCTACCTATAAATATAGACGTACTGTATCTGTTGACACTCCCTCCCTACCTATAAATATAGACGTACTGTATCTGTTGACACTCCCTCCCTACCTATAAATATAGACTTACTGTATCTGTTGACACTCCCTCCCTACCTATAAATATGGACGTACTGTATCTGTTGACACTCCCTGCCTACCTATAAATATAGACGTACTGTTTCTGTTGACACTCCCTCCCTTCCTATAAATATAGACGTACTGTATCTGTTGACACTGCCTCCCTACCTATAAATATAGACGTACTGTATCTGTTGACACTCCCTCCCTACCTATAAATGTAGACGTACTGTATTTGTTGACACTCCCTCCCTACCTATAAATATGGAAGTACTGTATTTGTTGACGCCTCTTCCCTACCTATAAATATAGACGCACTGTATCTGTTGACACTCCTTGCCTACCTATAAATATGAACGTACTGTATCTGTTGACACTCCCTCCCTACATATAAATATGAACGTACTGTATCTGTTGACACTCCCTCCCCACCTATAAATATGAATGTACTGTATCTGTTGACATTCCTTCCCTACCTATAAATATAGACGTACTGTATCTGTTGACACTCCTTGCCTACCTATAAATATGGACGTACTGTATCTGTTGATACTCCCTCCCTATCTATAAATATGGACGTACTGTATTTGTTGACACTACCTCCCTACTTATAAATATAGACGTACTGTATTTGTTGACACTCCTTGCCCACCTATAAATATAGACGTACCTTATCTGTTGACACTCCCTGCCTACCTATAAATATAGACATACTGTATCTGTTGACACTCCCTCCCTACCTATAAATATAGACGTACTGTATCTGTTGACACTCCCTCCCTACCTATAAATATAGACGTACTGTATCTGTTGACACTCCCTCCCTACCTATAAATATAGACGTACTGTATCAGTTGACACTCCCTCCCTACCTATAAATATGGACGTACTGTATCTGTTGACACTCCCTGCCTACCTATAAATATAGACGTACTGTTTCTGTTGACACTCCCTCCCTTCGTATAAATATAGACGTACTGTATCTGTTGACACTGCCTCCCTACCTATAAATATAGACGTACTGTATCTGTTGACACTCCCTCCCTACCTATAAATGTAGACGTACTGTATTTGTTGACACTCCCTCCCTACCTATAAATATGGAAGTACTGTATTTGTTGACGCCCCTTCCCTACCTATAAATATAGACGCACTGTATCTGTTGACACTCCTTGCCTACCTATAAATATGAACGTACTGTATCTGTTGACACTCCCTCCCTACATATAAATATGAACGTACTGTATCTGTTGACACTCGCTCCCCACCTATAAATATGAATGTACTGTATCTGTTGACATTCCTTCCCTACCTATAAATATAGACATACTGTATCTGTTGACACTCCTTGCCTACCTATAAATATGGACGTACTGTATCTGTTGACACTCCCTCCCTATCTATAAATATGGACGTACTGTATTTGTTGACACTACCTCCCTACTTATAAATATAGACGTACTGTATTTGTTGACACTCCTTGCCCACCAAAAAATATAGACGCACTATATATGTTGACACTCCCTCCCTATCTATAAAAATGGACGTACTGTATATGTTGACACTCCCTCTCTGCCTATAAATATGGACGTACTGTATCTGTTGACACTCCTTGCCAATCTATAAATATAGACGTACTGTATCTGTTGACACTCCCTCCCTACCTATAAATATAGACGTACTGTGTCTGTTGACACTCCCTCCCTACCTATAAATATAGACGTACTGTATTTGTTGACACTTTTTGTCCACCTATAAATATAGACGTACTGTATTTGTTGACACTCCTTGTCCACCTATAAATATAGACGTACTGTATTTGTTGACACTCCCTCCCTACCTATAAATATGGACGTACTGTATCTGTTGACACTCCTTGCCTACCTATAAATATGGACGTACTGTATTTGTTGACACTCCCTTCCTACCTATAAATATAGACGTACTGTATTTGTTTACACTCCCTCCTTACCTATAAATATAGACGTACTGTATTTGTTGACACTCCCTCCCTACCTATAAATATAGACGTACTGTATCTGTTGACATTCCCTCCCTACCTATAAATATAGACGTACTGTATCTGTTGACACTCCCTCCCTACCTATAAATATGGACGTACTGTATCTGTTGACACTCCCTTCCTACCTATAAATATAGACGTACTGTATCTGTTGACACTCCCTCCCTACCTATAAATATAGACGTACTGTATCTGTTTACACTCCCTCCCTACCTATAAATATGGACGTACTGTATCTGTTGACACTCCCTCCCTACCAACAAGTATAGACCTACTGTATCTGTTGACACTCTCCCCTACCTATAAATATGGTCTTACTGTATCTGTTGACACTCCCCGCCTACCTGTAAATATAGACGTACTGTATCTGTTTACACTCCCTCCCTACCTATGAATATGGACGTACTGTATCTGTTGACACTCGCTCCCTACCTACAAATATAGACCTTCTGTATCTGTTGACACTCTCCCCCTACCTATAAATATGGACTTACTGTATCTGTTGACACTCCCTGCCTACCTATAAATATAGACGTACTGTATCTGTTGACACTCCCTCCCTTCCTATAAATATAGACGTACTGTATCTGTTGACACTGCCTCCCTACCTATAAATATAGACGTACTGTTTCTGTTGACACTTCCTCCCTACCTATAAATATAGACGTACTGTATCTGTTGACACTCCCCCTACCTATAAATATGGACGTACTGTATCTGTTGACACTCCTTGCCTACCTACAAATATAGACGTACTGTATCTGTTGCCACTCCCTCCCTACCTATAAATATGGACGCACTGTGTTTGTTGACACTCCCTCCCTACCTATAAATATAGACGTACTGTATCTGTTGACACTCCCTGCCTTCCTATAAATATAGACGTACTGTTTCTGTTGACACTACCTCTCTTCCTATAAATATAGACGTACTGTATCTGTTGACACTCCCTCCCTACCTATAAATATAGACGTACTGTATCTGTTGACACTCCCCCTACCTATAAATATGGACGTACTGTATCTGTTGACACTCCTTGCCGACCTACAAATATAGACGTACTGTATCTGTTGTCACTCCCTCCCTACCTATAAATATGGACGCACTGTGTTTGTTGACACTCCCTCTCTACCTATAAATATAGACGTACTGTATCTGTTGACACTCCCTCCCTACCTATAAATATAGACGTACTGTATCTGTTGACACTCCCTCCCTACCTATAAATATAGACGTACTGTATCTGTTGTCACTCCCTCCCTACCTATAAATATGGACGCACTGTGTTTGTTGACACTCCCTCCCTACCTATAAATATAGACGTACTGTATCTGTTGACACTCCCTCCCTACATATAAATATAGACGTACTGTATCTGTTGACACTCCCTCCCTACCTACAAATATAGACCTTCTGTATCTGTTGACACTCTCCCCCTACCTATAAATATGGACTTACTGTATCTGTTGACACTCCCTGCCTACCTATAAATATAGACGTACTGTATCTGTTGACACTCCCTCCCTTCCTATAAATATAGACGTACTGTATCTGTTGACACTGCCTCCCTACCTATAAATATAGACGTACTGTTTCTGTTGACACTTCCTCCCTACCTATAAATATAGACGTACTGTATCTGTTGACACTCCCCCTACCTATAAATATGGACGTACTGTATCTGTTGACACTCCTTGCCTACCTACAAATATAGACGTACTGTATCTGTTGCCACTCCCTCCCTACCTATAAATATGGACGCACTGTGTTTGTTGACACTCCCTCCCTACCTATAAATATAGACGTACTGTATCTGTTGACACTCCCTGCCTTCCTATAAATATAGACGTACTGTTTCTGTTGACACTACCTCTCTTCCTATAAATATAGACGTACTGTATCTGTTGACACTCCCTCCCTACCTATAAATATAGACGTACTGTATCTGTTGACACTCCCCCTACCTATAAATATGGACGTACTGTATCTGTTGACACTCCTTGCCGACCTACAAATATAGACGTACTGTATCTGTTGTCACTCCCTCCCTACCTATAAATATGGACGCACTGTGTTTGTTGACACTCCCTCTCTACCTATAAATATAGAAGTACTGTATCTGTTGACACTCCCTCCCTACCTATAAATATAGACGTACTGTATCTGTTGACACTCCCTCCCTACCTATAAATATAGACGTACTGTATCTGTTGTCACTCCCTCCCTACCTATAAATATGGACGCACTGTGTTTGTTGACACTCCCTCCCTACCTATAAATATAGACGTACTGTATCTGTTGACACTCCCTCCCTACATATAAATATAGACGTACTGTATCTGTTGACACTCCCTCCCTACCTATAAATATAGACGTACTGTATCTGTTGACACTCCCTCCCTACCTATAAATATAGACGTACTGTATCTGTTTACACTCCCTCCCTACCTATAAATATAGACGTACTGTATCTGTTGTCACTCCCTCCCTACCTATAAATATGGACGCAGTGTGTTTGTTGACACTCCCTCCCTACCTATAAATATGGACCTACTGTATCTGTTGACACTCCCTCCCTACTTATAAATATAGACGTACTGTATCTGTTGAAACTCCCTGCCCACCTATAAATATAGACGCACTATATATGTTGACACTCCCTCCCTACCTATAAATATGGACGTACTGTATCTGTTGACACTCCCTCCCTACCTATAAATATGGACGTACTGTATCTGTTGACACTCCCTCCCTACCTATAAATATAGACGTACTGTATCTGTTGACACTCCCTCCCTACCTATAATTATAGACGTACTGTATCTGTTTACACTTCCTCCCTACCTATAAATATGGTCGTACTGTATCTGTTGACACTCCCTCCATACCTACAAATATAGACCTACTGTATCTGTTGACACTCTCCCCCTACCTATAAATATGGACTTACTGTATCTGTTGTCACTCCCTCCCTACCTATAAATATGGACGCACTGTGTTTGTTGACACTCCCTCCCTACCTATAAATATAGACGTACTGTATCAGTTGACACTCCCTCCCTACCTATAAATATAGACGTACTGTATCTGTTGACACTCCCTCCCTAACTATAAATATAGACGTACTGTATCTGTTGTCACTCCCTCCCTACCTATAAATATGGACGCACTGTGTTTGTTGACACTCCCTCCCTACCTATAAATATAGACCTACTGTATCTGTTGACACTCCCTCCCTACTTATAAATATAGACGTACTGTATCTGTTGACACTCCCTCCCTACCTATAAATATAGATGTACTGTATCTGTTGACACTCCCTCCCTACCTATAAATATAGATGTACTGTATCTGTTGTCACTCCCTCCCTACTTATAAATATGGACGCACTGTGTTTGTTGACACTCCCTCCCTACCTATAAATATAGACGTACTGTATCTGTTGACACTCCCTCCCTACCTATAAATATAGACGTACTGTATCTGTTGTCACTCCCTCCCTACCTATAAATATTAACGCACTGTGTTTGTTGACACTCCCTCCCTACCTATAAATATAGACCTACTGTATCTGTTGACACTCCCTCCCTACATATAAATATAGACGTACTGTATCTGTTGACACTCCCTCCCTACCTATAAATATAGACGTACTGTATCTGTTGACACTCCCTCCCTACCTATAAATATAGACGTACTGTATCTGTTTACACTCCCTCCCTACCTATAAATATAGACGTACTGTATCTGTTGTCACTCCCTCCCTACCTATAAATATGGACGCAGTGTGTTTGTTGACACTCCCTCCCTACCTATAAATATGGACCTACTGTATCTGTTGACACTCCCTCCCTACTTATAAATATAGACGTACTGTATCTGTTGAAACTCCCTCCCCACCTATAAATATAGACGCACTATATCTGTTGACACTCCCTCCCTACCTATAAATATGGACGTACTGTATCTGTTGACACTCCCTCCCTACCTATAAATATGGACGTACTGTATCTGTTGACACTCCCTCCCTACCTATAAATATAGACGTACTGTATCTGTTGACACTCCCTCCCTACCTATAATTATAGACGTACTGTATCTGTTTACACTCCCTCCCTACCTATAAATATGGTCGTACTGTATCTGTTGACACTCCCTCCGTACCTACAAATATAGACCTACTGTATCTGTTGACACTCTCCCCTACCTATAAATATGGACTTACTGTATCTGTTGTCACTCCCTCCCTACCTATAAATATGGACGCACTGTGTTTGTTGACACTCCCTCCCTACCTATAAATATGGACGTACTGTATCTGTTGACACTCGCTCCCTACCTATAAATATAGACGTACTGTATCTGTTGACACTCCCTCCCTAACTATAAATATAGACGTACTGTATCTGTTGTCACTCCCTCCCTACCTATAAATATGGACGCACTGTGTTTGTTGACACTCACTCCCTACCTATAAATATAGACCTACTGTATCTGTTGACACTCCCTCCCTACTTATAAATATAGACGTACTGTATCTGTTGACACTCCCTCCCTACCTATAAATATAGACGTACTGTATCTGTTGACACTCCATCCCTACCTATAAATATAGATGTACTGTATCTGTTGTCACTCCCTCCCTACCTATAAATATGGACGCACTGTGTTTGTTGACACTCCCTCCCTACCTATAAATATAGACGTACTGTATCTGTTGACACTCCCTCCCTACTTATAAATATAGACGTACTGTATCTGTTGACACTCCCTCCCCACCTATAAATATAGTCGCACTATATCTGTTGACACTCCCTCCCTACCTATAAATATGGACGTACTGTATCTGTTGACACTCCCTCCCTACCTATAAATATGGACGTACTGTATCTGTTTACACTCCCTCCCTACCTATAAATATGGACGTACTGTATCTGTTGACACTCCCTCCCTACCTACAAATATAGACCTACTGTATCTGTTGACACTCTCCCCTACCTATAAATATGGACTTACTGTATCTGTTGACACTCCCTGCCTACCTATAAATATAGACGTACTGTATCTGTTTACACTCCCACCCTACCTATAAATATGGACGTACTGTTTCTGTTGACACTCCCTCCCTACCTATAAATATAGACCTACTGTATCTGTTGACACTCTCCCCTACCTATAAATATGGACGTACTGTATCTGTTGACACTCCTTGCCTACCTATAAATATGGACGTACTGTATTTGTTGACACTCCCTCCCTACCTATAAATATAGACGTACTGTATCTGTTGACTCTCCCCCCTACCTATAAATATAGACGTACTGTATCTGTTGACTCTCCTTGCCAATCTATAAATATAGACGTACTGTATCTGTTGACACTCCCTCCCTACCTATAAATATATACGTACTGTGTCTGTTGACACTCCCTCCCTACCTATAAATATAGACGTACTGTATTTGTTGACACTTTTTGTCCACCTATAAATATAGACGTACTCTATTTGTTGACACTCCTTGTCCACCTATAAATATAGACGTACTGTATTTGTTGACACTCCCTCCCTACCTATAAATATGGACGTACTGTATCTGTTGACACTCCTTGCCTACCTATAAATATGGACGTACTGTATTTGTTGACACTCCCTCCCTACCTATAAATATAGACGTACTGTATTTGTTTACACTCCCTCCCTACCTATAAATATAGACGTACTGTATTTGTTGACACTCCCTCCCTACCTATAAATATAGACGTACTGTATCTGTTGACACTCCCTCCCTACCTATAAATATGAATGTACTGTATCTGTTGACACTCCCTCCCTACCTATAAATATAGACGTACTGTATCTGTTGACACTCCCTCCCTACCTATAAATATAGATGTACTGTATCTGTTGTCACTCCCTCCCTACCTATAAATATGGACGCACTGTGTTTGTTGACACTCCCTCCCTACCTATAAATATAGACGTACTGTATCTGTTGACACTCCCTCCCTACTTATAAATATAGACGTACTGTATCTGTTGACACTCCCTCCCCACCTATAAATATAGTCGCACTATATCTGTTGACACTCCCTGCCTATCTATAAATATAGACGTACTGTATCTGTTTACACTCCCTCCCTACCTATAAATATGGACGTACTGTTTCTGTTGACACTCCCTCCCTACCTATAAATATAGACCTACTGTATCTGTTGACACTCTCCCCTACCTATAAATATGGACTTACTGTATCTGTTGACACTCCCTGCCTACCTATAAATATAGACGTACTGTATCTGTTGACACTCCCTCCCTACCTATAAATATAGACGTACTGTATGTGTTGACACTCCCCCCTACCTATAAATATAGACGTACTGTATCTGTTGACTCTCCTTGCCAATCTATAAATATAGACGTACTGTATCTGTTGACACTCCCTCCCTACCTATAAATATAGACGTACTGTGTCTGTTGACACTCCCTCCCTACCTATAAATATAGACGTACTGTATTTGTTGACACTTTTTGTCCACCTATAAATATAGACGTACTGTATTTGTTGACACTCCTTGTCCACCTATAAATATAGACGTACTGTATTTGTTGACACTCCCTCCCTACCTATAAATATGGACGTACTGTATCTGTTGACACTCCTTGCCTACCTATAAATATGGACGTACTGTATTTATTGACACTCCCTCCCTACCTATAAATATAGACGTACTGTATTTGTTTACACTCCCTCCCTACCTATAAATATAGACGTACTGTATTTGTTGACACTCCCTCCCTACCTATAAATATAGACGTACTGTATCTGTTGACACTCCCTCCCTACCTATAAATATAGACGTACTGTATCTGTTGACACTCCCTCCCTACCTATAAATATGGACGTACTGTATCTGTTGACACTCCCTCCCTACCTATAAATATAGACGTACTGTATCTGTTGACACTCCCTCCCTACCTATAAATATAGACGTACTGTATCTGTTTACACTCCCTCCCTACCTATAAATATGGACGTACTGTATCTGTTGACACTCCCTCCCTACCTACAAATATAGACCTACTGTATCTGTTGACACTCTCCCCTACCTATAAATATGGACTTACTGTATCTGTTGACACTCCCTGCCTACCTGTAAATATAGACGTACTGTATCTGTTTACACTCATTCCCTACCTATGAATATGGACGTACTGTATCTGTTGACACTCGCTCCCTACCTACAAATATAGACCTACTGTATCTGTTGACACTCTCCCCTACATATAAATATGGACTTACTGTATCTGTTGACACTCCCTGCCTACCTATAAATATAGACGTACTGTATCTGTTGACACTCCCTGCCTTCCTATGAATATAGACGTACTGTATCTGTTGACACTGCCTCCCTACCTATAAATATAGACGTACTGTTTCTGTTGACACTTCCTCCCTACCTATAAATATAGACGTACTGTATCTGTTGACACTCCCCCTACCTATAAATATGGACGTACTGTATCTGTTGACACTCCTTGCCTACCTACAAATATAGACGTACTGTATCTGTTGTCACTCCCTAACTACCTATAAATATGGACGCACTGTGTTTGTTGACACTCCCTCCCTACCTATAAATATAGACGTACTGTATCTGTTGACACTCCCTGCCTTCCTATAAATATAGACGTACTGTTTCTGTTGACACTACCTCCCTTCCTATAAATATAGACGTACTGTATCTGTTGACACTCCCTCCCTACCTATAAATATAGACGTACTGTATCTGTTGACACTGCCCCTACCTATAAATATGGACGTACTGTATCTGTTGACACTCCTTGCCGACCTACAAATATAGACGTACTGTATCTGTTGTCACTCCCTCCCTACCTATAAATATGGACGCACTGTGTTTGTTGACACTCCCTCCCTACCTATAAATATAGACGTACTGTATCTGTTGACACTCCCTCCCTACCTATAAATATAGACGTACTGTATCTATTGACACTCCCTCCCTACCTATAAATATAGACGTACTGTATCTGTTGTCACTCCCTCCCTACCTATAAATATGGACGCACTGTGTTTGTTGACACTCCCTCCCTACCTATAAATATAGACCTACTGTATCTGTTGACACTCCCTCCCTACATATAAATATAGACGTACTGTATCTGTTGACACTCCCTCCCTACCTATAAATATAGACGTACTGTATCTGTTTACACTCCCTCCCTACCTATAAATATAGACGTACTGTATCTGTTGTCACTCCCTCCCTACCTATAAATATGGACGCAGTGTGTTTGTTGACACTCCCTCCCTACCTATAAATATAGACCTACTGTATCTGTTGACACTCCCTCCCTACATATAAATATAGACGTACTGTATCTGTTGACACTCCCTCCCTACCTATAAATATAGACGTACTGTATCTGTTTACACTCCCTCCCTACCTATAAATATGGACGCACTGTGTTTGTTGACACTCCCTCCCTACCTATAAATATAGACCTACTGTATCTGTTGACACTCCCTCCCTACATATAAATATAGACGTACTGTATCTGTTGACACTCCCTCCCTACCTATAAATATAGACGTACTGTATCTGTTTACACTCCCTCCCTACCTATAAATATAGACGTACTGTATCTGTTGTCACTCCCTCCCTACCTATAAATATGGACGCACTGTGTTTGTTGACACTCCCTCCCTACCTATAAATATAGACCTACTGTATCTGTTGACACTCCCTCCCTACATATAAATATAGACGTACTGTATCTGTTGACACTCCCTCCCTACCTATAAATATAGACGTACTGTATCTGTTTACACTCCCTCCCTACCTATAAATATAGACGTACTGTATCTGTTGTCACTCCCTCCCTACCTATAAATATGGACGCAGTGTGTTTGTTGACACTCCCTCCCTACCTATAAATATGGACCTACTGTATCTGTTGACACTCCCTGCCTACCTATAAATATAGACGTACTGTATCTGTTGACACTCCCTCCCTACCTATAAATATAGACGTACTGTATGTGTTGACACTCCCTCCCTACCTATAAATATAGACGTACTGTATCTGTTGACACTCCCTCCCTACCTATAAATATAGACGTACTGTATCTGTTGACACTCCCCCCTACCTATAAATATGGACGTACTGTATCTGTTGACACTCCTTGCCTACCTACAAATAAAGACGTACTGTATCTATTGTCACTCCCTCCCTACCTATAAATATGGACGCACTGTGTTTGTTGACACTCCCTCCCTACTTATAAATATAGACCTACTGTATCTGTTGACACTACCTCCCTACATATAAATATAGACGTACTGTATCTGTTGACACTCCCTCCCTACCTATAAATATAGACGTACTGTATCTGTTGACACTCCCTCCCTACCTATAAATATAGACGTACTGTATCTGTTTACACTCCCTCCCTACCTATAAATATGGTCGTACTGTATCTGTTGACACTCCCTCCGTACCTACAAATATAGACCTACTTGTATCTGTTGACACTCTCCCCCTACCTATAAATATGGACTTACTGTATCTGTTGTCACTCCCTCCCTACCTATAAATATAGACGTACTGTATCTGTTGACACTCCCTCCCTAACTATAAATATAGACGTACTGTATCTGTTGTCACTCCCTCCCTACCTATAAATATGGACGCACTGTGTTCGTTGACACTCCCTCCCTACCTATAAATATAGACCTACTGTATCTGTTGACACTCCCTCCCTACTTATAAATATAGACGTACTGTATCTGTTGACACTCCCTCCCTACCTATAAATATAGACGTACTGTATCTGTTGACACCCCTCCCTACCTATAAATATAGATGTACTGTATCTGTTGTCACTCCCTCCCTACCTATAAATATGGACGCACTGTGTTTGTTGACACTCCCTTCCTACCTATAAATATAGACGTACTGTATCTGTTGACACTCCCTCCCTACTTATAAATATAGACGTACTGTATCTGTTGACACTCCCTCCCCACCTATAAATATAGTCGCACTATATCTGTTGACACTCCCTCCCTACCTATAAATATGGACGTACTGTATTTGTTGACACTCCCTCCCTACCTATAAATATGGACGTACTGTATCTGTTTACACTCCCTCCCTACCTATAAATATGGACGTACTGTATCTGTTGACACTCCCTCCCTACCTATAAATATGGACGTACTGTTTCTGTTGACACTCCCTCCCTACCTATAAATATAGACCTACTGTATCTGTTGACACTCTCCCCCTACCTATAAATATGGACTTACTGTATCTGTTGACACTCCCTGCCTACCTATAAATATAGACGTACTGTATCTGTTGACACTCCCTCCCTACCTATAAATATAGACGTACTGTATGTGTTGACACTCCCTCCCTACCTATAAATATAGACGTACTGTATCTGTTGACACTCCCTGCCTACCTATAAATATAGACGTACTGTTTCTGTTGACACTCCCTCCCTTCCTATAAATATAGACGTACTGTATCTGTTGACACTGCCTCCCTACCTATAAATATAGACGTACTGTTTCTGTTGACACTTTCTCCCTACCTATAAATATAGACGTACTGTATCTGTTGACACTCCCCTACCTATAAATATGGACGCAGTGTGTTTGTTGACACTCCCTCCCTACCTATAAATATGGACCTACTGTATCTGTTGACACTCCCTGCCTACCTATAAATATAGACGTACTGTATCTGTTGACACTCCCTCCCTACCTATAAATATAGACGTACTGTATGTGTTGACACTCCCTCCCTACCTATAAATATAGACGTACTGTATCTGTTGACACTCCCTCCCTACCTATAAATATAGACGTACTGTATCTGTTGACACTCCCCCCTACCTATAAATATGGACGTACTGTATCTGTTGACACTCCTTGCCTACCTACAAATAAAGACGTACTGTATCTATTGTCACTCCCTCCCTACCTATAAATATGGACGCACTGTGTTTGTTGACACTCCCTCCCTACTTATAAATATAGACCTACTGTATCTGTTGACACTACCTCCCTACATATAAATATAGACGTACTGTATCTGTTGACACTCCCTCCCTACCTATAAATATAGACGTACTGTATCTGTTGACACTCCCTCCCTACCTATAAATATAGACGTACTGTATCTGTTTACACTCCCTCCCTACCTATAAATATGGTCGTACTGTATCTGTTGACACTCCCTCCGTACCTACAAATATAGACCTACTTGTATCTGTTGACACTCTCCCCCTACCTATAAATATGGACTTACTGTATCTGTTGTCACTCCCTCCCTACCTATAAATATAGACGTACTGTATCTGTTGACACTCCCTCCCTAACTATAAATATAGACGTACTGTATCTGTTGTCACTCCCTCCCTACCTATAAATATGGACGCACTGTGTTCGTTGACACTCCCTCCCTACCTATAAATATAGACCTACTGTATCTGTTGACACTCCCTCCCTACTTATAAATATAGACGTACTGTATCTGTTGACACTCCCTCCCTACCTATAAATATAGACGTACTGTATCTGTTGACACCCCTCCCTACCTATAAATATAGATGTACTGTATCTGTTGTCACTCCCTCCCTACCTATAAATATGGACGCACTGTGTTTGTTGACACTCCCTTCCTACCTATAAATATAGACGTACTGTATCTGTTGACACTCCCTCCCTACTTATAAATATAGACGTACTGTATCTGTTGACACTCCCTCCCCACCTATAAATATAGTCGCACTATATCTGTTGACACTCCCTCCCTACCTATAAATATGGACGTACTGTATTTGTTGACACTCCCTCCCTACCTATAAATATGGACGTACTGTATCTGTTTACACTCCCTCCCTACCTATAAATATGGACGTACTGTATCTGTTGACACTCCCTCCCTACCTATAAATATGGACGTACTGTTTCTGTTGACACTCCCTCCCTACCTATAAATATAGACCTACTGTATCTGTTGACACTCTCCCCCTACCTATAAATATGGACTTACTGTATCTGTTGACACTCCCTGCCTACCTATAAATATAGACGTACTGTATCTGTTGACACTCCCTCCCTACCTATAAATATAGACGTACTGTATGTGTTGACACTCCCTCCCTACCTATAAATATAGACGTACTGTATCTGTTGACACTCCCTGCCTACCTATAAATATAGACGTACTGTTTCTGTTGACACTCCCTCCCTTCCTATAAATATAGACGTACTGTATCTGTTGACACTGCCTCCCTACCTATAAATATAGACGTACTGTTTCTGTTGACACTTTCTCCCTACCTATAAATATAGACGTACTGTATCTGTTGACACTCCCCTACCTATAAATATGGACGTACTGTATCTGTTGACACTCCTTGCCTACCTACAAATAAAGACGTACTGTATCTGTTGTCACTCCCTCCCTACCTATAAATATGGACGCACTGTGTTTGTTGACACACCCTCCCTACCTATAAATATATACGTACTGTATCTGTTGACACTCCCTGCCTACCTATAAATATAGACGTACTGTATCTGTTTACGCTCCCTCCCTACCTATAAATATGGACGTACTGTTTCTGTTGACACTCCCTCCCTACCTATAAATATTGACCTACTGTATCTGTTGACACTCTCCCCCTACCTATAAATATGGACTTACTGTATCTGTTGACACTCCCTGCCTACCTATAAATATAGACGTACTGTATCTGTTGACACTCCCTCCCTACCTATAAATATGGACGTACTGTATCTGTTTACACTCCCTCCCTACCTATAAATATGGACGTACTGTATTTGTTGACACTCCCTCCCTACCTATAAATATGGACGTACTGTATCTGTTTACACTCCCTCCCTACCTATAAATATGGACGTACTGTATCTGTTGACACTCCCTCCCTACCTATAAATATGGACGTACTGTTTCTGTTGACACTCCCTCCCTACCTATAAATATAGACCTACTGTATCTGTTGACACTCTCCCCCTACCTATAAATATGGACTTACTGTATCTGTTGACACTCCCTGCCTACCTATAAATATAGACGTACTGTATCTGTTGACACTCCCTCCCTACCTATAAATATAGACGTACTGTATGTGTTGACACTCCCTCCCTACCTATAAATATGGACGTACTGTATTTGTTGACACTCCCTCCCTACCTATAAATATGGACGTACTGTATCTGTTTACACTCCCTCCCTACCTATAAATATGGACGTACTGTATCTGTTGACACTCCCTCCCTACCTATAAATATGGACGTACTGTTTCTGTTGACACTCCCTCCCTACCTATAAATATAGACCTACTGTATCTGTTGACACTCTCCCCCTACCTATAAATATGGACTTACTGTATCTGTTGACACTCCCTGCCTACCTATAAATATAGACGTACTGTATCTGTTGACACTCCCTCCCTACCTATAAATATAGACGTACTGTATGTGTTGACACTCCCTCCCTACCTATAAATATAGACGTACTGTATCTGTTGACACTCCCTGCCTACCTATAAATATAGACGTACTGTTTCTGTTGACACTCCCTCCCTTCCTATAAATATAGACGTACTGTATCTGTTGACACTGCCTTCCTACCTATAAATATAGACGTACTGTTTCTGTTGACACTTCCTCCCTACCTATAAATATAGACGTACTGTATCTGTTGACACTCCCCCTACCTATAAATATGGACGTACTGTATCTGTTGACACTCCTTGCCTACCTACAAATAAAGACGTACTGTATCTGTTGTCACTCCCTCCCTACCTATAAATATGGACGCACTGTGTTTGTTGACACACCCTCCCTACCTATAAATATATACGTACTGTATCTGTTGACACTCCCTGCCTACCTATAAATATAGACGTACTGTATCTGTTTACGCTCCCTCCCTACCTATAAATATGGACGTACTGTTTCTGTTGACACTCCCTCCCTACCTATAAATATTGACCTACTGTATCTGTTGACACTCTCCCCCTACCTATAAATATGGACTTACTGTATCTGTTGACACTCCCTGCCTACCTATAAATATAGACGTACTGTATCTGTTGACACTCCCTCCCTACCTTTAAATATAGACGTACTGTATGTGTTGACACTCCCCCCCTACCTATAAATATAGACGTACTGTATCTGTTGACACTCCCTGCCTACCTATAAATATAGACGTACTGTTTCTGTTGACACTCCCTCCCTTCCTATAAATATAGACGTACTGTATCTGTTGACACTGCCTCCCTACCTATAAATATAGACGTACTGTTTCTGTTGACACTTCCTCCCTACCTATAAATATAGACGTACTGTATCTGTTGACACTCCCCCTACCTATAAATATGGACGTACTGTATCTGTTGACACTCCTTGCCTACCTACAAATAAAGACGTACTGTATCTGTTGTCACTCCCTCCCTACCTATAAATATGGACGCACTGTGTTTGTTGACACACCCTCCCTACCTATAAATATATACGTACTGTATCTGTTGACACTCCCTGCCTACCTATAAATATAGACGTACTGTATCTGTTTACGCTCCCTCCCTACCTATAAATATGGACGTACTGTTTCTGTTGACACTCCCTCCCTACCTATAAATATTGACCTACTGTATCTGTTGACACTCTCCCCCTACCTATAAATATGGACTTACTGTATCTGTTGACACTCCCTGCCTACCTATAAATATAGACGTACTGTATCTGTTGACACTCCCTCCCTACCTATAAATATAGACGTACTGTATGTGTTGACACTCCCTCCCTACCTATAAATATAGACGTACTGTATTTGTTGACACTCCCTCCCTACCTATAAATATAGACGTACTGTATTTGTTGACACTTTTTGTCCACCTATAAATATAGACGTACTGTATTTGTTGACACTCCTTGTCCACCTATAAATATAGACGTACTGTATTTTTTGACACTCCCTCCCTACCTATAAATATGGACGTACTGTATCTGTTGACACTCCTTGCCTACCTATAAATATAGACGTACTGTATCTGTTGACACTCCCTCCCTACCTATAAATATAGACGTACTTTATGTGTTGACACTCCCTCCCTACCTATAAATATAGACGTACTGTATCTGTTGACACTCCCTGCCTACCTATAAATATAGACGTACTGTTTCTGTTGACACTCCCTCCCTTCCTATAAATATAGACGTACTGTATCTGTTGACACTGCCTCCCTACCTATAAATATAGACGTACTGTTTCTGTTGACACTTTCTCCCTACCTATAAATATAGACGTACTGTATCTGTTGACACTCCCCCTACCTATAAATATGGACGTACTGTATCTGTTGACACTCCTTGCCTACCTACAAATAAAGACGTACTGTATCTGTTGTCACTCCCTCCCTACCTATAAATATGGACGCACTGTGTTTGTTGACACACCCTCCCTACCTATAAATATATACGTACTGTATCTGTTGACACTCCCTGCCTACCTATAAATATAGACGTACTGTATCTGTTTACGCTCCCTCCCTACCTATAAATATGGACGTACTGTTTCTGTTGACACTCCCTCCCTACCTATAAATATTGACCTACTGTATCTGTTGACACTCTCCCCCTACCTATAAATATGGACTTACTGTATCTGTTGACACTCCCTGCCTACCTATAAATATAGACGTACTGTATCTGTTGACACTCCCTCCCTACCTATAAATATGGACGTACTGTATCTGTTTACACTCCCTCCCTACCTATAAATATGGACGTACTGTATTTGTTGACACTCCCTCCCTACCTATAAATATGGACGTACTGTATCTGTTTACACTCCCTCCCTACCTATAAATATGGACGTACTGTATCTGTTGACACTCCCTCCCTACCTATAAATATGGACGTACTGTTTCTGTTGACACTCCCTCCCTACCTATAAATATAGACCTACTGTATCTGTTGACACTCTCCCCCTACCTATAAATATGGACTTACTGTATCTGTTGACACTCCCTGCCTACCTATAAATATAGACGTACTGTATCTGTTGACACTCCCTCCCTACCTATAAATATAGACGTACTGTATGTGTTGACACTCCCTCCCTACCTATAAATATGGACGTACTGTATTTGTTGACACTCCCTCCCTACCTATAAATATGGACGTACTGTATCTGTTTACACTCCCTCCCTACCTATAAATATGGACGTACTGTATCTGTTGACACTCCCTCCCTACCTATAAATATGGACGTACTGTTTCTGTTGACACTCCCTCCCTACCTATAAATATAGACCTACTGTATCTGTTGACACTCTCCCCCTACCTATAAATATGGACTTACTGTATCTGTTGACACTCCCTGCCTACCTATAAATATAGACGTACTGTATCTGTTGACACTCCCTCCCTACCTATAAATATAGACGTACTGTATGTGTTGACACTCCCTCCCTACCTATAAATATAGACGTACTGTATCTGTTGACACTCCCTGCCTACCTATAAATATAGACGTACTGTTTCTGTTGACACTCCCTCCCTTCCTATAAATATAGACGTACTGTATCTGTTGACACTGCCTCCCTACCTATAAATATAGACGTACTGTTTCTGTTGACACTTCCTCCCTACCTATAAATATAGACGTACTGTATCTGTTGACACTCCCCCTACCTATAAATATGGACGTACTGTATCTGTTGACACTCCTTGCCTACCTACAAATAAAGACGTACTGTATCTGTTGTCACTCCCTCCCTACCTATAAATATGGACGCACTGTGTTTGTTGACACACCCTCCCTACCTATAAATATATACGTACTGTATCTGTTGACACTCCCTGCCTACCTATAAATATAGACGTACTGTATCTGTTTACGCTCCCTCCCTACCTATAAATATGGACGTACTGTTTCTGTTGACACTCCCTCCCTACCTATAAATATTGACCTACTGTATCTGTTGACACTCTCCCCCTACCTATAAATATGGACTTACTGTATCTGTTGACACTCCCTGCCTACCTATAAATATAGACGTACTGTATCTGTTGACACTCCCTCCCTACCTTTAAATATAGACGTACTGTATGTGTTGACACTCCCTCCCTACCTATAAATATAGACGTACTGTATCTGTTGACACTCCCTGCCTACCTATAAATATAGACGTACTGTTTCTGTTGACACTCCCTCCCTTCCTATAAATATAGACGTACTGTATCTGTTGACACTGCCTCCCTACCTATAAATATAGACGTACTGTTTCTGTTGACACTTCCTCCCTACCTATAAATATAGACGTACTGTATCTGTTGACACTCCCCCTACCTATAAATATGGACGTACTGTATCTGTTGACACTCCTTGCCTACCTACAAATAAAGACGTACTGTATCTGTTGACACTCCCTCCCTACCTATAAATATGGACGTACTGTTTCTGTTGACACTCCCTCCCTACCTATAAATATTGACCTACTGTATCTGTTGACACTCTCCCCCTACCTATAAATATGGACTTACTGAATCTGTTGACACTCCCTGCCTACCTATAAAGATAGACGTACTGTATCTGTTGACACTCCCTCCCTACCTATAAATATGGACGTACTGTATCTGTTTACACTCCCTCCCTACCTATAAATATGGACGTACTGTATTTGTTGACACTCCCTCCCTACCTATAAATATGGACGTACTGTATCTGTTTACACTCCCTCCCTACCTATAAATATGGACGTACTGTATCTGTTGACACTCCCTCCCTACCTATAAATATGGACGTACTGTTTCTGTTGACACTCCCTCCCTACCTATAAATATAGACCTACTGTATCTGTTGACACTCTCCCCCTACCTATAAATATGGACTTACTGTATCTGTTGACACTCCCTGCCTACCTATAAATATAGACGTACTGTATCTGTTGACACTCCCTCCCTACCTATAAATATAGACGTACTGTATGTGTTGACACTCCCTCCCTACCTATAAATATGGACGTACTGTATTTGTTGACACTCCCTCCCTACCTATAAATATGGACGTACTGTATCTGTTTACACTCCCTCCCTACCTATAAATATGGACGTACTGTATCTGTTGACACTCCCTCCCTACCTATAAATATGGACGTACTGTTTCTGTTGACACTCCCTCCCTACCTATAAATATAGACCTACTGTATCTGTTGACACTCTCCCCCTACCTATAAATATGGACTTACTGTATCTGTTGACACTCCCTGCCTACCTATAAATATAGACGTACTGTATCTGTTGACACTCCCTCCCTACCTATAAATATAGACGTACTGTATGTGTTGACACTCCCTCCCTACCTATAAATATAGACGTACTGTATCTGTTGACACTCCCTGCCTACCTATAAATATAGACGTACTGTTTCTGTTGACACTCCCTCCCTTCCTATAAATATAGACGTACTGTATCTGTTGACACTGCCTCCCTACCTATAAATATAGACGTACTGTTTCTGTTGACACTTCCTCCCTACCTATAAATATAGACGTACTGTATCTGTTGACACTCCCCTACCTATAAATATGGACGTACTGTATCTGTTGACACTCCTTGCCTACCTACAAATAAAGACGTACTGTATCTGTTGTCACTCCCTCCCTACCTATAAATATGGACGCACTGTGTTTGTTGACACACCCTCCCTACCTATAAATATATACGTACTGTATCTGTTGACACTCCCTGCCTACCTATAAATATAGACGTACTGTATCTGTTTACGCTCCCTCCCTACCTATAAATATGGACGTACTGTTTCTGTTGACACTCCCTCCCTACCTATAAATATTGACCTACTGTATCTGTTGACACTCTCCCCCTACCTATAAATATGGACTTACTGTATCTGTTGACACTCCCTGCCTACCTATAAATATAGACGTACTGTATCTGTTGACACTCCCTCCCTACCTTTAAATATAGACGTACTGTATGTGTTGACACTCCCTCCCTACCTATAAATATAGACGTACTGTATCTGTTGACACTCCCTGCCTACCTATAAATATAGACGTACTGTTTCTGTTGACACTCCCTCCCTTCCTATAAATATAGACGTACTGTATCTGTTGACACTGCCTCCCTACCTATAAATATAGACGTACTGTTTCTGTTGACACTTCCTCCCTACCTATAAATATAGACGTACTGTATCTGTTGACACTCCCCCTACCTATAAATATGGACGTACTGTATCTGTTGACACTCCTTGCCTACCTACAAATAAAGACGTACTGTATCTGTTGTCACTCCCTCCCTACCTATAAATATGGACGCACTGTGTTTGTTGACACACCCTCCCTACCTATAAATATATACGTACTGTATCTGTTGACACTCCCTGCCTACCTATAAATATAGACGTACTGTATCTGTTTACGCTCCCTCCCTACCTATAAATATGGACGTACTGTTTCTGTTGACACTCCCTCCCTACCTATAAATATTGACCTACTGTATCTGTTGACACTCTCCCCCTACCTATAAATATGGACTTACTGTATCTGTTGACACTCCCTGCCTACCTATAAATATAGACGTACTGTATCTGTTGACACTCCCTCCCTACCTATAAATATAGACGTACTGTATGTGTTGACACTCCCTCCCTACCTATAAATATAGACGTACTGTATTTGTTGACACTCCCTCCCTACCTATAAATATAGACGTACTGTATTTGTTGACACTTTTTGTCCACCTATAAATATAGACGTACTGTATTTGTTGACACTCCTTGTCCACCTATAAATATAGACGTACTGTATTTTTTGACACTCCCTCCCTACCTATAAATATGGACGTACTGTATCTGTTGACACTCCTTGCCTACCTATAAATATGGACGTACTGTATTTGTTGACACTCCCTCCCTACCTATAAATATAGACGTACTGTATTTGTTTACACTCCCTCCCTACCTATAAATATAGACGTACTGTATTTGTTGACACTCCCTCCCTACCTATAAATATAGACGTACTGTATCTGTTGACACTCCCTCCCTACCTATAAATATATACGTACTGTATCTGTTGACACTCCCTCCCTACCTATAAATATGGACGTACTGTATCTGTTGACACTCCCTCCCTACCTATAAATATAGACGTACTGTATCTGTTGACACTCCCTCCCTACCTATAAATATAGACGTACTGTATCTGTTTACACTCCCTCCCTACCTATAAATATGGACGTACTGTATCTGTTGACACTCCCTCCCTACCTACAAATATAGACCTACTGTATCTGTTGACACTCTCCCCTACCTATAAATATGGACTTACTGTATCTGTTGACACTCCCTGCCTACCTGTAAATATAGACGTACTGTATCTGTTTACACTCCCTCCCTACCTATAAATATGGACGTACTGTATCTGTTGACACTCTCCCCTACATATAAATATGGACTTACTGTATCTGTTGACACTCCCTGCCTACCTATAAATATAGACGTACTGTATCTGTTGACACTCCCTGCCTTCCTCTGAATATAGACGTACTGTATCTGTTGACACTGCCTCCCTACCTATAAATATAGACGTACTGTTTCTGTTGACACTTCCTCCCTACCTATAAATATAGACGTACTGTATCTGTTGACACTCCCCCCTACCTATAAATATGGACGTACTGTATCTGTTGACACTCCTTGCCTACCTACAAATATAGACGTACTGTATCTGTTGTCACTCCCTAACTACCTATAAATATGGACGCACTGTGTTTGTTGACACTCCCTCCCTACCTATAAATATAGACGTACTGTATCTGTTGACACTCCCTGCCTTCCTATAAATATAGACGTACTGTTTCTGTTGACACTACCTCCCTTCCTATAAATATAGACGTACTGTATCTGTTGACACTCCCTCCCTACCTATAAATATAGACGTACTGTATCTGTTGACACTCCCCTACCTATAAATATGGACGTACTGTATCTGTTGACACTCCTTGCCGACCTACAAATATAGACGTACTGTATCTGTTGTCACTCCCTCCCTACCTATAAATATGGACGCACTGTGTTTGTTGACACTCCCTCCCTACCTATAAATATAGACGTACTGTATCTGTTGACACTCCCTCCCTACCTATAAATATAGACGTACTGTATATATTGACACTCCCTCCCTACCTATAAATATAGACGTACTGTATCTGTTGTCACTCCCCCCCTACCTATAAATATGGACGCACTGTGTTTGTTGACACTCCCTCCCTACCTATAAATATAGACCTACTGTATCTGCTGACACTCCCTCCCTACATATAAATATAGACGTACTGTATCTGTTGACACTCCCTCCCTACCTATAAATATAGACGTACTGTATCTGTTGACACTCCCTCCCTACCTATAAATATAGACGTACTGTATCTGTTTACACTCCCTCCCTACCTATAAATATAGACGTACTGTATCTGTTGTCACTCCCTCCCTACCTATAAATATGGACGCAGTGTGTTTGTTGACACTCCCTCCCTACCTATAAATATGGACCTACTGTATCTGTTGACACTCCCTGCCTACCTATAAATATAGACGTACTGTATCTGTTGACACTCCCTCCCTACCTATAAATATAGACGTACTGTATGTGTTGACACTCCCTCCCTACCTATAAATATAGACGTACTGTATCTGTTGACACTCCCTCCCTACCTATAAATATAGACGTACTGTATCTGTTGACACTCCCCCCTACCTATAAATATGGACGTACTGTATCTGTTGACACTCCTTGCCTACCTACAAATAAAGACGTACTGTATCTGTTGTCACTCCCTCCCTACCTATAAATATGGACGCACTATGTTTGTTGACACTCCCTCCCTACTTATAAATATAGACCTACTGTATCTGTTGACACTCCCTCCCTACATATAAATATAGACGTACTGTATCTGTTGACACTCCCTCCCTACCTATAAATATAGACGTACTGTATCTGTTGACACTCCCTCCCTACCTATAAATATAGACGTACTGTATCTGTTTACACTCCCTCCCTACCTATAAATATGGTCGTACTGTATCTGTTGACACTCCCTCCGTACCTACAAATATAGACCTACTGTATCTGTTGACACTCTCCCCCTACCTATAAATATGGACTTACTGTATCTGTTGTCACTCCCTCCCTACCTATAAATATAGACGTACTGTATCTGTTGACACTCCCTACCTAACTATAAATATAGACGTACTGTATCTGTTGTCACTCCCTCCCTACCTATAAATATGGACGCACTGTGTTCGTTGACACTCCCTCCCTACCTATAAATATAGACCTACTGTATCTGTTGACACTCCCTCCCTACTTATAAATATAGACGTACTGTATCTGTTGACACTCCCTCCCTACCTATAAATATAGACGTACTGTATCTGTTGACACCCCCTCCCTACCTATAAATATAGATGTACTGTATCTGTTGACACTCCTTGCCTACCTACAAATAAAGACGTACTGTATCTGTTGTCACTCCCTCCCTACCTATAAATATGGACGCACTGTGTTTGTTGACACACCCTCCCTACCTATAAATATATACGTACTGTATCTGTTGACACTCCCTGCCTACCTATAAATATAGACGTACTGTATCTGTTTACGCTCCCTCCCTACCTATAAATATGGACGTACTGTTTCTGTTGACACTCCCTCCCTACCTATAAATATTGACCTACTGTATCTTTTGACACTCTCCCCCTACCTATAAATATGGACTTACTGTATCTGTTGACACTCCCTGCCTACCTATAAATATAGACGTACTGTATCTGTTGACACTCCCTCCCTACCTTTAAATATAGACGTACTGTATGTGTTGACACTCCCTCCCTACCTATAAATATAGACGTACTGTATCTGTTGACACTCCCTGCCTACCTATAAATATAGACGTACTGTTTCTGTTGACACTCCCTCCCTTCCTATAAATATAGACGTACTGTATCTGTTGACACTGCCTCCCTACCTATAAATATAGACGTACTGTTTCTGTTGACACTTCCTCCCTACCTATAAATATAGACGTACTGTATCTGTTGACACTCCCCCTACCTATAAATATGGACGTACTGTATCTGTTGACACTCCTTGCCTACCTACAAATAAAGACGTACTGTATCTGTTGTCACTCCCTCCCTACCTATAAATATGGACGCACTGT
This sequence comes from Saccoglossus kowalevskii, assembly GCF_978046115.1. Lineage (NCBI taxonomy): Eukaryota > Metazoa > Hemichordata > Enteropneusta > Harrimaniidae > Saccoglossus > Saccoglossus kowalevskii. The sequence continues at coordinate 36,383,267 of NC_140653.1, forward strand.
GTTTGTTGACACACCCTCCCTAACTATAAATATATACGTACTGTATCTGTTGACACTCCCTGCCTACCTATAAATATAGACGTACTGTATCTGTTTACGCTCCCTCCCTACCTATAAATATGGACGTACTGTTTCTGTTGACACTCCCTCCGTACCTATAAATATTGACCTACTGTATCTGTTGACACTCTCCCCCTACCTATAAATATGGACTTACTGTATCTGTTGACACTCCCTGCCTACCTATAAATATAGACGTACTGTATCTGTTGACACTCCCTCCCTACCTATAAATATAGACGTACTGTATGTGTTGACACTCCCTCCCTACCTATAAATATAGACGTACTGTATCTGTTGACACTCCCTGCCTACCTATAAATATAGACGTACTGTTTCTGTTGACACTCCCTCCCTTCCTATAAATATAGACGTACTGTATCTGTTGACACTGCCTCCCTACCTATAAATATAGACGTACTGTTTCTGTTGACACTTCCTCCCTACCTATAAATATAGACGTACTGTATCTGTTGACACTCCCCCTACCTATAAATATGGACGTACTGTATCTGTTGACACTCCTTGCCTACCTACAAATATAGACGTACTGTATCTGTTGTCACTCCCTCCCTACCTATAAATATGGACGCACTGTGTTTGTTGACACTCCCTCCCTACCTATAAATATAGACGTACTGTATCTGTTGACACTCCCTGCCTTCCTATAAATATAGACGTACTGTTTCTGTTGACAATCCCTCCCTTCCTATAAATATAGACGTACTGTATCTGTTGACACTGCCTCCCTATCTATAAATATAGACGTACTCTATCTGTTGACACTCCCTCCCTACCTATAAATATAGACGTACTGTATCTGTTTACACTCCCTCCCTACCTATAAATATAGACGTACTGTATCTGTTGTCACTCCCTCCCTACCTATAAATATGGACGCAGTGTGTTTGTTGACACTCCCTCCCTACCTATAAATATAGACCTACTGTATCTGTTGACACTCCCTCCCTACTTATAAATATAGACGTACTGTATCTGTTGACACTCCCTCCCCACCTATAAATATAGACGCACTATATCTGTTGACACTCCCTCCCTACCTATAAATATGGACGTACTGTATCTGTTGACACTCCCTCCCTACCTATAAATATGGACGTACTGTATCTGTTGACACTCCCTCCCTACCTATAAATATAGACGTACTGTATCTGTTGACACTCCCTCCCTACCTATAATTATAGACGTACTGTATCTGTTTACACTCCCTCCCTACCTATAAATATGGACGTACTGTATCTGTTGACACTCCCTCCCTACCTATAAATATGGACGTACTGTATCTGTTGACACTCCCTCCCTACCTATAAATATAGACGTACTGTATCTGTTGACACTCCCTCCCTACCTATAATTATAGACGTACTGTATCTGTTTACACTCCCTCCCTACCTATAAATATGGACGTACTGTATCTGTTGACACTCCCTCCGTACCTACAAATATAGACCTACTGTATCTGTTGACACTCTAACCCTACCTATAAATATGGACTTACTGTATCTGTTGTCACTCCCTCCCTACCTATAAATATGGACGCACTGTGTTTGTTGACACTCCCTCCCTACCTATAAATATAGACGTACTGTATCTGTTGACACTCCCTCCCTACCTATAAATATAGACGTACTGTATCTGTTGACACTCCCTCCCTAACTATAAATATAGACGTACTGTATTTGTTGACACTCCTTGTCCACCTATAAATATAGACGTACTGTATTTGTTGACACTCTTTGCCCACCTATACATATAGACCTACTGTATCTGTTGACACTCCCTCCCTACTTATAAATATAGACGTACTGTATCTGTTGACACTCCCTCCCCACCTATAAATATAGACGCACTATATCTGTTGACACTCCCTCCCTACCTATAAATATAGACCTACTGTATCTGTTGACACTCTAACCCTACCTATAAATATGGACTTACTGTATCTGTTGACACTCCCTCCTTACCTATAAATATTGACCTACTGTATCTGTTGACACTCTCCCCCTACCTATAAATATGGACTTACTGTATCTGTTGACACTCCCTGCCTACCTATAAATATAGACGTACTGTATCTGTTGACACTCCCTCCCTACCTATAAATATAGACGTACTGTATGTGTTGACACTCCCTCCCTACCTATAAATATAGACGTACTGTATTTGTTGACACTCCCTCCCTACCTATAAATATAGACGTACTGTATTTGTTGACACTTTTTGTCCACCTATAAATATAGACGTACTGTATTTGTTGACACTCCTTGTCCACCTATAAATATAGACGTACTGTATTTGTTGACACTCCCTCCCTACCTATAAATATGGACGTACTGTATCTGTTGACACTCCTTGCCTACCTATAAATATGGACGTACTGTATTTGTTGACACTCCCTCCCTACCTATAAATATAGACGTACTGTATTTGTTTACACTCCCTCCCTACCTATAAATATAGACGTACTGTATTTGTTGACACTCCCTCCCTACCTATAAATATAGACGTACTGTATCTGTTGACACTCCCTCCCTACCTATAAATATAAACGTACTGTATCTGTTGACACTCCCTCCCTACCTATAAATATGGACGTACTGTATCTGTTGACACTCCCTCCCTACCTATAAATATAGACGTACTGTATCTGTTGACACTCCCTCCCTACCTATAAATATAGACGTACTGTATCTGTTTACACTCCCTCCCTACCTATAAATATGGACGTACTGTATCTGTTGACACTCCCTCCCTACCTACAAATATAGACCTACTGTATCTGTTGACACTCTCCCCTACCTATAAATATGGACTTACTGTATCTGTTGACACTCCCTGCCTACCTGTAAATATAGACGTACTGTATCTGTTTACACTCATTCCCTACCTATGAATATGGACGTACTGTATCTGTTGACACTCGCTCCCTACCTACAAATATAGACCTACTGTATCTGTTGACACTCTCCCCTACATATAAATATGGACTTACTGTATCTGTTGACACTCCCTGCCTACCTATAAATATAGACGTACTGTATCTGTTGACACTCCCTGCCTTCCTCTGAATATAGACGTACTGTATCTGTTGACACTGCCTCCCTACCTATAAATATAGACGTACTGTTTCTGTTGACACTTCCTCCCTACCTATAAATATAGACGTACTGTATCTGTTGACACTCCCTCCTACCTATAAATATGGACGTACTGTATCTGTTGACACTCCTTGCCTACCTACAAATATAGACGTACTGTATCTGTTGTCACTCCCTAACTACCTATAAATATGGACGCACTGTGTTTGTTGACACTCCCTCCCTACCTATAAATATAGACGTACTGTATCTGTTGACACTCCCTGCCTTCCTATAAATATAGACGTACTGTTTCTGTTGACACTACCTCCCTTCCTATAAATATAGACGTACTGTATCTGTTGACACTCCCTCCCTACCTATAAATATAGACGTACTGTATCTGTTGACACTCCCCCTACCTATAAATATGGACGTACTGTATCTGTTGACACTCCTTGCCGACCTACAAATATAGACGTACTGTATCTGTTGTCACTCCCTCCCTACCTATAAATATGGACGCACTGTGTTTGTTGACACTCCCTCCCTACCTATAAATATAGACGTACTGTATCTGTTGACACTCCCTCCCTACCTATAAATATAGACGTACTGTATCTATTGACACTCCCTCCCTACCTATAAATATAGACGTACTGTATCTGTTGTCACTCCCTCCCTACCTATAAATATGGACGCACTGTGTTTGTTGACACTCCCTCCCTACCTATAAATATAGACCTACTGTATCTGTTGACACTCCCTCCCTACATATAAATATAGACGTACTGTATCTGTTGACACTCCCTCCCTACCTATAAATATAGACGTACTGTATCTGTTGACACTCCCTCCCTACCTATAAATATAGACGTACTGTATCTGTTTACACTCCCTCCCTACCTATAAATATAGACGTACTGTATCTGTTGTCACTCCCTCCCTACCTATAAATATGGACGCAGTGTGTTTGTTGACACTCCCTCCCTACCTATAAATATGGACCTACTGTATCTGTTGACACTCCCTGCCTACCTATAAATATAGACGTACTGTATCTGTTGACACTCCCTCCCTACCTATAAATATAGACGTACTGTATGTGTTGACACTCCCTCCCTACCTATAAATATAGACGTACTGTATCTGTTGACACTCCCTCCCTACCTATAAATATAGACGTACTGTATGTGTTGACACTCCCTCCCTACCTATAAATATGGACGTACTGTATTTGTTGACACTCCCTCCCTACCTATAAATATGGACGTACTGTATCTGTTTACACTCCCTCCCTACCTATAAATATGGACGTACTGTATCTGTTGACACTCCCTCCCTACCTATAAATATGGACGTACTGTTTCTGTTGACACTCCCTCCCTACCTATAAATATAGACCTACTGTATCTGTTGACACTCTCCCCCTACCTATAAATATGGACTTACTGTATCTGTTGACACTCCCTGCCTACCTATAAATATAGACGTACTGTATCTGTTGACACTCCCTCCCTACCTATAAATATAGACGTACTGTATGTGTTGACACTCCCTCCCTACCTATAAATATAGACGTACTGTATCTGTTGACACTCCCTGCCTACCTATAAATATAGACGTACTGTTTCTGTTGACACTCCCTCCCTTCCTATAAATATAGACGTACTGTATCTGTTGACACTGCCTCCCTACCTATAAATATAGACGTACTGTTTCTGTTGACACTTCCTCCCTACCTATAAATATAGACGTACTGTATCTGTTGACACTCCCCCTACCTATAAATATGGACGTACTGTATCTGTTGACACTCCTTGCCTACCTACAAATAAAGACGTACTGTATCTGTTGTCACTCCCTCCCTACCTATAAATATGGACGCACTGTGTTTGTTGACACACCCTCCCTACCTATAAATATATACGTACTGTATCTGTTGACACTCCCTGCCTACCTATAAATATAGACGTACTGTATCTGTTTACGCTCCCTCCCTACCTATAAATATGGACGTACTGTTTCTGTTGACACTCCCTCCCTACCTATAAATATTGACCTACTGTATCTGTTGACACTCTCCCCCTACCTATAAATATGGACTTACTGTATCTGTTGACACTCCCTGCCTACCTATAAATATAGACGTACTGTATCTGTTGACACTCCCTCCCTACCTTTAAATATAGACGTACTGTATGTGTTGACACTCCCTCCCTACCTATAAATATAGACGTACTGTATCTGTTGACACTCCCTGCCTACCTATAAATATAGACGTACTGTTTCTGTTGACACTCCCTCCCTTCCTATAAATATAGACGTACTGTATCTGTTGACACTGCCTCCCTACCTATAAATATAGACGTACTGTTTCTGTTGACACTTCCTCCCTACCTATAAATATAGACGTACTGTATCTGTTGACACTCCCCCTACCTATAAATATGGACGTACTGTATCTGTTGACACTCCTTGCCTACCTACAAATAAAGACGTACTGTATCTGTTGTCACTCCCTCCCTACCTATAAATATGGACGCACTGTGTTTGTTGACACACCCTCCCTACCTATAAATATATACGTACTGTATCTGTTGACACTCCCTGCCTACCTATAAATATAGACGTACTGTATCTGTTTACGCTCCCTCCCTACCTATAAATATGGACGTACTGTTTCTGTTGACACTCCCTCCCTACCTATAAATATTGACCTACTGTATCTGTTGACACTCTCCCCCTACCTATAAATATGGACTTACTGTATCTGTTGACACTCCCTGCCTACCTATAAATATAGACGTACTGTATCTGTTGACACTCCCTCCCTACCTATAAATATAGACGTACTGTATGTGTTGACACTCCCTCCCTACCTATAAATATAGACGTACTGTATTTGTTGACACTCCCTCCCTACCTATAAATATAGACGTACTGTATTTGTTGACACTTTTTGTCCACCTATAAATATAGACGTACTGTATTTGTTGACACTCCTTGTCCACCTATAAATATAGACGTACTGTATTTTTTGACACTCCCTCCCTACCTTCAAATATGGACGTACTGTATCTGTTGACACTCCTTGCCTACCTATAAATATGGACGTACTGTATTTGTTGACACTCCCTCCCTACCTATAAATATAGACGTACTGTATTTGTTTACACTCCCTCCCTACCTATAAATATAGACGTACTGTATTTGTTGACACTCCCTCCCTACCTATAAATATAGACGTACTGTATCTGTTGACACTCCCTCCCTACCTATAAATATATACGTACTGTATCTGTTGACACTCCCTCCCTACCTATAAATATGGACGTACTGTATCTGTTGACACTCCCTCCCTACCTATAAATATAGACGTACTGTATCTGTTGACACTCCCTCCCTACCTATAAATATAGACGTACTGTATCTGTTTACACTCCCTCCCTACCTATAAATATGGACGTACTGTATCTGTTGACACTCCCTCCCTACCTACAAATATAGACCTACTGTATCTGTTGACACTCTCCCCTACCTATAAATATGGACTTACTGTATCTGTTGACACTCCCTGCCTACCTGTAAATATAGACGTACTGTATCTGTTTACACTCATTCCCTACCTATGAATATGGACGTACTGTATCTGTTGACACTCGCTCCCTACCTACAAATATAGACCTACTGTATCTGTTGACACTCTCCCCTACATATAAATATGGACTTACTGTATCTGTTGACACTCCCTGCCTACCTATAAATATAGACGTACTGTATCTGTTGACACTCCCTGCCTTCCTCTGAATATAGACGTACTGTATCTGTTGACACTGCCTCCCTACCTATAAATATAGACGTACTGTTTCTGTTGACACTTCCTCCCTACCTATAAATATAGACGTACTGTATCTGTTGACACTCCCCCCTACCTATAAATATGGACGTACTGTATCTGTTGACACTCCTTGCCTACCTACAAATATAGACGTACTGTATCTGTTGTCACTCCCTAACTACCTATAAATATGGACGCACTGTGTTTGTTGACACTCCCTCCCTACCTATAAATATAGACGTACTGTATCTGTTGACACTCCCTGCCTTCCTATAAATATAGACGTACTGTTTCTGTTGACACTACCTCCCTTCCTATAAATATAGACGTACTGTATCTGTTGACACTCCCTCCCTACCTATAAATATAGACGTACTGTATCTGTTGACACTCCCCCTACCTATAAATATGGACGTACTGTATCTGTTGACACTCCTTGCCGACCTACAAATATAGACGTACTGTATCTGTTGTCACTCCCTCCCTACCTATAAATATGGACGCACTGTGTTTGTTGACACTCCCTCCCTACCTATAAATATAGACGTACTGTATCTGTTGACACTCCCTCCCTACCTATAAATATAGACGTACTGTATATATTGACACTCCCTCCCTACCTATAAATATAGACGTACTGTATCTGTTGTCACTCCCTCCCTACCTATAAATATGGACGCACTGTGTTTGTTGACACTCCCTCCCTACCTATAAATATAGACCTACTGTATCTGCTGACACTCCCTCCCTACATATAAATATAGACGTACTGTATCTGTTGACACTCCCTCCCTACCTATAAATATAGACGTACTGTATCTGTTGACACTCCCTCCCTACCTATAAATATAGACGTACTGTATCTGTTTACACTCCCTCCCTACCTATAAATATAGACGTACTGTATCTGTTGTCACTCCCTCCCTACCTATAAATATGGACGCAGTGTGTTTGTTGACACTCCCTCCCTACCTATAAATATGGACCTACTGTATCTGTTGACACTCCCTGCCTACCTATAAATATAGACGTACTGTATCTGTTGACACTCCCTCCCTACCTATAAATATAGACGTACTGTATGTGTTGACACTCCCTCCCTACCTATAAATATAGACGTACTGTATCTGTTGACACTCCCTCCCTACCTATAAATATAGACGTACTGTATCTGTTGACACTCCCCCTACCTATAAATATGGACGTACTGTATCTGTTGACACTCCTTGCCTACCTACAAATAAAGACGTACTGTATCTGTTGTCACTCCCTCCCTACCTATAAATATGGACGCACTATGTTTGTTGACACTCCCTCCCTACTTATAAATATAGACCTACTGTATCTGTTGACACTCCCTCCCTACATATAAATATAGACGTACTGTATCTGTTGACACTCCCTCCCTACCTATAAATATAGACGTACTGTATCTGTTGACACTCCCTCCCTACCTATAAATATAGACGTACTGTATCTGTTTACACTCCCTCCCTACCTATAAATATGGTCGTACTGTATCTGTTGACACTCCCTCCGTACCTACAAATATAGACCTACTGTATCTGTTGACACTCTCCCCTACCTATAAATATGGACTTACTGTATCTGTTGTCACTCCCTCCCTACCTATAAATATAGACGTACTGTATCTGTTGACACTCCCTCCCTAACTATAAATATAGACGTACTGTATCTGTTGTCACTCCCTCCCTACCTATAAATATGGACGCACTGTGTTCGTTGACACTCCCTCCCTACCTATAAATATAGACCTACTGTATCTGTTGACACTCCCTCCCTACTTATAAATATAGACGTACTGTATCTGTTGACACTCCCTCCCTACCTATAAATATAGACGTACTGTATCTGTTGACACCCCCTCCCTACCTATAAATATAGATGTACTGTATCTGTTGTCACTCCCTCCCTACTTATAAATATAGACGTACTGTATCTGTTGACACTCCCTCCCCACCTATAAATATAGTCGCACTATATCTGTTGACACTCCCTCCCTACCTATAAATATGGACGTACTGTATTTGTTGACACTCCCTCCCTACCTATAAATATGGACGTACTGTATCTGTTTACACTCCCTCCCTACCTATAAATATGGACGTACTGTATCTGTTGACACTCCCTCCCTACCTATAAATATGGACGTACTGTTTCTGTTGACACTCCCTCCCTACCTATAAATATAGACCTACTGTATCTGTTGACACTCTCCCCCTACCTATAAATATGGACTTACTGTATCTGTTGACACTCCCTGCCTACCTATAAATATAGACGTACTGTATCTGTTGACACTCCCTCCCTACCTATAAATATAGACGTACTGTATGTGTTGACACTCCCTCCCTACCTATAAATATAGACGTACTGTATCTGTTGACACTCCCTGCCTACCTATAAATATAGACGTACTGTTTCTGTTGACACTCCCTCCCTTCCTATAAATATAGACGTACTGTATCTGTTGACACTGCCTCCCTACCTATAAATATAGACGTACTGTTTCTGTTGACACTTCCTCCCTACCTATAAATATAGACGTACTGTATCTGTTGACACTCCCCCTACCTATAAATATGGACGTACTGTATCTGTTGACACTCCTTGCCTACCTACAAATAAAGACGTACTGTATCTGTTGTCACTCCCTCCCTACCTATAAATATGGACGCACTGTGTTTGTTGACACACCCTCCCTACCTATAAATATATACGTACTGTATCTGTTGACACTCCCTGCCTACCTATAAATATAGACGTACTGTATCTGTTTACGCTCCCTCCCTACCTATAAATATGGACGTACTGTTTCTGTTGACACTCCCTCCCTACCTATAAATATTGACCTACTGTATCTGTTGACACTCTCCCCCTACCTATAAATATGGACTTACTGTATCTGTTGACACTCCCTGCCTACCTATAAATATAGACGTACTGTATCTGTTGACACTCCCTCCCTACCTTTAAATATAGACGTACTGTATGTGTTGACACTCCCTCCCTACCTATAAATATAGACGTACTGTATCTGTTGACACTCCCTGCCTACCTATAAATATAGACGTACTGTTTCTGTTGACACTCCCTCCCTTCCTATAAATATAGACGTACTGTATCTGTTGACACTGCCTCCCTACCTATAAATATAGACGTACTGTTTCTGTTGACACTTCCTCCCTACCTATAAATATAGACGTACTGTATCTGTTGACACTCCCCCTACCTATAAATATGGACGTACTGTATCTGTTGACACTCCTTGCCTACCTACAAATAAAGACGTACTGTATCTGTTGTCACTCCCTCCCTACCTATAAATATGGACGCACTGTGTTTGTTGACACACCCTCCCTAACTATAAATATATACGTACTGTATCTGTTGACACTCCCTGCCTACCTATAAATATAGACGTACTGTATCTGTTTACGCTCCCTCCCTACCTATAAATATGGACGTACTGTTTCTGTTGACACTCCCTCCCTACCTATAAATATTGACCTACTGTATCTGTTGACACTCTCCCCCTACCTATAAATATGGACTTACTGTATCTGTTGACACTCCCTGCCTACCTATAAATATAGACGTACTGTATCTGTTGACACTCCCTCCCTACCTATAAATATAGACGTACTGTATGTGTTGACACTCCCTCCCTACCTATAAATATAGACGTACTGTATCTGTTGACACTCCCTGCCTACCTATAAATATAGACGTACTGTTTCTGTTGACACTCCCTCCCTTCCTATAAATATAGACGTACTGTATCTGTTGACACTGCCTCCCTACCTATAAATATAGACGTACTGTTTCTGTTGACACTTCCTCCCTACCTATAAATATAGACGTACTGTATCTGTTGACACTCCCCCCTACCTATAAATATGGACGTACTGTATCTGTTGACACTCCTTGCCTACCTACAAATATAGACGTACTGTATCTGTTGTCACTCCCTCCCTACCTATAAATATGGACGTACTGTATCTGTTGACACTCCTTGCCTACCTATAAATATGGACGTACTGTGTTTGTTGACACTCCCTCCCTACCTATAAATATAGACGTACTGTATCTGTTGACACTCCCTGCCTTCCTATAAATATAGACGTACTGTTTCTGTTGACAATCCCTCCCTTCCTATAAATATAGACGTACTGTATCTGTTGACACTGCCTCCCTATCTATAAATATAGACGTACTCTATCTGTTGACACTCCCTCCCTACCTATAAATATAGACGTACTGTATCTGTTTACACTCCCTCCCTACCTATAAATATAGACGTACTGTATCTGTTGTCACTCCCTCCCTACCTATAAATATGGACGCAGTGTGTTTGTTGACACTCCCTCCCTACCTATAAATATAGACCTACTGTATCTGTTGACACTCCCTCCCTACTTATAAATATAGACGTACTGTATCTGTTGACACTCCCTCCCCACCTATAAATATAGACGCACTATATCTGTTGACACTCCCTCCCTACCTATAAATATGGACGTACTGTATCTGTTGACACTCCCTCCCTACCTATAAATATGGACGTACTGTATCTGTTGACACTCCCTCCCTACCTATAAATATAGACGTACTGTATCTGTTGACACTCCCTCCCTACCTATAATTATAGACGTACTGTATCTGTTTACACTCCCTCCCTACCTATAAATATGGACGTACTGTATCTGTTGACACTCCCTCCCTACCTATAAATATGGACGTACTGTATCTGTTGACACTCCCTCCCTACCTATAAATATAGACGTACTGTATCTGTTGACACTCCCTCCCTACCTATAATTATAGACGTACTGTATCTGTTTACACTCCCTCCCTACCTATAAATATGGACGTACTGTATCTGTTGACACTCCCTCCGTACCTACAAATATAGACCTACTGTATCTGTTGACACTCTAACCCTACCTATAAATATGGACTTACTGTATCTGTTGTCACTCCCTCCCTACCTATAAATATGGACGCACTGTGTTTGTTGACACTCCCTCCCTACCTATAAATATAGACGTACTGTATCTGTTGACACTCCCTCCCTACCTATAAATATAGACGTACTGTATCTGTTGACACTCCCTCCCTAACTATAAATATAGACGTACTGTATTTGTTGACACTCCTTGTCCACCTATAAATATAGACGTACTGTATTTGTTGACACTCTTTGCCCACCTATACATATAGACCTACTGTATCTGTTGACACTCCCTCCCTACTTATAAATATAGACGTACTGTATCTGTTGACACTCCCTCCCCACCTATAAATATAGACGCACTATATCTGTTGACACTCCCTCCCTACCTATAAATATAGACCTACTGTATCTGTTGACACTCTAACCCTACCTATAAATATGGACTTACTGTATCTGTTGACACTCCCTCCCTACCTATAAATATTGACCTACTGTATCTATTGACACTCTCCCCCTACCTATAAATATGGACTTACTGTATCTGTTGACACTCCCTGCCTACCTATAAATATAGACGTACTGTATCTGTTGACACTCCCTCCCTACCTATAAATATAGACGTACTGTATGTGTTGACACTCCCTCCCTACCTATAAATATAGACGTACTGTATTTGTTGACACTCCCTCCCTACCTATAAATATAGACGTACTGTATTTGTTGACACTTTTTGTCCACCTATAAATATAGACGTACTGTATTTGTTGACACTCCTTGTCCACCTATAAATATAGACGTACTGTATTTGTTGACACTCCGTCCCTACCTATAAATATGGACGTACTGTATCTGTTGACACTCCTTGCCTACCTATAAATATGGACGTACTGTATTTGTTGACACTCCCTCCCTACCTATAAATATAGACGTACTGTATTTGTTTACACTCCCTCCCTACCTATAAATATAGACGTACTGTATTTGTTGACACTCCCTCCCTACCTATAAATATAGACGTACTGTATCTGTTGACACTCCCTCCCTACCTATAAATATAAACGTACTGTATCTGTTGACACTCCCTCCCTACCTATAAATATGGACGTACTGTATCTGTTGACACTCCCTCCCTACCTATAAATATAGACGTACTGTATCTGTTGACACTCCCTCCCTACCTATAAATATAGACGTACTGTATCTGTTTACACTCCCTCCCTACCTATAAATATGGACGTACTGTATCTGTTGACACTCCCTCCCTACCTACAAATATAGACCTACTGTATCTGTTGACACTCTCCCCTACCTATAAATATGGACTTACTGTATCTGTTGACACTCCCTGCCTACCTGTAAATATAGACGTACTGTATCTGTTTACACTCATTCCCTACCTATGAATATGGACGTACTGTATCTGTTGACACTCGCTCCCTACCTACAAATATAGACCTACTGTATCTGTTGACACTCTCCCCTACATATAAATATGGACTTACTGTATCTGTTGACACTCCCTGCCTACCTATAAATATAGACGTACTGTATCTGTTGACACTCCCTGCCTTCCTCTGAATATAGACGTACTGTATCTGTTGACACTGCCTCCCTACCTATAAATATAGACGTACTGTATCTGTTGACACTCCCCCCTACCTATAAATATGGACGTACTGTATCTGTTGACACTCCTTGCCTACCTACAAATATAGACGTACTGTATCTGTTGTCACTCCCTAACTACCTATAAATATGGACGCACTGTGTTTGTTGACACTCCCTCCCTACCTATAAATATAGACGTACTGTATCTGTTGACACTCCCTGCCTTCCTATAAATATAGACGTACTGTTTCTGTTGACACTACCTCCCTTCCTATAAATATAGACGTACTGTATCTGTTGACACTCCCTCCCTACCTATAAATATAGACGTACTGTACCTGTTGACACTCCCCCTACCTATAAATATGGACGTACTGTATCTGTTGACACTCCTTGCCGACCTACACATATAGACGTACTGTATCTGTTGTCACTCCCTCCCTACCTATAAATATGGACGCACTGTGTTTGTTGACACTCCCTCCCTACCTATAAATATAGACGTACTGTATCTGTTGACACTCCCTCCCTACCTATAAATATAGACGTACTGTATCTATTGACACTCCCTCCCTACCTATAAATATAGACGTACTGTATCTGTTGTCACTCCCTCCCTACCTATAAATATGGACGCACTGTGTTTGTTGACACTCCCTCCCTACCTATAAATATAGACCTACTGTATCTGTTGACACTCCCTCCCTACATATAAATATAGACGTACTGTATCTGTTGACACTCCCTCCCTACCTATAAATATAGACGTACTGTATCTGTTGACACTCCCTCCCTACCTATAAATATAGACGTACTGTATCTGTTTACACTCCCTCCCTACCTATAAATATAGACGTACTGTATCTGTTGTCACTCCCTCCCTACCTATAAATATGGACGCAGTGTGTTTGTTGACACTCCCTCCCTACCTATAAATATGGACCTACTGTATCTGTTGACACTCCCTGCCTACCTATAAATATAGACGTACTGTATCTGTTGACACTCCCTCCCTACCTATAAATATAGACGTACTGTATGTGTTGACACTCCCTCCCTACCTATAAATATAGACGTACTGTATCTGTTGACACTCCCTCCCTACCTATAAATATAGACGTACTGTATCTGTTGACACTCCCCCCTACCTATAAATATGGACGTACTGTATCTGTTGACACTCCTTGCCTACCTACAAAGAAAGACGTACTGTATCTGTTGTCACTCCCTCCCTACCTATAAATATGGACGCACTGTGTTTGTTGACACTCCCTCCCTACTTATAAATATAGACCTACTGTATCTGTTGACACTCCCTCCCTACATATAAATATAGACGTACTGTATCTGTTGACACTCCCTCCCTACCTATAAATATAGACGTACTGTATCTGTTGACACTCCCTCCCTACCTATAAATATAGACGTACTGTATCTGTTTACACTCCCTCCCTACCTATAAATATGGTCGTACTGTATCTGTTGACACTCCCTCCGTACCTACAAATATAGACCTACTGTATCTGTTGACACTCTCCCCCCTACCTATAAATATGGACTTACTGTATCTGTTGTCACTCCCTCCCTACCTATAAATATAGACGTACTGTATCTGTTGACACTCCCTCCCTAACTATAAATATAGACGTACTGTATCTGTTGTCACTCCCTCCCTACCTATAAATATGGACGCACTGTGTTCGTTGACACTCCCTCCCTACCTATAAATATAGACCTACTGTATCTGTTGACACTCCCTGCCTACTTATAAATATAGACGTACTGTATCTGATGACACTCCCTCCCTACCTATAAATATAGACGTACTGTATCTGTTGACACCCCCTCCCTACCTATAAATATAGATGTACTGTATCTGTTGTCACTCCCTCCCTACCTATAAATATGGACGCACTGTGTTTGTTGACACTCCCTTCCTACCTATAAATATAGACGTACTGTATCTGTTGACACTCTCTCCCTACTTATAAATATAGACGTACTGTATCTGTTGACACTCCCTCCCCACCTATAAATATAGTCGCACTATATCTGTTGACACTCCCTCCCTACCTATAAATATGGACGTACTGTATTTGTTGACACTCCCTCCCTACCTATAAATATGGACGTACTGTATCTGTTTACACTCCCTCCCTACCTATAAATATGGACGTACTGTATCTGTTGACACTCCCTCCCTACCTATAAATATGGACGTACTGTTTCTGTTGACACTCCCTCCCTACCTATAAATATAGACCTACTGTATCTGTTGACACTCTCCCCCTACCTATAAATATGGACTTACTGTATCTGTTGACACTCCCTGCCTACCTATAAATATAGACGTACTGTATCTGTTGACACTCCCTCCCTACCTATAAATATAGACGTACTGTATGTGTTGACACTCCCTCCCTACCTATAAATATAGACGTACTGTATCTGTTGACACTCCCTGCCTACCTATAAATATAGACGTACTGTTTCTGTTGACACTCCCTCCCTTCCTATAAATATAGACGTACTGTATCTGTTGACACTGCCTCCCTACCTATAAATATAGACGTACTGTTTCTGTTGACACTTCCTCCCTACCTATAAATATAGACGTACTGTATCTGTTGACACTCCCCCCTACCTATAAATATGGACGTACTGTATCTGTTGACACTCCTTGCCTACCTACAAATAAAGACGTACTGTATCTGTTGTCACTCCCTCCCTACCTATAAATATGGACGCACTGTGTTTGTTGACACACCCTCCCTACCTATAAATATATACGTACTGTATCTGTTGACACTCCCTGCCTACCTATAAATATAGACGTACTGTATCTGTTTACGCTCCCTCCCTACCTATAAATATGGACGTACTGTTTCTGTTGACACTCCCTCCCTACCTATAAATATTGACCTACTGTATCTGTTGACACTCTCCCCCTACCTATAAATATGGACTTACTGTATCTGTTGACACTCCCTGCCTACCTATAAATATAGACGTACTGTATCTGTTGACACTCCCTCCCTACCTTTAAATATAGACGTACTGTATGTGTTGACACTCCCTCCCTACCTATAAATATAGACGTACTGTATCTGTTGACACTCCCTGCCTACCTATAAATATAGACGTACTGTTTCTGTTGACACTCCCTCCCTTCCTATAAATATAGACGTACTGTATCTGTTGACACTGCCTCCCTACCTATAAATATAGACGTACTGTTTCTGTTGACACTTCCTCCCTACCTATAAATATAGACGTACTGTATCTGTTGACACTCCCCCTACCTATAAATATGGACGTACTGTATCTGTTGACACTCCTTGCCTACCTACAAATAAAGACGTACTGTATCTGTTGTCACTCCCTCCCTACCTATAAATATGGACGCACTGTGTTTGTTGACACACCCTCCCTACCTATAAATATATACGTACTGTATCTGTTGACACTCCCTGCCTACCTATAAATATAGACGTACTGTATCTGTTTACGCTCCCTCCCTACCTATAAATATGGACGTACTGTTTCTGTTGACACTCCCTCCCTACCTATAAATATTGACCTACTGTATCTGTTGACACTCACCCCCTACCTATAAATATGGACTTACTGTATCTGTTGACACTCCCTGCCTACCTATAAATATAGACGTACTGTATCTGTTGACACTCCCTCCCTACCTATAAATATAGACGTACTGTATGTGTTGACACTCCCTCCCTACCTATAAATATAGACGTACTGTATCTGTTGACACTCCCTGCCTACCTATAAATATAGACGTACTGTTTCTGTTGACACTCCCTCCCTTCCTATAAATATAGACGTACTGTATCTGTTGACACTGCCTCCCTACCTATAAATATAGACGTACTGTTTCTGTTGACACTTCCTCCCTACCTATAAATATAGACGTACTGTATCTGTTGACACTCCCCCCTACCTATAAATATGGACGTACTGTATCTGTTGACACTCCTTGCCTACCTACAAATATAGACGTACTGTATCTGTTGTCACTCCCTCCCTACCTATAAATATGGACGCACTGTGTTTGTTGACACTCCCTCCCTACCTATAAATATAGACGTACTGTATCTGTTGACACTCCCTGCCTTCCTATAAATATAGACGTACTGTTTCTGTTGACAATCCCTCCCTTCCTATAAATATAGACGTACTGTATCTGTTGACACTGCCTCCCTATCTATAAATATAGACGTACTCTATCTGTTGACACTCCCTCCCTACCTATAAATATAGACGTACTGTATCTGTTTACACTCCCTCCCTACCTATAAATATAGACGTACTGTATCTGTTGTCACTCCCTCCCTACCTATAAATATGGACGCAGTGTGTTTGTTGACACTCCCTCCCTACCTATAAATATAGACCTACTGTATCTGTTGACACTCCCTCCCTACTTATAAATATAGACGTACTGTATCTGTTGACACTCCCTCCCCACCTATAAATATAGACGCAATATATCTGTTGACACTCCCTCCCTACCTATAAATATGGACGTACTGTATCTGTTGACACTCCCTCCCTACCTATAAATATGGACGTACTGTATCTGTTGACACTCCCTCCCTACCTATAAATATAGACGTACTGTATCTGTTGACACTCCCTCCCTACCTATAATTATAGACGTACTGTATCTGTTTACACTCCCTCCCTACCTATAAATATGGACGTACTGTATCTGTTGACACTCCCTCCCTACCTATAAATATGGACGTACTGTATCTGTTGACACTCGCTCCCTACCTATAAATATAGACGTACTGTATCTGTTGACACTCCCTCCCTACCTATAATTATAGACGTACTGTATCTGTTTACACTCCCTCCCTACCTATAAATATGGACGTACTGTATCTGTTGACACTCCCTCCGTACCTACAAATATAGACCTACTGTATCTGTTGACACTCTAACCCTACCTATAAATATGGACTTACTGTATCTGTTGTCACTCCCTCCCTACCTATAAATATGGACGCACTGTGTTTGTTGACACTCCCTCCCTACCTATAAATATAGACGTACTGTATCTGTTGACACTCCCTCCCTACCTATAAATATAGACGTACTGTATCTGTTGACACTCCCTCCCTAACTATAAATATAGACGTACTGTATTTGTTGACACTCCTTGTCCACCTATAAATATAGACGTACTGTATTTGTTGACACTCTTTGCCCACCTATACATATAGACCTACTGTATCTGTTGACACTCCCTCCCTACTTATAAATATAGACGTACTGTATCTGTTGACACTCCCTCCCCACCTATAAATATAGACGCACTATATCTGTTGACACTCCCTCCCTACCTATAAATATAGACCTACTGTATCTGTTGACACTCTAACCCTACCTATAAATATGGACTTACTGTATCTGTTGTCACTCCCTCCCTACCTATAAATATGGACGCACTGTGTTTGTTGACACTCCCTCCCTACCTATAAATATAGACGTACTGTATCTGTTGACACTCCCTCCCTACCTATAAATATAGACGTACTGTATCTGTTGACACTCCCTCCCTAACTATAAATATAGACGTACTGTATTTGTTGACACTCCTTGTCCACCTATAAATATAGACGTACTGTATTTGTTGACACTCCTTGTCCACCTATAAATATAGACGTACTGTATTTGTTGACACTCCCTCCCTACCTATAAATATGGACGTAATGAATCTGTTGACACTCCATGCCTACCTATAAATATGGACGTACTGTATCTGTTGATACCCCTCCCTACTTATAAATATAGACATACTGTATCTGTTGACACTCTTTGCCCACCTATACATATAGACCTACTGCATCTGTTGACACTCCCTCCCTACTTATAAATATAGACGTACTGTATCTGTTGACATTCCCTCCCCACCTATAAATATAGACGCACTATATCTGTTGACACTCCCTCCCTACCTATAAATATGGACGTACTGTATCTGTTGACACTCCCTCCCTACCTATAAATATGGACGTACTGTATCTGTTGACACTCCCTCCCTACCTATAAATATGGACGTACTGTATCTGTTGACACTCCCTCCCTACCTATAAATATGGACGTACTGTATCTGTTGACACTCCCTCCCTACCTATAAATATAGACGTACTGTATCTGTTGACACTCCCTCCCTACCTATAATTATAGACGTACTGTATCTGTTTACACTCCCTCCCTACCTATAAATATGGACGTACTGTATCTGTTGACACTCCCTCCCTACCTATAAATATAGACGTACTGTATCTGTTGACACTACCTTCCTACCTATAAATATAGATGTACTGTATCTGTTGTCACTCCCTCCCTACCTATAAATATGGACGCACTGTGTTTGTTGACACTCCCTCCCTACCTATAAATATAGACGTACTGTATCTGTTGACACTCCCTCCCTACTTATAAATATAGACGTACTGTATCCGTTGACACTCCCTCCCCACCTATAAATATAGTCGCACTATATCTGTTGACACTCCCTCCCTACCTATAAATATGGACGTACTGTATCTGTTGACACTCCCTCCCTACCTATAAATATGGACGTACTGTCTCTGTTGACACTCCCTCCCTACCTATAAATATATACGTACTGTATCTGTTGACACTCCCTCCCTACCTATAAATATAGACGTACTGTATCTGTTTACACTCCCTCCCTACCTATAAATATGGACGTACTGTATCTGTTGACACCCCCTCCCTACCTTCAAATATAGACCTACTGTATCTGTTGACACTCTCCCCCTACCTATAAATATGGACTTACTGTATCTGTTGACACTCCCTGCCTACCTATAAATATAGACGTACTGTATCTGTTGACACTCCCTCCCTACCTATAAATATACACGTACTGTATCTGTTGACACTCCCTCCCTACCTATAAATATAGACGTACTGTATCTGTTGACACTCCCTCCCTACCTATAAATATAGACGTACTGTATCTGTTGACAGTCCCTCCCTACCTATAAATATGGACGTACTGTATCTGTTGACACTTCCTGCCTACCTATAAATATAGATGTACTGTATCTGTTGACACTCCATCCCTTCCTATAAATATAGACGTACTGTATCTGTTGACACTGCCTCCCTACCTATAAATATAGACGTACTGTATCTGTTGACACTCCCCCCTACCTATAAATATAGACGTACTGTATCTGTTGACACTCCCCTACCTATAAATATGGACGTACTGTATCTGTTGACACTCCTTGTCTACCTACAAATATAGACGTACTGTATCTGTTGTCACTCCCTCCCTACCTATAAATATGGACGCACTGTGTTTGTTGACACTCCCTCCCTACCTATAAATATAGACGTACAGGATCTGTTGACACTCCCTCCCTACCTATAAATATAGACGTACTGTATCTGTTGACACTCCCTCCCTACCTATAAATATAGACGTACTGTATCTGTTGTCACTCCCTCCCTACCTATAAATATGGACGCACTGTGTTTGTTGACACTCCCTCCCTACCTATAAATATAGACGTACTGTATCTGTTGATACTCCCTCCCTACCTATAAATATAGACGTACTGTATCTATTGACACTCCCTCCCTAACTATAAATATAGACGTACTGTATCTGTTGTCACTCCCTCCCTACCTATAAATATGGACGCACTGTGTTTGTTGAAACTCCCTCCCTACCTATAAATATAGACCTACTGTATCTGTTGACACTCCCTCCCTACTTATAAATATAGACGTACTGTATCTGTTGACACTCCCTCCCTACCTATAAATATAGACGTACTCTATCTGTTGACACTCCCTTCCTACCTATAAATATAGATGTACTGTATCTGTTGTCACTCCCTCCCTACCTATAAATATGGACGCACTGTGTTTGTTGACACTCCCTCCCTACCTATAAATATAGACCTACTGTATCTGTTGACACTCCCTCCCTACTTATAAGTATAGACGTACTGTATCTGTTGACACTCCCTCCCCACCTATAAATATAGTCGCACTATATCTGTTGACACTCCCTCCCTACCTATAAATATGGACGTACTGTATCTGTTGACACTCCCTCCTTACCTATAAATATGGATGCACTGTATCTGTTGACACTCTTTGCCCACCAATAAATATAGACGCACTATATATGTTGACACTCCCTCCCTACCTATAAATATGGACGTATTGTATCTGTTGACACTCCCTCCCTACCTATAAATATGGACGTACTGTATCTGTTGACACTCCTTGCCTACCTATAAATATGGACGTACTGTATTTGTTGACACTCCCTCCCTACCTATAAATATAGACGTACTGTATTTGTTGACACTCCCTCCCTACCTATAAATATAGACGTACTGTATTTGTTGACACACCCTCCCTACCTATAAATATGGACGCACTGTGTTTGTTGACACTCCCTCCCTACCTATAAATATAGACCTACTGTATCTATTGACACTCCCTCCCTACTTATAAATATAGACGTACTGTATCTGTTGACACTCCCTCCCTACCTATAAATATAAACGGACTGTATATGTTGACACTCCCCCTACCTATAAATATAGACGTACTGTATCTGTTGACACTCCCCCCTACCTATAAATATAGACGTACTGTATCTGTTGACAGTCCCTCCCTACCTATAAATATGGACGTACTGTATCTGTTGACACTCCCTGCCTACCTATAAATATAGATGTACTGTATCTGTTGACACTCCCTCCCTACCTATAAATATAGACGTACTGTATCTGTTGACACTGCCTCCCTACCTATAAATATAGACGTACTGTATCTGTTGACACTCCCCCTACCTATAAATATAGACGTACTGTATCTGTTGACACTCCCCCCTACCTATAAATATGGACGTACTGTATCTGTTGACACTCATTGCCTACCTACAAATATAGACGTACTGTATCTGTTGACACTCCCCCCTACCTATAATTATAGACGTACTGTATCTGTTGACACTCCCTCCCTACCTATAAATATGGACGTACTGTATCTGTTGACACTCCCTCTTTACCTATAAATATGGATGCACTGTATCTGTTGACACTCTTTGCCCACCAATAAATATAGACGCACTATATATGTTGACACTCCCTCCCTACCTACAAATATGGACGTACTGTATCTGTTGACACTCCCTCCCTACCTATAAATATAGTCGCACTATATCTGTTGACACTCCCTCCCTACCTATAAATATGGACGTACTGTATCTGTTGACACTCCCTCCTTACCTATAAATATGGATGCACTGTATCTGTTGACACTCTTTGCCCACCAATAAATATAGACGCACTATATATGTTGACACTCCCTCCCTACCTATAAATATGGACGTATTGTATCTGTTGACACTCCCTCCCGACCTATAAATATGGACGTACTGTATCTGTTGACACTCCCTCCCTTCCTATAAATATAGGGTACTGTATCTGTTGACACTGCCTCCCTACCTATAAATATAGACGGACTGTATCTGTTGACACTCCCCCTACCTATAAATATAGACGTACTGTATCTGTTGACACTCCCCCCTACCTATAAATATGGACGTATTGTATCTGTTGACACTCCCTCCCTACCTATAAATATAGACGTACTGTATCTGTTGACACTCCCTCCCTACCTATATATATAGACGTACTGTATCTGTTGACAGTCCCTCCCTACCTATAAATATGGACGTACTGTATCTGTTGACACTCCCTGCCTACCTATAAATATAGATGTACTGTATCTGTTGACACTCCCTCCCTTCCTATAAATATAGACGTACTGTATCTGTTGACACTGCCTCCCTACCTATAAATATAGACGTACTGTATCTGTTGACACTCCCCCTACCTATACATATAGACGTACTGTATCTGTTGACACTCCCCCCTACCTATAAATATGGACGTACTGTATCTGTTGACACTCATTGCCTACCTACAAATATAGACGTACTGTATCTGTTGACACTCCCTCCTTACCTATAAATATGGATGCACTGTATCTGTTGACACTCTTTGCCCACCAATAAATATAGACGCACTATATATGTTGACACTCCCTCCCTACCTATAAATATGGACGTATTGTATCTGTTGACACTCCCTCCCGACCTATAAATATGGACGTACTGTATCTGTTGACACTCCCTCCCTTCCTATAAATATAGGCGTACTGTATCTGTTGACACTGCCTCCCTACCTATAAATATAGACGGACTGTATCTGTTGACACTCCCCCTACCTATAAATATAGACGTACTGTATCTGTTGACACTCTCCCCTACCTATAAATATGGACGTACTGTATCTGTTGACACTCCCTCCCTACCTATAAATATGGACGTACTGTATCTGTTGACACTCCTTGCCTACCTATAAATATGGACGTACTGTATTTGTTGACACTCCCTCCCTACCTATAAATATAGACGTACTGTATTTGTTGACACTCCCTCCCTACCTATAAATATAGACGTACTGTATTTGTTGACACACCCTCCCTACCTATAAATATGGACGCACTGTGTTTGTTGACACTCCCTCCCTACCTATAAATATAGACCTACTGTATCTATTGACACTCCCTCCCTACTTATAAATATAGACGTACTGTATCTGTTGACACTCCCTCCCTACCTATAAATATAAACGGACTGTATATGTTGACACTCCCCCTACCTATAAATATAGACGTACTGTATCTGTTGACACTCCCCCCTACCTATAAATATAGACGTACTGTATCTGTTGACAGTCCCTCCCTACCTATAAATATGGACGTACTGTATCTGTTGACACTCCCTGCCTACCTATAAATATAGATGTACTGTATCTGTTGACACTCCCTCCCTACCTATAAATATAGACGTACTGTATCTGTTGACACTGCCTCCCTACCTATAAATATAGACGTACTGTATCTGTTGACACTCCCCCTACCTATAAATATAGACGTACTGTATCTGTTGACACTCCCCCCTACCTATAAATATGGACGTACTGTATCTGTTGACACTCATTGCCTACCTACAAATATAGACGTACTGTATCTGTTGACACTCCCCCCTACCTATAATTATAGACGTACTGTATCTGTTGACACTCCCTCCCTACCTATAAATATGGACGTACTGTATCTGTTGACACTCCCTCTTTACCTATAAATATGGATGCACTGTATCTGTTGACACTCTTTGCCCACCAATAAATATAGACGCACTATATATGTTGACACTCCCTCCCTACCTACAAATATGGACGTACTGTATCTGTTGACACTCCCTCCCTACCTATAAATATAGTCGCACTATATCTGTTGACACTCCCTCCCTACCTATAAATATGGACGTACTGTATCTGTTGACACTCCCTCCTTACCTATAAATATGGATGCACTGTATCTGTTGACACTCTTTGCCCACCAATAAATATAGACGCACTATATATGTTGACACTCCCTCCCTACCTATAAATATGGACGTATTGTATCTGTTGACACTCCCTCCCGACCTATAAATATGGACGTACTGTATCTGTTGACACTCCCTCCCTTCCTATAAATATAGGGTACTGTATCTGTTGACACTGCCTCCCTACCTATAAATATAGACGGACTGTATCTGTTGACACTCCCCCTACCTATAAATATAGACGTACTGTATCTGTTGACACTCCCCCCTACCTATAAATATGGACGTATTGTATCTGTTGACACTCCCTCCCTACCTATAAATATAGACGTACTGTATCTGTTGACACTCCCTCCCTACCTATAAATATAGACGTACTGTATCTGTTGACAGTCCCTCCCTACCTATAAATATGGACGTACTGTATCTGTTGACACTCCCTGCCTACCTATAAATATAGACGTACTGTATCTGTTGACACTCCCTCCTTACCTATAAATATGGACGTACTGTATCTGTTGACACTCATTGCCTACCTACAAATATAGACGTACTGTATCTGTTGACACTCCCTCCTTACCTATAAATATGGATGCACTGTATCTGTTGACACTCTTTGCCCACCAATAAATATAGACGCACTATATATGTTGACACTCCCTCCCTACCTATAAATATGGACGTATTGTATCTGTTGACACTCCCTCCCGACCTATAAATATGGACGTACTGTATCTGTTGACACTCCCTCCCTTCCTATAAATATAGGCGTACTGTATCTGTTGACACTGCCTCCCTACCTATAAATATAGACGGACTGTATCTGTTGACACTCCCCCTACCTATAAATATAGACGTACTGTATCTGTTGACACTCTCCCCTACCTATAAATATGGACGTACTGTATCTGTTGACACTCCCTCCCTACCTATAAATATGGACGTACTGTATCTGTTGACACTCCTTGCCTACCTATAAATATGGACGTACTGTATTTGTTGACACTCCCTCCCTACCTATAAATATAGACGTACTGTATTTGTTGACACTCCCTCCCTACCTATAAATATAGACGTACTGTATTTGTTGACACACCCTCCCTACCTATAAATATGGACCCACTGTGTTTGTTGACACTCCCTCCCTACCTATAAATATAGACCTACTGTATCTATTGACACTCCCTCCCTACTTATAAATATAGACGTACTGTATCTGTTGACACTCCCTCCCTACCTATAAATATAAACGGACTGTATATGTTGACACTCCCCCTACCTATAAATATAGACGTACTGTATCTGTTGACAGTCCCTCCCTACCTATAAATATGGACGTACTGTATCTGTTGACACTCCCTGCCTACCTATAAATATAGATGTACTGTATCTGTTGACACTCCCTCCCTACCTATAAATATAGACGTACTGTATCTGTTGACACTGCCTCCCTACCTATAAATATAGACGTACTGTATCTGTTGACACTCCCCCTACCTATAAATATAGACGTACTGTATCTGTTGACACTCCCCCCTACCTATAAATATGGACGTACTGTATCTGTTGACACTCATTGCCTACCTACAAATATAGACGTACTGTATCTGTTGACACTCCCCCCTACCTATAATTATAGACGTACTGTATCTGTTGACACTCCCTCCCTACCTATAAATATGGACGTACTGTATCTGTTGACACTCCCTCTTTACCTATAAATATGGATGCACTGTATCTGTTGACACTCTTTGCCCACCAATAAATATAGACGCACTATATATGTTGACACTCCCTCCCTACCTACAAATATGGACGTACTGTATCTGTTGACACTCCCTCCCTACCTATAAATATAGTCGCACTATATCTGTTGACACTCCCTCCCTACCTATAAATATGGACGTACTGTATCTGTTGACACTCCCTCCTTACCTATAAATATGGATGCACTGTATCGTTGACACTCTTTGCCCACCAATAAATATAGACGCACTATATATGTTGACACTCCCTCCCTACCTATAAATATGGACGTATTGTATCTGTTGACACTCCCTCCCGACCTATAAATATGGACGTACTGTATCTGTTGACACTCCCTCCCTTCCTATAAATATAGGGTACTGTATCTGTTGACACTGCCTCCCTACCTATAAATATAGACGGACTGTATCTGTTGACACTCCCCCTACCTATAAATATAGACGTACTGTATCTGTTGACACTCCCCCCTACCTATAAATATGGACGTATTGTATCTGTTGACACTCCCTCCCTACCTATAAATATAGACGTACTGTATCTGTTGACACTCCCTCCCTACCTATAAATATAGACGTACTGTATCTGTTGACAGTCCCTCCCTACCTATAAATATGGACGTACTGTATCTGTTGACACTCCCTGCCTACCTATAAATATAGATGTACTGTATCTGTTGACACTCCCTCCCTTCCTATAAATATAGACGTACTGTATCTGTTGACACTGCCTCCCTACCTATAAATATAGACGTACTGTATCTGTTGACACTCCCCCTACCTATACATATAGACGTACTGTATCTGTTGACACTCCCCCCTACCTATAAATATGGACGTACTGTATCTGTTGACACTCATTGCCTACCTACAAATATAGACGTACTGTATCTGTTGACACTCCCTCCTTACCTATAAATATGGATGCACTGTATCTGTTGACACTCTTTGCCCACCAATAAATATAGACGCACTATATATGTTGACACTCCCTCCCTACCTATAAATATGGACGTATTGTATCTGTTGACACTCCCTCCCGACCTATAAATATGGACGTACTGTATCTGTTGACACTCCCTCCCTTCCTATAAATATAGGCGTACTGTATCTGTTGACACTGCCTCCCTACCTATAAATATAGACGGACTGTATCTGTTGACACTCCATCCCTACCTATAAATATAGACGTACTGTATCTGTTGACACTCTCCCCTACCTATAAATATGGACGTACTGTATCTGTTGACACTCCCTCCCTACCTATAAATATAGACGTACTGTATCTGTTGACACTCCCTCCCTACCTATAAATATAGACGTACTGTATCTGTTGACAGTCCCTCCCTACCTATAAATATGGACGTACTGTATCTGTTGACACTCCCTGCCTACCTATAAATATAGATGTATTGTATCTGTTGACACTGCCTCCCTACCTATAAATATAGACGGACTGTATCTGTTGACACTCCCCCTACCTATAAATATAGACGTACTGTATCTGTTGACACTCCCCCCTACCTATAAATATAGACGTACTGTATCTGTTGACAGTCCCTCCCTACCTATAAATATGGACGTACTGTATCTGTTGACACTCCCTGCCTACCTATAAATATAGATGTACTGTATCTGTTGACACTCCCTCCCTTCCTATAAATATAGACGTACTGTATCTGTTGACACTGCCTCCCTACCTATAAATATAGACGTACTGTATCTGTTGACACTCCCCCTACCTATACATATAGACGTACTGTATCTGTTGACACTCCCCCTACCTATAAATATGGACGTACTGTATCTGTTGACACTCCCTCCCTTCCTATAAATATAGGCGTACTGTATCTGTTGACACTGCCTCCCTACCTATAAATATAGACGGACTGTATCTGTTAACACTCCCCCTACCTATAAATATAGACGTACTGTATCTGTTGACACTCTCCCCTACCTATAAATATGGACGTACTGTATCTGTTGACACTCCCTCCCTACCTATAAATATAGACGTACTGTATCTGTTGACACTCCCTCCCTACCTATAAATATAGACGTACTGTATCTGTTGACAGTCCCTCCCTACCTATAAATATGGACGTACTGTATCTGTTGACACTCCCTGCCTACCTATAAATATAGATGTATTGTATCTGTTGACACTGCCTCCCTACCTATAAATATAGACGGACTGTATCTGTTGACACTCCCCCTACCTATAAATATAGACGTACTGTATCTGTTGACACTCCCCCCTACCTATAAATATAGACGTACTGTATCTGTTGACAGTCCCTCCCTACCTATAAATATGGACGTACTGTATCTGTTGACACTCCCTGCCTACCTATAAATATAGACGTACTGTATCTGTTGACACTCCCCCTACCTATAAATATGGACGTACTGTATCTGTTGACACTCCCTCCCTTCCTATAAATATAGGCGTACTGTATCTGTTGACACTGCCTCCCTACCTATAAATATAGACGGACTGTATCTGTTGACACTCCCCCTACCTATAAATATAGACGTACTGTATCTGTTGACACTCTCCCCTACCTATAAATATGGACGTACTGTATCTGTTGACACTCCCTCCCTACCTATAAATATAGACGTACTGTATCTGTTGACACTCCCCCTACCTATAAATATAGACGTACTGTATCTGTTGACAGTCCCTCCCTACCTATAAATATAGACGTACTGTATCTGTTGACACTCCCTCCCTACCTATAAATATAGACGTACTGTATCTGTTGACAGTCCCTCCCTACCTATAAATATGGACGTACTGTATCTGTTGACACTCCCTGCCTACCTATAAATATAGATGTATTGTATCTGTTGACACTGCCTCCCTACCTATAAATATAGACGGACTGTATCTGTTGACACTCCCCCTACCTATAAATATAGACGTACTGTATCTGTTGACACTCCCCCCTACCTATAAATATAGACGTACTGTATCTGTTGACAGTCCCTCCCTACCTATAAATATGGACGTACTGTATCTGTTGACACTCCCTGCCTACCTATAAATATAGATGTACTGTATCTGTTGACACTCCCTCCCTTCCTATAAATATGGACATACTGTATCTGTTGACACTGCCTCCCTACCTATAAATATAGACGTACTGTATCTGTTGACACTCCCCCTACCTATACATATAGACGTACTGTATCTGTTGACACTCCCCCTACCTATAAATATGGACGTACTGTATCTGTTGACACTCATTGCCTACCTACAAATATAGACGTACTGTATCTGTTGACACTCCCCCTACCTATAATTATAGACGTACTGTATCTGTTGACACTCCCTCCTACCTATAAATATGGACGTACTGTATCTGTTGACACTCCCTCTTTACCTATAAATATGGATGCACTGTATCTGTTGACACTCTTTGCCCACCAATAAATATAGACGCACTATATATGTTGACACTCCCCCCTACCTATAAATATGGACGTACTGTATCTGTTGACACTCATTGCCTACCTACAAATATAGACGTACTGTATCTGTTGACACTCCCCCTACCTATAAATATAGACGTACTGTATCTGTTGACACTCCCTCCCTACCTAAAAATATGGATGTACTGTATCTGTTGACACTCCCTCTTTACCTATAAATATGGATGCACTGTATCTGTTGACACTCTTTGCCCACCAATAAATATAGACGCACTATATATGTTGACACTCCCTCCCTACCTACAAATATGGACTTACTGTATCTGTTGACACTCCCTCCCTACCTATAAATATGGACGTACTGTATCTGTTGACACTCCTTGCCAATCTATAAATATAGACGTACTGTATCTGTTGACACTCCCTCCCTACCTATAAATATAGACGTACTGTATCTGTTGACACTCCCTCCGTACCTATAAATATAGACGTACAGTATTTGTTGACACTTTTTGTCCACCTATAAATATAGACGTACTGTATCTGTTGACACTCCCCCCTACCTATAAATATAGACGTACTGTATCTGTTGACACTCTCCCCTACCTATAAATATGGACGTACTGTATCTGTTGACACTCATTGCCTACCTACAAATATAGACGTACTGTATCTGTTGACACTCCCCCCTACCTATAATTATAGACGTACTGTATCTGTTTACACTCCCTCTTTACCAATAAATATGGATGCACTGTATCTGTTGACACTCTTTGCCCACCAATAAATATAGACGCACTATATATGTTGACACTCCCTCCCTACCTACAAATATGGACGTACTGTATCTGTTGACACTCCCTCCCTACCTATAAATATAGTCGCACTATATCTGTTGACACTCCCTCCCTACCTATAAATATGGACGTACTGTATCTGTTGACACTCCCTCCTTACCTATGAATATGGATGCACTGTATCTGTTGACACTCTTTGCCCACCAATAAATATAGACGCACTATATATGTTGACACTCCCTCCCTACCTATAAATATGGACGTATTGTATCTGTTGACACTCCCTCCCTTCCTATAAATATGGACGTACTGTATCTGTTGACACTCCCTCCCTTCCTATAAATATAGGCGTACTGTATCTGTTGACACTGCCTCCCTACCTATAAATATAGACGGACTGTATCTGTTGACACTCCCCCTACCTATAAATATAGACGTACTGTATCTGTTGACACTCCCCCTACCTATAAATATGGACGTATTGTATCTGTTGACACTCCCTCCCTACCTATAAATATAGACGTACTGTATCTGTTGACACTCCCTCCCTACCTATAAATATAGACGTACTGTATCTGTTGACAGTCCCTCCCTACCTATAAATATGGACGTACTGTATCTGTTGACACTCCCTGCCTACCTATAAATATAGATGTACTGCATCTGTTGACACTCCCTCCCTTCCTATAAATATAGACGTACTGTATCTGTTGACACTGCCTCCCTACCTATAAATATAGACGTACTGTATCTGTTGACACTCCCTCCCTACCTATAAATATAGACGTACTGTATCTGTTGACAGTCCCTCCCTACCTATAAATATGGACGTACTGTATCTGTTGACACTCCCTGCCTACCTATAAATATAGATGTATTGTATCTGTTGACACTGCCTCCCTACCTATAAATATAGACGGACTGTATCTGTTGACACTCCCCCTACCTATAAATATAGACGTACTGTATCTGTTGACACTCCCCCCTACCTATAAATATAGACGTACTGTATCTGTTGACAGTCCCTCCCTACCTATAAATATGGACGTACTGTATCTGTTGACACTCCCTGCCTACCTATAAATATAGATGTACTGTATCTGTTGACACTCCCTCCCTTCCTATAAATATGGACGTACTGTATCTGTTGACACTGCCTCCCTACCTATAAATATAGACGTACTGTATCTGTTGACACTCCCCCTACCTATACATATAGACGTACTGTATCTGTTGACACTCCCCCTACCTATAAATATGGACGTACTGTATCTGTTGACACTCATTGCCTACCTACAAATATAGACGTACTGTATCTGTTGACACTCCCCCTACCTATAATTATAGACGTACTGTATCTGTTGACACTCCCTCCTACCTATAAATATGGACGTACTGTATCTGTTGACACTCCCTCTTTACCTATAAATATGGATGCACTGTATCTGTTGACACTCTTTGCCCACCAATAAATATAGACGCACTATATATGTTGACACTCCCCCCTACCTATAAATATGGACGTACTGTATCTGTTGACACTCATTGCCTACCTACAAATATAGACGTACTGTATCTGTTGACACTCCCCCTACCTATAAATATAGACGTACTGTATCTGTTGACACTCCCTCCCTACCTAAAAATATGGATGTACTGTATCTGTTGACACTCCCTCTTTACCTATAAATATGGATGCACTGTATCTGTTGACACTCTTTGCCCACCAATAAATATAGACGCACTATATATGTTGACACTCCCTCCCTACCTACAAATATGGACTTACTGTATCTGTTGACACTCCCTCCCTACCTATAAATATGGACGTACTGTATCTGTTGACACTCCTTGCCAATCTATAAATATAGACGTACTGTATCTGTTGACACTCCCTCCCTACCTATAAATATAGACGTACTGTATCTGTTGACACTCCCTCCGTACCTATAAATATAGACGTACAGTATTTGTTGACACTTTTTGTCCACCTATAAATATAGACGTACTGTATCTGTTGACACTCCCCCCTACCTATAAATATAGACGTACTGTATCTGTTGACACTCTCCCCTACCTATAAATATGGACGTACTGTATCTGTTGACACTCATTGCCTACCTACAAATATAGACGTACTGTATCTGTTGACACTCCCACCTACCTATAATTATAGACGTACTGTATCTGTTGACACTCCCTCTTTACCAATAAATATGGATGCACTGTATCTGTTGACACTCTTTGCCCACCAATAAATATAGACGCACTATATATGTTGACACTCCCTCCCTACCTACAAATATGGACGTACTGTATCTGTTGACACTCCCTCCCTACCTATAAATATAGTCGCACTATATCTGTTGACACTCCCTCCCTACCTATAAATATGGACGTACTGTATCTGTTGACACTCCCTCCTTACCTATAAATATGGATGCACTGTATCTGTTGACACTCTTTGCCCACCAATAAATATAGACGCACTATATATGTTGACACTCCCTCCCTACCTATAAATATGGACGTATTGTATCTGTTGACACTCCCTCCCTTCCTATAAATATGGACGTACTGTATCTGTTGACACTCCCTCCCTTCCTATAAATATAGGCGTACTGTATCTGTTGACACTGCCTCCCTACCTATAAATATAGACGGACTGTATCTGTTGACACTCCCCCTACCTATAAATATAGACGTACTGTATCTGTTGACACTCCCCCCTACCTATAAATATGGACGTATTGTATCTGTTGACACTCCCTCCCTACCTATAAATATAGACGTACTGTATCTGTTGACACTCCCTCCCTACCTATAAATATAGACGTACTGTATCTGTTGACAGTCCCTCCCTACCTATAAATATGGACGTACTGTATCTGTTGACACTCCCTGCCTACCTATAAATATAGATGTACTGCATCTGTTGACACTCCCTCCCTTCCTATAAATATAGACGTACTGTATCTGTTGACACTGCCTCCCTACCTATAAATATAGACGTACTGTATCTGTTGACACTCCCCCTACCTATAAATATAGACGTACTGTATCTGTTGACACTCCCCCCTACCTATAAATATGGACGTACTGTATCTGTTGACACTCATTGCCTACCTACAAATATAGACGTACTGTATCTGTTGACACTCCCTCCTTACCTATAAATATGGATGCACTGTATCTGTTGACACTCTTTGCCCACCAATAAATATAGACGCACTATATATGTTGACACTCCCTCCCTACCTATAAATATGGACGTATTGTATCTGTTGACACTCCCTCCCGACCTATAAATATGGACGTACTGTATCTGTTGACACTCCCTCCCTTCCTATAAATATAGGCGTACTGTATCTGTTGACACTGCCTCCCTACCTATAAATATAGACGGACTGTATCTGTTGA
Source organism: Saccoglossus kowalevskii (assembly GCF_978046115.1). Classification (NCBI taxonomy): domain Eukaryota; kingdom Metazoa; phylum Hemichordata; class Enteropneusta; family Harrimaniidae; genus Saccoglossus; species Saccoglossus kowalevskii. Next base: position 36,417,758 of record NC_140653.1, read on the forward strand.
CACTCCCCTACCTATAAATATAGACGTACTGTATCTGTTGACACTCCCCCTACCTATAAATATGGACGTACTTTATCTGTTGACACTCCCTCCCTACCTATAAATATAGACGTACTGTATCTGTTGACACTGCCTCCCTACCTATAAATATAGACGGACTGTATCTGTTGACACTCCCCCTACCTATAAATATAGACGTACTGTATCTGTTGACACTCCCCCCTACCTATAAATATAGACGTACTGTATCTGTTGACAGTCCCTCCCTACCTATAAATATGGACGTACTGTATCTGTTGACACTCCCTGCCTACCTATAAATATAGATGTACTGTATCTGTTGACACTCCCTCCCTTCCTATAAATATAGACGTACTGTATCTGTTGACACTGCCTCCCTACCTATAAATATAGACGTACTGTATCTGTTGACACTCCCCCCTACCTATAAATATAGACGTACTGTATCTGTTGACACTCCCCCTACCTATAAATATGGACGTACTGTATCTGTTGACAGTCATTGCCTACCTACAAATATAGACGTACTGTATCTGTTGACACTCCCCCCTACCTATAATTATAGACGTACTGTATCTGTTGACACTCCCCTTACCTATAAATATGGACGTACTGTATCTGTTGACACTCCCTCTTTACCTATAAATATGGATGCACTGTATCTGTTGACACTCTTTGCCCACCAATAAATATAGACGCACTATATATGTTGACACTCCCTCCCTACCTACAAATATGGACGTACTGTATCTGTTGACACTCCCTCCCCACCTATAAATATAGTCGCACTATATCTGTTGACACTCCCTCCCTACCTATAAATATGGACGTACTGTATCTGTTGACACTCCCTCCTTACCTATAAATATGGATGCACTGTATCTGTTGACACTCTTTGCCCACCAATAAATATAGACGCACTATATATGTTGACACTCCCTCCCTACCTATAAATATGGACGTATTGTATCTGTTGACACTCCCTCCCGACCTATAAATATGGACGTTCTGTATCTGTTGACACTCCCTCCCTTCCTATAAATATAGACGTACTGTATCTGTTGACACTGCCTCCCTACCTATAAATATAGACGGACTGTATCTGTTGACACTCCCCCTACCTATAAATATAGACGTACTGTATCTGTTGACACTCCCCCCTACCTATAAATATGAACGTACTGTATCTGTTGACACTCCCTCCCTACCTATAAATATAGACGTACTGTATCTGTTGACACTCACTCCCTACCTATAAATATAGACGTACTGTATCTGTTGACAGTCCCTCCCTACCTATAAATATGGACGTACTGTATCTGTTGACACTCCCTGCCTACCTATAAATATAGATGTACTGTATCTGTTGACACTCCCTCCCTTCCTATAAATATAGACGTACTGTATCTGTTGACACTGCCTCCCTACCTATAAATATAGACGTACTGTATCTGTTGACACTCCCCCCTACCTATAAATATAGACGTACTGTATCTGTTGACACTCCCCCCTACCTATAAATATGGACGTACTGTATCTGTTGACACTCATTGCCTACCTACAAATATAGACGTACTGTATCTGTTGACACTCCCTCCTTACCTATAAATGTGGATGCACTGTATCTGTTGACACTCTTTGCCCACCAATAAATATAGACGCACTATATATGTTGACACTCCCTCCCTACCTATAAATATGGACGTATTGTATCTGTTGACACTCCCTCCCGACCTATAAATATGGACGTACTGTATCTGTTGACACTCCCTCCCTTCCTATAAATATAGGCGTACTGTATCTGTTGACACTGCCTCCCTACCTATAAATATAGACGGACTGTATCTGTTGACACTCCCCCTACCTATAAATATAGACGTACTGTATCTGTTGACACTCCCCCCTACCTATAAATATGGACGTACTGTATCTGTTGACACTCCCTCCCTACCTATAAATATAGACGTACTGTATCTGTTGACACTTCCTCCCTACCTATAAATATAGACGTACTGTATCTGTTGACAGTCCCTCGCTACCTATAAATATGGACGTACTGTATCTGTTGACACTCCCTGCCTACCTATAAACATAGATGTACTGTATCTGTTGACACTCCCTCCCTTCCTATAAATATAGACGTACTGTATCTGTTGACACTGCTTCCCTACCTATAAATATAGACGTACTGTATCTGTTGACACTCCCCCTACCTATAAATATAGACGTACTGTATCTGTTGACACTCCCCCTACCTATAAATATGGACGTACTGTATCTGTTGACACTCATTGCCTACCTACAAATATAGACGTACTGTATCTGTTGACACTCCCCCTACCTATAAATATAGACGTACTGTATCTGTTGACACTCCCTCCCTACCTATAAATATGGACGTACTGTATCTATTGACACTCCCTCTTTACCTATAAATATGGATGCCCTGTATCTGTTGACACTCTTTGCCCACCAATAAATATAGACGCACTATATATGTTGACACTCCCTCCCTACCTACAAATATGGACTTACTGTATCTGTTGACACTCCCTCCCTACCTATAAATATGGACGTACTGTATCTGTTGACACTCCTTGCCAATCTATAAATATAGACGTGCTGTATCTGTTGACACTCCCTCCCTACCTACAAATATAGACGTACTGTATCTGTTGACACTCCCTCCCTACCTATAAATATAGACGTACAGTATTTGTTGACACTTTTTGTCCACTTATAAATATAGACGTACTGTATTTGTTGACACTCCTTGTCCACCTATAAATATAGACGTACTGTATTTGTTGACACTCTCTCCCTACCTAAAAATATGGACGTACTGTATCTGTTGACACTCCTTGCCTACCTAAAAATATGGACGTACTGTATCTGTTGACACTCCTTGCCTACCTATAAATATGGACGTACTGTATTTGTTGACACTCCCTCCCTACCTATAAATATAGACGTACTGTATTTGTTGACACTCCCTCCCTACCTATAAATATAGACGTACTGTATTTGTTGACACACCCTCCCTACCTATAAATATGGACGCACTGTGTTTGTTGACACTCCCTCCCTACCTATAAATATAGACCTACTGTATCTATTGACACTCCCTCCCTACTTATAAATATAGACGTACTGTATCTGTTGACACTCCCTCCCTACCTATAAATATAAACGTACTGTATCTGTTTACACTCCCTCCCTTCCTATAAATATAGACGTACTGTATTTGTTGACACTCCCTCCCTACCTATAAATATAGACGTACTGTATTTGTTGACACACCCTCCCTACCTATAAATATGGACGCACTGTGTTTGTTGACACTCCCTCCCTACCTATAAATATAGACCTACTGTATCTATTGACACTCCCTCCCTACTTATAAATATAGACGTACTGTATCTGTTGACACTCCCTCCCTACCTATAAATATAGACGTACTGTATCTGTTGACACTCCCTTCCTACCTATAAATATAAACGTACTGTATCTGTTTACACTCCCTCCCTACCTATAAATATAGACGTACTGTATCTGTTGTCACTCCCTCCCTACCTATAAATATGGACGTACTGTATCTGTTGACACTCCTTGCCTACCTATAAATATGGACGTACTGTATTTGTTGACACTCCCTCCCTACCTATAAATATAGACGTACTGTATTTGTTGACACTCCCTCCTTACCTATAAATATAGACGTACTGTATTTGTTGACACTCCCTCCCTACCTATAAATATAGACGTACTGTATCTGTTGTCACTCCCTCCCTACCTATAAATATGGACGTACTGTATCTGTTGACACTCCCCCTACCTATAAATATAGACGTACTGTATCTGTTGACACTCCCCCTACCTATAAATATGGACGTACTGTATCTGTTGACACTCATTGCCTACCTACAAATATAGACGTACTGTATCTGTTGACACTCCCCCTACCTATAATTATAGACGTACTGTATCTGTTGACACTCCCCCCTACCTATAAATATGGACGTACTGTATCTGTTGACACTCCCTCTTTACCTATAAATATGGATGCACTGTATCTGTTGACACTCTTTGCCCACCAATAAATATAGACGCACTATATATGTTGACACTCCCTCCCTACCTACAAATATGGACGTACTGTATCTGTTGACACTCCCTCCCCACCTATAAATATAGTCGCACTATATCTGTTGACACTCCCTCCCTACCTATAAATATGGACGTACTGTATCTGTTGACACTCCCTCCTTACCTATAAATATGGATGCACTGTATCTGTTGACACTCTTTGCCCACCAATAAATATAGACGCACTATATATGTTGACACTCCCTCCCTACCTATAAATATGGACGTATTGTATCTGTTGACACTCCCTCCCGACCTATAAATATGGACGTACTGTATCTGTTGACACTCCCTCCCTTCCTATAAATATAGGCGTACTGTATCTGTTGACACTGCCTCCCTACCTATAAATATAGACGGACTGTATCTGTTGACACTCCCCCTACCTATAAATATAGACGTACTGTATCTGTTGACACTCCCCCCTACCTATAAATATGGACGTACTGTATCTGTTGACACTCCCTCCCTACCTATAAATATAGACGTACTGTATCTGTTGACTCTCCCTCCCTACCTATAAATATAGACGTACTGTATCTGTTGACAGTCCCTCCCTACCTATAAATATGGACGTACTGTATCTGTTGACACTCCCTGCCTACCTATAAATATAGATGTACTGTATCTGTTGACACTCCCTCCCTTCCTATAAATATAGACGTACTGTATCTGTTGACACTGCCTCCCTACCTATAAATATAGACGTACTGTATCTGTTGACACTCCCCCTACCTATAAATATAGACGTACTGTATCTGTTGACACTCCCCCCTACCTATAAATATGGACGTACTGTATCTGTTGACACTCATTGCCTACCTACAAATATAGACGTACTGTATCTGTTGACACTCCCTCCTTACCTATAAATATGGATGCACTGTATCTGTTGACACTCTTTGCCCACCAATAAATATAGACGCACTATATATGTTGACACTCTCTCCCTACCTATAAATATGGACGTATTGTATCTGTTGACACTCCCTCCCGACCTATAAATATGGACGTACTGTATCTGTTGACACTCCCTCCCTTCCTATAAATATAGGCGTACTGTATCTGTTGACACTGCCTCCCTACCTATAAATATAGACGGACTGTATCTGTTGACACTCCCCCTACCTATAAATATAGACGTACTGTATCTGTTGACACTCCCCCCTATCTATAAATATGGACGTACTGTATCTGTTGACACTCCCTCCCTACCTATAAATATAGACGTACTGTATCTGTTGACACTCCCTCCCTACCTATAAATATAGACGTACTGTATCTGTTGACAGTCCCTCGCTACCTATAAATATGGACGTACTGTATCTGTTGACACTCCCTGCCTACCTATAAATATGGACGTACTGTATCTGTTGACACTCCCTCCCTATCTATAAACATGAACGCACTGTATCTGTTGACACTCCCTCCCTACCTATACATATAGACGTACTGTATCTGTTGACACTCCCTCCCTACCTATAAATATAGACGTACTGTATCTGTTGACACTCCCTCCCTACCTATAAATATGGACGTACTGTATCTGTTGACACTCCCTGCCTACCTATAAATATAGACGTAGTGTATCTGTTGACACTGCCTCCCTACCTATAAATATAGACGTACTGTATATGTTGACACTCCCTCCCTACCTATACATATCGACGTACCGTATCTGTTGACACTCATTGCCTACCTACAAATATAGACGTACTGTATCTGTTGACATTCCCCCCTACCTATAAATATAGACGTACTGTATCTGTTGACACTCCCTCCCTACCTATAAATATGGACGTACTGTATTTGTTGACATTCCCTCTTTACCTATAAATATGGATGCACTGTATCTGTTGACACTCTTTGCCCACCAATAAATATAGACGCACTATATATGTTGACACTCCCTCCCTACCTACAAATATGGACTTACTGTATCTGTTGACACTCCCTCCCTACCTATAAATATGGACGTACTGTATCTGTTGACACTCCCTCCCTACCTATAAATATAGACGTACAGTATTTGTTGACACTTTTTGTCCACCTATAAATATAGACGTACTGTATTTGTTGACACTCCTTGTCCACCTATAAATATAGACGTACTGTATTTCTTGACACTCTCTCCCTACCTAAAAATATGGACGTACTGTATCTGTTGACACTCCATGCCTACCTATAAATATGGACGTACTGTATCTGTTGACACTCCCTCCCTACTTATAAATATAGACGTACTGTATCTGTTGACACTCCCTCCCCACCTATAAATATAGACGTACTGTATCTGTTGACACTCCCTCCCTACCAATAAATATAAACGTACTGTATCTGTTTACACTCCCTCCCTACTTATAAATATAGACGTACTGTATCTGTTGTCACTCCCTCCCTACCTATAAATATGGACGTACTGTATCTGTTGACACTCCTTGCCTACCTATAAATATGGACGTACTGTATTTGTTGACACTCCCTCCCTACCTATAAATATAGACGTACTGTATTTGTTGACACTCCCTCCCTACCTATAAATATAGACGTACTGTATTTGTTGACACACCCTCCCTACCTATAAATATGGACGCACTGTGTTTGTTGACACTCCCTCCCTACCTATAAATATAGACATACTGTATCTATTGACACTCCCTCCCTACTTATAAATATAGACGTACTGTATCTGTTGACACTCCCTCCCTACCTATGAATATAGACGTACTGTATCTGTTGACACTCCCTCCCTACCTATAAATATAAACGTACTGTATCTGTTTACACTCCCTCCCTACCTATAAATATAGACGTACTGTATTTGTTGACACTCCCTCCCTACCTATAAATATAGACGTACTGTATTTGTTGACACACCCTCCCTACCTGTAAATATGGACGCACTGTGTTTGTTGACACTCCCTCCCTACCTATAAATATAGACCTACTGTATCTATTGACACTCCCTCCCTACTTATAAATATAGACGTACTGTATCTGTTGACACTCCCTCCCTACCTATAAATATAGACGTACTGTATCTGTTGACACTCCCTTCCTACCTATAAATATAAACGTACTGTATCTGTTTACACTCCCTCCCTACCTATAAATATAGACGTACTGTATCTGTTGTCACTCCCTCCCTACCTATAAATATGGACGTACTGTATCTGTTGACACTCCTTGCCTACCTATAAATATGGACGTACTGTATTTGTTGACACTCCCTCCCTACCTATAAATATAGACGTACTGTATTTGTTGACACTCCCTCCTTACCTATAAATATAGACGTACTGTATTTGTTGACACTCCCTCCCTACCTATAAATATAGACGTACTGTATCTGTTGACACTCCCCCCTACCTATAAATATGGACGTACTGTATCTGTTGACACTCATTGCCTACCTACAAATATAGACGTACTGTATCTGTTGACACTCCCTCCTTACCTATAAATATGGATGCACTGTATCTGTTGACACTCTTTGCCCACCAATAAATATAGACGCACTATATATGTTGACACTCTCTCCCTACCTATAAATATGGACGTATTGTATCTGTTGACACTCCCTCCCGACCTATAAATATGGACGTACTGTATCTGTTGACACTCCCTCCCTTCCTATAAATATAGGCGTACTGTATCTGTTGACACTGCCTCCCTACCTATAAATATAGACGGACTGTATCTGTTGACACTCCCCCTACCTATAAATATAGACGTACTGTATCTGTTGACACTCCCCCCTACCTATAAATATGGACGTACTGTATCTGTTGACACTCCCTCCCTACCTATAAATATAGACGTACTGTATCTGTTGACAGTCCCTCGCTACCTATAAATATGGACGTACTGTATCTGTTGACACTCCCTGCCTACCTATAAATATGGACGTACTGTATCTGTTGACACTCCCTCCCTATCTATAAACATGAACGCACTGTATCTGTTGACACTCCCTCCCTACCTATAAATATAGACGTACTGTATCTGTTGACACTCCCTCCCTACCTATAAATATGGACGTACTGTATCTGTTGACACTCCCTGCCTACCTATAAATATAGACGTAGTGTATCTGTTGACACTGCCTCCCTACCTATAAATATAGACGTACTGTATATGTTGACACTCCCTCCCTACCTATACATATCGACGTACCGTATCTGTTGACACTCATTGCCTACCTACAAATATAGACGTACTGTATCTGTTGACATTCCCCCTACCTATAAATATAGACGTACTGTATCTGTTGACACTCCCTCCCTACCTATAAATATGGACGTACTGTATCTGTTGACACTCCCTCTTTACCTATAAATATGGATGCACTGTATCTGTTGACACTCTTTGCCCACCAATAAATATAGACGCACTATATATGTTGACACTCCCTCCCTACCTACAAATATGGACTTACTGTATCTGTTGACACTCCCTCCCTACCTATAAATATGGACGTACTGTATCTGTTGACACTCCCTCCTTACCTATAAATATAGACGTACAGTATTTGTTGACACTTTTTGTCCACCTATAAATATAGACGTACTGTATTTGTTGACACTCCTTGTCCACCTATAAATATAGACGTACTGTATTTGTTGACACTCTCTCCCTACCTAAAAATATGGACGTACTGTATCTGTTGACACTCCATGCCTACCTATAAATATGGACGTACTGTATCTGTTGACACTCCCTCCCTACTTATAAATATAGACGTACTGTATCTGTTGACACTCCCTCCCCACCTATAAATATAGACGTACTGTATCTGTTGACACTCCCTCCCTACCTATAAATATAAACGTACTGTATCTGTTTACACTCCCTCCCTACTTATAAATATAGACGTACTGTATCTGTTGTCACTCCCTCCCTACCTATAAATATGGACGTACTGTATCTGTTGACACTCCTTGCCTACCTATAAATATGGACGTACTGTATTTGTTGACACTCCCTCCCTACCTATAAATATAGACGTACTGTATTTGTTGACACTCCCTCCCTACCTATAAATATAGACGTACTGTATTTGTTGACACACCCTCCCTACCTATAAATATGGACGCACTGTGTTTGTTGACACTCCCTCCCTACCTATAAATATAGACATACTGTATCTATTGACACTCCCTCCCTACTTATAAATATAGACGTACTGTATCTGTTGACACTCCCTCCCTACCTATGAATATAGACGTACTGTATCTGTTGACACTCCCTCCCTACCTATAAATATAAACGTACTGTATCTGTTTACACTCCCTCCCTACCTATAAATATAGACGTACTGTATTTGTTGACACTCCCTCCCTACCTATAAATATAGACGTACTGTATTTGTTGACACACCCTCCCTACCTGTAAATATGGACGCACTGTGTTTGTTGACACTCCCTCCCTACCTATAAATATAGACCTACTGTATCTATTGACACTCCCTCCCTACTTATAAATATAGACGTACTGTATCTGTTGACACTCCCTCCCTACCTATAAATATAGACGTACTGTATCTGTTGACACTCCCTTCCTACCTATAAATATAAACGTACTGTATCTGTTTACACTCCCTCCCTACCTATAAATATAGACGTACTGTATCTGTTGTCACTCCCTCCCTACCTATAAATATGGACGTACTGTATCTGTTGACACTCCTTGCCTACCTATAAATATGGACGTACTGTATTTGTTGACACTCCCTCCCTACCTATAAATATAGACGTACTGTATTTGTTGACACTCCCTCCTTACCTATAAATATAGACGTACTGTATTTGTTGACACTCCCTCCCTACCTATAAATATAGACGTACTGTATCTGTTGACACTCCCTCCCTACCTATAAATATAGACGTACTGTATTTGTTGACACTCCCTCCCTACCTATAAATATGGAAGTACTGTATTTGTTGACACCCCTTCCCTACCTATAAATATAGACGTGCTGTATCTGTTGACACTCCTTGCCTACCTATAAATATAGACGTACTGTATTTGTTGACACTCCCTCCCTACCTATAAATATGGATGTACTGTATTTGTTGACACCCCTTCCCTACCTATAAATATAGACGTGCTGTATCTGTTGACACTCCTTGCCTACCTATAAATATGGACGTACTGTATCTGTTGACACTCTCTCACCACCTATAAATATGAACGTACTGTATCTGTTGACACTCCCTCCCTACCTATAAATATAGACGTACTGCATTTGTTGACACTCCCTCCCTCCCTATAAATATGGACGTACTGTATCTGTTGACACTCCTTGCCTACCTATAAATATGGAAGTACTGTATTAGTTGACACTCCCTGCCTACCTATAAATATAGACGTACTGTATTTTTTACACTCCCTCCCTCCCCATAAATATAGACGTACTGTATTTGTTGACACTCCCTCCCTACCTATAAATATAGACGTACTGTATCTGTTGACACTCCCTCCCTACCTATAAATATAGACGTACTCTATCTGTTGACACTCCCTCCCTACCTATAAATATGGACGTACTGTATCTGTTGACACTCCCTCCGTACCTATAAATCTAGACGTACTGTATCTGTTGTCACTCCCTCCCTACCTATAAATATGGACGCACTGTGTTTGTTGACACTCCCTCCCTACCTATAAATATAGACCTAATGTATCTGTTGTCACTCCCTCCCTACCTATAAATATAGACGTACTGTATCTGTTGACACTCCCTCCCTACCTATAAATATGGACGTACTGTATCTGTTGACACTCCCTGCCTACCTATAAATATAGACGTAGTGTATCTGTTGACACTGCCTCCCTACCTATAAATATAGACGTACTGTATATGTTGACACTCCCTCCCTACCTATAAATATCGACGTACCGTATCTGTTGACACTCCCATCTTACCTAAGAATATGGACGTACTGTATCTGTTGACACTCCCTCCCTAAATATAAATATAGACGTACTGTATCTGTTGACACTCCATCCCTACCTATAAATATAGACGTACTGTATTTGTTGACACTCCCTCCCTACCTATAAATATGGATGTACTGTATTTGTTGACACCCCTTCCCTACCTATAAATATAGACGTGCTGTATCTGTTGACACTCCTTGCCTACCTATAAATATGGACGTACTGTATCTGTTGACACTCTCTCACCACCTATAAATATGAACGTACTGTATCTGTTGACACTCCCTCCCTACCTATAAATATAGACGTACTGCATTTGTTGACACTCCGTCCCTCCCTATAAATATGGACGTACTGTATCTGTTGACACTCCTTGCCTACCTATAAATATGGAAGTACTGTATTAGTTGACACTCCCTGCCTACCTATAAATATAGACGTACTGTATTTTTTACACTCCCTCCCTCCCCATAAATATAGACGTACTGTATTTGTTGACACTCCCTCCCTACCTATAAATATAGACGTACTGTATCTGTTGACACTCCCTCCCTACCTATAAATATAGACGTACTCTATCTGTTGACACTCCCTCCCTACCTATAAATATGGACGTACTGTATCTGTTGACACTCCCTCCGTACCTATAAATCTAGACGTACTGTATCTGTTGTCACTCCCTCCCTACCTATAAATATGGACGCACTGTGTTTGTTGACACTCCCTCCCTACCTATAAATATAGACCTAATGTATCTGTTGACACTCCCTCCCTACTTACAAATATAGACGTACTGTATCTGTTGACACTCCCTCCCCACCTATAAATATAGACGCACTATATCTGGTGACACTCCCTCTTTACCTATAAATATGGATGCACTGTATCTGTTGACACTCTTTGCCCACCAATAAATATAGACGCACTATATATGTTGACACTCCCTCCCTACCTACAAATATGGACTTACTGTATCTGTTGACACTCCCTCCCTACCTATAAATATGGACGTACTGTATCTGTTGACACTCCTTGCCAATCTATAAATATAGACGTACTGTATCTGTTGACACTCCCTCCCTACCTATAAATATAGACGTACTGTATCTGTTGACACTCCCTCCCTACCTATAAATATAGACGTACAGTATTTGTTGACACTTTTTGTCCACCTATAAATATAGACGTACTGTATCTGTTGACACTCCCCCCTACCTATAAATATAGACGTACTGTATCTGTTGACACTCCCCCTACCTATAAATATGGACGTACTGTATCTGTTGACACTCATTGCCTACCTACAAATATAGACGTACTGTATCTGTTGACACTCCCCCTACCTATAATTATAGACGTACTGTATCTGTTGACACTCCCTCCCTACCTATAAATATGGATGCACTGTATCTGTTGACACTCTTTGCCCACCAATAAATATAGACGCACTATATATGTTGACACTCCCTCCCTACCTACAAATATGGACGTACTGTATCTGTTGACACTCCCTCCCTACCTATAAATATAGTCGCACTATATCTGTTGACACTCCCTCCCTACCTATAAATATGGACGTACTGTATCTGTTGACACTCCCTCCTTACCTATAAATATGGATGCACTGTATCTGTTGACACTCTTTGCCCACCAATAAATATAGACGCACTATATATGTTAACACTCCCTCCCTACCTATAAATATGGACGTATTGTATCTGTTGACACTCCCTCCCGACCTATAAATATGGACGTACTGTATCTGTTGACACTCCCTCCCTTCCTATAAATATAGGCGTACTGTATCTGTTGACACTGCCTCCCTACCTATAAATATAGACGGACTGTATCTGTTGACACTCCCCCTACCTATAAATATAGACGTACTGTATCTGTTGACACTCCCCCTACCTATAAATATGGACGTATTGTATCTGTTGACACTCCCTCCCTACCTTAAATATAGACGTACTGTATCTGTTGACACTCCCTCCCTACCTATAAATATAGACGTACTGTATCTGTTGACAGTCCCTCCCTACCTATAAATATGGACGTACTGTATCTGTTGACACTCCCTGCCTACCTATAAATATAGATGTACTGTATCTGTTGACACTCCCTCCCTTCCTATAAATATAGACGTACTGTATCTGTTGACACTGCCTCCCTACCTATAAATATAGACGTACTGTATCTGTTGACACTCCCCCCTACCTATAAATATAGACGTACTGTATCTGTTGACACTCCCCCCTACCTATAAATATGGACGTACTGTATCTGTTGACACTCATTGCCTACCTACAAATATAGACGTACTGTATCTGTTGACACTCCCTCCTTACCTATAAATATGGATGCACTGTATCTGTTGACACTCTTTGCCCACCAATAAATATAGACGCACTATATATGTTGACACTCCCTCCCTACCTATAAATATGGACGTATTGTATCTGTTGACACTCCCTCCCGACCTATAAATATGGACGTACTGTATCTGTTGACACTCCCTCCCTTCCTATAAATATAGGCGTACTGTATCTGTTGACACTGCCTCCCTACCTATAAATATAGACGGACTGTATCTGTTGACACTCCCCCTACCTATAAATATAGACGTACTGTATCTGTTGACACTCCCCCCTACCTATAAATATGGACGTACTGTATCTGTTTACACTCCCTCCCTACCTATAAATATAGACGTACTGTATCTGTTGACACTCCCTCCCTACCTATAAATATAGACGTACTGTATCTGTTGACAGTCCCACCCTACCTATAAATATGGACGTACTGTACCTGTTGACACTCCCTGCCTACCTATAAATATAGATGTACTGTATCTGTTGACACTGCCTCCCTACCTATAAATATAGACGGACTGTATCTGTTGACACTCCCCCTACCTATAAATATAGACGTACTGTATCTGTTGATACTCCCCCCTACCTATAAATATAGACGTACTGTATCTGTTGACAGTCCCTCCCTACCTATAAATATGGACGTACTGTATCTGTTGACACTCCCTGCCTACCTATAAATATAGATGTACTGTATCTGTTGACACTCCCTCCCTTCCTATAAATATAGACGTACTGTATCTGTTGACACTGCCTCCCTACCTATAAATATAGACGTACTGTATCTGTTGACACTCCCCCCTACCTATAAATATAGACGTACTGTATCTGTTGACACTCCCCCTACCTATAAATATGGACGTACTGTATCTGTTGACACTCATTGCCTACCTACAAATATAGACGTACTGTATCTGTTGACACTCCCCCCTACCTATAATTATAGACGTACTGTATCTGTTGACACTCCCCCTACCTATAAATATGGACGTACTGTATCTGTTAACACTCCCTCTTTACCTATAAATATGGATGCACTGTATCTGTTGACACTCTTTGCCCACCAATAAATATAGACGCACTATATATGTTGACACTCCCTCCCTACCTACAAATATGGACGTACTGTATCTGTTGACACTCCCTCCCCACCTATAATTATAGTCGCACTATATCTGTTGACACTCCCTCCCTACCTATAAATATGGACGTACTGTATCTGTTGACACTCCCTCCTTACCTATAAATATGGATGCACTGTATCTGTTGACACTCTTTGCCCACCAATAAATATAGACGCACTATATATGTTGACACTCCCTCCCTACCTATAAATATGGACGTATTGTATCTGTTGACACTCCCTCCCGACCTATAAATATGGACGTACTGTATCTGTTGACACTCCCCCCTACCTATAAATATGGACGTACTGTATCTGTTGACACTCCCTCCCTACCTATAAATATAGACGTACTGTATCTGTTGACACTCCCTCCCTACCTATAAATATAGACGTACTGTATCTGTTGACAGTCCCTCCCTACCTATAAATATGGACGTACTGTATCTGTTGACACTCCCTGCCTACCTATAAATATAGATGTACTGTATCTGTTGACACTCCCTCCCTTCCTATAAATATAGACGTACTGTATCTGTTCACACTGCCTCCCTAAATATAAATATAGACGTACTGTATCTGTTGACACTCCCCCCTACCTATAAATATAGACGTACTGTATCTGTTGACACTCCCCCCTACCTATAAATATGGACGTACTGTATCTGTTGACACTCATTGCCTACCTACAAATATAGACGTACTGTATCTGTTGACACTCCCTCCTTACCTATAAATATGGATGCACTGTATCTGTTGACACTCTTTGCCCACCAATAAATATAGACGCACTATATATGTTGACACTCCCTCCCTACCTATAAATATGGACGTATTGTATCTGTTGACACTCCCTCCCGACCTATAAATATGGACGTACTGTATCTGTTGACACTCCCTCCCTTCCTATAAATATAGGCGTACTGTATTTGTTGACACTGCCTCCCTACCTATAAATATAGACGGACTGTATCTGTTGACACTCCCCCTACCTATAAATATAGACGTACTGTATCTGTTGACACTCCCCCTACCTATAAATATGGACGTACTGTATCTGTTGACACTCCCTCCCTACCTATAAATATAGACGTACTGTATCTGTTGACACTCCCTCCCTACCTATAAATATAGACGTACTGTATCTGTTGACAGTCCCTCGCTACCTATAAATATGGACGTACTGTATCTGTTGACACTCCCTGCCTACCTATAAACATAGATGTACTGTATCTGTTGACACTCCCTCCCTTCCTATAAATATAGACGTACTGTATCTGTTGACACTGCCTCCCTACCTATAAATATAGACGTACTGTATCTGTTGACACTCCCCCCTACCTATAAATATAGACGTACTGTATCTGTTGACACTCCCCCTACCTATAAATATGGACGTACTGTATCTGTTGACACTCATTGCCTACCTACAAATATAGACGTACTGTATCTGTTGACACTCCCCCTACCTATAAATATAAACGTACTGTATCTGTTGACACTCCCTCCCTACCTATAAATATGGACGTACTGTATCTGTTGACACTCCCTCTTTACCTATAAATATGGATGCACTGTATCTGTTGACACTCTTTGCCCACCAATAAATATAGACGCACTATATATGTTGACACTCCCTCCCTACCTACAAATATGGACTTACTGTATCTGTTGACACTCCCTCCCTACCTATAAATATGGACGTACTGTATCTGTTGACACTCCTTGCCAATCTATAAATATAGACGTACTGTATCTGTTGACACTCCCTCCCTACCTATAAATATAGACGTACTGTATCTGTTGACACTCCCTCCCTACCTATAAATATAGACGTACAGTATTTGTTGACACTTTTTGTCCACCTATAAATATAGACGTACTGTATTTGTTGACACTCCTTGTCCACCTATAAATATAGACGTACTGTATTTGTTGACACTCTCTCCCTACCTAAAAATATGGACGTACTGTATCTGTTGACACTCCTTGCCTACCTATAAATATGGACGTACTGTATCTGTTGACACTCCCTCCCTACTTATAAATATAGACGTACTGTATCTGTTGACAGTCCCTCCCTACCTATAAATATAGACGTACTGTATCTGTTGACACTCCCTGCCTACCTATAAATATAGATGTACTGTATCTGTTGACACTGCCTCCCTACCTATAAATATAGACGGACTGTATCTGTTGACACTCCCCCTACCTATAAATATAGACGTACTGTATCTGTTGACACTCCCCCCTACCTATAAATATAGACGTACTGTATCTGTTGACAGTCCCTCCCTACCTATAAATATGGACGTACTGTATCTGTTGACACTCCCTGCCTACCTATAAATATAGATGTACTGTATCTGTTGACACTCCCTCCCTTCCTATAAATATAGACGTACTGTATCTGTTGACACTGCCTCCCTACCTATAAATATAGACGTACTGTATCTGTTGACACTCTCCCCTACCTATAAATATAGACGTACTGTATCTGTTGACACTCCCCCTGCCTATAAATATGGACGTACTGTATCTGTTGACACTCATTGCCTACCTACAAATATAGACGTACTGTATCTGTTGACACTCCCCCCTACCTATAATTATAGACGTACTGTATCTGTTGACACTCCCCCCTACCTATAAATATGGACGTACTGTATCTGTTAACACTCCCTCTTTACCTATAAATATGGATGCACTGTATCTGTTGACACTCTTTGCCCACCAATAAATATAGACGCACTATATATGTTGACACTCCCTCCCTACCTACAAATATGGACGTACTGTATCTGTTGACACTCCCTCCCCACCTATAAATATAGTCGCACTATATCTGTTGACACTCCCTCCCTACCTATAAATATGGACGTACTGTATCTGTTGACACTCCCTCCATACCTATAAATATGGATGCACTGTATCTGTTGACACTCTTTGCCCACCAATAAATATAGACGCACTATATATGTTGACACTCCCTCCCTACCTATAAATATGGACGTATTGTATCTGTTGACACTCCCTCCCGACCTATAAATATGGACGTACTGTATCTGTTGACACTCCCTCCCTTCCTATAAATATAGGCGTATTGTATCTGTTGACACTGCCTCCCTACCTATAAATATAGACGGACTGTATCTGTTGACACTCCCCCTACCTATAAATATAGACGTACTGTATCTGTTGACACTCCCCCTACCTATAAATATGGACGTACTGTATCTGTTGACACTCCCTCCCTACCTATAAATATAGACGTACTGTATCTGTTGACACTCCCTCCCTACCTATAAATATAGACGTACTGTATCTGTTGACAGTCCCTCGCTACCTATAAATATGGACGTACTGTATCTGTTGACACTCCCTGCCTACCTATAAACATAGATGTACTGTATCTGTTGACACTCCCTCCCTTCCTATAAATATAGACGTACTGTATCTGTTGACACTGCCTCCCTACCTATAAATATAGACGTACTCTATCTGTTGACACTCCCCCTACCTATAAATATAGACGTACTGTATCTGTTGACACTCCCCCTACCTATAAATATAGACGTACTGTATCTGTTGACACTCCCCCCTACCTATAAATATAGACGTACTGTATCTGTTGACACTCCCTCCCTACCTATAAATATGGACGTACTGTATCTGTTGACACTCCCTCTTTACCTATAAATATGGATGCACTGTATCTGTTGACACTCTTTGCCCACCAATAAATATAGACGCACTATATATGTTGACACTCCCTCCCTACCTACAAATATGGACTTACTGTATCTGTTGACACTCCCTCCCTACCTATAAATATGGACGTACTGTATCTGTTGACACTCCTTGCCAATCTATAAATATAGACGTACTGTATCTGTTGACACTCCCTCCCTACCTATAAATATAGACGTACTGTATCTGTTGACACTCCCTCCCTACCTATAAATATAGACGTACAGTATTTGTTGACACTTTTTGTCCACCTATAAATATAGACGTACTGTATTTGTTGACACTCCTTGTCCACCTATAAATATAGACGTACTGTATTTGTTGACACTCTCTCCCTACCTAAAAATATGGACGTACTGTATCTGTTGACACTCCTTGCCTACCTATAAATATGGACGTACTGTATCTGTTGACACTCCCTCCCTACTTATAAATATAGACGTACTGTATCTGTTGACACTCCCTCCCTACCTATAAATATAGACGTACTGTATCTGTTGACACTCCCTCCCTACCTATAAATATAAACGTACTGTATCTGTTTACACTCCCTCCCTACCAATAAATATAGACGTACTGTATCTGTTGTCACTCCCTCCTTACCTATAAATATGGATGCACTGTATCTGTTGACACTCTTTGCCCACCAATAAATATAGAGGCACTATATATGTTGACACTCCCTCCCTACCTATAAATATGGACGTATTGTATCTGTTGACACTCCCTCCCGACCTATAAATATGGACGTACTGTATCTGTTGACGCTCCCTCCCTTCCTATAAATATAGGCGTACTGTATCTGTTGACACTGCCTCCCTACCTATAAATATAGACGTACTGTATCTGTTGACACTCCCCCTACCTATAAATATAGACGTACTGTATCTGTTGACACTCCCCCCTACCTATAAATATGGACGTACTGTATCTGTTGACACTCCCTCCCTACCTATAAATATAGACGTACTGTATCTGTTGACACTCCCTCCCTACCTATAAATATAGACGTACTGTATCTGTTGACAGTCCCTCGCTACCTATAAATATGGACGTACTGTATCTGTTGACACTCCCTGCCTACCTATAAACATAGATGTACTGTATCTGTTGACACTCCCTCCCTTCCTATAAATATAGACGTACTGTATCTGTTGACACTGCCTCCCTACCTATAAATATAGACGTACTGTATCTGTTGACACTCCCCCCTACCTATAAATATAGACGTACTGTATCTGTTGACACTCCCCCTACCTATAAATATGGACGTACTGTATCTGTTGACACTCATTGCCTACCTACAAATATAGACGTACTGTATCTGTTGACACTCCCCCCTACCTATAAATATAGACGTACTGTATCTGTTGACACTCCCTCCCTACCTATAAATATGGACGTACTGTATCTGTTGACACTCCCTCTTTACCTATAAATATGGATGCACTGTATCTGTTGACACTCTTTGCCCACCAATAAATATAGACGCACTATATATGTTGACACTCCCTCCCTACCTACAAATATGGACTTACTGTATCTGTTGACACTCCCTCCCTACCTATAAATATGGACGTACTGTATCTGTTAACACTCCTTGCCAATCTATAAATATAGACGTACTGTATCTGTTGACACTCCCTCCCTACCTATAAATATAGACGTACTGTATCTGTTGACACTCCCTCCCTACCTATAAATATAGACGTACAGTATTTGTTGACACTTTTTGTCCACCTATAAATATAGACGTACTGTATTTGTTGACACTCCTTGTCCACCTATAAATATAGACGTACTGTATTTGTTGACACTCTCTCCCTACCTAAAAATATGGACGTACTGTATCTGTTGACACTCCTTGCCTACCTATAAATATGGACGTACTGTATCTGTTGACACTCCCTCCCTACTTATAAATATAGACGTACTGTATCTGTTGACACTCCCTCCCTACCTATAAATATGGACGTACTGTATCTGTTGACACTCCCTCCCTACCTATAAATATAAACGTACTGTATCTGTTTACACTCCCTCCCTACCAATAAATATAGACGTACTGTATCTGTTGTCACTCCCTCCCAACCTATAAATATGGACGTACTGTATCTGTTGACACTCCTTGCCTACCTATAAATATGGACGTACTGTATTTGTTGACACTCCCTCCCTACCTATAAATATAGACGTACTGTATTTGTTGACACTCCCTCCCTACCTATAAATATAGACGTACTGTATTTGTTGACACACCCTCCCTACCTATAAATATGGACGCACTGTGTTTGTTGACACTCCCTCCCCACCTATAAATATAGTCGCACTGTATCTATTGACACTCCCTCCCTACCTATAAATATAGACGTACTGTATCTGTTGACACTCCCTCCATACCTATAAATATGGATGCACTGTATCTGTTGACACTCTTTGCCCACCAATAAATATAGACGCACTATATATGTTGACACTCCCTCCCTACCTATAAATAAATATAGACGTACTGTATTTGTTGACACTCCCTCCCTACCTATAAATATAGACGTACTGTATTTGTTGACACACCCTCCCTACCTATAAATATGGACGCACTGTGTTTGTTGACACTCCCTACCTACCTATAAATATAGACCTACTGTATCTATTGACACTCCCTCCCTACTTATAAATATAGACGTACTGTATCTGTTTACACTCCCTCCCTACCTATAAATATAGACGTACTGTATCTGTTGTCACTCCCTCCCTACCTATAAATATGGACGTACTGTATCTGTTGACACTCCTTGCCTACCTATAAATATGGACGTACTGTATTTGTTGACACTCCCTCCCTACCTATAAATATAGACGTACTGTATTTGTTGACACTCCCTCCTTACCTATAAATATAGACGTACTGTATTTGTTGACACTCCCTCCCTACCTATAAATATAGACGTACTGTATCTGTTGACACTCCCTCCCTACCTATAAATATAGACGTACTGTATTTGTTGACACTCCCTCCCTACCTATAAATATGGAAGTACTGTATTTGTTGACACCCCTTCCCTACCTATAAATATAGACGTACTGTATCTGTTGACACTCCTTGCCTACCTATAAATATGGACGTACTGTATCTGTTGACACTCCCTCCCTATCTATAAACATGAACGCACTGTATCTGTTGACACTCCCTCCCTACCTATACATATAGACGTACTGTATCTGTTGACACTCCCTCCCTACCTATAAATATAGACGTACTGTATCTGTTGACACTCCCTCCCTACCTATAAATATGGACGTACTGTATCTGTTGACACTCCCTGCCTACCTATAAATATAGACGTAGTGTATCTGTTGACACTGCCTCCCTACCTATAAATATAGACGTACTGTATATGTTGACACTCCCTCCCTACCTATAAATATCGACGTACCGTATCTGTTGACACTCCCATCTTACCTAAGAATATGGACGTACTGTATCTGTTGACACTCCCTCCCTAAATATAAATATAGACGTACTGTATCTGTTGACACTCCATCCCTACCTATAAATATAGACGTACTGTATTTGTTGACACTCCCTCCCTACCTATAAATATGGATGTACTGTATTTGTTGACACCCCTTCCCTACCTATAAATATAGACGTGCTGTATCTGTTGACACTCCTTGCCTACCTATAAATATGGACGTACTGTATCTGTTGACACTCTCTCCCTACCTATAAATATGAACGTAATGTATCTGTTGACACTCCCTCCCTACCTATAAATATAGACGTACTGCATTTGTTGACACTCCCTCCCTCCCTATAAATATGGACGTACTGTATCTGTTGACACTCCTTGCCTACCTATAAATATGGAAGTACTGTATTAGTTGACACTCCCTGCCTACCTATAAATATAGACGTACTGTATTTTTTACACTCCCTCCCTCCCCATAAATATAGACGTACTGTATTTGTTGACACTCCCTCCCTACCTATAAATATAGACGTACTGTATCTGTTGACACTCCCTCCCTACCTATAAATATAGACGTACTCTATCTGTTGACACTCCCTCCCTACCTATAAATATGGACGTACTGTATCTGTTGACACTCCTTGCCTACCTACAAATATAGATGTACTGTATCTGCTGTCACTCCCTCCCTACCTATAAATAGGGACGCACTGTGTTTGTTGACACTCCCTCCCTACCTATAAATATAGACGTACTGTATCTGTTGACACTCCCTCCCTACCTATAAATATAGACGTACTGTATCTGTTGACACTCCCTCCGTACCTATAAATCTAGACGTACTGTATCTGTTGTCACTCCCTCCCTACCTATAAATATGGACGCACTGTGTTTGTTGACACTCCCTCCCTACCTATAAATATAGACCTAATGTATCTGTTGACACTCCCTCCCTACTTATAAATATAGACGTACTGTATCTGTTGACACTCCCTCCCCACCTATAAATATAGACGCACTATATCTGTTGACACTCCCTCCCTACCTATAAATATGGACGTAATGTATCTGTTGACACTCCCTCCCTACCTATAAATATAGACGTACTGTATCTGTTGACACTCTCTCCCTACCTATAAATATGGACGCACTGTGTTTGTTGACACTACCTACCTACCTATAAATATGGACGTACTGTATCTGTTGACACTCCCTCCCTACCTATAAATATAAACGTACTGTATCTGTTGACACTCCCTCCCTACCTATAAATATAGACGTACTGTATCTGTTGACACTCCCTACCTACCTATAAATATAGACGTACTGTATCTGTTGACACTTTTTGTCCACCTATAAATATAGACGTACTGTATTTGCTGACACTCCTTGTCCACCTATAAATATAGACGTACTGTATCTGTTGACAGTCCCTCCCTACCTATAAATATGGACGTACTGTATCTGTTGACACTCCCTGCCTACCTATAAATATAGATGTACTGTATCTGTTGACACTCCCTCCCTTCCTATAAATATAGACGTACTGTATCTGTTGACACTGCCTCCCTACCTATAAATATAGACGTACTGTATCTGTTGACACTCTCCCCTACCTATAAATATAGACGTACTGTATCTGTTGACACTCCCCCTACCTAAAAATATGGACGTACTGTATCTGTTGACACTCATTGCCTACCTACAAATATAGACGTACTGTATCTGTTGACACTCCCCCCTACCTATAATTATAGACGTACTGTATCTGTTGACACTCCCCCTACCTATAAATATGGACGTACTGTATCTGTTAACACTCCCTCTTTACCTATAAATATGGATGCACTGTATCTGTTGACACTCTTTGCCCACCAATAAATATAGACGCACTATATATGTTGACACTCCCTCCCTACCTATAAATATGGACGTATTGTATCTGTTGACACTCCCTCCCGACCTATAAATATGGACGTACTGTATCTGTTGACACTCCCTCCCTTCCTATAAATATAGGCGTACTGTATCTGTTGACACTGCCTCCATACCTATAAATATAGACGGACTGTATCTGTTGACACTCCCCCTACCTATAAATATAGACGTACTGTATCTGTTGACACTCCCCCCTACCTATAAATATGGACGTACTGTATCTGTTGACACTCCCTCCCTACCTATAAATATAGACGTACTGTATCTGTTGACACTCCCTCCCTACCTATAAATATAGACGTACTGTATCTGTTGACAGTCACTCCCTACCTATAAATATGGACGTACTGTATCTGTTGACACTCCCTGCCTACCTATAAATATAGATGTACTGTATCTGTTGACACTCCCTCCCTTCCTATAAATATGGACGTACTGTATCTGTTGACACTCCTTGCCTACCTATAAATATGGACGTACTGTATTTGTTGACACTCCCTCCCTACCTATAAATATAGACGTACTGTATTTGTTGACACTCCCTCCTTACCTATAAATATAGACGTACTGTATTTGTTGACACTCCCTCCCTACCTATAAATATAGACGTACTGTATCTGTTGACACTCCCTCCCTACCTATAAATATAGACGTACTGTATTTGTTGACACTCCCTCCCTACCTATAAATATGGAAGTACTGTATTTGTTGACACCCCTTCCCTACCTATAAATATAGACGTACTGTATCTGTTGACACTCCTTGCCTACCTATAAATATGGACGTACTGTATCTGTTGACACTCCCTCCCTATCTATAAACATGAACGCACTGTATCTGTTGACACTCCCTCCCTACCTATACATATAGACGTACTGTATCTGTTGACACTCCCTCCCTACCTATAAATATAGACGTACTGTATCTGTTGACACTCCCTCCCTACCTATAAATATGGACGTACTGTATCTGTTGACACTCCCTGCCTACCTATAAATATAGACGTAGTGTATCTGTTGACACTGCCTCCCTACCTATAAATATAGACGTACTGTATATGTTGACACTCCCTCCCTACCTATAAATATCGACGTACCGTATCTGTTGACACTCCCATCTTACCTAAGAATATGGACGTACTGTATCTGTTGACACTCCCTCCCTAAATATAGACGTACTGTATCTGTTGACACTCCATCCCTACCTATAAATATAGACGTACTGTATTTGTTGACACTCCCTCCCTACCTATAAATATGGATGTACTGTATTTGTTGACACCCCTTCCCTACCTATAAATATAGACGTGCTGTATCTGTTGACACTCCTTGCCTACCTATAAATATGGACGTACTGTATCTGTTGACACTCTCTCCCTACCTATAAATATGAACGTAATGTATCTGTTGACACTCCCTCCCTACCTATAAATATAGACGTACTGCATTTGTTGACACTCCCTCCCTCCCTATAAATATGGACGTACTGTATCTGTTGACACTCCTTGCCTACCTATAAATATGGAAGTACTGTATTAGTTGACACTCCCTGCCTACCTATAAATATAGACGTACTGTATTTTTTACACTCCCTCCCTCCCCATAAATATAGACGTACTGTATTTGTTGACACTCCCTCCCTACCTATAAATATAGACGTACTGTATCTGTTGACACTCCCTCCCTACCTATAAATATAGACGTACTCTATCTGTTGACACTCCCTCCCTACCTATAGATATGGACGTACTGTATCTGTTGACACTCCTTGCCTACCTACAAATATAGATGTACTGTATCTGCTGTCACTCCCTCCCTACCTATAAATAGGGACGCACTGTGTTTGTTGACACTCCCTCCCTACCTATAAATATAGACGTACTGTATCTGTTGACACTCCCTCCCTACCTATAAATATAGACGTACTGTATCTGTTGACACTCCCTCCGTACCTATAAATCTAGACGTACTGTATCTGTTGTCACTCCCTCCCTACCTATAAATATGGACGCACTGTGTTTGTTGACACTCCCTCCCTACCTATAAATATAGACCTAATGTATCTGTTGACACTCCCTCCCTACTTATAAATATAGACGTACTGTATCTGTTGACACTCCCTCCCCACCTATAAATATAGACGCACTATACCTGTTGACACTCCCTCCCTACCTATAAATATGGACGTAATGTATCTGTTGACACTCCCTCCCTACCTATAAATATAGACGTACTGTATCTGTTGACACTCTCTCCCTACCTATAAATATGGACGCACTGTGTTTGTTGACACTACCTACCTACCTATAAATATGGACGTACTGTATCTGTTGACACTCCCTCCCTACCTATAAATATAAACGTACTGTATCTGTTGACACTCCCTCCCTACCTATAAATATAGACGTACTGTATCTGTTGACACTCCCTACCTACCTATAAATATAGACGTACTGTATCTGTTGACACTTTTTGTCCACCTATAAATATAGACGTACTGTATTTGCTGACACTCCTTGTCCACCTATAAATATAGACGTACTGTATCTGTTGACAGTCCCTCCCTACCTATAAATATGGACGTACTGTATCTGTTGACACTCCCTGCCTACCTATAAATATAGATGTACTGTATCTGTTGACACTCCCTCCCTTCCTATAAATATAGACGTACTGTATCTGTTGACACTGCCTCCCTACCTATAAATATAGACGTACTGTATCTGTTGACACTCTCCCCTACCTATAAATATAGACGTACTGTATCTGTTGACACTCCCCCTACCTAAAAATATGGACGTACTGTATCTGTTGACACTCATTGCCTACCTACAAATATAGACGTACTGTATCTGTTGACACTCCCCCCTACCTATAATTATAGACGTACTGTATCTGTTGACACTCCCCCCTACCTATAAATATGGACGTACTGTATCTGTTAACACTCCCTCTTTACCTATAAATATGGATGCACTGTATCTGTTGACACTCTTTGCCCACCAATAAATATAGACGCACTATATATGTTGACACTCCATCCCTACCTACAAATATGGACGTACTGTATCTGTTGACACTCCCTCCCCACCTATAAATATAGTCGCACTATATCTGTTGACACTCCCTCCCTACCTATAAATATGGACGTACTGTATCTGTTGATACTCCCTCCTTACCTATAAATATGGATGCACTGTATCTGTTGACACTCTTTGCCCACCAATAAATATAGACGCACTATATATGTTGACACTCCCTCCCTACCTATAAATATGGACGTATTGTATCTGTTGACACTCCCTCCCGACCTATAAATATGGACGTACTGTATCTGTTGACACTCCCTCCCTTCCTATAAATATAGGCGTACTGTATCTGTTGACACTGCCTCCATACCTATAAATATAGACGGACTGTATCTGTTGACACTCCCCCTACCTATAAATATAGACGTACTGTATCTGTTGACACTCCCCCTACCTATAAATATGGACGTACTGTATCTGTTGACACTCCCTCCCTACCTATAAATATAGACGTACTGTATCTGTTGACACTCCCTCCCTACCTATAAATATAGACGTACTGTATCTGTTGACAGTCCCTCCCTACCTATAAATATGGACGTACTGTATCTGTTGACACTCCCTGCCTACCTATAAATATAGATGTACTGTATCTGTTGACACTCCCTCCCTTCCTATAAATATAGACGTACTGTATCTGTTCACACTGACTCCCTACCTATAAATATAGACGTACTGTATCTGTTGACACTCCCCCCTACCTATAAATATAGACGTACTGTATCTGTTGACACTCCCCCTACCTATAAATATGGACGTACTGTATCTGTTGACACTCATTGCCTACCTACAAATATAGACGTACTGTATCTGTTGACACTCCCTCCTTACCTATAAATATGGATGCACTGTATCTGTTGACACTCTTTGCCCACCAATAAATATAGACGCACTATATATGTTGACACTCCCTCCCTACCTATAAATATGGACGTATTGTATCTGTTGACACTCCCTCCCGACCTATAAATATGGACGTACTGTATCTGTTGACACTCCCTCCCTTCCTATAAATATAGGCGTACTGTATCTGTTGACACTGCCTCCCTACCTATAAATATAGACGGACTGTATCTGTTGACACTCCCCCTACCTATAAATATAGACGTACTGTATCTGTTGACACTCCCCCTACCTATAAATATGGACGTACTGTATCTGTTGACACTCCCTCCCTACCTATAAATATAGACGTACTGTATCTGTTGACACTCCCTCCCTACCTATAAATATAGACGTACTGTATCTGTTGACAGTCCCTCGCTACCTATAAATATGGACGTACTGTATCTGTTGACACTCCCTGCCTACCTATAAACATAGATGTACTGTATCTGTTGACACTCCCTCCCTTCCTATAAATATAGACGTACTGTATCTGTTGACACTGCCTCCCTACCTATAAATATAGACGTACTGTATCTGTTGACACTCCCCCCTACCTATAAATATAGACGTACTGTATCTGTTGACACTCCCCGCTACCTATAAATATGGACGTACTGTATCTGTTGACACTCATTGCCTACCTACAAATATAGACGTACTGTATCTGTTGACACTCCCCCCTACCTATAAATATAGACGTACTGTATCTGTTGACACTCCCTCCCTACCTATAAATATGGACGTACTGTATCTGTTGACACTCCCTCTTTACCTATAAATATGGATGCACTGTATCTGTTGACACTCTTTGCCCACCAATAAATATAGACGCACTATATATGTTGACACTCCCTCCCTACCTACAAATATGGACTTACTGTATCTGTTGACACTCCCTCCCTACCTATAAATATGGACGTACTGTATCTGTTGACACTCCTTGCAAATCTATAAATATAGACGTACTGTATCTGTTGACACTCCCTCCCTACCTATAAATATAGACGTACTGTATCTGTTGACACTCCCTCCCTACCTATAAATATAGACGTACAGTATTTGTTGACACTTTTTGTCCACCTATAAATATAGACGTACTGTATTTGTTGACACTCCTTGTCCACCTATAAATATAGACGTACTGTATTTGTTGACACTCTCTCCCTACCTAAAAATATGGACGTACTGTATCTGTTGACACTCCTTGCCTACCCATAAATATGGACGTACTGTATCTGTTGACACTCCCTCCCTACTTATAAATATAGACGTACTGTATCTGTTGACACTCCCTCCCTACCTATAAATATAGACGTACTGTATCTGTTGACACTCCCTCCCTACCTATAAATATAAACGTACTGTATCTGTTTACACTCCCTCCCTACCAATAAATATAGACGTACTGTATCTGTTGTCACTCCCTCCCAACCTATAAATATGGACGTACTGTATCTGTTGACACTCCTTGCCTACCTATAAATATGGACGTACTGTATTTGTTGACACTCCCTCCCTACCTATAAATATAGACGTACTGTATTTGTTGACACTCCCTCCCTACCTATAAATATAGACGTACTGTATTTGTTGACACACCCTCCCTACCTATAAATATGGACGCACTGTGTTTGTTGACACTCCCTCCCTACCTATAAATATAGACCTACTGTATCTATTGACACTCCCTCCCTACTTATAAATATAGACGTACTGTATCTGTTGACACTCCCTCCCTACCTATAAATATAGACGTACTGTATCTGTTGACACTCCCTCCCTACCTATAAATATAAACGTACTGTATCTGTTGACACTCCTTGCCTACCTATAAATATGGACGTACTGTATTTGTTGACACTCCCTCCCTACCTATAAATATAGACGTACTGTATTTGCTGACACTCCTTGTCCACCTATAAATATAGACGTACTGTATTTGTTGACACTCCCTCCCTCCCTACCTATAAATATAGACGTACTGTATTTGTTTACACTCCCTCCCTACCTATAAATATAGACGTACTGTATTTGTTGACACTCCCTCCCTACCTATAAATATAGACGTACTGTATTTGTTGACACTACCTCTCTACCTATAAATATAGACGTACTGTACTTGTTGACACTCCCTACCTACCTATAAATATAGACGTACTGTATCTGTTGACACTTTTTGTCCACCTATAAATATAGACGTACTGTATTTGCTGACACTCCTTGTCCACCTATAAATATAGACGTACTGTATTTGTTGACACTCCCTCCCTCCCTACCTATAAATATAGACGTACTGTATTTGTTTACACTCCCTCCCTACCTATAAATATAGACGTACTGTATCTGTTGACACTCCCTCCCTACCTATAAATATGGACGTACTGTATCTGTTGACACTCCTTGCCTACCTACAAATATAGACGTACTGTATCTGTTGTCACTCCTTTCCTACCTATAAATATGGACGCACTGTGTTTGTTGATACTCCCTCCCTACCTATAAATATGGACGTACTGTATTTGTTGACACTTTTTGTCCACCTATAAATATAGACGTACTGTATTTCTTGACACTCCTTGTCCACCTATAAATATAGACGTACTGTATCTGTTGTCACTCCCTTCCTACCTATAAATATGGACGCACTGTGTTTGTTGACACTCCCTCCCTACCTATAAATATGGACGTACTGTATTTGTTGACACTTTTTGTCCACCTATAAATATAGACGTACTGTATTTCTTGACACTCCTTGTCCACCTTTGAATATAGACGTACTGTATTTGTTGACACTCCCTCCCTACCTATAAATATGAAGGTACTGTATCTGTTGACACTCCTTGCCTACCTATAAATATGGACGTACTGTATTTGTTGACACTCCCTCCCTACCTATAAATATAGACGTACTGTATTTGTTTACACTCCTTCCCTACTTATAAATATAGACGTACTGTATTTGTTGACACTCCCTCCCTACCTATAAATATAGACGTACTGTATCTGTTGACACTCCCTCCCTACCTATAAATATAGACGTACTGTATCTGTTGACACTCCCTCCCTACCTATAAATATGGACGTACTGTATCTGTTGACACTCCTTGCCTACCTACAAATATAGAAGTACTGTATCTGTTGTCACTCCCTCCCTACCTATAAATATGGACGCACTGTGTTTGTTGACACTCCCTCCCTACCTATAAATATAGACGTACTGTATCTGTTGTCACTCCCTCCCTACCTATAAATATGGACGCACTGTGTTTGTTGACAGTCCCTCCCTACCTATAAATATAGACCTACTGTATCTGTTGACACTCCCTCCCTACTTATAAATATAGACGTACTGTATCTGTTGACACTCCCTCCCCACCTATAAATATAGACGCACTATATCTGTTGACACTCCCTCCCTACCTATAAATATGGACGTAATGTATCTGTTGACACTCCCCCCTTCCTATAAATATGGACGTACTGTATCTGTTGACACACCCTCCCTACCTATAAATATAGACGTACTGTATCTGTTGACACTCCCTCCCTACCTATAAATATGGACGCACTGTGTTTGTTGACACTACCTACCTACCTATAAATATGGACGTACTGTATCTGTTGACACTCCCTCCCTACCTATAAATATAAACGTTCTGTATCTGTTGACACTCACTCCCTACCTATAAATATAGACGTACTGTATCTGTTGACACTCCCTCCCTACATATAAATATAGACGTACTGTATTTGTTGACACTTTTTGTCCACCTATAAATATAGACGTACTCTATTTGTTGACACTCCTTGTCCACCTATAAATATAGACGTACTGTATTTGTTGACACTCCCTCCCTACCAATAAATATGGACGTACTGTATCTGTTGACACTTCTTGCCTACCTATAAATATGGACGTACTGTATATGTTGACACTCCCTCCCTACCTATAAATATAGACGTACTGTATTTGTTTACACTCCCTCCCTACCTATAAATATAGACGTACTGTATTTGTTGACACTCCCTCCCTACCTATAAATATTGACGTACTGTATCTGTTGACACTCCCTCCCTACCTATAAATATAGACGTACTGTATCTGTTGACACTCCCTCCCTACCTATAAATATGGACGTACTGTATCTGTTGACACTCCCTCCCTACCTATAAATATAGACGTACTGTATCTGTTGACACTCCCTCCCTACCTATAAATATAGACGTACTGTATTTGTTGACACTTTTTGTCCACCTATAAATATAGACGTACTGTATTTGTTGACACTCCTTGTCCACCTATAAATATAGACGTACTGTATTTGTTGACACTCCCTCCCTACCTATAAATATGGACGTACTGTATCTGTTGACACTTCTTGCCTACCTATAAATATGGACGTACTGTATATGTTGACACTCCCTCCCTACCTATAAATATAGACGTACTGTATCTGTTGACACTCCCTCCCTACCTATAAATATGGACGTACTGTATCTGTTGACACTCCCTCCCTACCTATAAATATAGACGTACTGTATCTGTTGACACTCCCTCCCTACCTATAAATATAGACGTACTGTATTTGTTGACACTTTTTGTCCACCTATAAATATAGACGTACTGTATTTGTTGACACTCCTTGTCCACCTATAAATATAGACGTACTGTATTTGTTGACACTCCCTCCCTACCTATAAATATGGACGTACTGTATCTGTTGACACTTCTTGCCTACCTATAAATATGGACGTACTGTATATGTTGACACTCCCTCCCTACCTATAAATATTGACGTACTGTATCTGTTGACACTCCCTTCCTACCTATAAATATAGACGTACTGTATCTGTTGACACTCCCTCCCTACCTATAAATATGGACGTACTGTATCTGTTGACACTCCTTGCCTACCTATAAATATAGACGTACTGTATTTGTTTACACTCCCTCCCTACCTATAAATATAGACGTACTGTATTTGTTGACACTCCCTCCCTACCTATAAATATAGACGTACTGTATTTGTTGACACTACCTCTCTACCTATAAATATAGACGTACTGTACTTGTTGACACTCCCTACCTACCTATAAATATAGACGTACTGTATCTGTTGACACTTTTTGTCCACCTATAAATATAGACGTACTGTATTTGCTGACACTCCTTGTCCACCTATAAATATAGACGTACTGTATTTGTTGACACTCCCTCCCTCCCTACCTGTAAATATAGACGTACTGTATTTGTTTACACTCCCTCCCTACCTATAAATATAGACGTACTGTATCTGTTGACACTCCCTCCCTACCTATAAATATGGACGTACTGTATCTGTTGACACTCCTTGCCTACCTACAAATATAGACGTACTGTATCTGTTGTCACTCCTTTCCTACCTATAAATATGGACGCACTGTGTTTGTTGATACTCCCTCCCTACCTATAAATATGGACGTACTGTATTTGTTGACACTTTTTGTCCACCTATAAATATAGACGTACTGTATTTCTTGACACTCCTTGTCCACCTATAAATATAGACGTACTGTATCTGTTGTCACTCCCTTCCTACCTATAAATATGGACGCACTGTGTTTGTTGACACTCCCTCCCTACCTATAAATATGGACGTACTGTATTTGTTGACACTTTTTGTCCACCTATAAATATAGACGTACTGTATTTCTTGACACTCCTTGTCCACCTTTGAATATAGACGTACTGTATTTGTTGACACTCCCTCCCTACCTATAAATATGAAGGTACTGTATCTGTTGACACTCCTTGCCTACCTATAAATATGGACGTACTGTATTTGTTGACACTCCCTCCCTACCTATAAATATAGACGTACTGTATTTGTTTACACTCCTTCCCTACTTATAAATATAGACGTACTGTATTTGTTGACACTCCCTCCCTACCTATAAATATAGACGTACTGTATCTGTTGACACTCCCTCCCTACCTATAAATATAGACGTACTGTATCTGTTGACACTCCCTCCCTACCTATAAATATGGACGTACTGTATCTGTTGACACTCCTTGCCTACCTACAAATATAGAAGTACTGTATCTGTTGTCACTCCCTCCCTACCTATAAATATGGACGCACTGTGTTTGTTGACACTCCCTCCCTACCTATAAATATAGACGTACTGTATCTGTTGTCACTCCCTCCCTACCTATAAATATGGACGCACTGTGTTTGTTGACACTCCCTCCCTACCTATAAATATAGACCTACTGTATCTGTTGACACTCCCTCCCTACTTATAAATATAGACGTACTGTATCTGTTGACACTCCCTCCCCACCTATAAATATAGACGCACTATATCTGTTGACACTCCCTCCCTACCTATAAATATGGACGTAATGTATCTGTTGACACTCCCCCCTTCCTATAAATATGGACGTACTGTATCTGTTGACACACCCTCCCTACCTATAAATATAGACGTACTGTATCTGTTGACACTCCCTCCCTACCTATAAATATGGACGCACTGTGTTTGTTGACACTACCTACCTACCTATAAATATGGACGTACTGTATCTGTTGACACTCCCTCCCTACCTATAAATATAAACGTTCTGTATCTGTTGACACTCACTCCCTACCTATAAATATAGACGTACTGTATCTGTTGACACTCCCTCCCTACCTATAAATATAGACGTACTGTATTTGTTGACACTTTTTGTCCACCTATAAATATAGACGTACTCTATTTGTTGACACTCCTTGTCCACCTATAAATATAGACGTACTGTATTTGTTGACACTCCCTCCCTACCAATAAATATGGACGTACTGTATCTGTTGACACTTCTTGCCTACCTATAAATATGGACGTACTGTATATGTTGACACTCCCTCCCTACCTATAAATATAGACGTACTGTATTTGTTTACACTCCCTCCCTACCTATAAATATAGACGTACTGTATTTGTTGACACTCCCTCCCTACCTATAAATATTGACGTACTGTATCTGTTGACACTCCCTCCCTACCTATAAATATAGACGTACTGTATCTGTTGACACTCCCTCCCTACCTATAAATATGGACGTACTGTATCTGTTGACACTCCCTCCCTACCTATAAATATAGACGTACTGTATTTGTTGACACTCCTTGTCCACCTATAAATATAGACGTACTGTATTTGTTGACACTCCCTCCCTACCTATAAATATGGACGTACTGTATCTGTTGTCACTCCCTTCCTACCTATAAATATGGACGCACTGTGTTTGTTGACACTCCCTCCCTACCTATAAATATGGACATACTGTATTTGTTGACACTTTTTGTCCACCTATAAATATAGACGTACTGTATTTCTTGACACTCCTTGTCCACCTTTGAATATAGACGTACTGTATTTGTTGACACTCCCTCCCTACCTATAAATATGAAGGTACTGTATCTGTTGACACTCCTTGCCTACCTATAAATATGGACGTACTGTATTTGTTGACACTCCCTCCCTACCTATAAATATAGACGTACTGTATTTGTTTACACTCCTTCCCTACTTATAAATATAGACGTACTGTATTTGTTGACACTCCCTCCCTACCTATAAATATAGACGTACTGTATCTGTTGACACTCCCTCCCTACCTATAAATATAGACGTACTGTATCTGTTGACACTCCTTGCCTACCTACAAATATAGAAGTACTGTATCTGTTGTCACTCCCTCCCTACCTATAAATATGGACGCACTGTGTTTGTTGACACTCCCTCCCTACCTATAAATATAGACGTACTGTATCTGTTGTCACTCCCTCCCTACCTATAAATATGGACGCACTGTGTTTGTTGACAGTCCCTCCCTACCTATAAATATAGACCTACTGTATCTGTTGACACTCCCTCCCTACTTATAAATATAGACGTACTGTATCTGTTGACACTCCCTCCCCACCTATAAATATAGACGCACTATATCTGTTGACACTCCCTCCCTACCTATAAATATGGACGTAATGTATCTGTTGACACTCCCCCCTTCCTATAAATATGGACGTACTGTATCTGTTGACACACCCTCCCTACCTATAAATATAGACGTACTGTATCTGTTGACACTCCCTCCCTACCTATAAATATGGACGCACTGTGTTTGTTGACACTACCTACCTACCTATAAATATGGACGTACTGTATCTGTTGACACTCCCTCCCTACCTATAAATATAAACGTTCTGTATCTGTTGACACTCACTCCCTACCTATAAATATAGACGTACTGTATCTGTTGACACTCCCTCCCTACCTATAAATATAGACGTACTGTATTTGTTGACACTTTTTGTCCACCTATAAATATAGACGTACTCTATTTGTTGACACTCCTTGTCCACCTATAAATATAGACGTACTGTATTTGTTGACACTCCCTCCCTACCAATAAATATGGACGTACTGTATCTGTTGACACTTCTTGCCTACCTATAAATATGGACGTACTGTATATGTTGACACTCCCTCCCTACCTATAAATATAGACGTACTGTATTTGTTTACACTCCCTCCCTACCTATAAATATAGACGTACTGTATTTGTTGACACTCCCTCCCTACCTATAAATATTGACGTACTGTATCTGTTGACACTCCCTCCCTACCTATAAATATAGACGTACTGTATCTGTTGACACTCCCTCCCTACCTATAAATATGGACGTACTGTATCTGTTGACACTCCCTCCCTACCTATAAATATAGACGTACTGTATCTGTTGACACTCCCTCCCTACCTATAAATATAGACGTACTGTATTTGTTGACACTTTTTGTCCACCTATAAATATAGACGTACTGTATTTGTTGACACTCCTTGTCCACCTATAAATATAGACGTACTGTATTTGTTGACACTCCCTCCCTACCTATAAATATGGACGTACTGTATCTGTTGACACTTCTTGCCTACCTATAAATATGGACGTACTGTATATGTTGACACTCCCTCCCTACCTATAAATATAGACGTAATGTATCTGTTGACACTCCCTCCCTACCTATAAATATGGACGTACTGTATCTGTTGACACTCCCTCCCTACCTATAAATATAGACGTACTGTATCTGTTGACACTCCCTCCCTACCTATAAATATAGACGTACTGTATTTGTTGACACTTTTTGTCCACCTATAAATATAGACGTACTGTATTTGTTGACACTCCTTGTCCACCTATAAATATAGACGTACTGTATTTGTTGACACTCCCTCCCTACCTATAAATATGGACGTACTGTATCTGTTGACACTTCTTGCCTACCTATAAATATGGACGTACTGTATATGTTGACACTCCCTCCCTACCTATAAATATTGACGTACTGTATCTGTTGACACTCCCTCCCTACCTATAAATATAGACGTACTGTATCTGTTGACACTCCCTCCCTACCTATAAATATGGACGTACTGTATCTGTTGACACTCCTTGCCTACCTATAAATATGGACGTACTGTATTTGTTGACACTCCCTCCCTACCTATAAATATAGACGTACTGTATTTGTTGACACTCCCTCCCTACCTATAAATATAGACGTACTGTATTTGTTGACACACCCTCCCTACCTATAAATATGGACGCACTGTGTTTGTTGACACTCCCTCCCTCCCTATAAATATAGACGTACTGTATTTGTTGACACTCCCTCCCTACCTATAAATATAGAAGTACTGTATCTGTTGACACTCCCTCCCTACCTATAAATATAGACGTACTCTATCTGTTGACACTCCCTCCCTACCTATAAATATGGACGTACTGTATCTGTTGACACTCCTTGCCTACCTACAAATATAGACGTACCGTATCTGCTGTCACTCCCTCCCTACCTATAAATATGGACGCACTGTGTTTGTTGACACTCCCTCCCTACCTATAAATATAGACGTACTGTATCTGTTGACACTCCCTCCCTACCTATAAATATAGACGTACTGTATCTGTTGACACTCCCTCTCTACATATAAATCTAGACGTACTGTATCTGTTGTCACTCCCTCCCTACCTGTAAATATGGACGCACTGTGTTTGTTAACACTCCCTCCCTACCTATAAATATAGACCTAATGTATCTGTTGACACTCCCTCCCCACCTATAAATATAGACGCACTATATCTGTTGACACTCCCTCCCTACCTATAAATATGGACGTAATGTATCTGTTGACACTCCCTCCTTACCTATAAATATAGACGTACTCTATCTGTTGACACTCTCTCCCTACCTATAAATATGGACGCACTGTGTTTGTTGACACTACCTACCTACCTATAAATATGGACGTACTGTATCTGTTGACACTCCCTCCCTACCTATAAATATAAACGTACTGTATCTGTTGACACTCCCTCCCTACCTATAAATATAGACGTACTGTATCTGTTGACACTCCCTACCTACCTATAAATATAGACGTACTGTATCTGTTGACACTTTTTGTCCACCTATAAATATAGACGTACTGTATTTGCTGACACTCCTTGTCCACCTATAAATATAGACGTACTGTATTTGTTGACACTCCCTCCCTCCCTACCTATAAATATGGACGTACTGTATCTGTTGACACTCCTTGCCTACCTATAAATATGGACGTACTGTATTTGTTGACACTCCCTCCCTACCTATAAATATAGACGTACTGTATTTGTTTACACTCCCTCCCTACCTATAAATATAGACGTACTGTATTTGTTGACACTCCCTCCCTACCTATAAATATAGACGTACTGTATATGTTTACACTCCCTTTCTACCTATAAATATAGACGTACTGTATCTGTTGACACTCCCTCCCTACCTATAAATATGGACGTACTGTATCTGTTGACACTCCTTGCCTACCTACAAATATAGACGTACTGTATCTGTTGTCACTCCCTTCCTACCTATAAATATGGACGCACTGTGTTTGTTGACACTCCCTCCCTACCTATAAATATGGACGTACTGTATTTGTTGACACTTTTTGTCCACCTATAAATATAGACGTACTGTATTTCTTGACACTCCTTGTCCACCTATAAATATAGACGTACTGTATCTGTTGACACACCCTCCCTACCTATAAATATGGACGCACTGTGTTTGTTGACACTCCCTCCCTCCCTATAAATATAGACGTACTGTATTTGTTGACACTCCCTCCCTACCTATAAATATAGACGTACTGTATCTGTTGACACTCCCTCCCTACCTATAAATATAGACGTACTCTATCTGTTGACACTCCCTCCCTACCTATAAATATGGACGTACTGTATCTGTTGACACTCCTTGCCTACCTACAAATATAGACGTACCGTATCTGCTGTCACTCCCTCCCTACCTATAAATATGGACGCACTGTGTTTGTTGACACTCCCTCCCTACCTATAAATATAGACGTACTGTATCTGTTGACACTCCCTCCCTACCTATAAATATAGACGTACTGTATCTGTTGGCACTCCCTCTCTACATATAAATCTAGACGTACTGTATCTGTTGTCACTCCCTCCCTACCTGTAAATATGGACGCACTGTGTTTGTTAACACTCCCTCCCTACCTATAAATATAGACCTAATGTATCTGTTGACACTCCCTCCCCACCTATAAATATAGACGCACTATATCTGTTGACACTCCCTCCCTACCTATAAATATGGACGTAATGTATCTGTTGACACTCCCTCCTTACCTATAAATATAGACGTACTCTATCTGTTGACACTCTCTCCCTACCTATAAATATGGACGCACTGTGTTTGTTGACACTACCTACCTACCTATAAATATGGACGTACTGTATCTGTTGACACTCCCTCCCTACCTATAAATATAAACGTACTGTATCTGTTGACACTCCCTCCCTACCTATAAATATAGACGTACTGTATCTGTTGACACTCCCTACCTACCTATAAATATAGACGTACTGTATCTGTTGACACTTTTTGTCCACCTATAAATATAGACGTACTGTATTTGCTGACACTCCTTGTCCACCTATAAATATAGACGTACTGTATTTGTTGACACTCCCTCCCTCCCTACCTATAAATATGGACGTACTGTATCTGTTGACACTCCTTGCCTACCTATAAATATGGACGTACTGTATTTGTTGACACTCCCTCCCTACCTATAAATATAGACGTACTGTATTTGTTTACACTCCCTCCCTACCTATAAATATAGACGTACTGTATTTGTTGACACTCCCTCCCTACCTATAAATATAGACGTACTGTATATGTTTACACTCCCTTTCTACCTATAAATATAGACGTACTGTATCTGTTGACACTCCCTCCCTACCTATAAATATGGACGTACTGTATCTGTTGACACTCCTTGCCTACCTACAAATATAGACGTACTGTATCTGTTGTCACTCCCTTCCTACCTATAAATATGGACGCACTGTGTTTGTTGACACTCCCTCCCTACCTATAAATATGGACGTACTGTATTTGTTGACACTTTTTGTCCACCTATAAATATAGACGTACTGTATTTCTTGACACTCCTTGTCCACCTATAAATATAGACGTACTGTATCTGTTGACACTCCCTCCCTACCTATAAATATGGACGCACTGTGTTTGTTGACACTACCTACCTACCTATAAATATGGACGTACTGTATCTGTTGACACTCCCTCCCTACCTATAAATATAAACGTACTGTATCTGTTGACACTCCCTCCCTACCTATAAATATAGACGTACTGTATCTGTTGACACTCCCTCCCTACCTATAAATATAGACGTACTGTATTTGTTGACACTTTTTGTCCACCTATAAATATAGACGTACTGTATTTGTTGACACTCCTTGTCCACCTATAAATATAGACGTACTGTATTTGTTGACACTCCCTCCCTACCTATAAATATAGACGTACTCTATCTGTTGACACTCT
Source organism: Saccoglossus kowalevskii (assembly GCF_978046115.1). Classification (NCBI taxonomy): domain Eukaryota; kingdom Metazoa; phylum Hemichordata; class Enteropneusta; family Harrimaniidae; genus Saccoglossus; species Saccoglossus kowalevskii. Next base: position 36,458,468 of record NC_140653.1, read on the forward strand.
CTCCCTACCTATAAATATGGACGCACTGTGTTTGTTGACACTACCTACCTACCTATAAATATGGACGTACTGTATCTGTTGACACTCCCTCCCTACCTATAAATATAAACGTACTGTATCTGTTGACACTCCCTCCCTACCTATAAATATAGACGTACTGTATCTGTTGACACTCCCTACCTACCTATAAATATAGACGTACTGTATCTGTTGACACTTTTTGTCCACCTATAAATATAGACGTACTGTATTTGCTGACACTCCTTGTCCACCTATAAATATAGACGTACTGTATTTGTTGACACTCCCTCCCTCCCTACCTATAAATATGGACGTACTGTATCTGTTGACACTCCTTGCCTACCTATAAATATGGACGTACTGTATTTGTTGACACTCCCTCCCTACCTATAAATATAGACGTACTGTATTTGTTTACACTCCCTCCCTACCTATAAATATAGACGTACTGTATTTGTTGACACTCCCTCCCTACCTATAAATATAGACGTACTGTATATGTTTACACTCCCTTTCTACCTATAAATATAGACGTACTGTATCTGTTGACACTCCCTCCCTACCTATAAATATGGACGTACTGTATCTGTTGACACTCCTTGCCTACCTACAAATATAGACGTACTGTATCTGTTGTCACTCCCTTCCTACCTATAAATATGGACGCACTGTGTTTGTTGACACTCCCTCCCTACCTATAAATATGGACGTACTGTATTTGTTGACACTTTTTGTCCACCTATAAATATAGACGTACTGTATTTCTTGACACTCCTTGTCCACCTATAAATATAGACGTACTGTATCTGTTGACACTCCCTCCCTACCTATAAATATGGACGCACTGTGTTTGTTGACACTACCTACCTACCTATAAATATGGACGTACTGTATCTGTTGACACTCCCTCCCTACCTATAAATATAAACGTACTGTATCTGTTGACACTCCCTCCCTACCTATAAATATAGACGTACTGTATCTGTTGACACTCCCTCCCTACCTATAAATATAGACGTACTGTATTTGTTGACACTTTTTGTCCACCTATAAATATAGACGTACTGTATTTGTTGACACTCCTTGTCCACCTATAAATATAGACGTACTGTATTTGTTGACACTCCCTCCCTACCTATAAATATGGACGTACTGTATCTGTTGACACTTCTTGCCTACCTATAAATATGGACGTACTGTATATGTTGACACTCCCTCCCTACCTATAAATATAGACGTACTGTATTTGTATACACTCCCTCCCTACCTATAAATATAGACGTACTGTATTGGTTGACACTCCCTCCCTACCTATAAATATTGACGTACTGTATCTGTTGACACTCCCTCCCTACCTATAAATATAGACGTACTGTATCTGTTGACACTCCCTCCCTACCTATAAATATGGACGTACTGTATCTGTTGACACTCCTTGCCTACCTACAAATATAGACGTACTGTATCTGTTGTCACTCCCTCCCTACCTATAAATATGGACGCACTGTGTTTGTTGACACTCCCTCCCTACCTATAAATATAGACGTACCGTATCTGTTGACACTCCCTCCCTACCTATAAATATAGACGTACTGTATCTGTTGACACTCCCTCCCTACCTATGAATATAGACGTACTGTATCTGTTGTCACTCCCTCCCTACCTATAAATATGGACGCACTGTGTTTGTTGACACTCCCTCCCAACCTATAAATATAGACCTACTGTATCTGTTGACACTCCCTCCCTACTTATAAATATAGACGTACTGTATCTGTTGACACTCCCTCCCCACCTATAAATATAGACGCACTATATCTGTTGACACTCCCTCCCTACCTATAAATATGGACGTAATGTATCTGTTGACACTCCCTCCCTACCTATAAATAAGGACGTACTGTATCTGTTCACACTCCCTCCCTACCTATAAATATAGACGTACTGTATCTGTTGACACTCCCTCCCTACCTATAAATATGGACGCACTGTGTTTGTTGACACTACCTCCCTACCTATAAATATGGACGTACTGTATCTGTTGACACCCCCTCCCTACCTATAAATATAAACGTACTGTATCTGTTGACACTCCCTCCCTACCTATAAATATAGACGTACTGTATTTGTTGACACTTTTTGTCCACCTATAAATATAGATGTACTGTATTTGTTGACACTCCTTGTCCACCTATAAATATAGACGTACTGTATTTGTTGACACTCCCTCCCTACCTATAAATATGGACGTACTGTATCTGTTGACACTCCTTGCCTACCTATAAATATGGACGTACTTTATTTGTTTACACTCCCTCCCTACCTATAAATATAGACGTACTGTATTTGTTGACACTCCCTCCCTACCTATAAATATAGACGTAATGTATCTGTTGACACTCCATCCCTACCTATAAATATGGACGTACTGTATCTGTTGACACTCCTTGCCTACCTATATATATGGACGTACTGTATTTGTTTACACTCCCTCCCTACCTATAAATATAGACGTACTGTATTTGTTGACACTCCCTCCCTACCTATAAATATAGACGTAATGTATCTGTTGACACTCCATCCCTACCTATAAATATAGACGTACTGTATTTGTTGACACTCCCTCCCAACTTATTAATATGGAAGTACTGTATTTGTTGACACCCCTTCCCTACCTATAAATATAGACGTACTGTATCTGTTGACACTCCTTGCCTACCTATAAATATGGACGTACTGAATCTTTTGACACTCCCTCCCTACCTATAAATATGGACGTACTGTATCTGTTGACACTGCCTCCCTACCTATCAATATAGACGTACTGTATCTGTTTACACTCCCTCTCTACCTATAAATATGGACGCACTGTGTTTGTTGACACTCCCTCCCTACCTATAAATATAGACGTACTGTATCTGTTGGCACTCCCTCCCTCCCTACCTATAAATATAGACGTACTGTATCTGTTGACACTCTCTCCCTACCTATAAATATGGACGCACTGTGTTTGTTGACACTACATACCTACCTATAAATATGGACGTACTGTATCTGTTGACACTCCCTCCCTACCTATAAATATAAACGTACTGTATCTGTTGACACTCCCTCCCTACCTATCAATATAGACGTACTGTATCTGTTGACACTCCCTACCTACCTATAAATATAGACGTACTGTATCTGTTGACACTTTTTGTCCACCTATAAATATAGACGTACTGTATTTGCTGACACTCCTTGTCCACCTATAAATATAGACGTACTGTATTTGTTGACACTCCTTGCCTACCTATAAATATGGACGTACTGTATTTGTTGACACTCCCTCCCTACCTATAAATATAGACGTACTGTAATTGTTTACACTCCCTTCCTACCTATAAATATAGACGTACTGTATTTGTTGACACTCCCTCCCTACCTATAAATATAGACGTACTGTATATGTTTACACTCCCTTTCTACCTATAAATATAGACGTACTGTATCTGTTGACACTCCCTCCCTACCTATAAATATGGACGTACTGTATCTGTTGACACTCCTTGCCTACCTACAAATATAGACGTACTGTATCTGTTGTCACTCCCTTCCTACCTATAAATATGGACGCACTGTGTTTGTTGACACTCCCTACCTACCTATAAATATGGACGTACTGTATTTGTTGACACTTTTTGTCCACCTATAAATATAGACGTACTGCATTTCTTGACACTCCTTGTCCACCTATAAATATAGACGTACTGTATTTGTTGACACTCCCTCCCTACCTATAAATATGGGGGTACTGTATCTGTTGACACTCCCCCTACCTATAAATATGGACGTATTGTATCTGTTGACACTCCCTCCCTACCTATAAATATAGACGTACTGTATCTGTTGACACTCCCTCCCTACCTATAAATATAGACGTACTGTATCTGTTGACAGTCCCTCCCTACCTATAAATATGGACGTACTGTATCTGTTGACACTCCCTGCCTACCTATAAATATAGATGTACTGTATCTGTTGACACTCCCTCCCTCCCTACCTATAAATATGGACGTACTGTATCTGTTGACACTCCTTGCCTACCTATAAATATGGACGTACTGTATTTGTTGACACTCCCTCCCTACCTATAAATATAGACGTACTGTAATTGTTTACACTCCCTTGCTACCTATAAATATAGACGTACTGTATTTGTTGACACTCCCTCCCTACCTATAAATATAGACGTACTGTATATGTTTACACTCCCTTTCTACCTATAAATATAGACGTACTGTATCTGTTGACACTCCCTCCCTACCTATAAATATGGACGTACTGTATCTGTTGACACTCCTTGCCTACCTACAAATATAGACGTATGTATCTGTTGTCACTCCCTTCCTACCTATAAATATGGACGCACTGTGTTTGTTGACACTCCCTACCTACCTATAAATATGGACGTACTGTATTTGTTGACACTTTTTGTCCACCTATAAATATAGACGTACTGCATTTCTTGACACTCCTTGTCCACCTATAAATATAGACGTACTGTATTTGTTGACACTCCCTCCCTACCTATAAATATGGGGGTACTGTATCTGTTGACAATCCTTGCCTACCTATAAATATGGACGTACTGTATTTGTTGACACTCCCTCCCTACCTATAAATATAGACGTACTGTATTTGTTTACACTCCCTCCCTATTTATAAATATGGACGTACTGTATCTGTTGACACTCCTTGCCTACCTACAAATATAGACGTACTGTATCTGATGTCACTCCCTCCCTACCTATAAATATGGACGCACTGTGTTTGTTGACACTCCCTCCCTACCTATAAATATAGACGTACCGTATCTGTTGACACTCCCTCCCTACCTATAAATATAGACGTACTGTATCTGTTGACACTCCCTCCCTACCTATGAATATAGACGTACTGTATCTGTTGTCACTCCCTCCCTACCTATAAATATGGACGCACTGTGTTTGTTGACACTCCCTCCCAACCTATAAATATAGACCTACTGTATCTGTTGACACTCCCTCCCTACTTATAAATATAGACGTACTGTATCTGTTGACACTCCCTCCCCACCTATAAATATAGACGCACTATATCTGTTGACACTCCCTCCCTACCTATAAATATGGACGTAATGTATCTGTTGACACTCCCTCCATACCTATAAATATGGACGTACTGTATCTGTTGACACTCCCTCCCTACCTATAAATATAGACGTACTGTATCTGTTGACACTCCCTCCCTACCTATAAATATGGACGCACTGTGTTTGTTGACACTACCTCCCTACCTATAAATATGGACGTACTGTATCTGTTGACACCCCCTCCCTACCTATAAATATAAACGTACTGTATCTGTTGACACTCCCTCCCTACCTATAAATATAGACGTACTGTATTTGTTGACACTTTTTGTCCACCTATAAATATAGATGTACTGTATTTGTTGACACTCCTTGTCCACCTATAAATATAGACGTACTGTATTTGTTGACACTCCCTCCCTACCTATAAATATGGACGTACTGTATCTGTTGACACTCCTTGCCTACCTATAAATATGGACGTACTTTATTTGTTTACACTCCCTCCCTACCTATAAATATAGACATACTGTATTTGTTGACACTCCCTCCCTACCTATAAATATAGACGTAATGTATCTGTTGACACTCCATCCCTACCTATAAATATAGACGTACTGTATTTGTTGACACTCCCTCCCCACTTATTAATATGGAAGTACTGTATTTGTTGACACCCCTTCCCTACCTATAAATATAGACGTACTGTATCTGTTGACACTCCTTGCCTACCTATAAATATGGACGTACTGAATCTTTTGACACTCCCTCCCTACCTATAAATATGGACGTACTGTATCTGTTGACACTGCCTCCCTACCTATCAATATAGACGTACTGTATCTGTTTACACTCCCTCTCTACCTATAAATATGGACGCACTGTGTTTGTTGACACTCCCTCGCTACCTATAAATATAGACGTACTGTATCTGTTGGCACTCCCTCACTCCCTACCTATAAATATAGACGTACTGTATCTGTTGACACTCTCTCCCTACCTATAAATATGGACGCACTGTGTTTGTTGACACTACCTACCTACCTATAAATATGGACGTACTGTATCTGTTGACACTCCCTCCCTACCTATAAATATAAACGTACTGTATCTGTTGACACTCCCTCCCTACCTATCAATATAGACGTACTGTATCTGTTGACACTCCTACCTACCTATAAATATAGACGTACTGTATCTGTTGACACTCCCTCCCCACCTATAAATATAGACGCACTATATCTGTTGACACTCCCTCCCTACCTATAAATATGGACGTAATGTATCTGTTGACACTCCCTCCATACCTATAAATATGGACGTACTGTATCTGTTGACACTCCCTCCCTACCTATAAATATAGACGTACTGTATCTGTTGACACTCCCTCCCTACCTATAAATATGGACGCACTGTGTTTGTTGACACTACCTCCCTACCTATAAATATGGACGTACTGTATCTGTTGACACCCCCTCCCTACCTATAAATATAAACGTACTGTATCTGTTGACACTCCCTCCCTACCTATAAATATAGACGTACTGTATTTGTTGACACTTTTTGTCCACCTATAAATATAGATGTACTGTATTTGTTGACACTCCTTGTCCACCTATAAATATAGACGTACTGTATTTGTTGACACTCCCTCCCTACCTATAAATATGGACGTACTGTATCTGTTGACACTCCTTGCCTACCTATAAATATGGACGTACTTTATTTGTTTACACTCCCTCCCTACCTTTAAATATAGACGTACTGTATTTGTTGACACTCCCTCCCTACCTATAAATATAGACGTAATGTATCTGTTGACACTCCATCCCTACCTATAAATATAGACGTACTGTATTTGTTGACACTCCCTCCCCACTTATTAATATGGAAGTACTGTATTTGTTGACACCCCTTCCCTACCTATAAATATAGACGTACTGTATCTGTTGACACTCCTTGCCTACCTATAAATATGGACGTACTGAATCTTTTGACACTCCCTCCCTACCTATAAATATGGACGTACTGTATCTGTTGACACTGCCTCCCTACCTATCAATATAGACGTACTGTATCTGTTTACACTCCCTCTCTACCTATAAATATGGACGCACTGTGTTTGTTGACACTCCCTCGCTACCTATAAATATAGACGTACTGTATCTGTTGGCACTCCCTCACTCCCTACCTATAAATATAGACGTACTGTATCTGTTGACACTCTCTCCCTACCTATAAATATGGACGCACTGTGTTTGTTGACACTACCTACCTACCTATAAATATGGACGTACTGTATCTGTTGACACTCCCTCCCTACCTATAAATATAAACGTACTGTATCTGTTGACACTCCCTCCCTACCTATCAATATAGACGTACTGTATCTGTTGACACTCCTACCTACCTATAAATATAGACGTACTGTATCTGTTGACACTTTTTGTCCACCTATAAATATAGACGTACTGTATTTGCTGACACTCCTTGTCCACTTATAAATATAGACGTACTGTATTTGTTGACACTCCCTCCCTCCCTACCTATAAATATGGACGTACTGTATCTGTTGACACTCCTTGCCTACCTATAAATATGGACGTACTGTATTTGTTGACACTCCCTCCCTACCTATAAATATAGACGTACTGTATTTGTTTACACTCCCTCCCTACCTATAAATATAGACGTACTGTATTTGTTGACACTCCCTCCCTACCTATAAATATAGACGTACTGTATATGTTTACACTCCCTTTCTACCTATAAATATAGACGTACTGTATCTGTTGACACTCCCTCCCTACCTATAAATATGGACGTACTGTATCTGTTGACACTCCTTGCCTACCTACAAATATAGACGTACTGTATCTGTTGTCACTCCCTTCCTACCTATAAATATGGACGCACTGTGTTTGTTGACACTCCCTCCCTACCTATAAATATGGACGTACTGTATTTGTTGACACTTTTTGTCCACCTATAAATATAGACGTACTGTATTTCTTGACACTCCTTGTCCACCTATAAATATAGACGTACTGTATTTGTTGACACTCCCTCCCTACCTATAAATATGGGGGTACTGTATCTGTTGACACTCCTTGCCTACCTATAACTATGGACGTACTGTATTTGTTGACACTCCCTCCCTACCTATAAATATAGACGTACTGTATTTGTTTACACTCCCTCCCTACTTATAAATATGGACGTACTGTATCTGTTGACACTCCCTCCCTACCTATAAATATAAACGTACTGTATCTGTTGACACTCCCTCCCTACCTATAAATATAGACGTACTGTATCTGTTGACACTCCCTCCCTACCTATAAATATAGACGTACTGTATTTGTTGACACTTTTTGTCCACCTATAAATATAGACGTACTGTATTTGTTGACACTCCTTGTCCACCTATAAATATAGACGTACTGTATTTGTTGACACTCCCTCCCTACCTATAAATATGGACGTACTGTATCTGTTGACACTTCTTGCCTACCTATAAATATGGACGTACTGTATATGTTGACACTCCCTCCCTACCTATAAATATAGACGTACTGTATTTGTATACACTCCCTCCCTACCTATAAATATAGACGTACTGTATTTGTTGACACTCCCTCCCTACCTATAAATATTGACGTACTGTATCTGTTGACACTCCCTCCCTACCTATAAATATAGACGTACTGTATCTGTTGACACTCCCTCCCTACCTATAAATATGGACGTACTGTATCTGTTGACACTCCTTGCCTACCTACAAATATAGACGTACTGTATCTGTTGTCACTCCCTCCCTACCTATAAATATGGACGCACTGTGTTTGTTGACACTCCCTCCCTACCTATAAATATAGACGTACCGTATCTGTTGACACTCCCTCCCTACCTATAAATATAGACGTACTGTATCTGTTGACACTCCCTCCCTACCTATGAATATAGACGTACTGAATCTGTTGTCACTCCCTCCCTACCTATAAATATGGACGCACTGTGTTTGTTGACACTCCCTCCCAACCTATAAATATAGACCTACTGTATCTGTTGACACTCCCTCCCTACTTATAAATATAGACGTACTGTATCTGTTGACACTCCCTCCCCACCTATAAATATAGAAGCACTATATCTGTTGACACTCCCTCCCTACCTATAAATATGGACGTACTGTATCTGTTGACACCCCCTCCCTACCTATAAATATAAACGTACTGTATCTGTTGACACTCCCTCCCTACCTATAAATATAGACGGACTGTATTTGTTGACACTTTTTGTCCACCTATAAATATAGACGTACTGTATTTGTTGACACTCCTTGTCCACCTATAAATATAGACGTACTGTATTTGTTGACACTCCCTCCCTACCTATAAATATGGACGTACTGTATCTGTTGACACTCCTTGCCTACCTATAAATATGGACGTACTGTATTTGTTTACACTCCCTCCCTACCTATAAATATAGACGTACTGTATTTGTTGACACTCCCTCCCTACCTATAAATATAGACGTAATGTATCTGTTGACACTCCATCCCTACCTATAAATATAGACGTACTGTATTTGTTGACACTCCCTCCCAACTTATTAATATGGAAGTACTGTATTTGTTGACACCCCTTCCCTACCTATAAATATAGACGTACTGTATCTGTTGACACTCCTTGCCTACCTATAAATATGGACGTACTGAATCTTTTGACACTCCCTCCCTACCTATAAATATGGACGTACTGTATCTGTTGACACTGCCTCCCTACCTATCAATATAGACGTACTGTATCTGTTTACACTCCCTCTCTACCTATAAATATGGACGCACTGTGTTTGTTGACACTCCCTCCCTACCTATAAATATAGACGTACTGTATCTGTTGGCACTCCCTCCCTCCCTACCTATAAATATAGACGTACTGTATCTGTTGACACCCCCTCCCTACCTATAAATATAGACGTACTGTATTTGTTGACACTCCCTCCCAACTTATTAATATGGAAGTACTGTATTTGTTGACACTCCCTCCCTACCTATAAATATGGACGCACTGTGTTTGTTGACACTACCTCCCTACCTATAAATATGGACGTACTGTATCTGTCGACACTGCCTCCCTACTTATAAATATGGACGTACTGTATCTGTTGACACTCCCTCCTTACCTATAAATATGGATGCACTGTATCTGTTGACACTCTTTGCCCACCAATAAATATAGACGCACTATATATGTTGACACTCCCTCCCTACCTATAAATATGGACGTACTGTATCTGTTGACACTCCCTCCCTACCTATAAATATGGACGTACTGTATCTGTTGACACTCCTTGCCAATCTATAAATATAGACGTACTGTATCTGTTGACACTCCCTCCCTACCTATAAATATATACGTACTGTATCTGCTGACACTCCCTCCCTACCTATAAATATAGACGTACTGTATTTGTTGACACTTTTTGTCCACCTATAAATATAGACGTACTGTATTTGTTGACACTATCTCCCTACCTATAAATATGGACGTACTGTATCTGTTGACACTCCTTGCCTACCTATAAATATGGACGTACTGTATCTGTTGACACTCCCTCCCTACCTATAAATATAGACGTACTGTATTTGTTTACACTCCCTCCCTACCTATAAATATTGTGGAGACTGTTAGTCTGACCTAATTAGACACCCACTGCTGTTGCCACACCCACAGTTATTTCAACCAATCACATCCCGGTGTTATTATTAGTAGTTTGTTTGTTGTTTCATTGTAACTTACATGTAATCGAGTGAAGTGAATAAACAGTTGAGTTATTGTTACCGCACGGTGAACTTGTCTTCTCGATCTCTCTCCGGGTTTCTACCCACAACCGACTCAACTCACGTGCCCATGCGCACATTTGGTGCCGAGACCAGGATCAACGTACTTTGGAGGAAATTCTACAACGCATAGAAACATGGCAGAACGAGTTAAACATTCTGCAAGTAGAAGAGGACACCGTGCTCAAATGACGAGACAGTTACAAAAAGCCACTGACATCATGTCCAAAGATGACCCATTGACACAACATGAAAAAGACGTTCTCATCGCAACGCATGAAGATATTACATCAAGATTGGAGCAGATCAGAGCATTGGATGAAGAAATTCTCAAAAGAGCCGACGAAACAGAGTTCGACAATCTATTTCTTGATGCAGACAACTACGTCATTGATATCAAAGAAAGAATCGTGGAGATAAGGAACTTCATCCAACGCGCCGATACACCAACAACGCCAACAACACAGACATCATCTGAAATGTCAAGCACGTCGTTCACAAGTAACAACTCAGCGTCCAGAAGACGAACTGTAAATCTACCTAAACTAGATCTCGAAGAATTTTCAGGTGATATTCTTTCTTGGCAAAGTTTTATCGACACGTTTGAAGCAGCTATAGACAAGGACGACATGTTGGATGAGGTAAATAAGTTTCAATACCTACGAGCACATGTAAAGGGAGAAGCGGCTAAAGTAATCGAGGGATTGCAACTGACAAACGAGAACTACAAACACGCCTTAGAATTACTAAAACGACGTTACGGACTGAAACATAAAATACGAAATGCATATATGAAAGCACTTTGGGAATTGCCAAAACCGTCTAATGACTTATCCTCACTAAAGTTTTTCTACGACAACATGGAGAGTTACAGAAGAGGCTTAGAAGCACTTGGGAAGAGCGAAGACTCGTACGGAGATTTCCTCATACCTATCATCCTAGAAAAACTTCCAGGAAATTTCCGTCGAATCATCACTCGCGACCATGGAACCGACGATTGGTCATTTAAAAATCTACGTGAATCTGTGTGTAAGGAGATCGAAGCAATGGAGGCTGGCGAAATCTCTAACAATTCCGTATCGTCTTTCGCCTACAACGAATCGCCTATGCGTAATGTACAGTTCTCTGCTCAAGCACTTCACACCAACACAAAAACTCGCAAACCAGATTGTGTTTTCTGCAGTAATTCACATCGTCCCTTCGATTGCACGAACGTAACCGACCATATGCAACGCTTCGAGATCATCAAAACGAAAGGACTATGTTTTAATTGTTTAAGCAAAGGACACTCTTCGCGATCTTGTCAATCTGTCTTTAAATGTCGGAAATGCGACAGCAAACACCACACTACGATTCATCATGCGTTCAAACAATCGCCAAAACTATCGAAACCAGACACTTCAAGCAATACTAACAGCCAGAAAATCCACGCTAATTCTGTGTCAACCGACCTTCAATCAACTAGCGGCAACGTACTTCTCAAAACGGCGATTACTCAAGTCTACTCGGATAAAGCATCGGCCGACGCAACAATCCTATTTGACGAAGGAGCTACAAGATCGTTTATCTCTGAGAAATTAGCCGAACATTTACACCTGACGCCAGACGGACAAACATCGGTCCAAATCTCCACCTTTGGCAATAAGAAATCTGCGCCGAAAAGGCTCAATTACGTAACGTTGACGGTAAAAACAACATGGGGGCCCGATATATCAATATCTACGTTAATTGTTCCTGAAATCTGCAATCCAATTAACAATCATATTTGTCCAGCTGTACTGAATTTACCGCACATCAAAGGACTCCAGCTAGCGCATCCTGCTGTAAACCATAAATATTTGAACATATCTCTTTTGATTGGTGCCGATCATTATTGGTCATTCGTGGGCGACAAAACCATCAAAGGCAACGGGCCGACCGCTGTTTCATCTCGTTTGGGTTACCTACTCTCTGGACCAACGTCACGTGATGCGTCATTCCCAACTGACGTCACCAGCTTTCACGTGAACGCATATTCACCAACTGACGATCCCGTAACTAAACTCTGGGATTTTGACACCATTGGCATTCGTGAACCTGCCAACACGGACTCTACTGATGACAAGGCAGACGAATTCGAAACGTTTTGCGAACAGAATATCGAACAACGCGACAAACAATACTTTGCCCGACTTCCCTGGAAAGAAAATCACCCGGTATTACCAACAAATAGGCGGATCGTCGAAAAACGAACACGTCATATGGTACGTAAGCTTCCATCCGATTTACTTCCTGTTTACGACCGTATTATAAAGGAGCAAGAACACCGTGGGTTTATTGAACGACTGGACTCCGATAATCCGAATCAAGGGCACTACCTTCCTCACCATGCCGTCAAAAAGGACTCCCCCACTACACCAATTAGGATTGTCTATGATTGCAGCTGCAATACTTGTCAAACTCCGAGTCTTAACGACTGTATCGATAAGGGTCCCATGTTACTTAATGATTTAGCAGGTATATTGCTAAGATTCCGTACGCATCCGATAGCCTTGGTCAGTGATTTGGAGAAAGCATTTTTACACGTGGCTCTTCATGAAGAGGACAGAGAATTTACAAAGTTTCTATGGCTTTCGGATCCGACCGACACAGAAAGTGACTTTATTGTCTTCCGTTTCTCATCTGTTCTTTTTGGATCAGTCGCCAGCCCCGCCATTTTAAATGCTGTTATTCGAAAACACCTACAAATGTTTGACACTAACACCGCCAGGGATCTACGCGAAAATATATATGTCGACAACGTTCTAAGTGGTGCAAAGAATGACGTCGATGCTATTTCGTACTACAACGACGCCAACGATTTGACTACTTCCGCTGGGTTCAATCTCCGTTCGTGGTCAACAAACAGTTCTCTATTGCAAGACATCGCTAGGAAGGACGGAGTTTTACTCGATGACAATAACCCATCATTACTTGGTATGAAGTGGAATACAAATACAGATACTATCGGCTACAAATCGTACGAACACCAACCTACCGAGAAGATAACTAAACGAGAAATTGTTAGACGTACGAATTGTTTGTTTGATCCACTCGGACTATTAAATCCGGTTCATGTAAAAGCCAAAATATTTATACAGACATTATGGAAGGAGAATCTTGAATGGGATAAAGAACTGCCGACACATTTAACGAACACTTGGTCGAAAATTGAAACGGACTTACGAAATGCATCCAATATCACCGTTCCACGCCTGTACACTAACGCCGAGGAAACGAACTCTTATAAACTCGTATGCTTTGTGGACAGCAGCACTAAAGCGTATGGTGCATCTGTCTATCTTGTATCAAACACATCGGCAAATCTAGTCATGGCCAAATCCCGAGTTGCACCAGTGAAAGACATCACCCTACCACGACTGGAACTTATGGCAGCTGTGTTAGGAACAAGACTTACAAAATTCGTTGAAAACCAACTATCTGCACGCCTTCATATTGAGGAGAAAATTCTCTTCTCGGACAGTCAAATTGTATTAAGCTGGATTAACAGCAAAGCTAAATTACCGGCATTCGTCAGACATCGCATCGAGGAAATTAAATCGTTTTCATTCAGGGACTATCGATACATTCCAACAACTCAAAACCCCGCCGATCTTTTGACAAGAGGAATAACTACAGAGCAGCTCAACAATTCTAAACTTTGGTGGCATGGCCCGAAATGCGTACATAACAACGTTCTGAATAAGGAAACCCCAACATGTACAACTGATGAACAGATCGAGCTTCACGATTCTACTGAAAACGCTGACAAAGTCAACACTGACATCATCGGTCAAACCAATGCTGGTTTGGACACTGTCAGTACTACCGGCATTGGTCAAATTGTTGATATAAATCGATACAACTCTTTACAAAAGTTAAATCGTATTACCGCGCTTGTTTTAAGGTTCGTCGATAATATCAAAAAACCTGCACAATCTCGAAATCTGAATGAGTTAGCAGCGAACGAAATCGCGCAGGCACAATCAAAATGGGTAGTATATGTACAGAAGACGCGTTATCAAAAAGAACGTGAATTCCTACAAGTTGAAAATAACAAAGCCTCGCCTTTAATTCGACAACTTCGTTTATTTATTGATAAACAACACGTCATCCGCTGTGGTGGTCGTCTACACAATGCGCCCATTGGAGACAATGCTAAGTTTCCAATTTTAATACCTCCTGATCACCAGTTTACGAATTTACTAGTTCGTGATGCCCATGAAAGATCACTACATTCCGGACTACAAAGTACTGTCACGTTATTACGTCAAACATACTGGATTACAAGGATTAGAGCTACCGTCAAGGCGTTACTACGGAAATGTGTAATATGCAAACGTGTTACCGGACGTTCTTACATGAAACCAATCACCGCCCCTCTGCCTAACTATCGCACCCAGAAATCTGAACCCTTTCAGGTTTGTGGCATTGATTTCACTGGTGAACTTTACGTTAAACGGGAAAATGGCGGCGAGAGAAAATGTTACATATGTCTCTTCACGTGTGCTAATACCAGAGCAATACACTTGGAATTGGTTCAAGATTTATCAACCGATAGTTTTCTCCGCGCTTTTCGACGTTTTGCGGCGCGCAGATCTCTGCCTACACGAATCGTTTCCGACAACGCCACGACCTACTTATCCGCCGCTAAGGAAATCAACGATCTGTTCAACGACCCGCAAGTAAAAGCCTTCCTTGCAAACCATCACATTCAGTGGACATTCATTCCAAAACGCGCTCCTTGGTGGGGAGGTTTCTATGAACGCATGATTGGTATGACAAAGAACACGTTAAAGAAAGTACTTCGTCGCGCATTCGTCACAATGGATGAAATGAATACTATATTGTGCGAAATAGAAACAACAATAAACAACCGTCCGATAACTTATGTTTATGGTGACGACGCAGAGGCGACTCCCCTCACCCCAGCTCACTTACTCCATGGCCGTACGTTGAACACATTGCCACATGTAACTATCGACATGGAGGAACTCATCGATCCGACGTACGAAACAAAGGAAACTCTCCATAAACGTGCCACGAAGCTCAGTGAAACTATGGATCGACTTTGGAAAAAATGGGAGTTAGAATATTTATCAGCACTCCGAGAACGACATGAACGACAAAAAACCGGGAAATTAACAAACGCGATCAAGTCTGGAGACGTTGTACTTGTACATTCAGACAACAAGAAACGTACGTTATGGGATTTAGCCGTGGTCGAGTCTCTTATAACAGGAAACGACGGTATAACTCGCGCTGCAAATATCAGAACGCGTAACGGTAAAACAAATCGTCCTATTGTGAAACTATATCCTATTGAAGTCTCTACGGATAATATGCAATGCTTGGACACTGATAATATACAAATCTTGGACACTGATAACAATAGACATATTAACGATTCTAATGACACACGTACTGCTAATGTTATTTCTAATCGGCCTCCACGGCGTGAGGCGAACATCAGAGCCCGACAAAGAATTAGGGATTGGATTAATGACTGGTCAGGTCCTACTTCTTAAATCGAACATTTTGATGACTTGATTTGTGCTAGTTACCGTTTAATTTTAAATTGTTTAGTTCGTATTCTTTTTGTGAACATCAACGTTGTTATTCTATTATTCGCTTATATTTTTTATGTTTTATTCGATTTTCTAGTGATTTGTTCGTTACTACAATGCATGTACATGTAGTATTTATTTCTGCCGCCGGGAGTAATGTGGAGACTGTTAGTCTGACCTAATTAGACACCCACTGCTGTTGCCACACCCACAGTTATTTCAACCAATCACATCCCGGTGTTATTATTAGTAGTTTGTTTGTTGTTTCATTGTAACTTACATGTAATCGAGTGAAGTGAATAAACAGTTGAGTTATTGTTACCGCACGGTGAACTTGTCTTCTCGATCTCTCTCCGGGTTTCTACCCACAACCGACTCAACTCACGTGCCCATGCGCACATATATAGACGTACTGTATCTGTTGAAATTGCCTCCCTACCTATAAATATAGACGTACTGTATCTGTTGTCACTCCCTCCCTACCTATAAATATGGACGCACTGTGTTTGTTGACACTCCCTCCCTACCTATAAATATAGACGTACCGTATCTGTTGACACTCCCTCCCTACCTGTAAATATAGACGTACTATATCTGTTGACACTCCCTCCCTACCTATAAATATAGACGTCCTGTATCTGTTGACACTCCCTCCCTACCTATAAATATGGACGCACTGTGTTTGTTGACACTACCTCCCTACCTATAAATATGGACGTACTGTATCTGTTGACACTCCCTCCCTACCTATAAATATAAACGTACTGTATTTGTTGACACTCCTTGGCCACCTATATATATAGACGTACTGTATTTGTTGACACTCCCTCCCTACCTATAAATATGGACGAACTGTATCTGTTGACACTCCTTGCCTACCTATAAATATGGACGTACTGTATCTGTTGACACTCCCTCCCTACCTATAAATATAGACGTACTGTATTTGTTTACATTCCCTCCCTACCTATAAATATAGACGTACTGTATCTGTTGACACTGCCTCCCTACCTATAAATATAGACGTACTGTATTTGTTTACATTCCCTCCCTACCTATAAATATAGACGTACTGTATCTGTTGACACTGCCTCCCTACCTATAAATATAGACGTACTGTATCTGTTGACACTCCCTCCCTACCTATAAATAAGGACGTACTGTATCTGTTGACACTCCTTGCCTATCTATAAATATAGACGTACCGTATCTGTTGACACTCCCTCCCTACCTGTAAATATAGACGTACTATATCTGTTGACACTCCCTCCCTACCTAAAAATATAGACGTACTGTATCTGTTGACACTCCCTCCCTACCTATAAATATGGACGCACTGTGTTTGTTGACACTACCTCCCTACCTATAAATATGGACGTACTGTATCTGTTGACACTCCCTCCCTACCTATAAATATGGACGTACTGTATCTGTTGACACTCCTTGCCTACCTACAAATATAGACGTACTGTATCTGCTGTCACTCCCTCCCTACCTATAAATATGGACGCACTGTGTTTGTTGACACTCCCTCCTTACCTATAAATATAGACGTACCGTATCTGTTGACACTCCCTCCCTACCTGTAAATATAGACGTACTGTATTTGTTGACACTCCCTCCCTACCTATAAATGTAGACGTACTGTATCTGATGACTCTCCCTCCCTACCTATAAATATAGACGTACTGTATCTGTTGACACTCCCTCCCTACCTATAAATATGGACGCACCGTGTTTGTTGCCACTACCTCCCTACCTATAAATATGGACGTACTGTATCTGTTGACACTCCCTCCCTACCTATAAATTTAAACGTACTGTATCTGTTGACACTCCCTCCCTCCTTATAAATATGGACGTACTGTATCTGTTGACACTCCCTCCTTACCTATAAATATGGACGCACTGTATCTGTTGACACTCTTTGCCCACCAATAAATATAGACGCACTATATATGTTGACACTCCTTGCCAATCTATAAATATAGACGTACTGTATCTGTTGACACTCCCTCCCTACCTATAAATATAGACGTACTGTATCTGTTGACACTCACTCCCTACTTATAAATATAGACGTACTGTATTTATTGACACTTTTTGTCCACCTATAAATATAGACGTACTGTATTTGTTGACACTCCTTGTCCACCTATAAATATAGACGTACTGTATTTGTTGACACTCCCTCCCTACCTATAAATATAGACGTACTGTATCTGTTGACACTCCCTCCCTACCTATAAATATAGACGTACTGTATCTGATGTCACTCCCTCCCTTCCTATAAATATGGACGCACTGTGTTTGTTGACACTCCCTCCCTACCAATAAATATAGACGTACTGTATCTGTTGACACTCCCTCCCCACCTATAAATATAGACGCACTATATCTGTTGACACTCCCTCCCTACCTATAAATATGGACGTACTGTATCTGTTGACACTCCCTCCCTACCTATAAATATGGACGTACTGTATCTGTTGACACTCCCTGCCTACCGATAAATATAGACGTACTGTATCTGTTGACACTCCCTCCCTACTTATAAATATGGACGTACTGTATCTGTTGACACTCCCTCCTTCCTATAAATATGGATGCACTGTATCTGTTGACACTCTTTGCCCACCAATAAATATAGACGCACTATATATGTTGACACTCCCTCCCTACCTATAAATATGGACGTACTGTATCTGTTGACACTCCCTCCCTACCTATAAATATGGACGTACTGTATCTGTTGACACTCCTTGCCAATCTATAAATATAGACGTACTGTATCTGTTGACACTCCCTCACTACCTATAAATATAGACGTACTGTATCTGTTGACACTCCCTCCCTACCTATAAATATAGACGTACTGTATTTGTTGACACTTTTTGTCCCCTATAAATATAGACGTACTGTATTTGTTGACACTCCTTGTCCACCTATAAATATAGACGTACTGTATTTGTTGACACTCCCTCCCTACCTATAAATATGGACGCACTGTGTTTGTTGACACTCCCTCCCTACCTATAAATATAAACGTACTGTATCTGTTGACACTCCCTCCCTACTTATAAATATGGACGTACTGTATCTGTTGACACTCCCTCCTTACCTATAAATATGGACGCACTGTATCTGTTGACACTCTTTGCCCACCAATAAATATAGACGCACTATATATGTTGACACTCCTTGCCAATCTATAAATATAGACGTACTGTATATGTTGACACTCCCTCCCTACCTATAAATATAGACGTACTGTATCTGTTGACACTCACTCCCTACCTATAAATATAGACGTACTGTATTTATTGACACTTTTTGTCCACCTATAAATATAGACGTACTGTATTTGTTGACACTCCTTGTCCACCTATAAATATAGACGTACTGTATTTGTTGACACTCCCTCCCTACCTAAAAATATGGACGCACTGTGTTTGTTGACACTCCCTCCCTACCTATAAATATAAACGTACTGTATCTGTTGACACTCCCTCCCTACTTATAAATATGGACGTACTGTATCTGTTGACACTCCCTCCTTACCTATAAATATGGACGCACTGTATCTGTTGACACTCTTTGCCCACCAATAAATATAGACGCACTATATATGTTGACACTCCTTGCCAATCTATAAATATAGACGTACTGTATATGTTGACACTCCCTCCCTACCTATAAATATAGACGTACTGTATCTGTTGACACTCACTCCCTACCTATAAATATAGACGTACTGTATTTATTGACACTTTTTGTCCACCTATAAATATAGACGTACTGTATTTGTTGACACTCCTTGTCCACCTATAAATATAGACGTACTGTATTTGTTGACACTCCCTCCCTACCTATAAATATAGACGTACTGTATCTGTTGACACTCCCTCCCTACCTATAAATATAGACGTACTGTATCTGATGTCACTCCCTCCCTTCCTATAAATATGGACGCACTGTGTTTGTTGACACTCCCTCCCTACCAATAAATATAGACGTACTGTATCTGTTGACACTCCCTCCCCACCTATAAATATAGACGCACTATATCTGTTGACACTCCCTCCCTACCTATAAATATGGACGTACTGTATCTGTTGACACTCCCTCCCTACCTATAAATATGGACGTACTGTATCTGTTGACACTCCCTGCCTACCGATAAATATAGACGTACTGTATCTGTTGACACTCCCTCCCTACTTATAAATATGGACGTACTGTATCTGTTGACACTCCCTCCTTACCTATAAATATGGATGCACTGTATCTGTTGACACTCTTTGCCCACCAATAAATATAGACGCACTATATATGTTGACACTCCCTCCCTACCTATAAATATGGACGTACTGTATCTGTTGACACTCCCTCCCTACCTATAAATATGGACGTACTGTATCTGTTGACACTCCTTGCCAATCTATAAATATAGACGTACTGTATCTGTTGACACTCCCTCACTACCTATAAATATAGACGTACTGTATCTGTTGACACTCCCTCCCTACCTATAAATATAGACGTACTGTATTTGTTGACACTTTTTGTCCCCTATAAATATAGACATACTGTATTTGTTGACACTCCTTGTCCACCTATAAATATAGACGTACTGTATTTGTTGACACTCCCTCCCTACCTATAAATATGGACGCACTGTGTTTGTTGACACTCCCTCCCTACCTATAAATATAAACGTACTGTATCTGTTGACACTCCCTCCCTACTGATAAATATGGACGTACTGTATCTGTTGACACTCCCTCCTTACCTATAAATATGGACGCACTGTATCTGTTGACACTCTTTGCCCACCAATAAATATAGACGCACTATATATGTTGACACTCCTTGCCAATCTATAAATATAGACGTACTGTATCTGTTGACACTCCCTCCCTACCTATAAATATAGACGTACTGTATCTGTTGACACTCCCTCCCTACCTATAAATATAGACGTACTGTATCTGTTGTCACTCCCTCCCTACCTATAAATATGGACGCACTGTGTTTGTTGACACTCCCTCCCTACCAATAAATATAGACGTACTGTATCTGTTGACACTCCCTCCCCACCTATAAATATAGACGCACTATATCTGTTGACACTCCCTCCCTACCTATAAATATGGACGTACTGTATCTGTTGACACTCCCTCCCTACCTATAAATATGGACGTACTGTATCTGTTGACACTCCCTGCCTACCGATAAATATAGACGTACTGTATCTGTTGACACTACCTCCTTACCTATAAATATGGATGCACTGTATCTGTTGACACTCTTTGCCCACCAATAAATATAGACGCACTATATATGTTGACACTCCCTCCCTACCTATAAATATGGACGTACTGTATCTGTTGACACTCCCTCCCTACCTATAAATATGGACGTACTGTATCTGTTGACACTCCTTGCCAATCTATAAATATAGACGTACTGTATCTGTTGACACTCCCTCACTACCTATAAATATAGACGTACTGTATCTGTTGACACTCCCTCCCTACCTATAAATATAGACGTACTGTATTTGTTGACACTTTTTGTCCCCTATAAATATAGACGTACTGTATTTGTTGACACTCCTTGTCCACCTATAAATATAGACGTACTGTGTTTGTTGACACTCCCTCACTACCTAAAAATATGGACGCACTGTGTTTGTTGACACTCCCTCCCTACCTATAAATATAGACGTACCGTATCTGTTGACACTCCCTCCCTACCTGTAAATATAGACGTACTGTATTTGTTGACACTCCCTCCCTACCTATAAATATAGACGTGCTGTATCTGATGACACTCCTTGCCAATCTATAAATATAGACGTACTGTATCTGTTGACACTCCCTCACTACCTATAAATATAGACGTACTGTATCTGTTGACACTCCCTCCCTACCTATAAATATGGACGTACTGTATCTGTTGACACTCCTTGCCAATCTATAAATATAGACGTACTGTATCTGTTGACACTCCCTCACTACCTATAAATATAGACGTACTGTATCTGTTGACACTCCCTCCCTACCTATAAATATGGACGTACTGTATCTGTTGACACTCCTTGCCAATCTATAAATATAGACGTACTGTATCTGTTGACACTCCCTCACTACCTATAAATATAGACGTACTGTATCTGTTGACACTCCCTCCCTACCTATAAATATAGACGTACTGTATTTGTTGACACTTTTTGTCCCCTATAAATATAGACGTACTGTATTTGTTGACACTCCTTGTCCACCTATAAATATAGACGTACTGTATTTGTTGACACTCCCTCCCTACCTATAAATATGGACGCACTGTGTTTGTTGACACTCCCTCCCTACCTATAAATATAAACGTACTGTATCTGTTGACACTCCCTCCCTACTGATAAATATGGACGTACTGTATCTGTTGACACTCCCTCCTTACCTATAAATATGGACGCACTGTATCTGTTGACACTCTTTGCCCACCAATAAATATAGACGCACTATATATGTTGACACTCCTTGCCAATCTATAAATATAGACGTACTGTATCTGTTGACACTCCCTCCCTACCTATAAATATAGACGTACTGTATCTGTTGACACTCACTCCCTACCTATAAATATAGACGTACTGTATTTATTGACACTTTTTGTCCACCTATAAATATAGACGTACTGTATTTGTTGACACTCCTTGTCCACCTATAAATATAGACGTACTGTATTTGTTGACACTCCCTCCCTACCTATAAATATAGACGTACTGAATCTGTTGACACTCCCTCCCTACCTATAAATATAGACGTACTGTATCTGTTGTCACTCCCTCCCTACCTATAAATATGGACGCACTGTGTTTGTTGACACTCCCTCCCTACCAATAAATATAGACGTACTGTATCTGTTGACACTCCCTCCCCACCTATAAATATAGACGCACTATATCTGTTGACACTCCCTCCCTACCTATAAATATGGACGTACTGTATCTGTTGACACTCCCTCCCTACCTATAAATATGGACGTACTGTATCTGTTGACACTCCCTGCCTACCGATAAATATAGACGTACTGTATCTGTTGACACTACCTCCTTACCTATAAATATGGATGCACTGTATCTGTTGACACTCTTTGCCCACCAATAAATATAGACGCACTATATATGTTGACACTCCCTCCCTACCTATAAATATGGACGTACTGTATCTGTTGACACTCCCTCCCTACCTATAAATATGGACGTACTGTATCTGTTGACACTCCTTGCCAATCTATAAATATAGACGTACTGTATCTGTTGACACTCCCTCACTACCTATAAATATAGACGTACTGTATCTGTTGACACTCCCTCCCTACCTATAAATATAGACGTACTGTATTTGTTGACACTTTTTGTCCCCTATAAATATAGACGTACTGTATTTGTTGACACTCCTTGTCCACCTATAAATATAGACGTACTGTGTTTGTTGACACTCCCTCACTACCTAAAAATATGGACGCACTGTGTTTGTTGACACTCCCTCCCTACCTATAAATATAGACGTACCGTATCTGTTGACACTCCCTCCCTACCTGTAAATATAGACGTACTGTATTTGTTGACACTCCCTCCCTACCTATAAATATAGACGTGCTGTATCTGATGACACTCCCTCCCTACCTATAAATATAGACGTACTGTATCTGTTGACACTCCCTCCCTACCTATAAATATGGACGCACCGTGTTTGTTGCCACTACCACCCTACCTATAAATATGGACGTACTGTATCTGTTGACACTCCCTCCCTACCTATAAATATAAACGTACTGTATCTGTTGACACTCCCTCCCTACTTATAAATATGGACGTACTGTATCTGTTGACACTCCCTCCTTACCTATAAATATGGACGCACTGTATCTGTTGACACTCTTTGCCCACCAATAAATATAGACGCACTATATATGTTGACACTCCCTCCCTACCTATAAATATGGACGTACTGTATCTGTTGACACTCCCTTCCTACCTATAAATATGGACGTACTGTATCTGTTGACACTCCTTGCCAATCTATAAATATAGACGTACTGTAACTGTTGACACTCCCTCCCTACCTATAAATATGGACGTACTGTATCTGTTGACACTCCCTCCCTACCTATAAATATGGACGTACTGTATCTGTTGACACTCCCTGCCTACCGATAAATATAGACGTACTGTATCTGTTGACACTCCCTCCCTACTTATAAATATGGACGTACTGTATCTGTTGACACTCCTTGCCCACCAATAAATATAGACGCACTATATATGTTGACACTCCCTCCCTACCTATAAATATGGACGTACTGTATCTGTTGACACTCCCTCCCTACCTATAAATATGGACGTACTGTATCTGTTGACACTCACTCCCTACCTATAAATATAGACGTACTGTATTTATTGACACTTTTTGTCCACCTATAAATATAGACGTACTGTATTTGTTGACACTCCTTGTCCACCTATAAATATAGACGTACTGTATTTGTTGACACTCCCTCCCTACCTATAAATATAGACGTACTGAATCTGTTGACACTCCCTCCCTACCTATAAATATAGACGTACTGTATCTGTTGTCACTCCCTCCCTACCTATAAATATGGACGCACTGTGTTTGTTGACACTCCCTCCCTACCAATAAATATAGACGTACTGTATCTGTTGACACTCCCTCCCCACCTATAAATACAGACGCACTATATCTGTTGACACTCCCTCCCTACCTATAAATATGGACGTACTGTATCTGTTGACACTCCCTCCCTACCTATAAATATGGACGTACTGTATCTGTTGACACTCCCTGCCTACCGATAAATATAGACGTACTGTATCTGTTGACACTACCTCCTTACCTATAAATATGGATGCACTGTATCTGTTGACACTCTTTGCCCACCAATAAATATAGACGCACTATATATGTTGACACTCCCTCCCTACCTATAAATATGGACGTACTGTATCTGTTGACACTCCCTCCCTACCTATAAATATGGACGTACTGTATCTGTTGACACTCCTTGCCAATCTATAAATATAGACGTACTGTATCTGTTGACACTCCCTCACTACCTATAAATATAGACGTACTGTATCTGTTGACACTCCCTCCCTACCTATAAATATAGACGTACTGTATTTGTTGACACTTTTTGTCCCCTATAAATATGGACGCACTGTGTTTGTTGACACTCCCTCCCTACCTATAAATATAGACGTACCGTATCTGTTGACACTCCCTCCCTACCTGTAAATATAGACGTACTGTATTTGTTGACACTCCCTCCCTACCTATAAATATAGACGTGCTGTATCTGATGACACTCCCTCCCTACCTATAAATATAGACGTACTGTATCTGTTGACACTCCCTCCCTACCTATAAATATGGACGCACCGTGTTTGTTGCCACTACCACCCTACCTATAAATATGGACGTACTGTATCTGTTGACACTCCCTCCCTACCTATAAATATAAACGTACTGTATCTGTTGACACTCCCTCCCTACTTATAAATATGGACGTACTGTATCTGTTGACACTCCCTCCTTACCTATAAATATGGACGTACTGTATCTGTTGACACTCCCTCCTTACCTATAAATATAGACGCACTATATATGTTGACACTCCCTCCCTACCTATAAATATGGACGTACTGTATCTGTTGACACTCCCTTCCTACCTATAAATATGGACGTACTGTATCTGTTGACACTCCTTGCCAATCTATAAATATAGACGTACTGTAACTGTTGACACTCCCTCCCTACCTATAAATATGGACGTACTGTATCTGTTGACACTCCCTCCCTACCTATAAATATGGACGTACTGTATCTGTTGACACTCCCTGCCTACCGATAAATATAGACGTACTGTATCTGTTGACACTCCCTCCCTACTTATAAATATGGACGTACTGTATCTGTTGACACTCCTTGCCCACCAATAAATATAGACGCACTATATATGTTGACACTCCCTCCCTACCTATAAATATGGACGTACTGTATCTGTTGACACTCCCTCCCTACCTATAAATATGGACGTACTGTATCTGTTGACACTCCTTGCCAATCTATAAATATAGACGTACTGTATCTGTTGACACTCCCTCACTACCTATAAATATAGACGTACTGTATCTGTTGACACTCCGTCCCTACCTATAAATATAGACGTACTGTATTTGTTGACACTTTTTGTCCCCTATAAATATAGACGTACTGTATTTGTTGACACTCCTTGTCCACCTATAAATATAGACGTACTGTATTTGTTGACACTCCCTCCCTACCTATAAATATGGACGCACTGTGTTTGTTGACACTCCCTCCCTACCTATAAATATAAACGTACTGTATCTGTTGACACTCCCTCCCTACTTATAAATATGGACGTACTGTATCTGTTGACACTCCCTCCTTACCTATAAATATGGACGCACTGTATCTGTTGACACTCTTTGCCCACCAATAAATATAGACGCACTATATATGTTGACACTCCTTGCCAATCTATAAATATAGACGTACTGTATCTGTTGACACTCCCTCCCTACCTATAAATATAGACGTACTGTATCTGTTGACACTCACTCCCTACCTATAAATATAGACGTACTGTATTTATTGACACTTTTTGTCCACCTATAAATATAGACGTACTGTATTTGTTGACACTCCTTGTCCACCTATAAATATAGACGTACTGTATTTGTTGACACTCCCTCCCTACCTATAAATATAGACGTACTGTATCTGTTGACACACCCTCCCTACCTATAAATATAGACGTACTGTATCTGTTGTCACTCCCTCCCTACCTATAAATATGGACGCACTGTGTTTGTTGACACTCCCTCCCTACCAATAAATATAGACGTACTGTATCTGTTGACACTCCCTCCCCACCTATAAATATAGACGCACTATATCTGTTGACACTCCCTCCCTACCTATAAATATGGACGTACTGTATTTGTTGACACTCCCTCCCTACCTATAAATATAGACGTAATGTATCTGTTGACACTCCATCCCTACCTATAAATATAGACGTACTGTATTTGTTGACACTCCCTCCCAACTTATTAATATGGAAGTACTGTATTTGTTGACACACCTTCCCTACCTATAAATATAGACGTACTGTATCTGTTGACACTCCTTGCCTACCTATAAATATGGACGTACTGAATCTTTTGACACTCCCTCCCTACCTATAAATATGGACGTACTGTATCTGTTGACACTGCCTCCCTACCTATCAATATAGACGTACTGTATCTGTTTACACTCCCCCTCTACCTATAAATATGGACGCACTGTGTTTGTTGACACTCCCTCCCTACCTATAAATATAGACGTACTGTATCTGTTGGCACTCCCTCCCTCCCTACCTATAAATATAGACGTACTGTATCTGTTGACACTCCCTCCCTACCTATAAATATAGACGTACTGTATTTGTTGACACTCCCTCCCAACTTATTGATATGGAAGTACTGTATTTGTTGACACTCCCTCCCTTCCTATAAATATGGACGCACTGTGTTTGTTGACACTACCTCCCTACCTATAAATATGGACGTACTGTATCTGTCGACACTGCCTCCCTACTTATAAATATGGACGTACTGTATCTGTTGACACTCCCTCCTTACCTATAAATATGGATGCACTGTATCTGTTGACACTCTTTGCCCACCAATAAATATAGACGCACTATATATGTTGACACTCCCTCCCTACCTATAAATATGGACGTACTGTATCTGTTGACACTCCCTCCCTACCTATAAATATGGACGTACTGTATCTGTTGACACTCCTTGCCAATCTATAAATATAGACGTACTGTATCTGTTGACACTCCCTCCCTACCTATAAATATATACGTACTGTATCTGCTGACACTCCCTCCCTACCTATAAATATAGACGTACTGTATTTGTTGACACTTTTTGTCCACCTATAAATATAGACGTACTGTATTTGTTGACACTATCTCCCTACCTATAAATATGGACGTACTGTATCTGTTGACACTCCTTGCCTACCTATAAATATGGACGTACTGTATCTGTTGACACTCCCTCCCTACCTATAAATATAGACGTACTGTATTTGTTTACACTCCCTCCCTATCTATAAATATAGACGTACTGTATCTGTTGAAATTGCCTCCCTACCTATAAATATAGACGTACTGTATCTGTTGTCACTCCCTCCCTACCTATAAATATGGACGCACTGTGTTTGTTGACACTCCCTCCCTACCTATAAATATAGGCGTACCGTATCTGTTGACACTCCCTCCCTACCTGTAAATATAGACGTACTATATCTGTTGACACTCCCTCCCTACCTATAAATATAGACGTCCTGTATCTGTTGACACTCCCTCCCTACCTATAAATATGGACGCACTGTGTTTGTTGACACTACCTCCCTACCTATAAATATGGACGTACTGTATCTGTTGACACTCCCTCCCTACCTATAAATATAAACGTACTGTATTTGTTGACACTCCTTGGCCACCTATAAATATAGACGTACTGTATTTGTTGAAACTCCCTCCCTACCTATAAATATGGACGAACTGTATCTGTTGACACTCCTTGCCTACCTATAAATATGGACGTACTGTATCTGTTGACACTCCCTCCCTACCTATAAATATAGACGTACTGTATTTGTTTACACTCCCTCCCTACCTATAAATATAGACGTACTGTATCTGTTGACACTGCCTCCCTACCTATAAATATAGACGTACTGTATCTGTTGGCACTCCCTCCCTACCTATAAATATAGACGTACTGTATTTGTTGACACTTTTTGTCCACCTATAAATATAGACGTACTGTATTTGTTGACACTATCTCCCTACCTATAAATATGGACGTACTGTATCTGTTGACACTCCTTGCCTACCTATAAATATGGACGTACTGTATCTGTTGACACTCCCTCCCTACCTATAAATATAGACGTACTGTATTTGTTTACACTCCCTCCCTACCTATAAATATAGACGTACTGTATCTGTTGAAATTGCCTCCCTACCTATAAATATAGACGTACTGTATCTGTTGTCACTCCCTCCCTACCTATAAATATGGACGCACTGTGTTTGTTGACACTCCCTCCCTACCTATAAATATAGACGTACCGTATCTGTTGACACTCCCTCCCTACCTGTAAATATAGACGTACTATATCTGTTGACACTCCCTCCCTACCTATAAATATAGACGTCCTGTATCTGTTGACACTCCCTCCCTACCTATAAATATGGACGCACTGTGTTTGTTGACACTACCTCCCTACCTATAAATATGGACGTACTGTATCTGTTGACACTCCCTCCCTACCTATAAATATAAACGTACTGTATTTGTTGACACTCCTTGGCCACCTATAAATATAGACGTACTGTATTTGTTGAAACTCCCTCCCTACCTATAAATATGGACGAACTGTATCTGTTGACACTCCTTGCCTACCTATAAATATGGACGTACTGTATCTGTTGACACTCCCTCCCTATCTATAAATATTGACGTACTGTATTTGTTTACACTCCCTCCCTACCTATAAATATAGACGTACTGTATCTGTTGACACTGCCTTCCTACCTATAAATATAGACGTACTGTATCTGTTGACACTCCCTCCCTACCTATAAATATGGACGTACTGTATCTGTTGACACTCCTTGCCTACCTATAAATATAGACGTACCGTATCTGTTGACACTCCCTCCCTACCTGTAAATATAGACGTACTATATCTGTTGACACTCCCTCCCTACCTATAAATATAGACGTACTGTATCTGTTGACACTCCCTCCCTACCTATAAATATGGACGCACTGTGTTTGTTGACACTACCTCCCTACCTATAAATATGGACGTACTGTATCTGTTGACACTCCCTCCCTACCTATAAATATGGACATACTGTATCTGTTGACACTCCTTGCCTACCTACAAATATAGACGTACTGTATCTGCTGTCACTCCCTCCCTACCTATAAATATGGACGCACTGTGTTTGTTGACACTCCCTCCTTACCTATAAATATAGACGTACCGTATCTGTTGACACTCCCTCCCTACCTGTAAATATAGACGTACTGTATTTGTTGACACTCCCTCCCTACCTATAAATATAGACGTACTGTATCTGATGACTCTCCCTCCCAACCTATGAATATAGACGTACTGTATCTGTTGACACTCCTTCCCTACCTATAAATATGGACGCACCGTGTTTGTTGCCACTACCTCCCTACCTATAAATATGGACGTACTGTATCTGTTGACACTCCCTCCCTACCTATAAATATAAACGTACTGTATCTGTTGACACTCCCTCCCTCCTTATAAATATGGACGTACTGTATCTGTTGACACTCCCTCCTTACCTATAAATATGGACGCACTGTATCTGTTGACACTCTTTGCCCACCAATAAATATAGACGCACTATATATGTTGACACTCCTTGCCAATCTATAAATATAGACGTACTGTATCTGTTGACACTCCCTCCCTACCTATAAATATAGACGTACTGTATCTGTTGACACTCACTCCCTACCTATAAATATAGACGTACTGTATTTATTGACACTTTTTGTCCACCTATAAATATAGACGTACTGTATTTGTTGACACTCGTTGTCCACCTATAAATATAGACGTACTGTATTTGTTGACACTCCCTCCCTACCTATAAATATAGACGTACTGTATCTGTTGACACTCCCTCCCTACCTATAAATATAGACGTACTGTATCTGTTGTCACTCCCTCCCTTCCTATAAATATGGACGCACTGTGTCTTGTTGACACTCCCTCCCTACCAATAAATATAGACGTACTGTATCTGTTGACACTCCCTCCCCACCTATAAATATAGACGCACTATATCTGTTGACACTCCCTCCCTACCTATAAATATGGACGTACTGTATCTGTTGACACTCCCTCCCTACCTATAAATATGGACGTACTGTATCTGTTGACACTCCCTGCCTACCGATAAATATAGACGTACTGTATCTGTTGACACTCCCTCCCTACTTATAAATATGGACGTACTGTATCTGTTGACACTCCCTCCTTACCTATAAATATGGATGCACTGTATCTGTTGACACTCTTTGCCCACCAATAAATATAGACGCACTATATATGTTGACACTCCCTCCCTACCTATAAATATGGACGTACTGTATCTGTTGACACTCCCTCCCTACCTATAAATATGGACGTACTGTATCTGTTGACACTCCCTCCCTACCTATAAATATGGACGTACTGTATCTGTTGACACTCCTTGCCAATCTATAAATATAGACGTACTGTATCTGTTGACACTCCCTCACTACCTATAAATATAGACGTACTGTATCTGTTGACACTCCCTCCCTACCTATAAATATAGACGTACTGTATTTGTTGACACTCCCTCCCTACCTATAAATATAGACGTACTGTATATGTTTACACTCCCTTTCTACCTATAAATATAGACGTACTGTATCTGTTGACACTCCCTCCCTACCTATAAATATAAACGTACTGTATTTGTTGACACTCCTTGGCCACCTATAAATATAGACGTACTGTATTTGTTGAAACTCCCTCCCTACCTATAAATATGGACGAACTGTATCTGTTGACACTCCTTGCCTACCTATAAATATGGACGTACTGTATCTGTTGACACTCCCTCCCTATCTATAAATATTGACGTACTGTATTTGTTTACACTCCCTCCCTACCTATAAATATAGACGTACTGTATCTGTTGACACTGCCTCCCTACCTATAAATATAGACGTACTGTATCTGTTGGCACTCCCTCCCTACCTATAAATATAGACGTACTGTATCTGTTGACACTCCCTCCCTACCTATAAATATGGACGTACTGTATCTGTTGACACTCCTTGCCTACCTATAAATATAGACGTACCGTATCTGTTGACACTCCCTCCCTACCTGTAAATATAGACGTACTATATCTGTTGACACTCCCTCCCTACCTATAAATATAGACGTACTGTATCTGTTGACACTCCCTCCCTACCTATAAATATGGACGCACTGTGTTTGTTGACACTACCTCCCTACCTATAAATATGGACGTACTGTATCTGTTGACACTCCCTCCCTACCTATAAATATGGACATACTGTATCTGTTGACACTCCTTGCCTACCTAGAAATATAGACGTACTGTATCTGCTGTCACTCCCTCCCTACCTATAAATATGGACGCACTGTGTTTGTTGACACTCCCTCCTTACCTATAAATATAGACGTACCGTATCTGTTGACACTCCCTCCCTACCTGTAAATATAGACGTACTGTATTTGTTGACACTCCCTCCCTACCTATAAATATAGACGTACTGTATCTGATGACTCTCCCTCCCTACCTATAAATATAGACGTACTGTATCTGTTGACACTCCTTCCCTACCTATAAATATGGACGCACCGTGTTTGTTGCCACTACCTCCCTACCTATAAATATGGACGTACTGTATCTGTTGACACTCCCTCCCTACCTATAAATATAAACGTACTGTATCTGTTGACACTCCCTCCCTCCTTATAAATATGGACGTACTGTATCTGTTGACACTCCCTCCTTACCTATAAATATGGACGCACTGTATCTGTTGACACTCTTTGCCCACCAATAAATATAGACGCACTATATATGTTGACACTCCTTGCCAATCTATAAATATAGACGTACTGTATCTGTTGACACTCCCTCCCTACCTATAAATATAGACGTACTGTATCTGTTGACACTCACTCCCTACCTATAAATATAGACGTACTGTATTTATTGACACTTTTTGTCCACCTATAAATATAGACGTACTGTATTTGTTGACACTCCTTGTCCACCTATAAATATAGACGTACTGTATTTGTTGACACTCCCTCCCTACCTATAAATATAGACGTACTGTATCTGTTGACACTCCCTCCCTACCTATAAATATAGACGTACTGTATCTGTTGTCACTCCCTCCCTTCCTATAAATATGGACGCACTGTGTTTTGTTGACACTCCCTCCCTACCAATAAATATAGACGTACTGTATCTGTTGACACTCCCTCCCCACCTATAAATATAGACGCACTATATCTGTTGACACTCCCTCCCTACCTATAAATATGGACGTACTGTATCTGTTGACACTCCCTCCCTACCTATAAATATGGACGTACTGTATCTGTTGACACTCCCTGCCTACCGATAAATATAGACGTACTGTATCTGTTGACACTCCCTCCCTACTTATAAATATGGACGTACTGTATCTGTTGACACTCCCTCCTTACCTATAAATATGGATGCACTGTATCTGTTGACACTCTTTGCCCACCAATAAATATAGACGCACTATATATGTTGACACTCCCTCCCTACCTATAAATATGGACGTACTGTATCTGTTGACACTCCCTCCCTACCTATAAATATGGACGTACTGTATCTGTTGACACTCCCTCCCTACCTATAAATATGGACGTACTGTATCTGTTGACACTCCTTGCCAATCTATAAATATAGACGTACTGTATCTGTTGACACTCCCTCCCTACCTATAAATATAGACGTACTGTATTTGTTGACACTTTTTGTCCCCTATAAATATAGACGTACTGTATTTGTTGACACTCCTTGTCCACCTATAAATATAGACGTACTGTATTTGTTGACACTCCCTCCCTACCTATAAATATGGACGCACTGTGTTTGTTGACACTCCCTCCCTACCTATAAATATAAACGTACTGTATCTGTTGACACTCCCTCCCTACTTATAAATATGGACGTACTGTATCTGTTGACACTCCCTCCTTACCTATAAATATGGACGCACTGTATCTGTTGACACTCTTTGCCCACCAATAAATATAGACGCACTATATATGTTGACACTCCTTGCCAATCTATAAATATAGACGTACTGTATCTGTTGACACTCCCTCCCTACCTATAAATATAGACGTACTGTATCTGTTGACACTCACTCCCTACCTATAAATATAGACGTACTGTATTTATTGACACTTTTTGTCCACCTATAAATATAGACGTACTGTATTTGTTGACACTCCTTGTCCACCTATAAATACAGACGTACTGTATTTGTTGACACTCCCTCCCTACCTATAAATATAGACGTACTGTATCTGTTGACACTCCCTCCCTACCTATAAATATAGACGTACTGTATCTGTTGTCACTCCCTCCCTACCTATAAATATGGACGCACTGTGTTTGTTGACACTCCCTCCCTACCAATAAATATAGACGTACTGTATCTGTTGACACTCCCTCCCCACCTATAAATATAGACGCACTATATCTGTTGACACTCCCTCCCTACCTATAAATATGGACGTACTGTATCTGTTGACACTCCCTCCCTACCTATAAATATGGACGTACTGTATCTGTTGACACTCCCTGCCTACCGATAAATATAGACGTACTGTATCTGTTGACACTACCTCCTTACCTATAAATATGGATGCACTGTATCTGTTGACACTCTTTACCCACCAATAAATATAGACGCACTATATATGTTGACACTCCCTCCCTACCTATAAATATGGACGTACTGTATCTGTTGACACTCCCTCCCTACCTATAAATATGGACGTACTGTATCTGTTGACACTCCTTGCCAATCTATAAATATAGACGTACTGTATCTGTTGACACTCCCTCACTACCTATAAAAAGAGACGTAGTGTATCTGTTGACACTCCCTCCCTACCTATAAATATAGACGTACTGTATTTATTGACACTTTTTGTCCCCTATAAATATAGACGTACTGTATTTGTTGACACTCCCTCCCTACCTATAAATATAGACGTGCTGTATCTGATGACACTCCCTCCCTACCTATAAATATAGACGTACTGTATCTGTTGACACTCCCTCCCTACCTATAAATATGGACGCACCGTGTTTGTTGCCACTACCTCCCTACCTATAAATATGGACGTACTGTATCTGTTGACACTCCCTCCCTACCTATAAATATAAACGTACTGTATCTGTTGACACTCCCTCCCTACTTATAAATATGGACGTACTGTATCTGTTGACACTCCCTCCTTACCTATAAATATGGACGCACTGTATCTGTTGACACTCTTTGCCCACCAATAAATATAGACGCACTATATATGTTGACACTCCCTCCCTACCTATAAATATGGACGTACTGTATCTGTTGACACTCCCTTCCTACCTATAATGATGGACGTACTGTATCTGTTGACACTCCTTGCCAATCTATAAATATAGACGTACTGTAACTGTTGACACTCCCTCCCTACCTATAAATATGGACGTACTGTATCTGTTGAAACTCCCTCCCTACCTATAAATATGGACGTACTGTATCTGTTGACACTCCCTGCCTACCGATAAATATAGACGTACTGTATCTGTTGACACTCCCTCCCTACTTATAAATATGGACGTACTGTATCTGTTGACACTCCCTCCTTACCTATAAATATGGATGCACTGTATCTGTTGACACTCTTTGCCCACCAATAAATATAGACGCACTATATATGTTGACACTCCCTCCCTACCTATAAATATGGACGTACTGTATCTGTTGACACTCCCTCCCTACCTATAAATATGGACGTACTGTGTCTGTTGACACTCCTTGCCAATCTATAAATATAGACGTACTGTATCTGTTGACACTCCCTCACTACCTATAAATATAGACGTACTGTATCTGTTGACACTCCCTCCCTACCTATAAATATAGACGTACTGTATTTGTTGACACTTTTTGTCCCCTATAAATATAGACGTACTGTATTTGTTGACACTCCTTGTCCACCTATAAATATAGACGTACTGTATTTGTTGACACTCCCTCCCTACCTATAAATATGGACGCACTGTGTATGTTGACACTCCCTCCCTACCTATAAATATAAACGTACTGTATCTGTTGACACTCCCTCCCTACTTATAAATATGGACGTACTGTATCTGTTGACACTCCCTCCTTACCTATAAATATGGACACACTGTATCTGTTGACACTCTTTGCCCACCAATAAATATAGACGCACTATATATGTTGACACTCCTTGCCAATCTATAAATATAGACGTACTGTATCTGTTGACACTCCCTCCCTACCTATAAATATAGACGTACTGTATCTGTTGACACTCACTCCCTACCTATAAATATAGACGTACTGTATTTATTGACACTTTTTGTCCACCTATAAATATAGACGTACTGTATTTGTTGACACTCCTTGTCCACCTATAAATATAGACGTACTGTATTTGTTGACACTCCCTCCCTACCTATAAATATAGACGTACTGTATCTGTTGACACTCCCTCCCTACCTATAAATATAGACGTACTGTATCTGTTGTCACTCCCTCCCTACCTATAAATATGGACGCACTGTGTTTGTTGACACTCCCTCCCTACCAATAAATATAGACGTACTGTATCTGTTGACACTCCCTACCCACCTATAAATATAGACGCACTATATCTGTTGACACTCCCTCCCTACCTATAAATATGGACGTACTGTATCTGTTGACACTCCCTCCCTACCTATAAATATGGACGTACTGTATCTGTTGACACTCCTTGCCAATCTATAAATATAGACGTACTGTATCTGTTGACACTCCCTCACTACCTATAAATATAGACGTACTGTATCTGTTGACACTCCCTCCCTACCTATAAATATAGACGTACTGTATTTGTTGACACTTTTTGTCCCCTATAAATATAGACGTACTGTATTTGTTGACACTCCTTGTCCACCAATAAATATAGACGTACTGTATTTGTTGACACTCCCTCCCTACCTAAAAATATGGACGCACTGTGTTTGTTGACACTCCCTCCCTACCTATAAATATAGACGTACCGTATCTGTTGACACTCCCTCCCTACCTGTAAATATAGACGTCCTGTATTTGTTGACACTCCCTCCCTACCTATAAATATAGACGTGCTGTATCTGATGACACTCCCTCTCTACCTATAAATATAGACGTACTTTATCTGTTGACACTCCCTCCCTACCTATAAATATGGACGCACCGTGTTTGTTGCCACTACCTCCCTACCTATAAATATGGACGTACTGTATCTGTTGACACTCCCTCCCTACCTGTAAATATAAACGTACTGTATCTGTTGACACTCCCTCCCTACTTATAAATATGGACGTACTGTATCTGTTGACACTCCCTCCTTACCTATAAATATGGACGCACTGTATCTGTTGACACTCTTTGCCCACCAATAAATATAGACGCACTATATATGTTGACACTCCCTCCCTACCTATAAATATGGACGTACTGTATCTGTTGACACTCCCTTCCTACCTATAAATATGGACGTACTGTATCTGTTGACACTCCTTGCCAATCTATAAATATAGACGTACTGTAACTGTTGACACTCCCTCCCTACCTATAAATATAGACGTACTGTATCTGTTGACACTCACTCCCTACCTATAAATATAGACGTACTGTATTTATTGACACTTTTTGTCCACCTATAAATATAGACGTACTGTATTTGTTGACACTCCTTGTCCACCTATAAATATAGACGTACTGTATTTGTTGACACTCCCTCCCTACCTATAAATATAGACGTACTGTATCTGTTGACACTCACTCCCTACCTATAAATATAGACGTACTGTATCTGTTGTCACTCCCTCCCTACCTATAAATATGGACGCACTGTGTTTGTTGACACTCCCTCCCTACCTATAAATATAGACGTACTGTATCTGTTGATACTCCCTCCCTACCTATAAATATAAACGTACTGTATCTGTTGACACTCCCTCCCTACTTATAAATATGGACGTACTGTATCTGTTGACACTCCCTCCTTACCTATAAATATGGACGCACTGTATCTGTTGACACTCTTTGCCCACCAATAAATATAGACGCACTATATATGTTGACACTCCCTCCCTACCTATAAATATGGACGTACTGTATCTGTTGACACTCCCTTCCTACCTATAAATATGGACGTACTGTATCTGTTGACACTCCTTGCCAATCTATAAATATAGACGTACTGTAACTGTTGACACTCCCTCCCTACCTATAAATATGGACGTACTGTATCTGTTGACACTCCCTTCCTACCTATAATGATGGACGTACTGTATCTGTTGACACTCCTTGCCAATCTATAAATATAGACGTACTGTAACTGTTGACACTCCCTCCCTACCTATAAATATGGACGTACTGTATCTGTTGAAACTCCCTCCCTACCTATAAATATGGACGTACTGTATCTGTTGACACTCCCTGCCTACCGATAAATATAGACGTACTGTATCTGTTGACACTCCCTCCCTACTTATAAATATGGACGTACTGTATCTGTTGACACTCCCTCCTTACCTATAAATATGGATGCACTGTATCTGTTGACACTCTTTGCCCACCAATAAATATAGACGCACTATATATGTTGACACTCCCTCCCTACCTATAAATATGGACGTACTGTATCTGTTGACACTCCCTCCCTACCTATAAATATGGACGTACTGTGTCTGTTGACACTCCTTGCCAATCTATAAATATAGACGTACTGTATCTGTTGACACTCCCTCACTACCTATAAATATAGACGTACTGTATCTGTTGACACTCCCTCCCTACCTATAAATATAGACGTACTGTATTTGTTGACACTTTTTGTCCCCTATAAATATAGACGTACTGTATTTGTTGACACTCCTTGTCCACCTATAAATATAGACGTACTGTATTTGTTGACACTCCCTCCCTACCTATAAATATGGACGCACTGTGTATGTTGACACTCCCTCCCTACCTATAAATATAAACGTACTGTATCTGTTGACACTCCCTCCCTACTTATAAATATGGACGTACTGTATCTGTTGACACTCCCTCCTTACCTATAAATATGGACACACTGTATCTGTTGACACTCTTTGCCCACCAATAAATATAGACGCACTATATATGTTGACACTCCTTGCCAATCTATAAATATAGACGTACTGTATCTGTTGACACTCCCTCCCTACCTATAAATATAGACGTACTGTATCTGTTGACACTCACTCCCTACCTATAAATACAGACGTACTGTATTTATTGACACTCTTTGCCCACCAATAAATATAGACGCACTATATATGTTGACACTCCCTCCCTACCTATAAATATGGACGTACTGTATCTGTTGACACTCCCTTCCTACCTATAAATATGGACGTACTGTATCTGTTGACACTCCTTGCCAATCTATAAATATAGACGTACTGTAACTGTTGACACTCCCTCCCTACCTATAAATATGGACGTACTGTATCTGTTGACACTCCCTTCCTACCTATAATGATGGACGTACTGTATCTGTTGACACTCCTTGCCAATCTATAAATATAGACGTACTGTAACTGTTGACACTCCCTCCCTACCTATAAATATGGACGTACTGTATCTGTTGAAACTCCCTCCCTACCTATAAATATGGACGTACTGTATCTGTTGACACTCCCTGCCTACCGATAAATATAGACGTACTGTATCTGTTGACACTCCCTCCCTACTTATAAATATGGACGTACTGTATCTGTTGACACTCCCTCCTTACCTATAAATATGGATGCACTGTATCTGTTGACACTCTTTGCCCACCAATAAATATAGACGCACTATATATGTTGACACTCCCTCCCTACCTATAAATATGGACGTACTGTATCTGTTGACACTCCCTCCCTACCTATAAATATGGACGTACTGTGTCTGTTGACACTCCTTGCCAATCTATAAATATAGACGTACTGTATCTGTTGACACTCCCTCACTACCTATAAATATAGACGTACTGTATCTGTTGACACTCCCTCCCTACCTATAAATATAGACGTACTGTATTTGTTGACACTTTTTGTCCCCTATAAATATAGACGTACTGTATTTGTTGACACTCCTTGTCCACCTATAAATATAGACGTACTGTATTTGTTGACACTCCCTCCCTACCTATAAATATGGACGCACTGTGTATGTTGACACTCCCTCCCTACCTATAAATATAAACGTACTGTATCTGTTGACACTCCCTCCCTACTTATAAATATGGACGTACTGTATCTGTTGACACTCCCTCCTTACCTATAAATATGGACACACTGTATCTGTTGACACTCTTTGCCCACCAATAAATATAGACGCACTATATATGTTGACACTCCTTGCCAATCTATAAATATAGACGTACTGTATCTGTTGACACTCCCTCCCTACCTATAAATATAGACGTACTGTATCTGTTGACACTCACTCCCTACCTATAAATATAGACGTACTGTATTTATTGACACTTTTTGTCCACCTATAAATATAGACGTACTGTATTTGTTGACACTCCTTGTCCACCTATAAATATAGACGTACTGTATTTGTTGACACTCCCTCCCTACCTATAAATATAGACGTACTGTATCTGTTGACACTCCCTCCCTACCTATAAATATAGACGTACTGTATCTGTTGTCACTCCCTCCCTACCTATAAATATGGACGCACTGTGTTTGTTGACACTCCCTCCCTACCAATAAATATAGACGTACTGTATCTGTTGACACTCCCTACCCACCTATAAATATAGACGCACTATATCTGTTGACACTCCCTCCCTACCTATAAATATGGACGTACTGCATCTGTTGACACTCCCTCCCTACCTATAAATATGTACGTACTGTATCTGTTGACACTCCCTGCCTACCGATAAATATAGACGTACTGTATCTGTTGACACTACCTCCTTACCTATAAATATGGATGCACTGTATCTGTTGACACTCTTTGCCCACCAATAAATATAGACGCACTATATATGTTGACACTCCCTCCCTACCTATAAATATGGACGTACTGTATCTGTTGACACTCCCTCCCTACCTATAAATATGGACGTACTGTATCTGTTGACACTCCTTGCCAATCTATAAATATAGACGTACTGTATCTGTTGACACTCCCTCACTACCTATAAATATAGACGTACTGTATCTGTTGACACTCCCTCCCTACCTATAAATATAGACGTACTGTATTTGTTGACACTTTTTGTCCCCTATAAATATAGACGTACTGTATTTGTTGACACTCCTTGTCCACCAATAAATATAGACGTACTGTATTTGTTGACACTCCCTCCCTACCTAAAAATATGGACGCACTGTGTTTGTTGACACTCCCTCCCTACCTATAAATATAGACGTACCGTATCTGTTGACACTCCCTCCCTACCTGTAAATATAGACGTCCTGTATTTGTTGACACTCCCTCCCTACCTATAAATATAGACATGCTGTATCTGATGACACTCCCTCTCTACCTATAAATATAGACGTACTGTATCTGTTGACACTCCCTCCCTACCTATAAATATGGACGCACCGTGTTTGTTGCCACTACCTCCCTACCTATAAATATGGACGTACTGTATCTGTTGACACTCCCTCCCTACCTGTAAATATAAACGTACTGTATCTGTTGACACTCCCTCCCTACTTATAAATATGGACGTACTGTATCTGTTGACACTCCCTCCTTACCTATAAATATGGACGCACTGTATCTGTTGACACTCTTTGCCCACCAATAAATATAGACGCACTATATATGTTGACACTCCCTCCCTACCTATAAATATGGACGTACTGTATCTGTTGACACTCCCTTCCTACCTATAAATATGGACGTACTGTATCTGTTGACACTCCTTGCCAATCTATAAATATAGACGTACTGTAACTGTTGACACTCCCTCCCTACCTATAAATATAGACGTACTGTATCTGTTGACACTCACTCCCTACCTATAAATATAGACGTACTGTATTTATTGACACTTTTTGTCCACCTATAAATATAGACGTACTGTATTTGTTGACACTCCTTGTCCACCTATAAATATAGACGTACTGTATTTGTTGACACTCCCTCCCTACCTATAAATATAGACGTACTGTATCTGTTGACACTCACTCCCTACCTATAAATATAGACGTACTGTATCTGTTGTCACTCCCTCCCTACCTATAAATATGGACGCACTGTGTTTGTTGACACTCCCTCCCTACCTATAAATATAGACGTACTGTATCTGTTGATACTCCCTCCCTACCTATAAATATAAACGTACTGTATCTGTTGACACTCCCTCCCTACTTATAAATATGGACGTACTGTATCTGTTGACACTCCCTCCTTACCTATAAATATGGACGCACTGTATCTGTTGACACTCTTTGCCCACCAATAAATATAGACGCACTATATATGTTGACACTCCCTCCCTACCTATAAATATGGACGTACTGTATCTGTTGACACTCCCTTCCTACCTATAAATATGGACGTACTGTATCTGTTGACACTCCTTGCCAATCTATAAATATAGACGTACTGTAACTGTTGACACTCCCTCCCTACCTATAAATATGGACGTACTGTATCTGTTGAAACTCCCTCCCTACCTATAAATATGGACGTACTGTATCTGTTGACACTCCCTGCCTACCGATAAATATAGACGTACTGTATCTGTTGACACTCCCTCCCTACTTATAAATATGGACGTACTGTATCTGTTGACACTCCCTCCTTACCTATAAATATGGATGCACTGTATCTGTTGACACTCTTTGCCCACCAATAAATATAGACGCACTATATATGTTGACACTCCCTCCCTACCTATAAATATGGACGTACTGTATCTGTTGACACTCCCTCCCTACCTATAAATATGGACGTACTGTGTCTGTTGACACTCCTTGCCAATCTATAAATATAGACGTACTGTATCTGTTGACACTCCCTCACTACCTATAAATATAGACGTACTGTATCTGTTGACACTCCCTCCCTACCTATAAATATAGACGTACTGTATTTGTTGACACTTTTTGTCCCCTATAAATATAGACGTACTGTATTTGTTGACACTCCTTGTCCACCTATAAATATAGACGTACTGTATTTGTTGACACTCCCTCCCTACCTATAAATATGGACGCACTGTGTTTGTTGACACTCCCTCCCTACCTATAAATATAAACGTACTGTATCTGTTGACACTCCCTCCCTACTTATAAATATGGACGTACTGTATCTGTTGACACTCCCTCCTTACCTATAAATATGGACACACTGTATCTGTTGACACTCTTTGCCCACCAATAAATATAGACGCACTATATATGTTGACACTCCTTGCCAATCTATAAATATAGACGTACTGTATCTGTTGACACTCCCTCCCTACCTATAAATATAGACGTA
Organism: Saccoglossus kowalevskii; assembly: GCF_978046115.1. NCBI lineage: Eukaryota > Metazoa > Hemichordata > Enteropneusta > Harrimaniidae > Saccoglossus > Saccoglossus kowalevskii. Next base: position 36,502,588 of record NC_140653.1, read on the forward strand.
CTGTATCTGTTGACACTCACTCCCTACCTATAAATATAGACGTACTGTATTTATTGACACTTTTTGTCCACCTATAAATATAGACGTACTGTATTTGTTGACACTCCTTGTCCACCTATAAATATAGACGTACTGTATTTGTTGACACTCCCTCCCTACCTATAAATATAGACGTACTGTATCTGTTGACACTCCCTCCCTACCTATAAATATAGACGTACTGTATCTGTTGTCACTCCCTCCCTACCTATAAATATGGACGCACTGTGTTTGTTGACACTCCCTCCCTACCAATAAATATAGACGTACTGTATCTGTTGACACTCCCTACCCACCTATAAATATAGACGCACTATATCTGTTGACACTCCCTCCCTACCTATAAATATGGACGTACTGCATCTGTTGACACTCCCTCCCTACCTATAAATATGTACGTACTGTATCTGTTGACACTCCCTGCCTACCGATAAATATAGACGTACTGTATCTGTTGACACTACCTCCTTACCTATAAATATGGATGCACTGTATCTGTTGACACTCTTTGCCCACCAATAAATATAGACGCACTATATATGTTGACACTCCCTCCCTACCTATAAATATGGACGTACTGTATCTGTTGACACTCCCTCCCTACCTATAAATATGGACGTACTGTATCTGTTGACACTCCTTGCCAATCTATAAATATAGACGTACTGTATCTGTTGACACTCCCTCACTACCTATAAATATAGACGTACTGTATCTGTTGACACTCCCTCCCTACCTATAAATATAGACGTACTGTATTTGTTGACACTTTTTGTCCCCTATAAATATAGACGTACTGTATTTGTTGACACTCCTTGTCCACCAATAAATATAGACGTACTGTATTTGTTGACACTCCCTCCCTACCTAAAAATATGGACGCACTGTGTTTGTTGACACTCCCTCCCTACCTATAAATATAGACGTACCGTATCTGTTGACACTCCCTCCCTACCTGTAAATATAGACGTCCTGTATTTGTTGACACTCCCTCCCTACCTATAAATATAGACGTGCTGTATCTGATGACACTCCCTCCCTACCTATAAATATAGACGTACTGTATCTGTTGACACTCCCTCCCTACCTATAAATATGGACGCACCGTGTTTGTTGCCACTACCTCCCTACCTATAAATATGGACGTACTGTATCTGTTGACACTCCCTCCCTACCTGTAAATATAAACGTACTGTATCTGTTGACACTCCCTCCCTACTTATAAATATGGACGTACTGTATCTGTTGACACTCCCTCCTTACCTATAAATATGGACGCACTGTATCTGTTGACACTCTTTGCCCACCAATAAATATAGACGCACTATATATGTTGACACTCCCTCCCTACCTATAAATATGGACGTACTGTATCTGTTGACACTCCCTTCCTACCTATAAATATGGACGTACTGTATCTGTTGACACTCCTTGCCAATCTATAAATATAGACGTACTGTAACTGTTGACACTCCCTCCCTACCTATAAATATAGACGTACTGTATCTGTTGACACTCACTCCCTACCTATAAATATAGACGTACTGTATTTATTGACACTTTTTGTCCACCTATAAATATAGACGTACTGTATTTGTTGACACTCCTTGTCCACCTATAAATATAGACGTACTGTATTTGTTGACACTCCCTCCCTACCTATAAATATAGACGTACTGTATCTGTTGACACTCCCTCCCTACCTATAAATATAGACGTACTGTATCTGTTGTCACTCCCTCCCTACCTATAAATATGGACGCACTGTGTTTGTTGACACTCCCTCCCTACCTATAAATATAGACGTACTGTATCTGTTGATACTCCCTCCCCACCTATAAATATAGACGCACTATATCTGTTGACACTCCCTCCCTACCTATAAATATGGACGTACTGTATCTGTTGACACTCCCTCCCTACCTATAAATATGGACGTACTGCATCTGTTGAAACTCCCTGCCTACCGATAAATATAGACGTACTGTATCTGTTGACACTCCCTCCCTACCTATAAATATGGACGCACCGTGTTTCTTGCCACTACCTCCCTACCTATAAATATGGACGTACTGTATCTGTTGACACTCCCTCCCTACCTATAAATATAAACGTACTGTATCTGTTGAAACTCACTCCCTACTTATAAATATGGACGTACTGTATCTGTTGACACTCCCTCCTTACCTATAAATATGGACGCACTGTATCTGTTGACACTCTTTGCCCACCAATAAATATAGACGCACTATATATGTTGACACTCCCTCCCTACCTATAAATATGGACGTACTGTATCTGTTGACACTCCCTTCCTACCTATAAATATGGACGTACTGTATCTGTTGACACTCCTTGCCAATCTATAAATATAGACGTACTGTATCTGTTGACACTCACTCCCTACCTATAAATATAGACGTACTGTATTTATTGACACTTTTTGTGCACCTATAAATATAGACGTACTGTATTTGTTGACACTCCTTGTCCACCTATAAATATAGACGTACTGTATTTGTTGACACTCCCTCCCTACCTATAAATATAGACGTACTGTATCTGTTGACACTCCCTCCCTACCTATAAATATAGACGTACTGTATCTGTTGTCACTCCCTCCCTACCTATAAATATGGACGCACTGTGTTTGTTGACACTCCCTCCCTACCTATAAATATAGACGTACTGTATCTGTTGACACTCCCTCCCCACCTATAAATATAGACGCACTATATCTGTTGACACTCCCTCCCTACCTATAAATATGGACGTACTGTATCTGTTGACACTCCCTCCCTACCTATAAATATGGACGTAGTGTATCTGTTGACACTCCCTTCCTACCGATAAATATAGACGTACTGTATCTGTTGACACTCCCTCCCTACCTATAAATATGGACGCACTGTGTTTGTTGACATTACCTCCCTACCTATAAATATGGACGTACTGTATCTGTTGACACTCCCTCCCTACTTATAAATATGGACGTACTGTATCTGTTGACACTCCTTGCCTACCTATAAATATGGACGTACTGTATCTGTTGACACTCCCTCCCTACCTATAAATATGCACGTACTGTGTCTGTTGACACTCCCTCCCTACTTATAAATATGGACGTACTGTATCTGTTGACACTCCTTGCCTACCTATAAATATGGACGTACTGTATCTGTTGACACTCCCTCCCTACCTATAAATATGGACGTACTGTATCTGTTGACACTCCCTCCATACTTATAAATATGGACGTACTGTATCTGTTGACACTCCCTCCTTACCTATAATTATGGATGCACTGTATCTGTTGACACTCTTTGCCCACCAATAAATATAGACGCACTATATATGTTGACACTCCTTCCCTACCTATAAATATGGACGTACTGTATCTGTTGGCACTCCCTCCCTACCTATAAATATGGACGTTCTGTATCTGTTGACACTCCTTGCCAATCTATAAATATAGACGTACTGTATCTGTTGACACTCCTTGCCTACCTATAAATATAGACGTACTGTATCTGTTGACACTCTTTGCCTACCTATAAATATAGACGTACTGTATTTGTTGACACTCTCTCCCTACCTATAAATATGAACGTACTGTATCTGTTGACACTCCCTCCCTACCTATAAATATAGACGTACTGTATCTGTTGACACTCCCTCCCTACATATAAATATGGACGTACTGTATCTGTTGACACTCCCTGCCTACCTATAAATATGGACGTACTGTATCTGTTGACACTCCCTCCCTACCTATAAATATAGACGTCCTGTATCTGTTGACACTGCCTCCCTACCTATAAATATAGACGTACTGTAACTGTTGACACTCCCTCCCTTCCTATAAATATAGACGTACTGTATCTGTTGACACTCCCTCTCTACCTATAAATATGGACGTACTGTATCTGTTGACACTCCTTGCCTACCTATAAATATGGACGTACTGTATCTGTTGAAACTCTCTCCCTACCTATAAATATGAACGTACTGTATCTGTTGACACTCCATCCCTACCTATAAATATAGACGTACTGTATCTGTTGACACCCCCTCCCTATCTATAAATATAGACGTACTGTATCTGTTGACACTCCCTCCCTACCTATAAATATGGACGTACTGTATCTGTTGACACTCCCTGCCTACCTATAAATATAGACGTACTGTATCTGTTGACACTCCCTCCCTACCTATAAATATAGACGTCCTGTATCTGTTGACACTCCCTCCCTACCTATAAATATGGACGTACTGTATCTGTTGACACTCCTTGCCTACCTACAAATATAGACGTACTGTATCTGTTGTCACTCCCTCCCTACATATAAATATGGACGCACTGTGTTTGTTGACACTCCCTCCCTACCTAGAAATATAGACGTACTGTATTTGTTGACATTCCTTGCCTACCTATAAATATAGACGTACTGTATTTGTTGACACTCCTTGTCTACCTATAAATATCGACGTGCGGTATTTGTTGACACTCCTTGTCCACCTATAAATATAGACGTACTGTATTTGTTGACACTCCCTCCCTACCTATAAATATGGACGTACTGTATCTGTTGACACTCCTTGCCTACCTATAAATATGGACGTACTGTATTTGTTGACACTCCCTCCCTACCTATAAATATAGACGTACTGTATTTGTTTACACTCTCTCCCTACCTATAAATATAGACGTACTGTATCTGTTGACACTCCCTCCATACCTATAAATATAGACGTACTGTATCTGTTGACACTCCTTCCCTACCTATAAATATAGACGTACTGTATTTCTTGACACTCCCTCCCTACCTATAAATATCTAAGTACTGTATTTGTTGACACCCCTTCCCTACCTATAAATATAGACGTACTGTATCTGTTGACACTCCTTGCCTACCTATAAATATGGACGTACTGTATCTGTTGACACTCCCTCCCTACATATAAATATGGACGTACTCTATCTGTTGACACTCCCTCCCTACCTATACATATATACGTACTGTATTTGTTGACACTCCTTGTCCACCTATAAATATAGACGTATTGTATTTGTTGACACTCCTTGTCCACCTATAAATATAGACGTACTGTATTTGTTGACACTCCCTCCCTACCTATAAATATGGACGTACTGTATCTGTTGACACTCCTTGCCTACCTATAAATATGGACGTACTGTATCTGTTGACACACCCTCCCTACTTATAAATATAGACGTACTGTATCTGTTGACACTCTTTTCCCACCTATAAATATAGACGTACTGTATCTGTTGACACTCCTTGCCTACCTACAAATATAGACGTACTGTATCTGTTGTCACTCCCTCCCTACATATAAATATGGACGCACTGTGTTTGTTGACACTCCCTCCCTACCTAGAAATATAGACGTACTGTATTTGTTGACATTCCTTGCCTACCTATAAATATAGACGTACTGTATTTGTTGACACTCCTTGTCTGCCTATAAATATCGACGTACGGTATTTGTTGACACTCCTTGTCCACCTATAAATATAGACGTACTGTATTTGTTGACACTCCCTCCCTACCTATAAATATGGACGTACTGTATCTGTTGACACTCCTTGCCTACCTATAAATATGGACGTACTGTATTTGTTGACACTCCCTCCCTACCTATAAATATAGACGTACTGTATTTGTTTACACTCTCTCCCTACCTATAAATATAGACGTACTGTATCTGTTGACACTCCCTCCATACCTATAAATATAGACGTACTGTATCTGTTGACACTCCTTCCCTACCTATAAATATAGACGTACTGTATTTCTTGACACTCCCTCCCTACCTATAAATATCTAAGTACTGTATTTGTTGACACCCCTTCCCTACCTATAAATATAGACGTACTGTATCTGTTGACACTCCTTGCCTACCTATAAATATGGACGTACTGTATCTGTTGACACTCCCTCCCTACATATAAATATGGACGTACTCTATCTGTTGACACTCCCTCCCTACCTATACATATATACGTACTGTATTTGTTGACACTCCTTGTCCACCTATAAATATAGACGTATTGTATTTGTTGACACTCCTTGTCCACCTATAAATATAGACGTACTGTATTTGTTGACACTCCCTCCCTACCTATAAATATGGACGTACTGTATCTGTTGACACTCCTTGCCTACCTATAAATATGGACGTACTGTATCTGTTGACACCCCCTCCCTACTTATAAATATAGACGTACTGTATCTGTTGACACTCTTTTCCCACCTATAAATATAGACGTACTGTATCTGTTGACACTCTTTGCCTACCTATAAATATAGACGTACTGTATTTGTTGACACTCTCTCCCTACCTATAAATATGAACGTACTGTATCTGTTGACACTCCCTCCCTACCTATAAATATAGACGTACTGTATCTGTTGACACTCCCTCCCTACATATAAATATGGACGTACTGTATCTGTTGACACTCCCTGCCTACCTATAAATATGGACGTACTGTATCTGTTGACACTCCCTCCCTACCTATAAATATAGACGTCCTGTATCTGTTGACACTGCCTCCCTACCTATAAATATAGACGTACTGTAACTGTTGACACTCCCTCCCTTCCTATAAATATAGACGTACTGTATCTGTTGACACTCCCTCTCTACCTATAAATATGGACGTACTGTATCTGTTGACACTCCTTGCCTACCTATAAATATGGACGTACTGTATCTGTTGAAACTCTCTCCCTACCTATAAATATGAACGTACTGTATCTGTTGACACTCCCTCCCTACCTATAAATATAGACGTACTGTATCTGTTGACACTCCCTCCCTACCTAAAAATATAGACGTACTGTATCTGTTGACACTCCCTCCCTACCTATAAATATGGACGTACTATATCTGTTGACACTCCCTGCCTACCTATAAATATAGACGTAATGTATCTGCTGACACTCCTTGCCTACCTATAAATATGGACGTACTGTATCTGTTGACACTCTCTCCCTACCTATAAATATGAACGTACTGTATCTGTTGACACTCCCTCCCTACCTATAAATATAGACGTACTGTATCTGTTGACACTCCCTCCCTACATATAAATATGGACGTACTGTATCTGTTGACACTCCCTGCCTACCTATAAATATAGACGTACTGTATCTGTTGACACTCCCTCCCTACCTATAAATATAGACGTCCTGTATCTGTTGACACTGCCTCCCTACCTATAAATATAGACGTACTGTATCTGTTGACACTCCCTCCCTACCTATAAATATAGACGTACTGTATCTGTTGACACCCCCTCCCTATCTATAAATATAGACGTACTGTATCTGTTGACACTCCCTCCCTACCTATAAATATGGACGTACTGTATCTGTTGACACTCCCTGCCTACCTATAAATATAGACGTACTGTATCTGTTGACACTCCCTCCCTACCTATAAATATAGACGTACTGTATCTGTTGACACTCCCTCTCTACCTATAAATATGGACGTACTGTATCTGTTGACACTCCTTGCCTACCTATAAATATGGACGTACTGTATCTGTTGAAACTCTCTCCCTACCTATAAATATGAACGTACTGTATCTGTTGACACTCCCTCCCTACCTATAAATATAGACGTACTGTATCTGTTGACACTCCCTCCCTACCTAAATATATAGACGTACTGTATCTGTTGACACTCCCTCCCTACCTATAAATATGGACGTACTATATCTGTTGACACTCCCTGCCTACCTATAAATATAGACGTACTGTATCTGCTGACACTCCTTGCCTACCTATAAATATGGACGTACTGTATCTGTTGACACTCTCTCCCTACCTATAAATATGAACGTACTGTATCTGTTGACACTCCCTCCCTACCTATAAATATAGACGTACTGTATCTGTTGACACTCCCTCCCTACATATAAATATGGACGTACTGTATCTGTTGACACTCCCTGCCTACCTATAAATATAGACGTACTGTATCTGTTGACACTCCCTCCCTACCTATAAATATAGACGTCCTGTATCTGTTGACACTGCCTCCCTACCTATAAATATAGACGTACTGTATCTGTTGACACTCCCTCCCTACCTATAAATATAGACGTACTGTATCTGTTGACACCCCCTCCCTATCTATAAATATAGACGTACTGTATCTGTTGACACTCCCTCCCTACCTATAAATATGGACGTACTGTATCTGTTGACACTCCCTGCCTACCTATAAATATAGACGTACTGTATCTGTTGACACTCCCTCCCTACCTATAAATATAGACGTCCTGTATCTGTTGACACTCCCTCCCTACCTATAAATATGGACGTACTGTATCTGTTGACACTCCTTGCATACCTACAAATATAGACGTACTGTATCTGTTGTCACTCCCTCCCTACATATAAATATGGACGCACTGTGTTTGTTGACACTCCCTCCCTACCTAGAAATATAGACGTACTGTATTTGTTGACATTCCTTGCCTACCTATAAATATAGACGTACTGTATTTGTTGACACTCCCTCCCTACCTATAAATATCGACGTACGGTATTTGTTGACACTCCTTGTCCACCTATAAATATAGACGTACTGTATTTGTTGACACTCCCTCCCTACCTATAAATATGGACGTACTGTATCTGTTGACACTCCTTGCCTACCTATAAATATGGACGTACTGTATTTGTTGACACTCCCTCCCTACCTATAAATATAGACGTACTGTATTTGTTTACACTCTCTCCCTACCTATAAATATAGACGTACTGTATCTGTTGACACTCCCTCCATACCTATAAATATAGACGTACTGTATCTGTTGACACTCCTTCCCTACCTATAAATATAGACGTACTGTATTTCTTGACACTCCCTCCCTACCTATAAATATCTAAGTACTGTATTTGTTGACACCCCTTCCCTACCTATAAATATAGACGTACTGTATCTGTTGACACTCCTTGCCTACCTATAAATATGGACGTACTGTATCTGTTGACACTCCCTCCCTACATATAAATATGGATGTACTCTATCTGTTGACACTCCCTCCCTACCTATACATATATACGTACTGTATTTGTTGACACTCCTTGTCCACCTATAAATATAGACGTATTGTATTTGTTGACACTCCTTGTCCACCTATAAATATAGACGTACTGTATTTGTTGACACTCCCTCCCTACCTATAAATATGGACGTACTGTATCTGTTGACACTCCTTGCCTACCTATAAATATGGACGTACTGTATCTGTTGACACCCCCTCCCTACTTATAAATATAGACGTACTGTATCTGTTGACACTCTTTTCCCACCTATAAATATAGACGTACTGTATCTGTTGACACTCCCTCCCTACCTATAAATATAGACGTACTCTATCTGTTGACACCCCTCCCTACTTATAAGTATGGACGTACTTATCTGTTGACACTCCCTCCCTACATACCTATAAATATAGACGTACTGTATCTGTAGACACTCCCTCCCTACCTATAAATATAGACGTACTGTATTTGTTGACACTCCCTCCCTACCTATAAATATAGACGTACTGTATTTGTTTACACTCCCTCCCTACCTATAAATATAGACGTACTGTATTTGTTGACACTCCCTCCCTACCTATAAATATAGACGTACTGTATCTGTTGACACTCCCTCCCTACCTATAAATATGGACGTACTGTATTTGTTGACACTCCCTCCCTACCTATAAATATAGACGTACTGTATTTGTTTACACTCTCTCCCTACCTATAAATATAGACGTACTGTATCTGTTGACACTCCCTCCATACCTATAAATATAGACGTACTGTATCTGTTGACACACCTTCCCTACCTATAAATATATACGTACTGTATTTCTTGACACTCCCTCCCTACCTATAAATATCTAAGTACTGTATCTGTTGACACTCCTTGCCTACCTATAAATATGGACGTACTGTATCTGTTGACACTCCCTCCCTACCTATAAATATGAACGTACTGTATCTGTTGGCACTCCCTCCCTACCTATAAATATAGACGTACTGTATCTGTTGACACTCCCTCCCTACCTATAAATATAGACGTACTGTATTTGTTGACACTTTTTGTCCCCTATAAATATAGACGTACTGTATTTGTTGACACTCCTTGTCCACCTATAAATATAGACGTACTGTATTTGTTGACACTCCCTCCCTACCTATAAATATGGACGCACTGTGTTTGTTGACACTCCCTCCCTACCTATAAATATAAACGTACTGTATCTGTTGACACTCCCTCCCTACTTATAAATATGGACGTACTGTATCTGTTGACACTCCCTCCTTACCTATAAATATGGACACACTGTATCTGTTGACACTCTTTGCCCACCAATAAATATAGACGCACTATATATGTTGACACTCCTTGCCAATCTATAAATATAGACGTACTGTATCTGTTGACACTCCCTCCCTACCTATAAATATAGACGTACTGTATCTGTTGACACTCACTCCCTACCTATAAATATAGACGTACTGTATTTATTGACACTTTTTGTCCACCTATAAATATAGACGTACTGTATTTGTTGACACTCCTTGTCCACCTATAAATATAGACGAACTGTATTTGTTGACACTCCCTCCCTACCTATAAATATAGACGTACTGTATCTGTTGACACTCCCTCCCTACCTATAAATATAGACGTACTGTATCTGTTGTCACTCCCTCCCTACCTATAAATATGGACGCACTGTGTTTGTTGACACTCCCTCCCTACCAATAAATATAGACGTACTGTATCTGTTGACACTCCCTACCCACCTATAAATATAGACGCACTATATCTGTTGACACTCCCTCCCTACCTATAAATATGGACGTACTGCATCTGTTGACACTCCCTCCCTACCTATAAATATGTACGTACTGTATCTGTTGACACTCCCTGCCTACCGATAAATATAGACGTACTGTATCTGTTGACACTACCTCCTTACCTATAAATATGGATGCACTGTATCTGTTGACACTCTTTGCCCACCAATAAATATAGACGCACTATATATGTTGACACTCCCTCCCTACCTATAAATATGGACGTACTGTATCTGTTGACACTCCCTCCCTACCTATAAATATAGACGTACTGTATTTGTTGACACTTTTTGTCCCCTATAAATATAGACGTACTGTATTTGTTGACACTCCTTGTCCACCAATAAATATAGACGTACTGTATTTGTTGACACTCCCTCCCTACCTAAAAATATGGACGCACTGTGTTTGTTGACACTCCCTCCCTACCTATAAATATAGACGTACCGTATCTGTTGACACTCCCTCCCTACCTGTAAATATAGACGTCCTGTATTTGTTGACACTCCCTCCCTACCTATAAATATAGACGTGCTGTATCTGATGACACTCCCTCCCTACCTATAAATATAGACGTACTGTATCTGTTGACACTCCCTCCCTACCTATAAATATGGACGCACCGTGTTTGTTGCCACTACCTCCCTACCTATAAATATGGACGTACTGTATCTGTTGACACTCCCTCCCTACCTGTAAATATAAACGTACTGTATCTGTTGACACTCCCTCCCTACTTATAAATATGGACGTACTGTATCTGTTGACACTCCCTCCTTACCTATAAATATGGACGCACTGTATCTGTTGACACTCTTTGCCCACCAATAAATATAGACGCACTATATATGTTGACACTCCCTCCCTACCTATAAATATGGACGTACTGTATCTGTTGACACTCCCTTCCTACCTATAAATATGGACGTACTGTATCTGTTGACACTCCTTGCCAATCTATAAATATAGACGTACTGTAACTGTTGACACTCCCTCCCTACCTATAAATATAGACGTACTGTATCTGTTGACACTCACTCCCTACCTATAAATATAGACGTACTGTATTTATTGACACTTTTTGTCCACCTATAAATATAGACGTACTGTATTTGTTGACACTCCTTGTCCAGCTATAAATATAGACGTACTGTATTTGTTGACACTCCCTCCCTACCTATAAATATAGACGTACTGTATCTGTTGACACTCCCTCCCTACCTATAAATATAGACGTACTGTATCTGTTGTCACTCCCTCCCTACCTATAAATATGGACGCACTGTGTTTGTTGACACTCCCTCCCTACCTATAAATATAGACGTACTGTATCTGTTGATACTCCCTCCCCACCTATAAATATAGACGCACTATATCTGTTGACACTCCCTCCCTACCTATAAATATGGACGTACTGTATCTGTTGACACTCCCTCCCTACCTATAAATATGGACGTACTGCATCTGTTGAAACTCCCTGCCTACCGATAAATATAGACGTACTGTATCTGTTGACACTCCCTCCCTACCTATAAATATGGACGCACCGTGTTTCTTGCCACTACCTCCCTACCTATAAATATGGACGTACTGTATCTGTTGACACTCCCTCCCTACCTATAAATATAAACGTACTGTATCTGTTGAAACTCACTCCCTACTTATAAATATGGACGTACTGTATCTGTTGACACTCCCTCCTTACCTATAAATATGGACGCACTGTATCTGTTGACACTCTTTGCCCACCAATAAATATAGACGCACTATATATGTTGACACTCCCTCCCTACCTATAAATATGGACGTACTGTATCTGTTGACACTCCCTTCCTACCTATAAATATGGACGTACTGTATCTGTTGACACTCCTTGCCAATCTATAAATATAGACGTACTGTATCTGTTGACACTCACTCCCTACCTATAAATATAGACGTACTGTATTTATTGACACTTTTTGTGCACCTATAAATATAGACGTACTGTATTTGTTGACACTCCTTGTCCACCTATAAATATAGACGTACTGTATTTGTTGACACTCCCTCCCTACCTATAAATATAGACGTACTGTATCTGTTGACACTCCCTCCCTACCTATAAATATAGACGTACTGTATCTGTTGTCACTCCCTCCCTACCTATAAATATGGACGCACTGTGTTTGTTGACACTCCCTCCCTACCTATAAATATAGACGTACTGTATCTGTTGACACTCCCTCCCCACCTATAAATATAGACGCACTATATCTGTTGACACTCCCTCCCTACCTATAAATATGGACGTACTGTATCTGTTGACACTCCCTCCCTACCTATAAATATGGACGTAGTGTATCTGTTGACACTCCCTTCCTACCGATAAATATAGACGTACTGTATCTGTTGACACTCCCTCCCTACCTATAAATATGGACGCACTGTGTTTGTTGACATTACCTCCCTACCTATAAATATGGACGTACTGTATCTGTTGACACTCCCTCCCTACTTATAAATATGGACGTACTGTATCTGTTGACACTCCTTGCCTACCTATAAATATGGACGTACTGTATCTGTTGACACTCCCTCCCTACCTATAAATATGGACGTACTGTGTCTGTTGACACTCCCTCCCTACTTATAAATATGGACGTACTGTATCTGTTGACACTCCTTGCCTACCTATAAATATGGACGTACTGTATCTGTTGACACTCCCTCCCTACCTATAAATATGGACGTACTGTATCTGTTGACACTCCCTCCCTACTTATAAATATGGACGTACTGTATCTGTTGACACTCCCTCCTTACCTATAATTATGGATGCACTGTATCTGTTGACACTCTTTGCCCACCAATAAATATAGACGCACTATATATGTTGACACTCCTTCCCTACCTATAAATATGGACGTACTGTATCTGTTGGCACTCCCTCCCTACCTATAAATATGGACGTTCTGTATCTGTTGACACTCCTTGCCAATCTATAAATATAGACGTACTGTATCTGTTGACACTCCTTGCCTACCTATAAATATAGACGTACTGTATCTGTTGACACTCTTTGCCTACCTATAAATATAGACGTACTGTATTTGTTGACACTCTCTCCCTACCTATAAATATGAACGTACTGTATCTGTTGACACTCCCTCCCTACCTATAAATATAGACGTACTGTATCTGTTGACACTCCCTCCCTACATATAAATATGGACGTACTGTATCTGTTGACACTCCCTGCCTACCTATAAATATGGACGTACTGTATCTGTTGACACTCCCTCCCTACCTATAAATATAGACGTCCTGTATCTGTTGACACTGCCTCCCTACCTATAAATATAGACGTACTGTAACTGTTGACACTCCCTCCCTTCCTATAAATATAGACGTACTGTATCTGTTGACACTCCCTCTCTACCTATAAATATGGACGTACTGTATCTGTTGACACTCCTTGCCTACCTATAAATATGGACGTACTGTATCTGTTGAAACTCTCTCCCTACCTATAAATATGAACGTACTGTATCTGTTGACACTCCCTCCCTACCTATAAATATAGACGTACTGTATCTGTTGACACTCCCTCCCTACCTAAAAATATAGACGTACTGTATCTGTTGACACTCCCTCCCTACCTATAAATATGGACGTACTATATCTGTTGACACTCCCTGCCTACCTATAAATATAGACGTACTGTATCTGCTGACACTCCTTGCCTACCTATAAATATGGACGTACTGTATCTGTTGACACTCTCTCCCTACCTATAAATATGAACGTACTGTATCTGTTGACACTCCCTCCCTACCTATAAATATAGACGTACTGTATCTGTTGACACTCCCTCCCTACATATAAATATGGACGTACTGTATCTGTTGACACTCCCTGCCTACCTATAAATATAGACGTACTGTATCTGTTGACACTCCCTCCCTACCTATAAATATAGACGTCCTGTATCTGTTGACACTGCCTCCCTACCTGTAAATATAGACGTACTGTAACTGCTGACACTCCCTCCCTACCTATAAATATAGACGTACTGTATCTGTTGACACTCCCTCCCTACCTATAAATATGGACGTACTGTATCTGTTGGCACTCCTTGCCTACCTATAAATATGGACGTACTGTATCTGTTGAAACTCTCTCCCTACCTATAAATATGAACGTACTGTATCTGTTGACACTCCCTCCCTACCTATAAATATAGACGTACTGTATCTGTTGACACCCCCTCCCTATCTATAAATATAGACGTACTGTATCTGTTGACACTCCCTCCCTACCTATAAATATGGACGTACTGTATCTGTTGACACTCCCTGCCTACCTATAAATATAGACGTACTGTATCTGTTGACACTCCCTCCCTACCTATAATATAGACGTCCTGTATCTGTTGACACTCCCTCCCTACCTATAAATATGGACGTACTGTATCTGTTGACACTCCTTGCCTACCTACAAATATAGACGTACTGTATCTGTTGTCACTCCCTCCCTACATATAAATATGGACGCACTGTGTTTGTTGACACTCCCTCCCTACCTAGAAATATAGACGTACTGTATTTGTTGACATTCCTTGCCTACCTATAAATATAGACGTACTGTATTTGTTGACACTCCTTGTCTACCTATAAATATCGACGTACGGTATTTGTTGACACTCCTTGTCCACCTATAAATATAGACGTACTGTATTTGTTGACACTCCCTCCCTACCTATAAATATGGACGTACTGTATCTGTTGACACTCCTTGCCTACCTATAAATATGGACGTACTGTATTTGTTGACACTCCCTCCCTACCTATAAATATAGACGTACTGTATTTGTTTACACTCTCTCCCTACCTATAAATATAGACGTACTGTATCTGTTGACACTCCCTCCATACCTATAAATATAGACGTACTGTATCTGTTGACACTCCTTCCCTACCTATAAATATAGACGTACTGTATTTCTTGACACTCCCTCCCTACCTATAAATATCTAAGTACTGTATTTGTTGACACCCCTTCCCTACCTATAAATATAGACGTACTGTATCTGTTGACACTCCTTGCCTACCTATAAATATGGACGTACTGTATCTGTTGACACTCCCTCCCTACATATAAATATGGACGTACTCTATCTGTTGACACTCCCTCCCTACCTATACATATATACGTACTGTATTTGTTGACACTCCTTGTCCACCTATAAATATAGACGTATTGTATTTGTTGACACTCCTTGTCCACCTATAAATATAGACGTACTGTATTTGTTGACACTCCCTCCCTACCTATAAATATGGACGTACTGTATCTGTTGACACTCCTTGCCTACCTATAAATATGGACGTACTGTATCTGTTGACACCCCCTCCCTACTTATAAATATAGACGTACTGTATCTGTTGACACTCTTTTCCCACCTATAAATATAGACGTACTGTATCTGTTGACACTCCTTGCCTACCTACAAATATAGACGTACTGTATCTGTTGTCACTCCCTCCCTACATATAAATATGGACGCACTGTGTTTGTTGACACTCCCTCCCTACCTAGAAATATAGACGTACTGTATTTGTTGACATTCCTTGCCTACCTATAAATATAGACGTACTGTATTTGTTGACACTCCTTGTCTACCTATAAATATCGACGTACGGTATTTGTTGACACTCCTTGTCCACCTATAAATATAGACGTACTGTATTTGTTGACACTCCCTCCCTACCTATAAATATGGACGTACTGTATCTGTTGACACTCCTTGCCTACCTATAAATATGGACGTACTGTATTTGTTGACACTCCCTCCCTACCTATAAATATAGACGTACTGTATTTGTTTACACTCTCTCCCTACCTATAAATATAGACGTACTGTATCTGTTGACACTCCCTCCATACCTATAAATATAGACGTACTGTATCTGTTGACACTCCTTCCCTACCTATAAATATAGACGTACTGTATTTCTTGACACTCCCTCCCTACCTATAAATATCTAAGTACTGTATTTGTTGACACCCCTTCCCTACCTATAAATATAGACGTACTGTATCTGTTGACACTCCTTGCCTACCTATAAATATGGACGTACTGTATCTGTTGACACTCCCTCCCTACATATAAATATGGACGTACTCTATCTGTTGACACTCCCTCCCTACCTATACATATATACGTACTGTATTTGTTGACACTCCTTGTCCACCTATAAATATAGACGTATTGTATTTGTTGACACTCCTTGTCCACCTATAAATATAGACGTACTGTATTTGTTGACACTCCCTCCCTACCTATAAATATGGACGTACTGTATCTGTTGACACTCCTTGCCTACCTATAAATATGGACGTACTGTATCTGTTGACACCCCCTCCCTACTTATAAATATAGACGTACTGTATCTGTTGACACTCTTTTCCCACCTATAAATATAGACGTACTGTATCTGTTGACACTCTTTGCCTACCTATAAATATAGACGTACTGTATTTGTTGACACTCTCTCCCTACCTATAAATATGAACGTACTGTATCTGTTGACACTCCCTCCCTACCTATAAATATAGACGTACTGTATCTGTTGACACTCCCTCCCTACATATAAATATGGACGTACTGTATCTGTTGACACTCCCTGCCTACCTATAAATATGGACGTACTGTATCTGTTGACACTCCCTCCCTACCTATAAATATAGACGTCCTGTATCTGTTGACACTGCCTCCCTACCTATAAATATAGACGTACTGTAACTGTTGACACTCCCTCCCTTCCTATAAATATAGACGTACTGTATCTGTTGACACTCCCTCTCTACCTATAAATATGGACGTACTGTATCTGTTGACACTCCTTGCCTACCTATAAATATAGACGTACTGTATTTGTTGACACTCTCTCCCTACCTATAAATATGAACGTACTGTATCTGTTGACACTCCCTCCCTACCTATAAATATAGACGTACTGTATCTGTTGACACTCCCTCCCTACATATAAATATGGACGTACTGTATCTGTTGACACTCCCTGCCTACCTATAAATATGGACGTACTGTATCTGTTGACACTCCCTCCCTACCTATAAATATAGACGTCCTGTATCTGTTGACACTGCCTCCCTACCTATAAATATAGACGTACTGTAACTGTTGACACTCCCTCCCTTCCTATAAATATAGACGTACTGTATCTGTTGACACTCCCTCTCTACCTATAAATATGGACGTACTGTATCTGTTGACACTCCTTGCCTACCTATAAATATGGACGTACTGTATCTGTTGAAACTCTCTCCCTACCTATAAATATGAACGTACTGTATCTGTTGACACTCCCTCCCTACCTATAAATATAGACGTACTGTATCTGTTGACACTCCCTCCCTACCTAAAAATATAGACGTACTGTATCTGTTGACACTCCCTCCCTACCTATAAATATGGACGTACTATATCTGTTGACACTCCCTGCCTACCTATAAATATAGACGTACTGTATCTGCTGACACTCCTTGCCTACCTATAAATATGGACGTACTGTATCTGTTGACACTCTCTCCCTACCTATAAATATGAACGTACTGTATCTGTTGACACTCCCTCCCTACCTATAAATATAGACGTACTGTATCTGTTGACACTCCCTCCCTACATATAAATATGGACGTACTGTATCTGTTGACACTCCCTCCCTACCTATAAATATGGACGTACTGTATCTGTTGACACTCCCTGCCTACCTATAAATATAGACGTACTGTATCTGTTGACACTCCCTCCATACCTATAAATATAGACGTCCTGTATCTGTTGACACTCCCTCCCTACCTATAAATATGGACGTACTGTATCTGTTGACACTCCTTACCTACCTACAAATATAGACGTACTGTATCTGTTGTCACTCCCTCCCTACATATAAATATGGACGCACTGTGTTTGTTGACACTCCCTCCCTACCTAGAAATATAGACGTACTGTATTTGTTGACATTCCTTGCCTACCTATAAATATAGACGTACTGTATTTGTTGACACTCCCTCCCTACCTATAAATATCGACGTACGGTATTTGTTGACACTCCTTGTCCACCTATAAATATAGACGTACTGTATTTGTTGACACTCCCTCCCTACCTATAAATATGGACGTACTGTATCTGTTGACACTCCTTGCCTACCTATAAATATGGACGTACTGTATTTGTTGACACTCCCTCCCTACCTATAAATATAGACGTACTGTATTTGTTTACACTCTCTCCCTACCTATAAATATAGACGTACTGTATCTGTTGACACTCCCTCCATACCTATAAATGTAGACGTACTGTATCTGTTGACACTCCTTCCCTACCTATAAATATAGACGTACTGTATTTCTTGACACTCCCTCCCTACCTATAAATATCTAAGTACTGTATTTGTTGACACCCCTTCCCTACCTATAAATATAGACGTACTGCATCTGTTGACACTCCTTGCCTACCTATAAATATGGACGTACTGTATCTGTTGACACTCCCTCCCTACATATAAATATGGACGTACTCTATCTGTTGACACTCCCTCCCTACCTATACATATATACGTACTGTATTTGTTGACACTCCTTGTCCACCTATAAATATAGACGTATTGTATTTGTTGACACTCCTTGTCCACCTATAAATATAGACGTACTGTATTTGTTGACACTCCCTCCCTACCTATAAATATGGACGTACTGTATCTGTTGACACTCCTTGCCTACCTATAAATATGGACGTACTGTATCTGTTGACACCCCCTCCCTACTTATAAATATAGACGTACTGTATCTGTTGACACTCTTTTCCCACCTATAAATATAGACGTACTGTATCTGTTGACACTCCCTCCCTACCTATAAATATAGACGTACTCTATCTGTTGACACCCCTCCCTACTTATAAGTATGGACGTACTTATCTGTTGACACTCCCTCCCTACATACCTATAAATATAGACGTACTGTATCTGTAGACACTCCCTCCCTACCTATAAATATAGACGTACTGTATTTGTTGACACTCCCTCCCTACCTATAAATATAGACGTACTGTATTTGTTTACACTCCCTCCCTACCTATAAATATAGACGTACTGTATTTGTTGACACTCCCTCCCTACCTATAAATATAGACGTACTGTATCTGTTGACACTCCCTCCCTACCTATAAATATGGACGTACTCTATTTGTTGACACTCCCTCCCTACCTATAAATATAGACGTACTGTATTTGTTTACACTCTCTCCCTACCTATAAATATAGACGTACTGTATCTGTTGACACTCCCTCCATACCTATAAATATAGACGTACTGTATCTGCTGACACTCCTTCCCTACCTATAAATATATACGTACTGTATTTCTTGACACTCCCTCCCTACCTATAAATATCTAAGTACTGTATCTGTTGACACTCCTTGCCTACCTATAAATATGGACGTACTGTATCTGTTGACACTCCCTCCCTACCTATAAATATGAACGTACTGTATCTGTTGGCACTCCCTCCCTACCTATAAATATAGACGTACTGTATTTGTTGACACTCCTTGCCCACCTATAAATATAGACGTACTGTATCTGTTGAAACTCCCTCCCTACCTATAAATATAGACGTATTGTATTTGTTGACACTCCTTGCCCACCTATAAATATAGAAGTACTGTATTTGTTGACACTCCCTCCCAACCTATAAATATAGACGTATTGTATTTGTTGACACTCCTTGTCCACCTATAAATATAGACGTACTGTATTTGTTGACACTCCTTGCCCACCTATAAATATAGACGTACTGTATTTGACACACCCTCCCTACCTATAAATATGGACGTACTGTATTTGTTGACACTCCTTGCCCACCTATAAATATAGACGTACTGTATCTGTTGACACTCCTTGCCTACCTATAAATATAGACGTACTGTATCTGTTGACACTCCTTGCCTACCTATAAATATAGACGTAATGTATTTGTTGACACTCGCTCTCTACCTATAAATATGGAAGTACTGTATTTGTTGACGCCCCTTCCCTACCTATAAATATAGACGTACTGTATCTGTTGACACTCCCTGCCTATCTATAAATATAGAAGTACTGTATCTGTTGACACTCCCTCCCTACCTATAAATATAGACTTCCTGTATCTGTTGACACTGCCTCCCTACCTATAAATATAGACGTACTACATCTGTTGACACTCCCTCCCTACCTAAAAATATAGACGTACTGTATCTGTTGACACTCCCTCCCTACCTATAAATATGAACGTACTGTATCTGTTGACACTCCTTGCCTACCTACAAATATAGACGTACTGTATCTGTTGTCACTCCCTCCCTACCTATAAATATGTTTGTTGACACTCCCTCCCTACCTAGAAATATAGACGTACTGTATCTGTTGACACTCCCTCCCTACCTATAAATATAGACGTACTGTATCTGTTGACACTCCCTCCCTACCTATAAATATAGACGTACTGTATCTGTTGTCACTCCCTCCCTACCTATAAATATGGACGCACTGTGTTTGTTGACAGTCCCTCCCTACCTATAAATATGAACGTACTGTATCTGTTGGCACTCCCTCCCTACCTATAAATATAGACGTACTGTATTTGTTGACACTCCTTGCCCACCTATAAATATAGACGTACTGTATCTGTTGAAACTCCCTCCCTACCTATAAATATAGACGTATTGTATTTGTTGACACTCCTTGCCCACCTATAAATATAGACGTACTGTATTTGTTGACACTCCCTCCCTACCTATAAATATAGACGTATTGTATTTGTTGACACTCCTTGTCCACCTATAAATATAGACGTACTGTATTTGTTGACACACCCTCCCTACCTATAAATATAGACGTATTGTATTTGTTGACACTCCTTGTCCACCTATACATATAGACGTACTGTATTTGTTGACACTCCTTGCCCACCTATAAATATAGACGTACTGTATTTGACACACCCTCCCTACCTATAAATATGGACGTACTGTATTTGTTGACACTCCTTGCCCACCTATAAATATAGACGTACTGTATCTGTTGACACTCCTTGCCTACCTATAAATATAGACGTACTGTATCTGTTGACACTCCTTGCCTACCTATAAATATAGACGTACTGTATTTGTTGACACTCCCTCTCTACCTATAAATATGGAAGTACTGTATTTGTTGACGCCCCTTCCCTACCTATAAATATAGACGTACTGTATCTGTTGACACTCCCTGCCTATCTATAAATATAGAAGTACTGTATCTGTTGACACTCCCTCCCTACCTATAAATATAGACTTCCTGTATCTGTTGACACTGCCTCCTAACTATAAATATAGACGTACTGCATCTGTTGACACTCCCTCCCTACCTAAAAATATAGACGTACTGTATCTGTTGACACTCCCTCCCTACCTATAAATATGAACGTACTGTATCTGTTGACACTCCATGCCTACCTACAAATATAGACGTACTGTATCTGTTGTCACTCCCTCCCTACCTATAAATATGTTTGTTGACACTCCCTCCCTACCTAGAAATATAGACGTACTGTATCTGTTGACACTCCCTCCCTACCTATAAATATAGACGTACTGTATCTGTTGTCACTCCATCCCTACCTATAAATATGGACGCACTGTGTTTGTTGACAGTCCCTCCCTACCTATAAATATGAACGTACTGTATCTGTTGGCACTCCCTCCCTACCTATAAATATAGACGTACTGTATTTGTTGACACTCCTTGCCCACCTATAAATATAGACGTACTGTATCTGTTGAAACTCCCTCCCTACCTATAAATATAGACGTATTGTATTTGTTGACACTCCTTGCCCACCTATAAATATAGACGTACTGTATTTGTTGACACTCCCTACCTACCTATAAATATAGACGTATTGTATTTGTTGACACTCCTTGTCCACCTATAAATATAGACGTACTGTATTTGTTGACACACCCTCCCTACCTATAAATATGGAAGTACTGTATTTATTGACACTCCTTGCCCACCTATAAATATAGACGTACTGTATCTGTTGACACTCCTTGCCTACCTATAAATATAGACGTACTGTATCTGTTGACACTCCCTGCCTACCTATAAATATAGACGTACTGTATTTGTTGACATTCCCTCTCTACCTATAAATATGGAAGTACTGTATTTGTTGACGCCCCTTCCCTACCTATAAATATAGACGTACTGTATCTGTTGACACTCCCTGCCTACCTATAAATATAGACGTACTGTATCTGTTGACACTCCCTCCCTACCTATAAATATAGACGTCCTGTATCTGTTGACACTGCCTCCCTACCTATAAATATAGACGTACTGTATCTGTTGACACTCCCTCCCTACCTAAAAATATAGACGTACTGTATCTGTTGACACTCCCTCCCTACCTATAAATATGGACGTACTGTATCTGTTGACACTGCTTGCATACCTACAAATATAGACGTACTGTATCTGTTGTCACTCCCTCCCTACCTATAAATATGGACGCACTGTGTTTGTTGACACTCCCTACCTACCTATAAATATAGACGTATTGTATTTGTTGACACTCCTTGTCCACCTATAAATATAGACGTACTGTATTTGTTGACACACCCTCCCTACCTATAAATATGGAAGTACTGTATTTATTGACACTCCTTGCCCACCTATAAATATAGACGTACTGTATCTGTTGACACTCCTTGCCTACCTATAAATATAGACGTACTGTATCTGTTGACACTCCCTGCCTACCTATAAATATAGACGTACTGTATTTGTTGACATTCCCTCTCTACCTATAAATATGGAAGTACTGTATTTGTTGACGCCCCTTCCCTACCTATAAATATAGACGTACTGTATCTGTTGACACTCCCTGCCTACCTATAAATATAGACGTACTGTATCTGTTGACACTCCCTCCCTACCTATAAATATAGACGTCCTGTATCTGTTGACACTGCCTCCCTACCTATAAATATAGACGAACTGTATCTGTTGACACTCCCTCCCTACCTAAAAATATAGACGTACTGTATCTGTTGACACTCCCTCCCTACCTATAAATATGGACGTACTGTATCTGTTGACACTCCTTGCATACCTACAAATATAGACGTACTGTATCTGTTGTCACTCCCTCCCTACCTATAAATATGGACGCACTGTGTTGTGACACTCCCTCCCTACCTAGAAATATAGACGTACTGTATCTGTTGACACTCCCTCCCTACCTATAATATAGACGTACTGTATCTGTTGACACTCCCTCCCTACCTATAAATATAGACGTACTGTATATGTTGTCACTCTCTCCCTACCTATAAATATGGACGCACTGTGTTTGTTGACACTCCCTCCCTACCTATAAATATGGACCTAGTTTATCTGTTGACACTCCCTCCTTACTTATGAATATAGACGTTCTGTATCTGTTGACACTCCCTCCCCACCTATAAATATATACGTACTATATCTGTTGACAATCCCTCCCTACCTATAAATATGGACGTACTGTATCTGTTGACACTCCTTGCCAATCTATAAATATAGACGTACTGTATCTGTTGACACTCCCTCCCTACCTATAAATATAGACGTACTGTATCTGTTGACACTCACTCCCTACCTATAAATATAGACGTACTGTATTTATTGACACTTTTTGTCCACCTATAAATATAGACGTACTGTATTTGTTGACACTCCTTGTCCACCTATAAATATAGACGTACTGTATTTGTTGACACTCCTCCCTACCTATAAATATAGACGTCCTGTATCTGTTGACACTGCCTCCCTACCTATAAAATATAGACGTACTGTATCTGTTGACACTCCCTCCCTACCTATAAATATGGACGCACTGTGTTTGTTGACACTCCCTCCCTACCTATAAATATGAACGTACTGTATCTGTTGGCACTTCCCTCCCTACCTATAAATATAGACGTACTGTATTTGTTGACACTCCTTGCCCACCTATAAATATAGACGTACTGTATCTGTTGAAACTCCCTCCCTACCTATAAATATAGACGTATTGTATTTGTTGACACTCCTTGCCCACCTATAAATATAGACGTACTGTATTTGTTGACACTCCCTCCCTACCTATAAATATAGACGTATTGTATTTGTTGACACTCCTTGTCCACCTATAAATATAGACGTACTGTATTTGTTGACACACCCTCCCTACCTATAAATATGGACGTACTGTATTTATTGACACTCCTTGCCCACCTATAAATATAGACGTACTGTATCTGTTGACACTCCTTGCCTACCTATAAATATAGACGTACTGTATCTGTTGACACTCCCTGCCTACCTATAAATATAGACGTACTGTATTTGTTGACACTCCCTCTCTACCTATAAATATGGAAGTACTGTATTTGTTGACGCCCCTTCCCTACCTATAAATATAGACGTACTGTATCTGTTGACACTCCCTGCCTACCTATAAATATAGACGTACTGTATCTGTTGACACTCCCTCCCTACCTATAAATATAGACGTCCTGTATCTGTTGACACTGCCTCCCTACCTATAAATATAGACGTACTGTATCTGTTGACACTCCCTCCCTACCTACAAATATAGACGTACTGTATCTGTTGTCACTCCCTCCCTACCTATAAATATGGACGCACTGTGTTTGTTGACACTCCCTCCCTACCTAGAAATATATACGTACTATATCTGTTGACAATGCCTCCCTACCTATAAATATGGACGCACTGTGTTTGTTGACACTACCTCCCTACCTATAAATATGGACGTACTGTATTTATTGACACTCCTTGCCCACCTATAAATATAGACGTACTGTATCTGTTGACACTCCTTGCCTACCTATAAATATAGACGTACTGTATCTGTTGACACTCCCTGCCTACCTATAAATATAGACGTACTGTATTTGTTGACACTCCCTCTCTACCTATAAATATGGAAGTACTGTATTTGTTGACACCCCTTGCCTACCTATAAATATAGACGTACTGTATCTGTTGACACTCCCTGCCTACCTATAAATATAGACGTACTGTATCTGTTGACACTCCCTCCCTACCTATAAATATAGACGTCCTGTATCTGTTGACACTGCCTCCCTACCTATAAATATAGACGTACTGTATCTGTTGACACTCCCTCCCTACCTACAAATATAGACGTACTGTATCTGTTGTCACTCCCTCCCTACCTATAAATATGGATGCACTGTGTTTGTTGACACTCCCTCCCTACCTAGAAATATAGACGTACTGTATCTGTTGACACTCCCTCCCTACCTATAAATATAGACGTACTGTATCTGTTGACACTCCCTCCCTACCTATAAATATAGACGTACTGTATCTGTTGTCACTCCCTCCCTACCTATAAATATGGACGCACTGTGTTTGTTGACACTCCCTCCCTACCTATAAATATGGACCTAGTTTATCTGTTGACACTCCCTCCTTACTTATGAATATAGACGTTCTGTATCTGTTGACACTCCCTCCCCACCTATAAATATATACGTACTATATCTGTTGACAATCCCTCCCTACCTATAAATATGGACGTACTGTATCTGTTGACACTCCCTCCCTACCTATGAATATGGACGTACTGTATCTGTTGACACTCCCTTCCTACCTATAAATATAGACGTACTGTATCTGTTGACACTCCCTCCCTACCTATAAATATAGACGTACTGTATCTGTTGACACTCCCTCCCTACCTATAAATATAGACGTACTGTATTTGTTGACACTCCTTGTCCACCTATAAATATAGACGTACTGTATTTGTTGACACTCCTTGTCCACCTATAAATATAGACGAACTGTATTTGTTGACACTCCCTCCCTACCTATAAATATGGACGTACTGTATCTGTTGACACACCCTCCCTACCTATAAATATAGACGTACTGTATCTGTTGACACTCCCTCTCTACTTGTAAATATGGAAGTACAGTATTTGTTGACACTCTTCCCTACCTATAAATATGGACGTACTGTATCTGTTGACACTCCTTGCCTACCTATAAATATGAACGTACTGTATCTGTTGACACTCCTTGCCTACCTACAAATATAGACGTACTGTATCTGTTGACACTCCCTCCCTACCTATAAATATAGACGTACTGTATCTGTTGTCACTCCCTCCCTACCTATAAATATGGACGCACTGTGTTTGTTGACAGTCCCTCCCTACCTATAAATATGAACGTACTGTATCTGTTGGCACTCCCTCCCTACCTATAAATATAGACGTACTGTATTTGTTGACACTCCTTGCCCACCTATAAATATAGACGTACTGTATCTGTTGAAACTCCCTCCCTACCTATAAATATAGACGTATTGTATTTGTTGACACTCCTTGCCCACCTATAAATATAGACGTACTGTATTTGTTGACACTCCCTCCCTACCTATAAATATAGACGTATTGTATTTGTTGACACTCCTTGTCCACCTATAAATATAGACGTACTGTATTTGTTGACACACCCTCCCTACCTATAAATATAGACGTATTGTATTTGTTGACACTCCTTGTCCACCTATACATATAGACGTACTGTATTTGTTGACACTCCTTGCCCACCTATAAATATAGACGTACTGTATTTGACACACCCTCCCTACCTATAAATATGGGACGTACTGTATTTGTTGACACTCCTTGCCCACCTATAAATATAGACGTACTGTATCTGTTGACACTCCTTGCCTACCTATAAATATAGACGTACTGTATCTGTTGACACTCCTTGCCTACCTATAAATATAGACGTACTGTATTTGTTGACACTCCCCTCTCTACCTATAAATATGGAAGTACTGTATTTGTTGACGCCCCTTCCCTACCTATAAATATAGACGTACTGTATCTGTTGACACTCCCTGCCTATCTATAAATATAGAAGTACTGTATCTGTTGACACTCCCTCCCTACCTATAAATATAGACTTCCTGTATCTGTTGACACTGCCTCCTACCTATAAATATAGACGTACTGCATCTGTTGACACTCCCTCCCTACCTAAAAATATAGACGTACTGTATCTGTTGACACTCCCTCCCTACCTATAAATATGAACGTACTGTATCTGTTGACACTCCTTGCCTACCTACAAATATAGACGTACTGTATCTGTTGTCACTCCCTCCCTACCTATAAATATGTTTGTTGACACTCCCTCCCTACCTAGAAATATAGACGTACTGTATCTGTTGACACTCCCTCCCTACCTATAAATATAGACGTACTGTATCTGTTGACACTCCCTCCCTACCTATAAATATAGACGTAAGGTATCTGTTGTCACTCCCTCCCTACCTATAAATATGGACGCACTGTGTTGTTGACAGTCCCTCCCTACCTATAAATATGAACGTACTGTATCTGTTGGCACTCCCTCCCTACCTATAAATATAGACGTACTGTATTTGTTGACACTCCTTGCCCACCTATAAATATAGACGTACTGTATCTGTTGAAACTCCCTCCCTACCTATAAATATAGACGTATTGTATTTGTTGACACTCCTTGCCCACCTATAAATATAGACGTACTGTATTTGTTGACACTCCCTACCTACCTATAAATATAGACGTATTGTATTTGTTGACACTCCTTGTCCCCCTATAAATATAGACGTACTGTATTTGTTGACACACCCTCCCTACCTATAAATATGGAAGTACTGTATTTATTGACACTCCTTGCCCACCTATAAATATAGACGTACTGTATCTGTTGACACTCCTTGCCTACCTATAAATATAGACGTACTGTATCTGTTGACACTCCCTGCCTACCTATAAATATAGACGTACTGTATTTGTTGACATTCCCTCTCTACCTATAAATATGGAAGTACTGTATTTGTTGACGCCCCTTCCCTACCTATAAATATAGACGTACTGTATCTGTTGACACTCCCTGCCTACCTATAAATATAGACGTACTGTATCTGTTGACACTCCCTCCCTACCTATAAATATAGACGTCCTGTATCTGTTGACACTGCCTCCCTACCTATAAATATAGACGTACTGTATCTGTTGACACTCCCTCCCTACCTAAAAATATAGACGTACTGTATCTGTTGACACTCCCTCCCTACCTATAAATATGGACGTACTGTATCTGTTGACACTCCTTGCATACCTACAAATATAGACGTACTGTATCTGTTGTCACTCCCTCCCTACCTATAAATATGGACGCACTGTGTTTGTTGACACTCCCTCCCTACCTATAAATATGAACGTACTGTATCTGTTGGCACTCCCTCCCTACCTATAAATATAGACGTACTGTATTTGTTGACACTCCTTGCCCACCTATAAATATAGACGTACTGTATCTGTTGAAACTCCCTCCCTACCTATAAATATAGACGTATTGTATTTGTTGACACTCCTTGCCCACCTATAAATATAGACGTACTGTATTTGTTGACACTCCCTCCCTACCTATAAATATAGACGTATTGTATTTGTTGACACTCCTTGTCCACCTATAAATATAGACGTACTGTATTTGTTGACACACCCTCCTACCTATAAATATGGACGTACTGTATTTATTGACACTCCTTGCCCACCTATAAATATAGACGTACTGTATCTGTTGACACTCCTTGCCTACCTATAAATATAAGACGTACTGTATCTGTTGACACTCCCTGCCTACCTATAAATATAGACGTACTGTATTTGTTGACACTCCCTCTCTACCTATAAATATGGAAGTACTGTATTTGTTGACGCCCCTTCCCTACCTATAAATATAGACGTACTGTATCTGTTGACACTCCCTGCCTACCTATAAATATAGACGTACTGTATCTGTTGACACTCCCTCCCTACCTATAAATATAGACGTCCTGTATCTGTTGACACTGCCTCCCTACCTATAAATATAGACGTACTGTATCTGTTGACACTCCCTCCCTACCTACAAATATAGACGTACTGTATCTGTTGTCACTCCCTCCCTACCTATAAATATGGACGCACTGTGTTTGTTGACACTCCCTCCCTACCTAGAAATATATACGTACTATATCTGTTGACAATGCCTCCCTACCTATAAATATGGACGCACTGTGTTTGTTGACACTACCTCCCTACCTATAAATATGGACGTACTGTATTTATTGACACTCCTTGCCCACCTATAAATATAGACGTACTGTATCTGTTGACACTCCTTGCCTACCTATAAATATAGACGTACTGTATCTGTTGACACTCCCTGCCTACCTATAAATATAGACGTACTGTATTTGTTGACACTCCCTCTCTACCTATAAATATGGAAGTACTGTATTTGTTGACACCCCTTCCCTACCTATAAATATAGACGTACTGTATCTGTTGACACTCCCTGCCTACCTATAAATATAGACGTACTGTATCTGTTGACACTCCCTCCCTACCTATAAATATAGACGTCCTGTATCTGTTGACACTGCCTCCCTACCTATAAATATAGACGTACTGTATCTGTTGACACTCCCTCCCTACCTACAAATATAGACGTACTGTATCTGTTGTCACTCCCTCCCTACCTATAAATATGGATGCACTGTGTTTGTTGACACTCCCTCCCTACCTAGAAATATAGACGTACTGTATCTGTTGACACTCCCTCCCTACCTATAAATATAGACGTACTGTATCTGTTGACACTCCCTCCCTACCTATAAATATAGACGTACTGTATCTGTTGTCACTCCCTCCCTACCTATAAATATGGACGCACTGTGTTTGTTGACACTCCCTCCCTACCTATAAATATGGACCTAGTTTATCTGTTGACACTCCCTCCTTACTTATGAATATAGACGTTCTGTATCTGTTGACACTCCCTCCCCACCTATAAATATATACGTACTATATCTGTTGACAATCCCTCCCTACCTATAAATATGGACGTACTGTATCTGTTGACACTCCCTCCCTACCTATGAATATGGACGTACTGTATCTGTTGACACTCCCTTCCTACCTATAAATATAGACGTACTGTATCTGTTGACACTCCCTCCCTACCTATAAATATAGACGTACTGTATCTGTTGACACTCCCTCCCTACCAATAAATATAGACGTACTGTATTTGTTGACACTCCTTGTCCACCTATAAATATAGACGTACTGTATTTGTTGACACTCCTTGTCCACCTATAAATATAGACGTACTGTATTTGTTGACACTCCCTCCCTACCTATAAATATGGACGTACTGTATCTGTTGACACACCCTCCCTACCTATAAATATAGACGTACTGTATCTGTTGACACTCCCTCTCTACTTGTAAATATGGAAGTACTGTATTTGTTGACACTCTTCCCTACCTATAAATATGGACGTACTGTATTTGTTGACACCCCTTCCCTACCTATAAATATAGACGTACTGTATCTGTTGACACTCCCTGCCTACCTATAAATATAGACGTACTGTATCTGTTGACACTCCCTCCCTACCTATAAATATAGACGTCCTGTATCTGTTGACACTGCCTCCCTACCTATAAATATAGACGTACTGTATCTGTTGACACTCCCTCCCTACCTACAAATATAGACGTACTGTATCTGTTGTCACTCCCTCCCTACCTATAAATATGGATGCACTGTGTTTGTTGACACTCCCTCCCTACCTAGAAATATAGACGTACTGTATCTGTTGACACTCCCTCCCTACCTATAAATATAGACGTACTGTATCTGTTGACACTCCCTCCCTACCTATAAATATAGACGTACTGTATCTGTTGTCACTCCCTCCCTACCTATAAATATGGACGCACTGTGTTTGTTGACACTCCCTCCCTACCTATAAATATGGACCTAGTTTATCTGTTGACACTCCCTCCTTACTTATGAATATAGACGTTCTGTATCTGTTGACACTCCCTCCCCACCTATAAATATATACGTACTATATCTGTTGACAATCCCTCCCTACCTATAAATATGGACGTACTGTATCTGTTGACACTCCCTCCCTACCTATGAATATGGACGTACTGTATCTGTTGACACTCCCTTCCTACCTATAAATATAGACGTACTGTATCTGTTGACACTCCCTCCCTACCTATAAATATAGACGTACTGTATCTGTTGACACTCCCTCCCTACCTATAAATATAGACGTACTGTATTTGTTGACACTCCTTGTCCACCTATAAATATAGACGTACTGTATTTGTTGACACTCCTTGTCCACCTATAAATATAGACGTACTGTATTTGTTGACACTCCCTCCCTACCTATAAATATGGACGTACTGTATCTGTTGACACACCCTCCCTACCTATAAATATAGACGTACTGTATCTGTTGACACTCCCTCTCTACTTGTAAATATGGAAGTACTGTATTTGTTGACACTCTTCCCTACCTATAAATATGGACGTACTGTATCTGTTGACACTCCTTGCCTACCTATAAATATGAACGTACTGTATCTGTTGACACTCCTTGCCTACCTACAAATATAGACGTACTGTATCTGTTGTCACTCCCTCCCTACCTATAAATATGTTTGTTGACACTCCCTCCCTACCTAGAAATATAGACGTACTGTATCTGTTGACACTCCCTCCCTACCTATAAATATAGACGTACTGTATCTGTTGACACTCCCTCCCTACCTATAAATATAGACGTACTGTATCTGTTGTCACTCCCTCCCTACCTATAAATATGGACGCACTGTGTTTGTTGACAGTCCCTCCCTACCTATAAATATGAACGTACTGTATCTGTTGGCACTCCCTCCCTACCTATAAATATAGACGTACTGTATTTGTTGACACTCCTTGCCCACCTATAAATATAGACGTACTGTATCTGTTGAAACTCCCTCCCTACCTATAAATATAGACGTATTGTATTTGTTGACACTCCTTGCCCACCTATAAATATAGACGTACTGTATTTGTTGACACTCCCTCCCTACCTATAAATATAGACGTATTGTATTTGTTGACACTCCTTGTCCACCTATAAATATAGACGTACTGTATTTGTTGACACACCCTCCCTACCTATAAATATAGACGTACTGTATTTGTTGACACTCCTTGCCCACCTATAAATATAGACGTACTGTATTTGACACACCCTCCCTACCTATAAATATGGACGTACTGTATTTGTTGACACTCCTTGCCCACCTATAAATATAGACGTACTGTATCTGTTGACACTCCTTGCCTACCTATAAATATAGACGTACTGTATCTGTTGACACTCCTTGCCTACCTATAAATATAGACGTACTGTATTTGTTGACACTCCCTCTCTACCTATAAATATGGAAGTACTGTATTTGTTGACGCCCCTTCCCTACCTATAAATATAGACGTACTGTATCTGTTGACACTCCCTGCCTATCCATAAATATAGAAGTACTGTATCTGTTGACACTCCCTCCCTACCTATAAATATAGACTTCCTGTATCTGTTGACACTGCCTCCTACCTATAAATATAGACGTACTGCATCTGTTGACACTCCCTCCCTACCTAAAAATATAGACGTACTGTATCTGTTGACACTCCCTCCCTACCTATAAATATGAACGTACTGTATCTGTTGACACTCCTTGCCTACCTACAAATATAGACGTACTGTATCTGTTGTCACTCCCTCCCTACCTATAAATATGTTTGTTGACACTCCCTCCCTACCTAGAAATATAGACGTACTGTATCTGTTGACACTCCCTCCCTACCTATAAATATAGACGTACTGTATCTGTTGACACTCCCTCCCTACCTATAAATATAGACGTACTGTATCTGTTGTCACTCCCTCCCTACCTATAAATATGGACGCACTGTGTTTGTTGACAGTCCCTCCCTACCTATAAATATGAACGTACTGTATCTGTTGGCACTCCCTCCCTACCTATAAATATAGACGTACTGTATTTGTTGACACTCCTTGCCCACCTATAAATATAGACGTACTGTATGTGTTGAAACTCCCTCCCTACCTATAAATATAGACGTATTGTATTTGTTGACACTCCTTGCCCACCTATAAATATAGACGTACTGTATTTGACACACCCTCCCTACCTATAAATATGGACGTACTGTATTTGTTGACACTCCTTGCCCACCTATAAATATAGACGTACTGTATCTGTTGACACTCCTTGCCTACCTATAAATATAGACGTACTGTATCTGTTGACACTCCTTGCCTACCTATAAATATAGACGTACTGTATTTGTTGACACTCCCTCTCTACCTATAAATATGGAAGTACTGTATTTGTTGACGCCCCTTCCCTACCTATAAATATAGACGTACTGTATCTGTTGACACTCCATGCCTATCTATAAATATAGAAGTACTGTATCTGTTGACACTCCCTCCCTACCTATAAATATAGACTTCCTGTATCTGTTGACACTGCCTCCTACCTATAAATATAGACGTACTGCATCTGTTGACACTCCCTCCCTACCTAAAAATATAGACGTACTGTATCTGTTGACACTCCCTCCCTACCTATAAATATGAACGTACTGTATCTGTTGACACTCCTTGCCTACCTACAAATATAGACGTACTGTATCTGTTGTCACTCCCTCCCTACCTATAAATATGTTTGTTGACACTCCCTCCCTACCTAGAAATATAGACGTACTGTATCTGTTGACACTCCCTCCCTACCTATAAATATAGACGTACTGTATCTGTTGACACTCCCTCCCTACCTATAAATATAGACGTACTGTATCTGTTGTCACTCCCTCCCTACCTATAAATATGGACGCACTGTGTTTGTTGACAGTCCCTCCCTACCTATAAATATGAACGTACTGTATCTGTTGGCACTCCCTCCCTACCTATAAATATAGACGTACTGTATTTGTTGACACTCCTTGCCCACCTATAAATATAGACGTACTGTATCTGTTGAAACTCCCTCCCTACCTATAAATATAGACGTATTGTATTTGTTGACACTCCTTGCCCACCTATAAATATAGACGTACTGTATTTGTTGACACTCCCTACCTACCTATAAATATAGACGTATTGTATTTGTTGACACTCCTTGTCCACCTATAAATATAGACGTACTGTATTTGTTGACACACCCTCCCTACCTATAAATATGGAAGTACTGTATTTATTGACACTCCTTGCCCACCTATAAATATAGACGTACTGTATCTGTTGACACTCCTTGCCTACCTATAAATATAGACGTACTGTATCTGTTGACACTCCCTGCCTACCTATAAATATAGACGTACTGTATTTGTTGACATTCCCTCTCTACCTATAAATATG
Organism: Saccoglossus kowalevskii; assembly: GCF_978046115.1. NCBI lineage: Eukaryota > Metazoa > Hemichordata > Enteropneusta > Harrimaniidae > Saccoglossus > Saccoglossus kowalevskii. Next base: position 36,538,001 of record NC_140653.1, read on the forward strand.
GAAGTACTGTATTTGTTGACGCCCCTTCCCTACCTATAAATATAGACGTACTGTATCTGTTGACACTCCCTGCCTACCTATAAATATAGACGTACTGTATCTGTTGACACTCCCTCCCTACCTATAAATATAGACGTCCTGTATCTGTTGACACTGCCTCCCTACCTATAAATATAGACGTACTGTATCTGTTGACACTCCCTCCCTACCTAAAAATATAGACGTACTGTATCTGTTGACACTCCCTCCCTACCTATAAATATGGACGTACTGTATCTGTTGACACTCCTTGCATACCTACAAATATAGACGTACTGTATCTGTTGTCACTCCCTCCCTACCTATAAATATGGACGCACTGTGTTTGTTGACACTCCCTCCCTACCTAGAAATATAGACGTACTGTATCTGTTGACACTCCCTCCCTACCTATAAATATAGACGTACTGTATCTGTTGACACTCCCTCCCTACCTATAAATATAGACGTACTGTATCTGTTGTCACTCTCTCCCTACCTATAAATATGGACGCACTGTGTTTGTTGACACTCCCTCCCTACCTATAAATATGGACCTAGTTTATCTGTTGACACTCCCTCCTTACTTATGAATATAGACGTTCTGTATCTGTTGACACTCCCTCCCCACCTATAAATATATACGTACTATATCTGTTGACAATCCCTCCCTACCTATAAATATAGACGTACTGTATCTGTTGACACTCCCTCCCTACCTATAAATATAGACGTACTGTATCTGTTGACACTCACTCCCTACCTATAAATATAGACGTACTGTATTTATTGACACTTTTTGTCCACCTATAAATATAGACGTACTGTATTTGTTGACACTCCTTGTCCACCTATAAATATAGACTTCCTGTATCTGTTGACACTGCCTCCTACCTATAAATATAGACGTACTGCATCTGTTGACACTCCCTCCCTACCTAAAAATATAGACGTACTGTATCTGTTGACACTCCCTCCCTACCTATAAATATGAACGTACTGTATCTGTTGACACTCCTTGCCTACCTACAAATATAGACGTACTGTATCTGTTGTCACTCCCTCCCTACCTATAAATATGTTTGTTGACACTCCCTCCCTACCTAGAAATATAGACGTACTGTATCTGTTGACACTCCCTCCCTACCTATAAATATAGACGTACTGTATCTGTTGACACTCCCTCCCTACCTATAAATATAGACGTACTGTATCTGTTGTCACTCCCTCCCTACCTATAAATATGGACGCACTGTGTTTGTTGACAGTCCCTCCCTACCTATAAATATGAACGTACTGTATCTGTTGGCACTCCCTCCCTACCTATAAATATAGACGTACTGTATTTGTTGACACTCCTTGCCCACCTATAAATATAGACGTACTGTATCTGTTGAAACTCCCTCCCTACCTATAAATATAGACGTATTGTATTTGTTGACACTCCTTGCCCACCTATAAATATAGACGTACTGTATTTGTTGACACTCCCTACCTACCTATAAATATAGACGTATTGTATTTGTTGACACTCCTTGTCCACCTATAAATATAGACGTACTGTATTTGTTGACACACCCTCCCTACCTATAAATATGGAAGTACTGTATTTATTGACACTCCTTGCCCACCTATAAATATAGACGTACTGTATCTGTTGACACTCCTTGCCTACCTATAAATATAGACGTACTGTATCTGTTGACACTCCCTGCCTACCTATAAATATAGACGTACTGTATTTGTTGACATTCCCTCTCTACCTATAAATATGGAAGTACTGTATTTGTTGACGCCCCTTCCCTACCTATAAATATAGACGTACTGTATCTGTTGACACTCCCTGCCTACCTATAAATATAGACGTACTGTATCTGTTGACACTCCCTCCCTACCTATAAATATAGACGTCCTGTATCTGTTGACACTGCCTCCCTACCTATAAATATAGACGTACTGTATCTGTTGACACTCCCTCCCTACCTAAAAATATAGACGTACTGTATCTGTTGACACTCCCTCCCTACCTATAAATATGGACGTACTGTATCTGTTGACACTCCTTGCATACCTACAAATATAGACGTACTGTATCTGTTGTCACTCCCTCCCTACCTATAAATATGGACGCACTGTGTTTGTTGACACTCCCTCCCTACCTAGAAATATAGACGTACTGTATCTGTTGACACTCCCTCCCTACCTATAAATATAGACGTACTGTATCTGTTGACACTCCCTCCCTACCTATAAATATAGACGTACTGTATCTGTTGTCACTCTCTCCCTACCTATAAATATGGACGCACTGTGTTTGTTGACACTCCCTCCCTACCTATAAATATGGACCTAGTTTATCTGTTGACACTCCCTCCTTACTTATGAATATAGACGTTCTGTATCTGTTGACACTCCCTCCCCACCTATAAATATATACGTACTATATCTGTTGACAATCCCTCCCTACCTATAAATATGGACGTACTGTATCTGTTGACACTCCTTGCCAATCTATAAATATAGACGTACTGTATCTGTTGACACTCCCTCCCTACCTATAAATATAGACGTACTGTATCTGTTGACACTCACTCCCTACCTATAAATATAGACGTACTGTATTTATTGACACTTTTTGTCCACCTATAAATATAGACGTACTGTATTTGTTGACACTCCTTGTCCACCTATAAATATAGACGTACTGTATTTGTTGACACTCCCTCCCTACCTATAAATATAGACGTCCTGTATCTGTTGACACTGCCTCCCTACCTATAAATATAGACGTACTGTATCTGTTGACACTCCCTCCCTACCTATAAATATGGACGCACTGTGTTTGTTGACACTCCCTCCCTACCTATAAATATGAACGTACTGTATCTGTTGGCACTCCCTCCCTACCTATAAATATAGACGTACTGTATTTGTTGACACTCCTTGCCCACCTATAAATATAGACGTACTGTATATGTTGAAACTCCCTCCCTACCTATAAATATAGACGTATTGTATTTGTTGACACTCCTTGCCCACCTATAAATATAGACGTACTGTATTTGTTGACACTCCCTCCCTACCTATAAATATAGACGTATTGTATTTGTTGACACTCCTTGTCCACCTATAAATATAGACGTACTGTATTTGTTGACACACCCTCCCTACCTATAAGTATGGATGTACTGTATTTATTGACACTCCTTGCCCACCTATAAATATAGACGTACTGTATCTGTTGACACTCCTTGCCTACCTATGAATATAGACGTACTGTATCTGTTGACACTCCCTGCCTACCTATAAATATAGACGCACTGTGTTTGTTGACAGTCCCTCCCTACCTATAAATATGAACGTACTGTATCTGTTGGCACTCCCTCCCTACCTATAAATATAGACGTACTGTATTTGTTGACACTCCTTGCCCACCTATAAATATAGACGTACTGTATCTGTTGAAACTCCCTCCCTACCTATAAATATAGACGTATTGTATTTGTTGACACTCCTTGCCCACCTATAAATATAGACGTACTGTATTTGTTGACACTCCCTCCCTACCTATAAATATAGACGTATTGTATTTGTTGACACTCCTTGTCCACCTATAAATATAGACGTACTGTATTTGTTGACACACCCTCCCTACCTATAAATATAGACGTACTGTATTTGTTGACACTCCTTGCCCACCTATAAATATAGACGTACTGTATTTGACACACCCTCCCTACCTATAAATATGGACGTACTGTATTTGTTGACACTCCTTGCCCACCTATAAATATAGACGTACTGTATCTGTTGACACTCCTTGCCTACCTATAAATATAGACGTACTGTATCTGTTGACACTCCTTGCCTACCTATAAATATAGACGTACTGTATTTGTTGACACTCCCTCTCTACCTATAAATATGGAAGTACTGTATTTGTTGACGCCCCTTCCCTACCTATAAATATAGACGTACTGTATCTGTTGACACTCCCTGCCTATCCATAAATATAGAAGTACTGTATCTGTTGACACTCCCTCCCTACCTATAAATATAGACTTCCTGTATCTGTTGACACTGCCTCCTACCTATAAATATAGACGTACTGCATCTGTTGACACTCCCTCCCTACCTAAAAATATAGACGTACTGTATCTGTTGACACTCCCTCCCTACCTATAAATATGAACGTACTGTATCTGTTGACACTCCTTGCCTACCTACAAATATAGACGTACTGTATCTGTTGTCACTCCCTCCCTACATATAAATATGTTTGTTGACACTCCCTCCCTACCTAGAAATATAGACGTACTGTATCTGTTGACACTCCCTCCCTACCTATAAATATAGACGTACTGTATCTGTTGACACTCCCTCCCTACCTATAAATATAGACGTACTGTATCTGTTGTCACTCCCTCCCTACCTATAAATATGGACGCACTGTGTTTGTTGACAGTCCCTCCCTACCTATAAATATGAACGTACTGTATCTGTTGGCACTCCCTCCCTACCTATAAATATAGACGTACTGTATTTGTTGACACTCCTTGCCCACCTATAAATATAGACGTACTGTATGTGTTGAAACTCCCTCCCTACCTATAAATATAGACGTATTGTATTTGTTGACACTCCTTGCCCACCTATAAATATAGACGTACTGTATTTGACACACCCTCCCTACCTATAAATATGGACGTACTGTATTTGTTGACACTCCTTGCCCACCTATAAATATAGACGTACTGTATCTGTTGACACTCCTTGCCTACCTATAAATATAGACGTACTGTATCTGTTGACACTCCTTGCCTACCTATAAATATAGACGTACTGTATTTGTTGACACTCCCTCTCTACCTATAAATATGGAAGTACTGTATTTGTTGACGCCCCTTCCCTACCTATAAATATAGACGTACTGTATCTGTTGACACTCCATGCCTATCTATAAATATAGAAGTACTGTATCTGTTGACACTCCCTCCCTACCTATAAATATAGACTTCCTGTATCTGTTGACACTGCCTCCTACCTATAAATATAGACGTACTGCATCTGTTGACACTCCCTCCCTACCTAAAAATATAGACGTACTGTATCTGTTGACACTCCCTCCCTACCTATAAATATGAACGTACTGTATCTGTTGACACTCCTTGCCTACCTACAAATATAGACGTACTGTATCTGTTGTCACTCCCTCCCTACCTATAAATATGTTTGTTGACACTCCCTCCCTACCTAGAAATATAGACGTACTGTATCTGTTGACACTCCCTCCCTACCTATAAATATAGACGTACTGTATCTGTTGACACTCCCTCCCTACCTATAAATATAGACGTACTGTATCTGTTGTCACTCCCTCCCTACCTATAAATATGGACGCACTGTGTTTGTTGACAGTCCCTCCCTACCTATAAATATGAACGTACTGTATCTGTTGGCACTCCCTCCCTACCTATAAATATAGACGTACTGTATTTGTTGACACTCCTTGCCCACCTATAAATATAGACGTACTGTATCTGTTGAAACTCCCTCCCTACCTATAAATATAGACGTATTGTATTTGTTGACACTCCTTGCCCACCTATAAATATAGACGTACTGTATTTGTTGACACTCCCTACCTACCTATAAATATAGACGTATTGTATTTGTTGACACTCCTTGTCCACCTATAAATATAGACGTACTGTATTTGTTGACACACCCTCCCTACCTATAAATATGGAAGTACTGTATTTATTGACACTCCTTTCCCACCTATAAATATAGACGTACTGTATCTGTTGACACTCCTTGCCTACCTATAAATATAGACGTACTGTATCTGTTGACACTCCCTGCCTACCTATAAATATAGACGTACTGTATTTGTTGACATTCCCTCTCTACCTATAAATATGGAAGTACTGTATTTGTTGACGCCCCTTCCCTACCTATAAATATAGACGTACTGTATCTGTTGACACTCCCTGCCTACCTATAAATATAGACGTACTGTATCTGTTGACACTCCCTCCCTACCTATAAATATAGACGTCCTGTATCTGTTGACACTGCCTCCCTACCTATAAATATAGACGTACTGTATCTGTTGACACTCCCTCCCTACCTAAAAATATAGACGTACTGTATCTGTTGACACTCCCTCCCTACCTATAAATATGGACGTACTGTATCTGTTGACACTCCTTGCATACCTACAAATATAGACGTACTGTATCTGTTGTCACTCCCTCCCTACCTATAAATATGGACGCACTGTGTTTGTTGACACTCCCTCCCTACCTAGAAATATAGACGTACTGTATCTGTTGACACTCCCTCCCTACCTATAAATATAGACGTACTGTATCTGTTGACACTCCCTCCCTACCTATAAATATAGACGTACTGTATCTGTTGTCACTCTCTCCCTACCTATAAATATGGACGCACTGTGTTTGTTGACACTCCCTCCCTACCTATAAATATGGACCTAGTTTATCTGTTGACACTCCCTCCTTACTTATGAATATAGACGTTCTGTATCTGTTGACACTCCCTCCCCACCTATAAATATATACGTACTATATCTGTTGACAATCCCTCCCTACCTATAAATATGGACGTACTGTATCTGTTGACACTCCTTGCCAATCTATAAATATAGACGTACTGTATCTGTTGACACTCCCTCCCTACCTATAAATATAGACGTACTGTATCTGTTGACACTCACTCCCTACCTATAAATATAGACGTACTGTATTTATTGACACTTTTTGTCCACCTATAAATATAGACGTACTGTATTTGTTGACACTCCTTGTCCACCTATAAATATAGACTTCCTGTATCTGTTGACACTGCCTCCTACCTATAAATATAGACGTACTGCATCTGTTGACACTCCCTCCCTACCTAAAAATATAGACGTACTGTATCTGTTGACACTCCCTCCCTACCTATAAATATGAACGTACTGTATCTGTTGACACTCCTTGCCTACCTACAAATATAGACGTACTGTATCTGTTGTCACTCCCTCCCTACCTATAAATATGTTTGTTGACACTCCCTCCCTACCTAGAAATATAGACGTACTGTATCTGTTGACACTCCCTCCCTACCTATAAATATAGACGTACTGTATCTGTTGACACTCCCTCCCTACCTATAAATATAGACGTACTGTATCTGTTGTCACTCCCTCCCTACCTATAAATATGGACGCACTGTGTTTGTTGACAGTCCCTCCCTACCTATAAATATGAACGTACTGTATCTGTTGGCACTCCCTCCCTACCTATAAATATAGACGTACTGTATTTGTTGACACTCCTTGCCCACCTATAAATATAGACGTACTGTATCTGTTGAAACTCCCTCCCTACCTATAAATATAGACGTATTGTATTTGTTGACACTCCTTGCCCACCTATAAATATAGACGTACTGTATTTGTTGACACTCCCTACCTACCTATAAATATAGACGTATTGTATTTGTTGACACTCCTTGTCCACCTATAAATATAGACGTACTGTATTTGTTGACACACCCTCCCTACCTATAAATATGGAAGTACTGTATTTATTGACACTCCTTGCCCACCTATAAATATAGACGTACTGTATCTGTTGACACTCCTTGCCTACCTATAAATATAGACGTACTGTATCTGTTGACACTCCCTGCCTACCTATAAATATAGACGTACTGTATTTGTTGACATTCCCTCTCTACCTATAAATATGGAAGTACTGTATTTGTTGACGCCCCTTCCCTACCTATAAATATAGACGTACTGTATCTGTTGACACTCCCTGCCTACCTATAAATATAGACGTACTGTATCTGTTGACACTCCCTCCCTACCTATAAATATAGACGTCCTGTATCTGTTGACACTGCCTCCCTACCTATAAATATAGACGTACTGTATCTGTTGACACTCCCTCCCTACCTAAAAATATAGACGTACTGTATCTGTTGACACTCCCTCCCTACCTATAAATATGGACGTACTGTATCTGTTGACACTCCTTGCATACCTACAAATATAGACGTACTGTATCTGTTGTCACTCCCTCCCTACCTATAAATATGGACGCACTGTGTTTGTTGACACTCCCTCCCTACCTAGAAATATAGACGTACTGTATCTGTTGACACTCCCTCCCTACCTATAAATATAGACGTACTGTATCTGTTGACACTCCCTCCCTACCTATAAATATAGACGTACTGTATCTGTTGTCACTCTCTCCCTACCTATAAATATGGACGCACTGTGTTTGTTGACACTCCCTCCCTACCTATAAATATGGACCTAGTTTATCTGTTGACACTCCCTCCTTACTTATGAATATAGACGTTCTGTATCTGTTGACACTCCCTCCCCACCTATAAATATATACGTACTATATCTGTTGACAATCCCTCCCTACCTATAAATATGGACGTACTGTATCTGTTGACACTCCTTGCCAATCTATAAATATAGACGTACTGTATCTGTTGACACTCCCTCCCTACCTATAAATATAGACGTACTGTATCTGTTGACACTCACTCCCTACCTATAAATATAGACGTACTGTATTTATTGACACTTTTTGTCCACCTATAAATATAGACGTACTGTATTTGTTGACACTCCTTGTCCACCTATAAATATAGACGTACTGTATTTGTTGACACTCCCTCCCTACCTATAAATATAGACGTCCTGTATCTGTTGACACTGCCTCCCTACCTATAAATATAGACGTACTGTATCTGTTGACACTCCCTCCCTACCTATAAATATGGACGCACTGTGTTTGTTGACACTCCCTCCCTACCTATAAATATGAACGTACTGTATCTGTTGGCACTCCCTCCCTACCTATAAATATAGACGTACTGTATTTGTTGACACTCCTTGCCCACCTATAAATATAGACGTACTGTATATGTTGAAACTCCCTCCCTACCTATAAATATAGACGTATTGTATTTGTTGACACTCCTTGCCCACCTATAAATATAGACGTACTGTATTTGTTGACACTCCCTCCCTACCTATAAATATAGACGTATTGTATTTGTTGACACTCCTTGTCCACCTATAAATATAGACGTACTGTATTTGTTGACACACCCTCCCTACCTATAAGTATGGATGTACTGTATTTATTGACACTCCTTGCCCACCTATAAATATAGACGTACTGTATCTGTTGACACTCCTTGCCTACCTATGAATATAGACGTACTGTATCTGTTGACACTCCCTGCCTACCTATAAATATAGACGTACTGTATTTGTTGACACTCCCTCTCTACCTATAAATATGGAAGTACTGTATTTGTTGACGCCCCTTCCCTACCTATAAATATAGACGTACTGTATCTGTTGACACTCCCTGCCTACCTATAAATATAGACGTACTGTATCTGTTGACACTCCCTCCCTACCTATAAATATAGACGTCCTGTATCTGTTGACACTGCCTCCCTACCTATAAATATAGACGTACTGTATCTGTTGACACTCCCTCCCTACCTACAAATATAGACGTACTGTATCTGTTGTCACTCCCTCCCTACCTATAAATATGGACGCACTGTGTTTGTTGACACTCCCTCCCTACCTAGAAATATATACGTACTATATCTGTTGACAATGCCTCCCTACCTATAAATATGGACGCACTGTGTTTGTTGACACTACCTCCCTACCTATAAATATGGACGTACTGTATTTATTGACACTCCTTGCCCACCTATAAATATAGACGTACTGTATCTGTTGACACTCCTTGCCTACCTATAAATATAGACGTACTGTATCTGTTGACACTCCCTGCCTACCTATAAATATAGACGTACTGTATTTGTTGACACTCCCTCTCTACCTATAAATATGGAAGTACTGTATTTGTTGACACCCCTTCCCTACCTATAAATATAGACGTACTGTATCTGTTGACACTCCCTGCCTACCTATAAATATAGACGTACTGTATCTGTTGACACTCCCTCCCTACCTATAAATATAGACGTCCTGAATCTGTTGACACTGCCTCCCTACCTATAAATATAGACGTACTGTATCTGTTGACACTCCCTCCCTACCTACAAATATAGACGTACTGTATCTGTTGTCACTCCCTCCCTACCTATAAATATGGATGCACTGTGTTTGTTCACACTCCCTCCCTACCTAGAAATATAGACGTACTGTATCTGTTGACACTCCCTCCCTACCTATAAATATAGACGTACTGTATCTGTTGACACTCCCTCCCTACCTATAAATATAGACGTACTGTATCTGTTGTCACTCCCTCCCTACCTATAAATATGGACGCACTGTGTTTGTTGACACTCCCTCCCTACCTATAAATATGGACCTAGTTTATCTGTTGACACTCCCTCCTTACTTATGAATATAGACGTTCTGTATCTGTTGACACTCCCTCCCCACCTATAAATATATACGTACTATATCTGTTGACAATCCCTCCCTACCTATAAATATGGACGTACTGTATCTGTTGACACTCCCTCCCTACCTATGAATATGGACGTACTGTATCTGTTGACACTCCCTTCCTACCTATAAATATAGACGTACTGTATCTGTTGACACTCCCTCCCTACCTATAAATATAGACGTACTGTATCTGTTGACACTCCCTCCCTACCTATAAATATAGACGTACTGTATTTGTTGACACTCCTTGTCCACCTATAAATATAGACGTACTGTATTTGTTGACACTCCTTGTCCACCTATAAATATAGACGTACTGTATTTGTTGACACTCCCTCCCTACCTATAAATATGGAAGTACTGTATCTGTTGACACTCCCTCCCTACCTATAAATATAGACGTACTGTATCTGTTGACACTCCCTCTCTACTTGTAAATATGGAAGTACTGTATTTGTTGACACTCTTCCCTACCTATAAATATGGACGTACTGTATCTGTTGACACTCCTTGCCTACCTATAAATATGGACGTACTGTATCTGTTGAAACTCCCTCCCTACATATAAATATGGACGTACTGTATCTGTTGACACTCTTTGCCCACCTATAAATATAGACATACTGTATCTGTTGACACTCCCTCCCTACCTATAAATATAGTCGTACTGTATCTGTTGACACCCCTCCCTACTTATAAGTATGGACGTACTGTATCTGTTGGCACTCCTTGCCCAACAATAAATATAGACGTACTGTATCTGTTGACACTCCCTCCCTACCTATAAATATAGACGTATTGTATTTGTTGACACTCCTTGCCCACCTATAAATATAGACGTACTGTATTTGTTGACACTGCCTACCTACCTATAAATATAGACGTACTGTATTTGTTGACACTCCTTGCCCAACAATAAATATAGACGTACTGTATCTGTTGACACTCCCTCCCTACCTATAAATACAGACGTATTGTATTTGTTGACACTCCTTGCCCACCTATAAATATAGACGTACTGTATTTGTTGACACTCCCTCCCTACCTATAAATATAGACGTATTGTATTTGTTGACACTCCTTGCCCACCTATAAATATAGACGTACTGTATCTGTTGACACTCCCTCCCTACCTATAAATATAGACGTACTGTATCTGTTGTCACTCCCTCCCTATCTATAAATATGGACGCACTGTGTTTGTTGACACTCCCTCCCTACCTATAAATATGGACCTAGTTTATCTGTTGACACTCCCTCCTTACTTATGAATATAGACGTTCTGTATCTGTTGACACTCCCTCCCCACCTATAAATATATACGTACTATATCTGTTCACAATCCCTCCCTACCTATAAATATGGACGTACTGTATCTGTTGACACTCCCTCCGTACCTATAAATATAGACGTACTGTATCTGTTGACACTCCCTCCCTACCTATAAATATAGACGTACTGTATCTGTTGACACTCCCTCCCTACCTATAAATATAGACGTACTGTATTTGTTGACACTCCTTGTCCACCTATAAATATAGACGTACTGTATTTGTTGACACTCCTTGTCCACCTATAAATATAGACGTACTGTATTTCTTGACACTCCCTCCCTACCTATAAATATGGACGTACTGTATCTGTTGACACTCCCTCCCTACCTATAAATATAGACGTACTGTATCTGTTGACACTCCCTCTCTACTTGTAAATATGGAAGTACTGTATTTGTTGACACTCTTCCCTACCTATAAATATGGACGTACTGTATCTGTTGACACTCATTGCCTACCTATAAATATGGACGTACTGTATCTGTTGACACTCCCTCCCTACATATAAATATGGACGTACTGTATCTGTTGACACTCCCTCCCTACCTATACATATAGACGTACTGTATTTGTTGACACTCCTTGTCCACCTATAAATATAGACGTACTGTATTTGTTGACACTCCTTGTCCACCTATAAATATAGACATACTGTATCTGTTGACACTCCCTCCCTACCTATAAATATAGACGTACTGTATCTGTTGACACCCCTCCCTACTTATAAGTATGGACGTACTGTATCTGTTGGCACTCCTTGCCCAACAATAAATATAGACGTACTGTATCTGTTGACACTCCCTCCCTACCTATAAATATAGACGTATTGTATTTGTTGACACTCCTTGCCCACCTATAAATATAGACGTACTGTATTTGTTGACACTGCCTACCTACCTATAAATATAGACGTACTGTATTTGTTGACACTCCTTGCCCAACAATAAATATAGACGTACTGTATCTGTTGACACTCCCTCCCTACCTATAAATACAGACGTATTGTATTTGTTGACACTCCTTGCCCACCTATAAATATAGACGTACTGTATTTGTTGACACTCCCTCCCTACCTATAAATATAGACGTATTGTATTTGTTGACACTCCTTGCCCACCTATAAATATAGACGTACTGTATTTGTTGACACTCCTTGCCCACCTATAAATATAGACGTACTGTATTTGTTGACACTCCCTCCCTACCTATAAATATGGACGTACTCTATTTGTTGACTCTCCTTGCCCACCTATAAATATAGACGTACTGTATCTGTTGACACTCCTTGCCTACCTATAAATATAGACGTACTGTATTTGTTGACACTCCCTCCCTACCTATACATATGGAAGTACTGTATTTGTTGACACCCCTTCCCTACCTATAAATAAAGACGTACTGTATCTGTTGACACCCCTACCTACTTATAAGTATGGACGTACTGTATCTGTTGACACTCCCTCCCTACATACCTATAAATATAGACGTACTGTATCTGTTGACACTCCCTTCCTACCTATAAATATAGACGTACTGTATTTGTTGACACTCCCTCCCTACCTATAAATATCGACGTACTGTATTTGTTTACACTCCCTCCCTACCTATAAATATAGACGTACTGTATTTGTTGACACTCCCTCCCTACCTATAAATATAGACGTACTGTATCTGTTGACACTCCCTCTCTACTTGTAAATATGGAAGTACTGTATTTGTTGACACTCTTCCCTACCTATAAATATGGACGTACTGTATCTGTTGACACTCCTTGCCTTCCTATAAATATGGACGTACTGTATCTGTTGACACTCCCTCCCTACATATAAATATGGACGTACTGTATCTGTTGACACTCCCTCCCTACCTATACATATAGACGTACTGTATTTGTTGACACTCCTTGTCCACCTATAAATATAGACGTACTGTATTTGTTGACACTCCTTGTCCACCTATAAATATAGACGTACTGTATTTGTTGACACTCCCTTCCTACCTATAAATATGGACGTAATGAATCTGTTGACACTCCTTGCCTACCTATAAATATGGACGTACTGTATCTGTTGATACCCCCTCCCTACTTATAAATATAGACATACTGTATCTGTTGACACTCTTTGCCCACCTATACATATAGACGTACTGTATCTGTTGACACTCCCTCCCTACCTATAAATATAGACGTACTGTATCTGTTGACACCCCTCCCTACTTATAAGTATGGACGTACTGTATCTGTTGGCACTCCCTCCCTACCTATAAATATAGACGTACTGTATTTGTTGACACTCCTTGCCCAACAATAAATATAGACGTACTGTATCTGTTGACACTCCCTCCCTACCTATAAATATAGACGTATTGTATTTGTTGACACTCCGTGCCCACCTATAAATATAGACGTACTGTATTTGTTGACACTCCCTCCCTACCTATAAATATAGACGTATTGTATTTGTTGACACTCCTTGCCCACCTATAAATATAGACGTACTGTATTTGTTGACACTCCTTGCCCACCTATAAATATAGACGTACTGTATTTGTTGACACTCCCTCCCTACCTATAAATATGGACGTACTGTATTTGTTGACTCTCCTTGCCCACCTATAAATATAGACGTACTGTATCTGTTGACACTCCTTGCCTACCTATAAATATAGACGTACTGTATTTGTTGACACTCCCTCCCTAGCTATAAATATGGAAGTACTGTATTTGTTGACACCCCTTCCCTACCTATAAATATAGACGTACTGTATCTGTTGACACCCCTCCCTACTTATAAGTATGGACGTACTGTATCTGTTGACACTCCCTCCCTACATACCTATAAATATAGACGTACTGTATCTGTTGACACTCCCTCCCTACCTATAAATATAGACGTACTGTATTTGTTGACACTCCCTCCCTACCTATAAATATAGACGTACTGTATTTGTTTACACTCCCTCCCTACCTATAAATATAGACGTACTGTATTTGTTGACACTCCCTCCCTACCTATAAATGTAGACGTACTGTATCTGTTGACACTCCCTCCCTACCTATAAATATAGACGTACTGTATTTGTTGACACTCCCTCCCTACCTATAAATATGGAAGTACAGTATTTGTTGACACCCCTTCCCTACCTATAAATATAGACGTACTGTATCTGTTGACACTCCTTGCCTACCTATAAATATGGACGTACTGTATCTGTTGACACTCCCTCCCTACCTATAAATATGAACGTACTGTATCTGTTGGCACTCCCTCCCTACCTATAAATATAGACGTACTGTATTTGTTGACATTCCTTGCCCAACAATAAATATAGACGTACTGTATCTGTTGACACTCCCTCCCTACCTATAAATATAGACGTATTGTATTTGTTGACACTCCTTGCCCACCTATAAATATAGACGTACTGTATTTGTTGACACTCCCTCCCTACCTATAAATATAGACGTATTGTATTTGTTGACACTCCTTGCCCACCTATAAATATAGACGTACTGTATTTGTTGACACTCCCTCCCTACCTATAAATATGGACGTACTGTATTTGTTGACTCTCCTTGCTCACCTATAAATATAGACGTACTATATCTGTTGACACTCCTTGCCTACCTATAAATATAGACGTACTGTATTTGTTGACACTCCCTCCCTACCTATAAATATGGAAGTACTGTATTTGTTGACACCCCTTCCCTACCTATAAATATAGACGTACTGTATCTGTTGACACTCCTTGCCTACCTATAAATATGGACGTACTGTATCTGTTGACACTCCCTCCCTACCTATAAATATAGACGTACTGTATATGTTGACACTCCCTCCCAACCTATAAATATAGACGTACTGTATCTGTTGACACTCCCTCCCTACCTACAAATATGGACGTACTGTATCTGTTGACACTCCCTGCCTACCTATAAATATAGACGTACTGTATCTGTTGACACTCCCTCCCTACCTATAAATATAGACGTCCTGTATCTGTTGACACTCCCTCCCTACCTATAATATAGACGTACTGTATCTGTTGACACTCCCTCCCTACCTATAAATATGGACGCACTGTGTTTGTTGACACTCCCTCCCTACCTATAAATATAGAGCTACTGTATCTGTTGACACTCCTTGCCTACCTATAAATATGGACGTACTGTATTTGTTGACACTCCCTCCCTACCTATAAATATAGACGTACTGTATTTGTTTACACTCCCTCCCTACCTATAAATATAGACGTACTGTATTTGTTGACACTCCCTCCCTACCTATAAATATGGACGTACTGTATCTGATGACACTCCTTGCCTACCTATAAATATGGACGTACTGTATTTGTTGACACTCCCTCCCTACCTATAAATATAGACGTACTGTATTTGTTTACACTCCCTCCCTACCTATAAATATAGACGTACTGTATTTGTTGACACTCCCTCCCTACCTATAAATATAGACGTACTGTATCTGTTGACACTCCCTCCCTACCTAAAAATATGGACGTACTGTATCTGTTGACACTCCCTCCCTACCTATAAATATAGACGTACTGTATTTGTTGACACTCCCTCCCTACCTATAAATATAGACGTACTGTATTTGTTTACACTCCCTCCCTACCTATAAATATAGACGTAATGTATCTGTTGACACTCCCTCCCTACCTATAAATATATACGTACTGTATTTGTTGACACTCCCTCCCTACCTATAAATATGGAAGTACAGTATTTGTTGACACCCCTTCCCTACCTATAAATATAGACGTACTGTATCTGTTGACACTCCTTGCCTACCTATAAATATGGACGTACTGTATCTGTTGACACTCCCTCCCTACCTATAAATATGAACGTACTGTATCTGTTGGCACTCCCTCCCTACCTATAAATATAGACGTACTGTATTTGTTGACACTGCTTGCCCAACAATAAATATAGACGTACTGTATCTGTTGACACTCCCTCCCTACCTATAAATATAGACGTATTGTATTTGTTGACACTCCTTGCCCACCTATAAATATAGACGTACTGTATTTGTTGACACTCCTTCCCTACCTATAAATATAGACGTATTGTATTTGTTGACACTCCTTGCCCACCTATAAATATAGACGTACTGTATTTGTTGACACTCCCTCCCTACCTATAAATATAGACGTACTGTATTTGTTGACACTCCCTCCCTACCTATAAATATGGACGTACTGTATCTGTTGACACTCCTTGCCTACCTATAAATATAGACGTACTGTATTTGTTGACACTCCCTCCCTACCTATAAATATGGAAGTACTGTATTTGTTGACACCCCTTCCCTACCTATAAATATAGACGTACTGTATCTGTTGACACTCCTTGCCTACCTATAAATATGGACGTACTGTATCTGTTGACACTCTCTCCCTACCTATAAATATGAACGTACTGTATCTGTTGACACTGCCTCCCTACCTATAAATATAGACGTATTGTATTTGTTGACACTCCTTGCCCACCTATAAATATAGACGTACTGTATTTGTTGACACTCCTTCCCTACCTATAAATATAGACGTACTGTATCTGTTGACACTCCCTCCCCACCTATAAATATGGACGTACTGTATCTGTTGACACTCTCTCCCTACCTATAAATATGAACGTACTGTATCTGTTGACACTGCCTCCCTACCTATAAATATAGACGTATTGTATTTGTTGACACTCCTTGCCCACCTATAAATATAGACGTACTGTATTTGTTGACACTCCTTCCCTACCTATAAATATAGACGTACTGTATTTGTTGACACTCCTTGCCCACCTATAAATATAGACGTACTGTATTTGTTGACACTCCTTCCCTACCTATAAATATAGACGTACTGTATCTGTTGACACTCCCTCCCCACCTATAAATATGGACGTACTGTATCTGTTGACACTCTCTCCCTACCTATAAATATGAACGTACTGTATCTGTTGACACTGCCACCCTACCTATAAATATAGACGTATTGTATTTGTTGACACTCCTTGTCCACCTATAAATATAGACGTACTGTATTTGTTGACACACCCTCCCTACCTATAAATATAGACGTATTGTATTTGTTGACACTCCTTGTCCACCTATAAATATAGACGTACTGTATTTGTTGACACTCCTTGCCCACCTATAAATATAGACGTACTGTATTTGACACACCCTCCCTACCTATAAATATGGACGTACTGTATTTGTTGACACTCCTTGCCCACCTATAAATATAGACGTACTGTATCTGTTGACACTCCTTGCCTACCTATAAATATAGACGTACTGTATCTGTTGACACTCCTTGCCTACCTATAAATATAGACGTACTGTATTTGTTGACACTCCCTCTCTACCTATAAATATGGAAGTACTGTATTTGTTGACGCCCCTTCCCTACCTATAAATATAGACGTACTGTATCTGTTGACACTCCCTCCCTACCTATAAATATAGACGTACTGTATATGTTGACACTCCCTCCCAACCTATAAATATAGACGTACTGTATCTGTTGACACTCCCTCCCTACCTATAAATATGGACGTACTGTATCTGTTGACACTCCCTGCCTACCTATAAATATAGACGTACTGTATCTGTTGACACTCCCTCCCTACCTATAAATATGGACGCACTGTGTTTGTTGACACTCCCTCCCTACCTAGAAATATAGACGTACTGTATCTGTTGACACTCCCTCCCTACCTATAAATATAGACGTACTGTATCTGTTGACACTCCCTCCCTACCTATAAATATAGACGTACTGTATCTGTTGTCACTCCCTCCCTACCTATAAATATGGACGCACTGTGTTTGTTGACACTCCCTCCCTACCTATAAATATAGAGCTACTGTATCTGTTGACACTCCCTCCCTACCTATAAATATGGACGCACTGTGTTTGTTGACACTCCCTCCCTACCTAGAAATATAGACGTACTATATCTGTTAAAAATCCCTCCCTACCTATAAATATGAACGTACTGTATCTGTTGACACTCCCTCCCTACCTATGAATATGGACGTACTGTGTCTGTTGACACTCCCTCCCTACCTATAAATATAGACTTACTGTATCTGTTGACACTCCATCCCTACCTATAAATATGGACGCACTGTGTTTGTTGACACTACCTCCCTACCTATAAATATGGACGTACTGAATCTGTTGACACTCCCTCCCTACCTATAAATATAGACGTACTGTATTTGTTGACACTCCCTCTCTACCTATAAATATAGACGTACTGTATTTGTTTACACTCCCTCCCTACCTATAAATATAGACGTACTGTATATGTTGACACTCCCTCCCAACCTATAAATATAGACGTACTGTATCTGTTGACACTCCCTCCCTACCTATAAATATGGACGTACTGTATCTGTTGACACTCCCTGCCTACCTATAACTATAGACGTACTGTATTTGTTGATACTCCCTCCCTACCTATAAATATAGACGTATTGTATTTGTTGACACTCCTTGCCCACCTATAAATATAGACGTACTGTATCTGTTGACACTCCCTCCCTACCTATAAATATAGACGTACTGTACTTGTTGACACTCCCTCCCTACCTATAAATATGGATGTACTGTATTTGTTGACACCCCTTCCCTACCTATAAATATAGACGTACTATATCTGTTGACACTCCTTGCCTACCTATAAATATAGACGTACTGTATTTGTTGACACTCCCTCCCTACCTATAAATATGGAAGTACTGTATTTGTTGACACCCCTTCCCTACCTATAAATATAGACGTACTGTATCTGTTGACACTCCTTGCCTACCTATAAATATGGACGTACTGTATCTGTTGACACTCTCTCCCTACCTATAAATATGAACGTACTGTATCTGTTGACACTCCCTCCCTACCTATAAATATAGACGTACTGTATATGTTGACACTCCCTCCCAACCTATAAATATAGACGTACTGTATCTGTTGACACTCCCTCCCTACCTATAAATATGGACGTACTGTATCTGTTGACACTCCCTGCCTACCTATAAATATAGACGTACTGTATCTGTTGACACTCCCTCCCTACCTATAAATATAGACGTCCTGTATCTGTTGACACTCCCTCCCTACCTATAATATAGACGTACTGTATCTGTTGACACTCCCTCCCTACCTATAAATATGGACGCACTGTGTTTGTTGACACTCCCTCCCTACCTATAAATATAGAGCTACTGTATCTGTTGACACTCCTTGCCTACCTATAAATATGGACGTACTGTATTTGTTGACACTCCCTCCCTACCTATAAATATAGACGTACTGTATTTGTTTACACTCCCTCCCTACCTATAAATATAGACGTACTGTATTTGTTGACACTCCCTCCCTACCTATAAATATGGACGTACTGTATCTGATGACACTCCTTGCCTACCTATAAATATGGACGTACTGTATTTGTTGACACTCCCTCCCTACCTATAAATATAGACGTACTGTATTTGTTTACACTCCCTCCCTACCTATAAATATAGACGTACTGTATTTGTTGACACTCCCTCCCTACCTATAAATATAGACGTACTGTATCTGTTGACACTCCCTCCCTACCTAAAAATATGGACGTACTGTATCTGTTGACACTCCTTGCCTACCTATAAATATAGACGTACTGTATTTGTTGACACTCCCTCCCTACCTATAAATATGGAAGTACTGTATTTGTTGACACCCCTTCCCTACCTATAAATATAGACGTACTGTATCTGTTGACACCCCTCCCTACTTATAAGTATGGACGTACTGTATCTGTTGACACTCTCTCCCTACATACCTATAAATATAGACGTACTGTATCTGTTGACACTCCCTCCCTACCTATAAATATAGACGTACTGTATTTGTTGACACTCCCTCCCTACCTATAAATATAGACGTACTGTATTTGTTTACACACCCTCCCTACCTATAAATATAGACGTACTGTATCTGTTGACACTCCCTCCCTACCTATAAATATATACGTACTGTATTTGTTGACACTCCCTCCCTACCTATAAATATGGAAGTACAGTATTTGTTGACACCCCTTCCCTACCTATAAATATAGACGTACTGTATCTGTTGACACTCCTTGCCTACCTATAAATATGGACGTACTGTATCTGTTGACACTCCCTCCCTACCTATAAATATGAACGTACTGTATCTGTTGGCACTCCCTCCCTACCTATAAATATAGACGTACTGTATTTGTTGACACTCCTTGCCCAACAATAAATATAGACGTACTGTATCTGTTGACACTCCCTCCCTACCTATAAATATAGACGTATTGTATTTGTTGACACTCCTTGCCCACCTATAAATATAGACGTACTGTATTTGTTGACACTCCTTCCCTACCTATAAATATAGACGTATTGTATTTGTTGACACTCCTTGCCCACCTATAAATATAGACGTACTGTATTTGTTGACACTCCCTCCCTACCTATAAATATAGACGTACTGTATTTGTTGACACTCCCTCCCTACCTATAAATATGGACGTACTGTATCTGTTGACACTCCTTGCCTACCTATAAATATAGACGTACTGTATTTGTTGACACTCCCTCCCTACCTATAAATATGGAAGTACTGTATTTGTTGACACCCCTTCTCTACCTATAAATATAGACGTACTGTATCTGTTGACACTCCTTGCCTACCTATAAATATGGACGTACTGTATCTGTTGACACTCTCTCCCTACCTATAAATATGAACGTACTGTATCTGTTGACACTGCCTCCCTACCTATAAATATAGACGTATTGTATTTGTTGACACTCCTTGTCCACCTATAAATATAGACGTACTGTATTTGTTGACACACCCTCCCTACCTATAAATATAGACGTATTGTATTTGTTGACACTCCTTGTCCACCTATAATTATAGACGTACTGTATTTGTTGACACTCCTTGCCCACCTATAAATATAGACGTACTGTATTTGACACACCCTCCCTACCTATAAATATGGACGTACTGTATTTGTTGACACTCCTTGCCCACCTATAAATATAGACGTACTGTATCTGTTGACACTCCTTGCCTACCTATAAATATAGACGTACTGTATCTGTTGACACTCCTTGCCTACCTATAAATATAGACGTACTGTATTTGTTGACACTCCCTCTCTACCTATAAATATGGAAGTACTGTATTTGTTGACGCCCCTTCCCTACCTATAAATATAGACGTACTGTATCTGTTGACACTCCCTCCCTACCTATAAATATAGACGTACTGTATATGTTGACACTCCCTCCCAACCTATAAATATAGACGTACTGTATCTGTTGACACTCCCTCCCTACCTATAAATATGGACGTACTGTATCTGTTGACACTCCCTGCCTACCTATAAATATAGACGTACTGTATCTGTTGACACTCCCTCCCTACCTATAAATATGGACGCACTGTGTTTGTTGACACTCCCTCCCTACCTAGAAATATAGACGTACTGTATCTGTTGACACTCCCTCCCTACCTATAAATATAGACGTACTGTATCTGTTGACACTCCCTCCCTACCTATAAATATAGACGTACTGTATCTGTTGTCACTCCCTCCCTACCTATAAATATGGACGCACTGTGTTTGTTGACACTCCCTCCCTACCTATAAATATAGAGCTACTGTATCTGTTGACACTCCCTCCCTACCTATAAATATGGACGCACTGTGTTTGTTGACACTCCCTCCCTACCTAGAAATATAGACGTACTATATCTGTTAAAAATCCCTCCCTACCTATAAATATGAACGTACTGTATCTGTTGACACTCCCTCCCTACCTATGAATATGGACGTACTGTGTCTGTTGACACTCCCTCCCTACCTATAAATATAGACTTACTGTATCTGTTGACACTCCATCCCTACCTATAAATATGGACGCACTGTGTTTGTTGACACTACCTCCCTACCTATAAATATGGACGTACTGAATCTGTTGACACTCCCTCCCTACCTATAAATATAGACGTACTGTATCTGTTGACACTCCCTCCCTACTTAGAAACATGGACGTACTTTATCTGTTGACACTCCCTCCTTACCTATAAAAATGGACGCACTGTATCTGTTGACACTCTTTGCCCACCAATAAATATAGACGCACTATATATGTTGACACTCCCACCCTACCTATAAATATGGACGTACTGTATCTGTTGACACTCCCTCCCTACCTATAAATATGGACGTACTGTATCTGTTGACACTCCCTCCCTACCTATAAATATAGACGTCCTGTATCTGTTGACACTGCCTCCCTACCTATAAATATAGACGTACTGTATCTGTTGACACTCCCTCCCTACCTATAAATATAGACGTCCTGTATCTGTTGACACTGCCTCCCTACCTATAAATATAGACGTACTGTATCTGTTGACACTCCCTCCCTACCTAAAAATATAGACGTACTGTATCTGTTGACACTCCCTCCCTACCTATAAATATGGACGTACTGTATCTGTTGACACTCCTTGCCTACCTACAAATATAGACGTACTGTATCTGTTGTCACTCCCTCCCTACCTATAAATATGGACGCACTGTGTTTGTTGACACTCCCTCCCTACCTAGAAATATAGACGTACTGTATCTGTTGACACTCCCTCCCTACCTATAAATATAGACGTACTGTATCAGTTGACACTCCCTCCCTACCTATAAATATAGACGTACTGTATCTGTTGTTACTCCCTCCCTACCTATAAATATGGACGCTCTGTGTTTGTTGACACTCCCTCCCTACCTATAAATATGAACCTACTGTATCTGTTGACACTCCCTCCTTACTTATGAATATAGACGTTCTGTATCTGTTGACACTCCCTCCCCACCTATAAATATAGACGTACTTTATCTGTTGACAATCCCTCCCTACCTATAAATATGGACGTACTGTATCTGTTGACACTCCCTCCCTACCTATGAATATGGACGTACTGTATCTGTTGACACTCCCTCCCTACCTATAAATATAGACGTACTGTATCTGTTGACACTCCCTCCCTACCTATAAATATGGACGCACTGTGTTTGTTGACACTACCTCCCTACCTATAAATATGGACGTACTGTATCTGTTGACACTCTTTCCCTACCTATAAATATAGACGTACTGTATCTGTTGACACTCCCTCCCTACTTATAAACATGGACGTACTTTATCTGTTGACACTCCCTCCTTACCTATAAATATGGACGCACTGTATCTGTTGACACTCTTTGCCCACCAATAAATATAGACGCACTATATATGTTGACACTCCCACCCTACCTATAAATATGGACGTACTGTATCTGTTGACACTCCCTCCCTACCTATAAATATGGACGTACTGTATCTGTTGACACTCCTTGCCAATCTATAAATATAGACGTACTGTATCTGTTGACACTCCCTCCCTACCTATAAATATAGACCTACTGTATTTGTTGACACTCCATGTCCACCTATAAATATAGACGTACTGTATTTGTTGACACTCCTTGTCCACCTATAAATATAGACGTACTGTATTTGTTGACACTCCCTCCCTACCTATAAATATGGACGTACTGAATCTGTTGACACTCCCTCCCTACCTATAAATATAGATGTACTGTATCTGTTGACACTCCCTCTCTACTTATAAATATGGAAGTACTGTATTTGTTGACACTCTTCCCTACCTATAAATATAGACGTACTGTATCTGTTGACACTCCTTGCCTACCTATAAATATGGACGTACTGTATCTGTTGACACTCCATCCCTACATATAAATATGGAAGTACTGTATCTGTTGACACTCCCTCCCTACCTATACATATAGACGTACTGTTTTTGTTGACACTCCTTGTCCACCTATAAATATAGACGTACTGTATTTGTTGACACTCCCTCCCTACCTATAAATATAGACGTACTGTATTTGTTTACACTCCCTCCCTACCCATAAATATAGACGTACTGTATTTGTTGACACTCCCTCCCTACCTATAAATATAGACGTACTGTATCAGTTGACACTCCCTCCCTACCTATAAATATAGACGTACTGTATTTGTTGACACTCCTTGCCTACCTATAAATATGGACGTACTGTATCTGTTGACTCTCCCTCCCTACTTATAAGTATGGACGTACTGTATCTGTTGACACTCCCTCCCTACATACCTATAAATATGGAAGTACAGTATTTGTTGACACCCCTTCCCTACCTATAAATATAGACGTACTGTATCTGTTGACACTCCTTGCCTACCTATAAATATGGACGTACTGTATCTGTTGACTCTCCCTCCCTACCTATAAATATGAACGTACTGTATCTGTTGGCACTCCCTCCCTACCTATAAATATAGACGTACTGTATTTGTTGACACTCCTTGCCCAACAATAAATATAGACGTACTGTATCTGTTGACACTCCCTCCCTACCTATAAATATGGACGTACTGTATTTGTTGACTCTCTTTGCCCACCTATAAATATAGACGTACTGTATCTGTTGACACTCCTTGCCTACCTATAAATATAGACGTACTGTATTTGTTGACACTCCCTCCCTACCTATAAATATGGAAGTACTGTATTTGTTGACACCCCTTCCCTACCTATAAATATAGACGTACTGTATCTGTTGACACCCCTCCCTACTTATAAGTATGGACGTACTGTATCTGTTGACACTCCCTCCCTACATACCTATAAATATAGACGTACTGTATCTGTTGACACTTCCTCCCTACCTATAAATATAGACGTACTGTATTTGTTGACACCCCCTCCCTACCTATAAATATAGACGTACTGTATTTGTTTACACTCCCTCCCTACCGATAAATATAGACGTACTGTATTTGTTGACACTCCCTCCCTACCTATAAATATAGACGTACTGTATCTGTTGACACTCCCTCCCTACCTATAAATATAAACGTACTGTATTTGTTGACACTCCCTCCCTACCTATAAATATGGAAGTAAAGTATTTGTTGACACCCCTTCCCTACCTATAAATATAGACGTACTGTATCTGTTGACACTCCTTGCCTACCTATAAATATGGACGTACTGTATCTGTTGACACTCCCTCCCTACCTATAAATATAGACGTACTGTATTTGTTGACACTCCTTGCCCAACAATAAATATAGACGTACTGTATCAGTTGACACTCCCTCCCTACCTATAAATATAGACGTATTGTATTTGTTGACACTCCTTGCCCACCTATAAATATAGACGTACTGTATCTGTTGACACTCCCTCCCTACCTATAAATATAGACGTACTGTATTTGTTGACACTCCCTCCCTACCTATAAATATAGACGTACTGTATTTGTTTACACTCCCTCCCTACCCATAAATATAGACGTACTGAATTTGTTGACACTCCCTCCCTACCTATAAATATAGACGTACTGTATCAGTTGACACTCCCTCCCTACCTATAAATATAGACGTACTGTATTTGTTGACACTCCCTCCCTACCTATAAATATGGAAGTACAGTATTTGTTGACACCCCTTCCCTACCTATAAATATAGACGTACTGTATCTGTTGACACTCCTTGCCTACCTATAAATATGGACGTACTGTATCTGTTGACACTCCCTCCCTACCTATAAATATGAACGTACTGTATCTGTTGGCACTCCCTCCCTACCTATAAATATAGACGTACTGTATTTGTTGACACTCCTTGCCCAACAATAAATATAGACGTACTGTATCAGTTGACATTCCCTCCCTACCTATAAATATAGACGTACTGTATTTGTTGACACTCCCTCCCTACCTATAAATATGGAAGTACAGTATTTGTTGACACCCCTTCCCTACCTATAAATATAGACGTACTGTATCTGTTGACACTCCTTGCCTACCTATAAATATGGACGTACTGTATCTGTTGACACTCCCTCCCTACCTATAAATATGAACGTACTGTATCTGTTGGCACTCCCTCCCTACCTATAAATATAGACGTACTGTATTTGTTGACACTCCTTGCCCAACAATAAATATAGACGTACTGTATCTGTTGACACTCCCTCCCTACCTATAAATATAGACGTATTGTATTTGTTGACTCTCCTTGCCCACCTATAAATATAGACGTACTGTATTTGTTGACACTCCCTCCCTACCTATAAATATAGACGTATTGTATTTGTTGAAACTCCTTGCCCACCTATAAATATAGACGTACTGTATTTGTTGACACTCCCTCCCTACCTATAAATATGGACGTACTGTATTTGTTGACTCTCCTTGCCCACCTATAAATATAGACGTACTGTATCTGTTGACACTCCTTGCCTACCTATAAATATAGACGTACTGTATTTGTTGACACTCCCTCCCTACCTATAAATATGGAAGTACTGTATTTGTTGACACCCCTTCCCTACCTATAAATATAGACGTACTGTATCTGTTGACACTCCTTGCCTACCTATAAATATGGACGTACTGTATCTGTTGACACTCTCTCCCTACCTATAAATATGAACGTACTGTATCTGTTGACACTCCCTCCCTACCTATAAATATAGACGTACTGTATATGTTGACACTCCCTCCCAACCTATAAATATAGACGTACTGTATCTGTTGACACTCCCTCCCTACCTATAAATATGGACGTACTGTATCTGTTGACACTCCCTGCCTACCTATAAATATAGACGTACTGTATCTGTTGACACTCCCTCCCTACCTATAAATATAGACGTTCTGTATCTGTTGACACTCCCTCCCTACCTATAATATAGACGTACTGTATCTGTTGACACTCCCTCCCTACCTATAAATATAGACGTACTGTATCTGTTGACACTCCCTCCCTACCTATAAATATGGACGTACTGTATCTGTTGACACTCCTTGCCTACCTACAAATATAGACGTACTGTATCTGTTGTCACTCCCTCCCTACCTATAAATATGGACGCACTGTGTTTGTTGACACTCCCTCCCTACCTAGAAATATAGACGTACTGTATCTGTTGACACTCCCTCCCTACCTATAAATATAGACGTACTGTATCTGTTGACACTCCCTCCCTACCTATAAATATAGACGTACTGTATCTGTTGTCACTCCCTCCCTACCTATAAATATGGACGCACTGTGTTTGTTGACACTCCCTCCCTACCTATAAATATAGAGCTACTGTATCTGTTGACACTCCCTCCCTACCTATAAATATGGACGCACTGTGTTTGTTGACACTCCCCCCTACCTAGAAATATAGACGTACTATATCTGTTAAAAATCCCTCCCTACCTATAAATATGGACGTACTGTATCTGTTGACACTCCCTCCCTACCTATGAATATGGACGTACTGTATCTGTTGACACTCCCTCCCTACCTATAAATATAGACGTACTGTATCTGTTGACACTCCATCCCTACCTATAAATATGGACGCACTGTGTTTGTTGACACTACCTCCCTACCTATAAATATGGACGTACTGTATCTGTTGACACTCCCTCCCTACCTATAAATATAGACGTACTGTATCTGTTGACACTCCCTCCCTACTTAGAAACATGGACGTACTTTATCTGTTGACACTCCCTCCTTACCTATAAAAATGGACGCACTGTATCTGTTGACACTCTTTGCCCACCAATAAATATAGACGCGCTATATATGTTGACACTCCCACCCTACCTATAAATATGGACGTACTGTATCTGTTGACACTCCCTCCCTACCTATAAATATGGACGTACTGTATCTGTTGACACTCCTTGCCAATCTATAAATATAGACGTACTGTATCTGTTGACACTCCTTGCCTACCTATAAATATAGACGTACTGTATTTGTTGACACTCCCTCTCTACCTATAAATATGGAAGTACTGTATTTGTTGACGCCCCTTCCCTACCTATAAATATAGACGTACTGTATCTGTTGACACTCCCTGCCTGCCTATAAATATAGACGTACTGTATCTGTTGACACTACCTCCCTACCTATAAATATAGACGTACTGTATCTGTTGACACTCCCTCCCTACCTATAAATATGGACGTACTGTATCTGTTGACACTCCTTGCCTACCTACAAATATAGACGTACTGTATCTGTTGTCACTCCCTCCCTACCTATAAATATGGACGCACTGTGTTTGTTGACACTCCCTCCCTACCTAGAAATATAGAAGTACTGTATCTGTTGACACTCCCTCCCTACCTATAAATATAGACGTACTGTATCAGTTGACACTCCCTCCCTACCTATAAATATAGACGTACTGTATCTGTTGTCACTCCCTCCCTACCTATAAATATGGACGCACTGTTTTTGTTGACACTCCCTCCCTACCTATAAATATGGACCTACTGTATCTGTTGACACTCCCTCCTTACTTATGAATATAGACGTTCTGTATCTGTTGACACTCCCTCCCCACCTATAAATATAGACGTACTATATCTGTTGACAATCCCTCCCTACCTATAAATATGGACGTACTGTATCTGTTGACACTCCCTCCCTACCTATGAATATGGACGTACTGTATCTGTTGACACTCCCTCCCTACCAATAAATATAGACGTACTGTATCTGTTGACACTCCCTCCCTACCTATAAATATGGACGCACTGTGTTTGTTGACACTACCTCCCTACCTATAAATATGGACGTACTGTATCTGTTGACACTCTTTCCCTACCTATAAATATAGACGTACTGTATGTGTTGACACTCCCTCCCTACTTATAAACATGGACGTACTTTATCTGTTGACACTCCCTCCTTACCTATAAATATGGACGCACTGTATCTGTTGACACTCTTTGCCCACCAATAAATATAGACGCACTATATATGTTGACACTCCCACCCTACCTATAAATATGGACGTACTGTATCTGTTGACACTCCCTCCCTACCTATAAATATCGACGTACTGTATCTGTTGACACTCCTTGCCAATCTATAAATATAGACGTACTGTATCTGTTGACACTCCCTCCCTACCTATAAATATAGACGTACTGTATCTGTTGACACTCCCTCCCTACCTATAAATATAGACCTACTGTATTTGTTGACACTCCATGTCCACCTATAAATATAGACGTACTGTATTTGTTAACACTCCTTGTCCACCTATAAATATAGACGTACTGTATTTGTTGACACTCCCTCCCTACCTATAAATATGGACGTACTGAATCTGTTGACACTCCCTCCCTACCTATAAATATAGACGTACTGTATCTGTTGACACTCCCTCTCTACTTATAAATATGGAAGTACTGTATTTGTT
Source organism: Saccoglossus kowalevskii (assembly GCF_978046115.1). Taxonomy (NCBI): domain Eukaryota; kingdom Metazoa; phylum Hemichordata; class Enteropneusta; family Harrimaniidae; genus Saccoglossus; species Saccoglossus kowalevskii. Next base: position 36,568,235 of record NC_140653.1, read on the forward strand.
GACACTCTTCCCTACCTATAAATATAGACGTACTGTATCTGTTGACACTCCTTGCCTACCTATAAATATGGACGTACTGTATCTGTTGACACTCCCTCCCTACATATAAATATGGACGTACTTTATCTGTTGACACTCCCTCCCTACCTATACATATAGACGTACTGTATTTGTTGACACTCCTTGTCCACCTATAAATATAGACGTACTGTATTTGTTGACACTCCTTGTCCACCTATAAATATAGACGTACTGTATTTGTTGACACTCCCTCCCTTCCTATAAATATGGACGTAATGAATCTGTTGACACTCCTTGCCTACCTATAAATATGGACGTACTGTATCTGTTGATACCCCCTCCCTACTTATAAATATAGACATACTGTATCTGTTGACACTCCTTGTCCACCTATAAATATAGACGTACTGTATATGTTGACACCCCTCCCTAATTATAAGTATGGACGTACTGTATCTGTTGACACTCCCTCCCTACATACCTATAAATATAGACGTACTGTACCTTTTGACACTCCCTCCCTACCTATAAATATAGACGTACTGTATTTGTTGACACTCCCTCCCTACCTATAAATATAGACGTATTGTATTTGTTTACACTCCCTCCCTACCTATAAATATAGACGTACTGTATTTGTTGACACTCCCTCCCTACCTATAAATATAGACGTACTGTATCTGTTGACACTCCCTCCCTACCTATAAATATAGACGTACTGTATTTGTTGACACTCCCTCCCTACCTATAAATATGGAAGTACAGTATTTGTTGACACCCCTTCCCTACCTATAAATATAGACGTACTGTATCTGTTGACACTCCTTGCCTACCTATAAATATGGACGTACTGTATCTGTTGACACTCCCTCCCTACCTATAAGTATGAACGTACTGTATCTGTTGGCACTCCCTCCCTACCTATAAATATAGACGTACAGTATTTGTTGACACTCCTTGCCCAACAATAAATATAGACGTACTGTATCTGTTGACACTCCCTCCCTACCTATAAATATAGACGTATTGTATTTGTTGACACTCCTTGCCCACCTATAAATATAGACGTACTGTATTTGTTGACACTCCCTCCCTACCTATAAATATAGGCGTATTGTATTTGTTGACACTCCTTGCCCACCTATAAATATAGACGTACTGTATTTGTTGACACTCCTTGCCCACCTATAAATATAGACGTACTGTATTTGTTGACACTCCCTCCCTACCTATAAATATGGACGTACTGTATTTGTTGACTCTCCATGCCCACCTATAAATATAGACGTACTGTATCTGTTGACACTCTTTGCCCACCAATAAATATAGACGCACTATATATGTTGACACTCCCACCCTACCTATATATATGGACGTACTGTATCTGTTGACACTCCCTCCCTACCTATAAATATGGACGTACTGTATCTGTTGACACTCCTTGCCAATCTATAAATATAGACGTACTGTATCTGTTGACACTCCTGCCTACCTATAAATATAGACGTACTGTATTTGTTGACACTCCCACTCTACCTATAAATATGGAAGTACTGTATTTGTTGACGCCCCTTCCCTACCTATAAATATAGACGTACTGTATCTGTTGACACTCCCTGCCTACCTATAAATATAGACGTACTGTATCTGTTGACACTCCCTCCCTACCTATAAATATAGACGTCCTGTATCTGTTGACACTGCCTCCCTACCTATAAATATAGACGTACTGTATCTGTTGACACTCCCTCCCTACCTAAAAATATAGACGTACTGTATCTGTTGACACTCCCTCCCTACCTATAAATATGGACGTACTGTATCTGTTGACACTCCTTGCCTACCTACAAATATAGACGTACTGTATCTGTTGTCACTCCCTCCCTACCTATAAATATGGACGCACTGTGTTTGTTGACACTCCCTCCCTACCTAGAAATATAGACGTACTGTATCTGTTGACACTCCCTCCCTACCTATAAATATAGACGTACTGTATCAGTTGACACTCCCTCCCTACCTATAAATATAGACGTACTGTATCTGTTGTCACTCCCTCCCTACCTATAAATATGGACGCTCTGTGTTTGTTGACACTCCCTCCCTACCTATAAATATGAACCTACTGTATCTGTTGACACTCCCTCCTTACTTATGAATATAGACGTTCTGTATCTGTTGACACTCCCTCCCCACCTATAAATATAGACGTACTTTATCTGTTGACAATCCCTCCCTACCTATAAATATGGACGTACTGTATCTGTTGACACTCCCTCCCTACCTATGAATATGGACGTACTGTATCTGTTGACACTCCCTCCCTACCTATAAATATAGACGTACTGTATCTGTTGACACTCCCTCCCTACCTATAAATATGGACGCACTGTGTTTGTTGACACTACCTCCCTACCTATAAATATGGACGTACTGTATCTGTTGACACTCTTTCCCTACCTATAAATATAGACGTACTGTATCTGTTGACACTCCCTCCCTACTTATAAACATGGACGTACTTTATCTGTTGACACTCCCTCCTTACCTATTGTGGAGACTGTTAGTCTGACCTAATTAGACACCCACTGCTGTTGCCACACCCACAGTTATTTCAACCAATCACATCCCGGTGTTATTATTAGTAGTTTGTTTGTTGTTTCATTGTAACTTACATGTAATCGAGTGAAGTGAATAAACAGTTGAGTTATTGTTACCGCACGGTGAACTTGTCTTCTCGATCTCTCTCCGGGTTTCTACCCACAACCGACTCAACTCACGTGCCCTTGCGCACACCTATAAATATGGACGCACTGTATCTGTTGACACTCTTTGCCCACCAATAAATATAGACGCACTATATATGTTGACACTCCCACCCTACCTATAAATATGGACGTACTGTATCTGTTGACACTCCCTCCCTACCTATAAATATGGACGTACTGTATCTGTTGACACTCCTTGCCAATCTATAAATATAGACGTACTGTATCTGTTGACACTCCCTCCCTACCTATAAATATAGACCTACTGTATTTGTTGACACTCCATGTCCACCTATAAATATAGACGTACTGTATTTGTTGACACTCCTTGTCCACCTATAAGTATAGACGTACTGTATTTGTTGACACTCCCTCCCTACCTATAAATATGGACGTACTGAATCTGTTGACACTCCCTCCCTACCTATAAATATAGATGTACTGTATCTGTTGACACTCCCTCTCTACTTATAAATATGGAAGTACTGTATTTGTTGACACTCTTCCCTACCTATAAATATAGACGTACTGTATCTGTTGACACTCCTTGCCTACCTATAAATATGGACGTACTGTATCTGTTGACACTCCATCCCTACATATAAATATGGAAGTACTGTATCTGTTGACACTCCCTCCCTACCTATACATATAGACGTACTGTATTTGTTGACACTCCTTGTCCACCTATAAATATAGACGTACTGTATTTGTTGACACTCCTTGTCCACCTATAAATATAGACGTACTGTATTTGTTGACACTCCCTCCCTACCTATAAATATGGACGTAATGAATCTGTTGACACTCTTTGCCCACCTATAAATATAGACGTACTGTATCTGTTGACACTCCCTCCCTACCTATAAATATAGACGTACTGTATATGTTGACACCCCTCCCTACTTATAAGTATGGACGTACTGTATCTGTTGACACTCCCTCCCTACATACCTATAAATATAGACGTACTGTACCTTTTGACACTCCCTCCCTACCTATAAATATAGACGTACTGTATTTGTTGACACTCCCTCCCTACCTATAAATATAGACGTACTGTATTTGTTTACACTCCCTCCCTACCTATAAATATAGACGTACTGTATTTGTTGACACTCCCTCCCTACCTATAAATATAGACGTACTGTATCTGTTGACACTCCCTCCCTACCTATAAATATAGACGTACTGTATTTGTTGACACTCCCTCCCTACCTATAAATATGGAAGTACAGTATTTGTTGACACCCCTTCTCTACCTATAAATATAGACGTACTGTATCTGTTGACACTCCTTGCCTACCTATAAATATGGACGTACTGTATCTGTTGACACTCCCTCCCTACCTATAAATATGAACGTACTGTATCTGTTGGCACTCCCTCCCTACCTATAGATATAGACGTACAGTATTTGTTGACACTCCTTGCCCAACAATAAATATAGACGTACTGTATCTGTTGACACTCCCTCCCTACCTATAAATATAGACGTATTGTATTTGTTGACACTCCTTGCCCACCTATAAATATAGACGTACTGTATTTGTCGACACTCCTTGCCCACCTATAAATATAGACGTACTGTATTTGTTGACACTCCCTACCTATCTATAAATATGGACGTACTGTATTTGTTGACTCTCCTTGCCCACCTATAAATATAGACGCACTGTATCTGTTGACACTCTTTGCCCACCAATAAATATAGACGCACTATATATGTTGACACTCCCACCCTACCTATAAATATGGACGTACTGTATCTGTTGACACTCCCTCCCTACCTATAAATATGGACGTACTGTATCTGTTGACACTCCTTGCCAATCTATAAATATAGACGTACTGTATCTGTTGACACTCCCTCCCTACCTATAAATATAGACCTACTGTATTTGTTGACACTCCATGTCCACCTATAAATATAGACGTACTGTATTTGTTGACACTCCTTGTCCACCTATAAATATAGACGTACTGTATTTGTTGACACTCCCTCCCTACCTATAAATATGGACGTACTGAATCTGTTGACACTCCCTCCCTACCTATAAATATAGATGTACTGTATCTGTTGACACTCCCTCTCTACTTATAAATATGGAAGTACTGTATTTGTTGACACTCTTCCCTACCTATAAATATAGACGTACTGTATCTGTTGACACTCCTTGCCTACCTATAAATATGGACGTACTGTATCTGTTGACACTCCATCCCTACATATAAATATGGAAGTACTGTATCTGTTGACACTCCCTCCCTACCTATACATATAGACGTACTGTATTTGTTGACACTCCTTGTCCACCTATAAATATAGACGTACTGTATTTGTTGACACTCCTTGTCCACCTATAAATATAGACGTACTGTATTTGTTGACACTCCCTCCCTACCTATAAATATGGACGTAATGAATCTGTTGACACTCCTTGCCTACCTATAAATATGGACGTACTGTATCTGTAGATACCCCCTCCCTACTTATAAATATAGACATACTGTAGCTGTTGACACTCTTTGCCCACCTATAAATATAGACGTACTGTATCTGTTGACACTCCCTCCCTACCTATAAATATAGACGTACTGTATATGTTGACACCCCTCCCTACTTATAAGTATGGACGTACTGTATCTGTTGACACTCCCTCCCTACATACCTATAAATATAGACGTACTGTACCTTTTGACACTCCCTCCCTACCTATAAATATAGACGTACTGTATTTGTTGACACTCCCTCCCTACCTATAAATATAGACGTACTGTATTTGTTTACACTCCCTCCCTACCTATAAATATAGACGTACTGTATTTGTTGACACTCCCTCCCTACCTATAAATATAGACGTACTGTATCTGTTGACACTCCCTCCCTACCTATAAATATAGACGTACTGTATTTGTTGACACTCCCTCCCTACCTATAAATATGGAAGTACAGTATTTGTTGACACCCCTTCTCTACCTATAAATATAGACGTACTGTATCTGTTGACACTCCTTGCCTACCTATAAATATGGACGTACTGTATCTGTTGACACTCCCTCCCTACCTATAAATATGAACGTACTGTATCTGTTGGCACTCCCTCCCTACCTATAAATATAGACGTACAGTATTTGTTGACACTCCTTGCCCAACAATAAATATAGACGTACTGTATCTGTTGACACTCCCTCCCTACCTATAAATATAGACGTATTGTATTTGTTGACACTCCTTGCCCACCTATAAATATAGACGTACTGTATTTGTCGACACTCCCTCCCTACCTATACATATAGACGTATTGTATTTGTTGACACTCCTTGCCCACCTATAAATATAGACGTACTGTATTTGTTGACACTCCTTGCCCACCTATAAATATAGACGTACTGTATTTGTTGACACTCCCTACCTATCTATAAATATGGACGTACTGTATTTGTTGACTCTCCTTGCCCACCTATAAATATAGACGTACTGTATCTGTTGACACTCCTTGCCTACCTATAAATATAGACGTACTGTATTTGTTGACACTCCCTCCCTACCTATAAATATGGAAGTACTGTATTTGTTGACACCCCTTCCCTACCTATAAATATAGACGTACTGTATCTGTTGACACCCCTCCCTACTTATAAGTATGGACGTACTGTATCTGTTGACACTCCCTCCCTACATACCTATAAATATAGACGTACTGTATCTGTTGACACTTCCTCCCTACCTATTAATATAGACGTACTGTATTTGTTGACACTCCCTCCCTACCTATAAATATAGACGTACTGTATTTGTTTACACTCCCTCCCTACCGATAAATATAGACGTACTGTATTTGTTGACACTCCCTCCCTACCTATAAATATAGACGTACTGTATCTGTTGACACTCCCTCCCTACCTATAAATATAAACGTACTGTATTTGTTGACACTCCCTCCCTACCTATAAATATGGAAGTACAGTATTTGTTGACACCCCTTCCCTACCTATAAATATAGACGTACTGTATCTGTTGAAACTCCTTGCCTACCTATAAATATGGACGTACTGTATCTGTTGACACTCCCTCCCTACCTATAAATATAGACGTACTGTATTTGTTGACACTCCTTGCCCAACAATAAATATAGACGTACTATATCTGTTGACACTCCCTCCCTACCTATAAATATAGACGTATTGTATTTGTTGACACTCCTTGCCCACCTATAAATATAGACGTACTGTATCTGTTGACACTCCCTCCCTAACTATAAATATAGACGTACTGTATTTGTTGACACTCCCTCCCTACCTATAAATATAGACGTACTGTATTTGTTTACACTCCCTCCCTACCCATAAATATAGACGTACTGTATTTGTTGACACTCCCTCCCTACCTATAAATATAGACGTACTGTATCAGTTGACACTCCCTCCCTACCTATAAATATAGACGTACTGTATTTGTTGACACTCCCTCCCTACCTATAAATATGGAAGTACAGTATTTGTTGACACCCCTTCCCTACCTATAAATATAGACGTACTGTATCTGTTGACACTCCTTGCCTACCTATAAATATGGACGTACTGTATCTGTTGACACTCCCTCCCTACCTATAAATATGAACGTACTGTATCTGTTGGCACTCCCTCCCTACCTATAAATATAGACGTACAGTATTTGTTGACACTCCTTGCCCAACAATAAATAAAGATGTACTGTATCTGTTGACACTCCCTCCCTACCTATAAATATAGACGTATTGTATTTGTTGACACTCCTTGCCCACCTATAAATATAGACGTACTGTATTTGTTGACACTCCCTCCCTACCTATAAATATAGACGTATTGTATTTGTTGACACTCCTTGCCCACCTATAAATATAGACGTACTGTATTTGTTGACACTCCTTGCCCACCTATAAATATAGACGTACTGTATTTGTTGACACTCCCTACCTACCTATAAATATGGACGTACTGTATTTGTTGACTCTCCTTGCCCACCTATAAATATAGACGTACTGTATCTGTTGACACTCCTTGCCTACCTATAAATATAGACGTACTGTATTTGTTGACACTCCCTCCCTACCTATAAATATGGAAGTACTGTATTTGTTGACACCCCTTCCCTACCTATAAATATAGACGTACTGTATCTGTTGACACCCCTCCCTACTTATAAGTATGGACGTACTGTATCTGTTGACACTCCCTCCCTACATACCTATAAATATAGACGTACTGTATCTGTTGACACTTCCTCCCTACCTATAAATATAGACGTACTGTATTTGTTGACACCCCCTCCCTACCTATAAATATAGACGTACTGTATTTGTTTACACTCCCTCCCTACCGATAAATATAGACGTACTGTATTTGTTGACACTCCCTCCCTACCTATAAATATAGACGTACTGTATCTGTTGACACTCCCTCCCTACCTATAAATATAAACGTACTGTATTTGTTGACACTCCCTCCCTACCTATAAATATGGAAGTAAAGTATTTGTTGACACCCCTTCCCTACCTATAAATATAGACGTACTGTATCTGTTGACACTCCTTGCCTACCTATAAATATGGACGTACTGTATCTGTTGACACTCCCTCCCTACCTATAAATATAGACGTACTGTATTTGTTGACACTCCTTGCCCAACAATAAATATAGACGTACTGTATCAGTTGACACTCCCTCCCTACCTATAAATATAGACGTATTGTATTTGTTGACACTCCTTGCCCACCTATAAATATAGACGTACTGTATCTGTTGACACTCCCTCCCTACCTATAAATATAGACGTACTGTATTTGTTGACACTCCCTCCCTACCTATAAATATAGACGTACTGTATTTGTTTACACTCCCTCCCTACCCATAAATATAGACGTACTGTATTTGTTGACACTCCCTCCCTACCTATAAATATAGACGTACTGTATCAGTTGACACTCCCTCCCTACCTATAAATATAGACGTACTGTATTTGTTGACACTCCCTCCCTACCTATAAATATGGAAGTACAGTATTTGTTGACACCCCTTCCCTACCTATAAATATAGACGTACTGTATCTGTTGACACTCCTTGCCTACCTATAAATATGGACGTACTGTATCTGTTGACACTCCCTCCCTACCTATAAATATGAACGTACTGTATCTGTTGGCACTCCCTCCCTACCTATAAATATAGACGTACTGTATTTGTTGACACTCCTTGCCCAACAATAAATATAGACGTACTGTATCTGTTGACACTCCCTCCCTACCTATAAATATAGACGTATTGTATTTGTTGACTCTCCTTGCCCACCTATAAATATAGACGTACTGTATTTGTTGACACTCCCTCCCTACCTATAAATATAGACGTATTGTATTTGTTGAAACTCCTTGCCCACCTATAAATATAGACGTACTGTATTTGTTGACACTCCCCCCCCTACCTATAAATATGGACGTACTGTATTTGTTGACTCTCCTTGCCCACCTATAAATATAGACGTACTGTATCTGTTGACACTCCTTGCCTACCTATAAATATAGACGAACTGTATTTGTTGACACTCCCTCCCTACCTATAAATATGGAAGTACTGTATTTGTTGACACCCCTTCCCTACCTATAAATATAGACGTACTGTATCTGTTGACACTCCTTGCCTACCTATAAATATGGACGTACTGTATCTGTTGACACTCTCTCCCTACCTATAAATATGAACGTACTGTATCTGTTGACACTCCCTCCCTACCTATAAATATAGACGTACTGTATATGTTGACACTCCCTCCCAACCTATAAATATAGACGTACTGTATCTGTTGACACTCCCTCCCTACCTATAAATATGGACGTACTGTATCTGTTGACACTCCCTGCCTACCTATAAATATAGACGTACTGTATCTGTTGACACTCCCTCCCTACCTATAAATATAGACGTTCTGTATCTGTTGACACTCCCTCCCTACCTATAATATAGACGTACTGTATCTGTTGACACTCCCTCCCTACCTATAAATATAGACGTACTGTATCTGTTGACACTCCCTCCCTACCTATAAATATGGACGTACTGTATCTGTTGACACTCCTTGCCTACCTACAAATATAGACGTACTGTATCTGTTGTCACTCCCTCCCTACCTATAAATATGGACGCACTGTGTTTGTTGACACTCCCTCCCTACCTAGAAATATAGACGTACTGTATCTGTTGACACTCCCTCCCTACCTATAAATATAGACGTACTGTATCTGTTGACACTCCCTCCCTACCTATAAATATAGACGTACTGTATCTGTTGTCACTCCCTCCCTACCTATAAATATGGACGCACTGTGTTTGTTGACACTCCCTCCCTACCTATAAATATAGAGCTACTGTATCTGTTGACACTCCCTCCCTACCTATAAATATGGACGCACTGTGTTTGTTGACACTCCCCCCTACCTAGAAATATAGACGTACTATATCTGTTAAAAATCCCTCCCTACCTATAAATATGGACGTACTGTATCTGTTGACACTCCCTCCCTACCTATGAATATGGACGTACTGTATCTGTTGACACTCCCTCCCTACCTATAAATATAGACGTACTGTATCTGTTTACACTCCATCCCTACCTATAAATATGGACGCACTGTGTTTGTTGACACTACCTCCCTACCTATAAATATGGACGTACTGTATCTGTTGACACTCCCTCCCTACCTATAAATATAGACGTACTGTATCTGTTGACACTCCCTCCCTACTTAGAAACATGGACGTACTTTATCTGTTGACACTCCCTCCTTACCTATAAAAATGGACGCACTGTATCTGTTGACACTCTTTGCCCACCAATAAATATAGACGCGCTATATATGTTGACACTCCCACCCTACCTATAAATATGGACGTACTGTATCTGTTGACACTCCCTCCCTACCTATAAATATGGACGTACTGTATCTGTTGACACTCCTTGCCAATCTATAAATATAGACGTACTGTATCTGTTGACACTCCTTGCCTACCTATAAATATAGACGTACTGTATTTGTTGACACTCCCTCTCTACCTATAAATATGGAAGTACTGTATTTGTTGACGCCCCTTCCCTACCTATAAATATAGACGTACTGTATCTGTTGACACTCCCTGCCTGCCTATAAATATAGACGTACTGTATCTGTTGACACTACCTCCCTACCTATAAATATAAACGTACTGTATCTGTTGACACTCCCTCCCTACCTATAAATATGGACGTACTGTATCTGTTGACACTCCTTGCCTACCTACAAATATAGACGTACTGTATCTGTTGTCACTCCCTCCCTACCTATAAATATGGACGCACTGTGTTTGTTGACACTCTTTCCCTACCTAGAAATATAGACGTACTGTATCTGTTGACACTCCCTCCCTACCTATAAATATAGACGTACTGTATCAGTTGACACTCCCTCCCTACCTATAAATATAGACGTACTGTATCTGTTGTCACTCCCTCCCTACCTATAAATATGGACGCACTGTTTTTGTTGACACTCCCTCCCTACCTATAAATATGGACCTACTGTATCTGTTGACACTCCCTCCTTACTTATGAATATTGACGTTCTGTATCTGTTGACACTCCCTCCCCACCTATAAATATAGACGTACTATATCTGTTGACAATCCCTCCCTACCTATAAATATGGACGTACTGTATCTGTTGACACTCCCTCCCTACCTATGAATATGGACGTACTGTATCTGTTGACACTCCCTCCCTACCAATAAATATAGACGTACTGTATCTGTTGACACTCCCTCCCTACCTATAAATATGGACGCACTGTGTTTGTTGACACTACCTCCCTACCTATAAATATGGACGTACTGTATCTGTTGACACTCTTTCCCTACCTATAAATATAGACGTACTGTATGTGTTGACACTCCCTCCCTACTTATAAACATGGACGTACTTTATCTGTTGACACTCCCTCCTTACCTATAAATATGGACGCACTGTATCTGTTGACACTCTTTGCCCACCAATAAATATAGACGCACTATATATGTTGACACTCCCACCCTACCTATAAATATGGACGTACTGTATCTGTTGACACTCCCTCCCTACCTATAAATATCGACGTACTGTATCTGTTGACACTCCTTGCCAATCTATAAATATAGACGTACTGTATCTGTTGACACTCCCTCCCTACCTATAAATATAGACGTACTGTATCTGTTGACACTCCCTCCCTACCTATAAATATAGACCTACTGTATTTGTTGACACTCCATGTCCACCTATAAATATAGACGTACTGTATTTGTTAACACTCCTTGTCCACCTATAAATATAGACGTACTGTATTTGTTGACACTCCCTCCCTACCGATAAATATGGACGTACTGAATCTGTTGACACTCCCTCCCTACCTATAAATATAGACGTACTGTATCTGTTGACACTCCCTCTCTACTTATAAATATGGAAGTACTGTATTTGTTGACACTCTTCCCTACCTATAAATATAGACGTACTGTATCTGTTGACACTCCTTGCCTACCTATAAATATGGACGTACTGTATCTGTTGACACTCCCTCCCTACATATAAATATGGACGTACTGTATCTGTTGACACTCCCTCCCTACCTATACATAGAGACGTACTGTATTTGTTGACACTCCTTGTCCACCTATAAATATAGACGTACTGTATTTGTTGACACTCCTTGTCCACCTATAAATATAGACGTACTGTATTTGTTGACACTCCCTCCCTTCCTATAAATATGGACGTACTGTATCTGTTGACACTCCCTCCCTACCAATAAATATAGACGTACTGTATCTGTTGACACTCCCTCCCTACCTATAAATATGGACGCACTGTGTTTGTTGACACTACCTCCCTACCTATAAATATGGACGTACTGTATCTGTTGACACTCTTTCCCTACCTATAAATATAGACGTACTGTATGTGTTGACACTCCCTCCCTACTTATAAACATGGACGTACTTTATCTGTTGACACTCCCTCCTTACCTATAAATATGGACGCACTGTATCTGTTGACACTCTTTGCCCACCAATAAATATAGACGCACTATATATGTTGACACTCCCACCCTACCTATAAATATGGACGTACTGTATCTGTTGACACTCCCTCCCTACCTATAAATATCGACGTACTGTATCTGTTGACACTCCTTGCCAATCTATAAATATAGACGTACTGTATCTGTTGACACTCCCTCCCTACCTATAAATATAGACGTACTGTATCTGTTGACACTCCCTCCCTACCTATAAATATAGACCTACTGTATTTGTTGACACTCCATGTCCACCTATAAATATAGACGTACTGTATTTGTTAACACTCCTTGTCCACCTATAAATATAGACGTACTGTATTTGTTGACACTCCCTCCCTACCTATAAATATGGACGTACTGAATCTGTTGACACTCCCTCCCTACCTATAAATATAGACGTACTGTATCTGTTGACACTCCCTCTCTACTTATAAATATGGAAGTACTGTATTTGTTGACACTCTTCCCTACCTATAAATATAGACGTACTGTATCTGTTGACACTCCTTGCCTACCTATAAATATGGACGTACTGTATCTGTTGACACTCCCTCCCTACATATAAATATGGACGTACTGTATCTGTTGACACTCCCTCCCTACCTATACATAGAGACGTACTGTATTTGTTGACACTCCTTGTCCACCTATAAATATAGACGTACTGAATTTGTTGACACTCCTTGTCCACCTATAAATATAGACGTACTGTATTAGTTGACACTCCCTCCCTTCCTATAAATATGGACGTAATGAATCTGTTGACACTCCTTGCCTACCTATAAATATGGACGTACTGTATCTGTTGATACCCCCTCCCTACTTATAAATATAGACATACTGTATCTGTTGACACTCCTTGTCCACCTATAAATATAGACGTACTGTATATGTTGGCACCCCTCCCTAATTATAAGTATGGACGTACTGTATCTGTTGACACTCCCTCCCTACATACCTATAAATATAGACGTACTGTACCTTTTGACACTCCCTCCCTACCTATAAATATAGACGTACTGTATTTGTTGACACTCCCTCCCTACCTATAAATATAGACGTATTGTATTTGTTTACACTCCCTCCCTACCTATAAATATAGACGTACTGTATTTGTTGACACTCCCTCCCTACCTATAAATATAGACGTACTGTATTTGTTGACACTCCCTCCCTACCTATAAATATGGAAGTACAGTATTTGTTGACACCCCTTCCCTACCTATAAATATAGACGTACTGTATCTGTTGACACTCCTTGCCTACCTATAAATATGGACGTACTGTATCTGTTGACACTCCCTCCCTACCTATAAGTATGAACGTACTGTATCTGTTGGCACTCCCTCCCTACCTATAAATATAGACGTACAGTATTTGTTGACACTCCTTGCCCAACAATAAATATAGACGTACTGTATCTGTTGACACTCCCTCCCTACCTATAAATATAGACGTATTGTATTTGTTGACACTCCTTGCCCACCTATAAATATAGACGTACTGTATTTGTTGACACTCCCTCCCTACCTATAAATATAGGCGTATTGTATTTGTTGACACTCCTTGCCCACCTATAAATATAGACGTACTGTATTTGTTGACACTCCTTGCCCACCTATAAATATAGACGTACTGTATTTGTTGACACTCCCTCCCTACCTATAAATATGGACGTACTGTATTTGTTGACTCTCCATGCCCACCTATAAATATAGACGTACTGTATCTGTTGACACTCCTTGCCTACCTATAAATATAGACGTACTGTATTTGTTGACACTCCCTCCCTACCTATAAATATGGAAGTACTGTATTTGTTGACACCCCTTCCCTACCTATAAATATAGACGTACTGTATCTGTTGACACCCCTCCCTAGTTATAAGTATGGACGTACTGTATCTGTTGACACTCCCTCCCTACATACCTATAAATATAGACGTACTGTACCTGTTGACACTCCCTCCCTACCTATAAATATAGACGTACTGTATTTGTTGACACTCCCTCCCTACCTATAAATATAGACGTACTGTATTTGTTTACACTCCCTCCCTACCTATAAATATAGACGTACTGTATTTGTTGACACTCCCTCCCTACCTATGAATATAGACGTACTGTATCTGTTGACACTCCCTCCCTACCTATAAATATAAACGTACTGTATTTGTTGACACTCCCTCCCTACCTATAAATATGGAAGTACAGTATCTGTTGACACCCCTTCCCTACCTATAAATATAGACGTACTGTATCTGTTGACACTCTTTGCCTACCTATAAATATGGACGTACTGTATCTGTTGACACTCCCTCCCTACCTATAAATATAGACGTACTGTATTTGTTGACACTCCCTCCCTACCTATAAATATAGACGTACTGTATCTGTTGACACTCCCTCCCTACCTATAAATATAAACGTACTGTATTTGCTGACACTCCCTCCCTACCTATAAATATGGAAGTACAGTATTTGTTGACACCCCTTCCCTACCTATAAATATAGACGTACTGTATCTGTTGACACTCCTTGCCTACCTATAAATATGGACGTACTGTATCTGTTGACACTCCCTCCCTACCTATAAATATGAACGTACTGTATCTGTTGGCACTCCCTCCCTACCTATAAATATAGACGTACTGTATTTGTTGACACTCCTTGCCCAACAATAAATATAGACGTACTGTATCTGTTGACACTCCCTCCCTACCTATAAATATAGACGTATTGTATTTGTTGACACTCCTTGCCCACCTATAAATATAGACGTACTGTATTTGTTGACACTCCCTCCCTACCTATAAATATAGACGTATTGTATTTGTTGACACTCCTTGCCCACCTATAAATATAGACGTACTGTATTTGTTGACACTCCCTCCCTACCTATAATTATGGACGTACTGTATTTGTTGACTCTCTTTGCCCACCTATAAATATAGACGTACTGTATCTGTTGACACTCCTTGCCTACCTATAAATATAGACGTACTGTATTTGTTGACACTCCCTCCCTACCTATAAATATGGAAGTACTGTATCTGTTGACACCCCTTCCCTACCTATAAATATAGACGTACTGTATCTGTTGACACTCCTTGCCTACCTATAAATATGGACGTACTGTATCTGTTGACACTCTCTCCCTACCTATAAATATGAACGTACTGTATCTGTTGACACTCACTCCCTACCTATAAATATAGACGTACTGTATCTGTTGACACTCCCTCCCAACCTATAAATATAGACGTACTGTATCTGTTGACACTCCCTCCCTACCTATAAATATGGACGTACTGTATCTGTTGACACTCCCTCTCTACCTATAAATATAGACGTCCTGTATCTGTTGACACTGCCTCCCTACCTATAATATAGACGTACTGTATCTGTTGACACTCCCTCCCTACCTATAAATATAGACGTACTGTATCTGTTGACACTCCCTCCCTACCTATAAATATGGACGTACTGTATCTGTTGACACTCCTTGCCTACCTACAAATATAGACGTACTGTATCTGTTGTCACTCCCTCCCTACCTATAAATATGGACGCACTGTGTTTGTTGACACTCCCTCCCTACCTAGAAATATAGACGTACTGTATCTGTTGACACTCCCTCCCTACCTATAAATATAGACGTACTGTATCTGTTGACACTCCCTCCCTACCTATAAATATAGACGTACTGTATCTGTTGTCACTCCCTCCCTACCTATAAATATGGACGCACTGTGTTTGTTGACACTCCCTCCCTACCTATAAATATAGAGCTACTGTATCTGTTGACACTCCCTCCCTACCTATAATTATGGACGCACTGTGTTTGTTGACACTCCCTCCCTACCTAGAAATATAGACATACTATATCTGTTGAAAATCCCTCCCTACCTTTAAATATGGACGTACTGAATCTGTTGACACTCCCTCCCTACCTATGAATATGGACGTACTGTATCTGATGACCCTCCCTCCCTTCCTATAAATATAGACGTACTGTATCTGTTGACACTCCATCCCTACCTATAAATATGGACGCACTGTGTTTGTTGACACTACCTCCCTACCTATAAATATGGACGTACTGTATCTGTTGACACTCCCTCCCTACCTATAAATATAGACGTACTGTATCTGTTGACACTCCTTCCCGACTTAGAAACATGGACGTACTTTATCTGTTGACACTCCCTCCTTACCTATAAAAATGGACGCACTGTATCTGTTGACACTCTTTGCCCACCAATAAATATAGACGCACTATATATGTTGACACTCCCATCCTACCTATAAATATGGACGTACTGTATCTGTTGACACTCCCTTCCTACCTATAAATATGGACGCACTGTATTTGTTTACACTCCCTCCCTACCTATAAATATAGACGTAATGTATTTTTTGACACTCCCTCCCTACCTATAAATATAGACGTACTGTATCTGTTGACACTCCCTCCCTACCTATAAATATAGACGTACTGTATTTGTTGACACTCCCTCCCTACCTATAAATATGGAAGTACAGTATTTGTTGACACCCCATCCCTACCTATAAATATAGACGTACTGTATCTGTTGACACTCCCTTCGTACCTATAAATATGGACGTACTGTATCTGTTGACACTCCCTCCGTACCTATAAATATGGACGTACTGTATCTGTTGACACTCCCTCTCTACTTATAAATATGGAAGTACTGTATTTGTTGACACCCCTTCCCTACCTATAAATATAGACGTACTGTATCTGTTGACACTCATTGCCTACCTATGAATATGGACGTACTGTATCTGTTGACACTCCCTCCCTACCTATAAATATAGACGTACTGTATCTGTTGACACTCCCTGCCTACCTATAAATATAGACGTACTGTATCTGTTGACACTCCCTCCCCACCCATTAATATGGACGTACTGTATCTGTTGACACTCCCTCCCTACCTATAAATATGGAAGTACTGTATCTGTTGACACTCCCTCCCTACCTATAAATATGGACGCACAGTGTTTGTTGACACTCCCTCCCTACCTATAAATATAGACTTACTGTATCTGTTGACACTCCCTCCCTACCTATAAATATAGACGTACTGTATCTGTTGACACTCCCTCCCTACCTATAAATATAAACGTACTGTATCTGTTGTCACTCCCTCCCTACCTATAAATATGGACGCACTGTGTTTGTTGACACTCCCTCCCTACCTATAAATATAGACCCACTGTATCTGTTGACACTCCCTCCCTACCTATAAATATGGACGCACTGTGTTTGTTGACACTCCCTCCCTACCTAGAAATATAGACGTACTATATCTGTTGAAAATCCCTCCCTACCTATAAATATGGACGTACTGTATCTGTTGACACTCCCTCCCTACCTATGAATATGGACGTACTGTATCTGTTGACACTCCCTCCCTACCTATAAATATAGACGTACTGTATCTGTTGACACTCCCTGCCTACCTATAAATATAGACGTACTGTATCTGTTGACACTACCTCCCTACCTATAAATATAGACGTCCTGTGTCTGTTGACACTGCCTCCCTACCTATAAATATAGACGTACTGTATCTGTTGACACTCCCTCCCTACCTAAAAATATAGACGTACTGTATCTGTTGACACTCCCTCCCTACCTATAAATATAGATGTATTGTATTTGTTGACACTCCTTGCCCACCTATAAATATAGACGTACTGTATTTGTTGACCCTCCCTCCCTACCTATAAATATAGACGTATTGTATTTGTTGACATTCCTTGCCCACCTATAAATATAGACGTACTGTATTTGTTGACACTCCATGCCCACCTATAAATATAGAAGTACTGTATTTGTTGACACTCCCGCCCTACCTATAAATATGGACGTACTGTATTTGTTGACACTCCTTGCCCACCTATAAATATAGACGTACTGTATTTGTTGACACTCCTTGCCCACCTATAAATATAGACGTACTGTATTTGTTGACACTCCCTCCCTACCTATAAATATGGACGTACTGTATTTGTTGACTCTCCTTGCCCACCTATAAATATAGACGTACTGTATCTGTTGACACTCCTTGCCTACCTATAAATATAGACGTACTGTATTTGTTGACACTCCCTCCCTACCTATAAATATGGAAGTACTGTATTTGTTGACACCCCTTCCCTACCTATAAATATAGACGTACTGTATCTGTTGACACCCCTCCCTAGTTATAAGTATGGACGTACTGTATCTGTTGACACTCCCTCCCTACATACCTATAAATATAGACGTACTGTACCTGTTGACACTCCCTCCCTACCTATAAATATAGACGTACTGTATTTGTTGACACTCCCTCCCTACCTATAAATATAGACGTACTGTATTTGTTTACACTCCCTCCCTACCTATAAATATAGACGTACTGTATTTGTTGACACTCCCTCCCTACCTATAAATATAGACGTACTGTATTTGTTGACACTCCTTGCCTACCTATAAATATGGACGTACTGTATTTGTTGACACTCCCTCCCTACATATAAATATGGACGTACTGTATCTGTTGACACTCCTTGCCTACCTATAAATATAGACGTACTGTATTTGTTTACACTCCCTCCCTACCTATAAATATAGACGTACTGTATCTTTTGACACTCCCTCCCTACCTATAAATATAGACGTACTGTATCTGTTGACACTCCTTCTCTACCTATAAATATAGACGTACTGTATTTCTTGACACTCCCTCCCTACATATAAATATGGAAGTACTGTATTTGTTGACACTCCCTCCCTACCTAAAAATATAGACGTACTGTATCTGTTGACACTCCCTCCCTACCTATAAATATAGATGTATTGTATTTGTTGACACTCCTTGCCCACCTATAAATATAGACGTACTGTATTTGTTGACCCTCCCTCCCTACCTATAAATATAGACGTACTGTATCTTTTGACACTACCTCCCTACCT